>NC_141220.1:23021395-24221395 GCF_054856515.1 Filicampus tigris | reverse complement strand
ATTGCAAATGTCGCCCCTCGTGGGAACATAAAACGCATCAGGTCAGACAATGGGACTGAATTTACTGCAAAGGAGTTCCAAGCCTTAGAAGGCCATAAGACGCCATAAGACCTCGGCACCATATTCACTCCACCAAATGGGACAGCCTATTGGGACAGCTTGCATATGAAAAGATTGGAGTTCGCCAAGTTAAATGATAAGACAGCCAGTGAGAGTCCAAATAAAACACTTAAGGCAAGCACTGAAACACAACAAAGTGACAAAAATGACAGTGAACCACCAGAATAAATTGTAGTTAGTCAAAATGAAAATAGTCTCACGACGATGCATTATCGTAAAAGAGAAAGTAGAAGTCCACTCCTTTTGAAAGACTATGACTGTACTCAGAGTGATGACCAAATACTGATAAGTGTTGACAGTTATTACAGGGTGATGCATGGTGTGCCTCAAACATATGAGGAGGCAATTCACTCCCCGAAATCTCGATTTTGGTCTGAAGCACTGAATGACAAGATTAAATCTTTAACAGCGAATGAGACATCTACACTATCTACACTGCCAGAGGGTAAAAATCAGTGGGGGAAAATGGGTTCACACAAAGACATCCCAGACAGCACTGAGACATGTAAAGCAAGATTTGTTGCTAAAGGCTACTACCAAGTGGCAGGATTGACTACAAGGAGACCTTTTCTCCCACTGCAGATATGACTTCAGTGCGCAGTTTAATGCAACAAGCTATCCAATATGACTTATAGCTTCACCAAATGGATATAAAAACTGCATGTTTCCGGTTGAAGCTACCGATTGTGTACGTATTGCGTGAGTTGGTTGCACCCTGCACGTTTTCCTCCTTGAAATGTACCAGTTATCTCTGTATTCCTACCCTTAAAATGTCACAGGATGGAATGCACACAAGACAGGCAGGGAGTGTTTCTGTCAGTTGTCTGTGTGGCGTCTTGCATGTGGCGTTATCCATGGGATTACATGTGTTCACCCACTAGAGGGCAGACTATGCCAGTGCAATTTTACAGTGTTGTTGCAGGGAACATGAAAAGAGTTGTGTACTGCGCAGGCAGGTAAAGGCGGCGAGAGAACAGTGATCGTGCTTTTTAAAAGAACCCAACACAACACGTCAGTCGGTACTTGACCCGGTTAGGGACGATTAGAGGGACGGACGAAAACCCACCTCCGTCCTTTCTTAGTCCATCCTTTTTAAAAGACTTCTCATCCTAAATCTGTCCGTACATAAAATTGGCGTCTGTCCGGGACAGGTGGACGGACTGTCCATGCCCATCTCTGCTAGTAAGGACAAAGAGCATACTAGAACATGGACCTCAAGATGGATATCAAGGATAGCAAATAAATACTAATGACTAATCTAATCTAATCTAATGATTTGCCGTAAATGCTGCTGCTACTATTCTTACTGTCCTCGCTGCCTGTGGAAGTTTTTTTTTTTTTAACGGCAAGTGTACAGTTACTCTGAACTGTCCTTGTCTTAACTGCCTGCACAACACTGTAGTCCTTTTTTTCATTTTCATGTGCGTTCCCTGCAGTAACATTGTACTCAAATGCATAGTCTGCCCTCTAGTGGTTCAACACATGTAATACCATGGATTACGCCACAAGACGCCCATTTCACTGACAAACAAAAAGGTGGATAGCAATTTTGTTTTGTAATTTAAAATTTAGTACATACCTTATCCCTTTGCATGCAACGCATGTCCTTGTCTGGGACATCACTAGAGCGGAAAAATCTCTCCAAACCATCATTTATGTCAGTGCAGTACACTTAAAGCAATGGGTCGGAAGTGGAAGTCTTTCGTTCTCCTAAAATAATATTTGCGTTATTTTGCAATTATTTTTTTATTGCGAAATAATACAATAAAAACTGAAAACCTATTGCGTTATAATGCAAACATTTTCCAATAAAAAGCAATAGTATTGCATTATAACGCAATCTTAAATATTCTCGAGATGTCCCCTGGCAGGCTCCGTAGTCTGGTGACTGACGGTGGTTGTGTAGGCAGCTAAATGCTATCTTGAGTGACACTTAAACAGTTGTAAACAATGCAATCTACTCACAATCCTCCCAGCCAGTAAGTGAATGTGAATAGGAAATTAGCCAGCTAATTATGTTTCTCAATTATGAAACCTGTACTTCTACTTATGTTTGTACTTCTATTACTACTAGTAGTTCTACTACTTGGTCAGCATCCGGCATGGGTGGCCAATTCACCTTTGGAGAGGCATGACAAACATGAACGAGTAGACGTCTTTCTTGGCGACATCGCTGCCGGAGATGAAAGGAGCGCTGACATAAGAAGATGATCCCAGTATCTTCTGAGGAAAGTGCTAATCCGCGATGGGACTGGTCTGCCGCTCTCAGGTCTAGGCGGCTTAACTCCCCCAATCCTCTTGGCGCTACCGGGCCCCCCGTGTCACCGGCTGTAATCTGCCTGGCAGATAAGCAACGCTTGCTGGAGGATAGCCCCGTGGCTCGCTCCTTCGCCCCGACCGCCTGCCAGACATGTTGAGACGAGGTTCTGAACTTTTGACCGGCGTCGCGGACCTTAAGTGACGCTTCATGGGGTGTCCACGTTTTCACTGAGACTTGAACAGTTTGCCACTCTAGTTCATAGCAAACCGCAGTTGATTCAAAGCAGTTCAATGTTAAGTTCATTCATTTTTTCAACAGGTCATGTTTTTGTGAACTCATTCTCCATTGAAATGATATGTACTAAACCGCTCAAAAACACACGTCAACTAATACAAGTTCTGCTACTACTAAATACATCTGCTATTACTAGTACTACTACTTACCTCTACTAGAAACTTTTTCTACTACAGTACTCACACCACTCATTTCTAATACTACTTTTACTACCTCTACTATTAATACATACTTCCACTATTCTTCGTTTACTGAAACATCTCAACTAATGCTAATTACTTCTACTACTACCAATTACAAAAACAATGAATAATTATCACTGCTACTATTACTTCAACTTAATGTACTTCTATGACTATTATTACCACTACTAATACTATTTACAACCACTATCACAGTTTCCAAGGCTATTGCTTTATTTGTCTACTTACTGCAACTAATACTAATAGTTCTACTACCACTACTAAATCTACTTTAAACTACTTACTCTTCTATAACATACTCAACTACTGCTATTATTGATATTACGGGTACCCATACTATTACTAGTTACTTCTATTATTACCACTACTACAACTTCTACTACAACAAATATTAGTACTACTATTGCTTTTAATACTATGTGCATCTACTATTGATTATACTGCTAGTACTGCTACTACTACTGCTCCTACTACTAATTCTACTACTTAGCGCTCCTAATCCTACTACCTCTATGAATTGTCCTATTGTTTCTATTTATACCTTGGTTTACTTGCAACCTGTCCTGTTGGCCCGCTACCACTATCTGCTACTATTCTGAGCAAGCACATGTACACATAATGAACATGTACTTGTGTCCACGTAACATTGGAATGGTGTTTTTTACTTAGTGCTCCTAAGAGTGATAAATGAGAGCATTTTATGGAGATGAAACTTCCATCCAGAGTTCTTCACTTTTACCAGGTGTCATGAAGGTTTTCCATAGGGAGCCAACACCAGTGGGGGAAACGGAACCATCGGCGCTGAGGGTTTTCCTTATCAGGGCCACGGGGGCCCTAGTTGTCCTGTAATCCGTTTATTACAGGAGAAACATTTTTCCTAGGACCCCTCTCATAATCCTAATACTAACGCCAATTAAAATAAGTACCATATGAACCCCTATGTGCCATAGGAATTAAACAGTTGCCAGTTTTGGAGAAAAATTAAGTTGTAACATGGCGATAACAAATTGGTATTTTAGAAAAAAAAATTGTAATGTTATGAGAATAAAGTCATAATGACAAGAACAATGTAATATTGTGATATCAAAGCTTTAACAAGGGAAGAAAGTCAGATTTGATCAAGTAAATTTGAAAAATAAAACTATTTCTCCAATATTATACCTTTTATTCTGGAAAAGACGACTTTATTCTTTGTCAAAAAAATATAACTATGTTCTTGAAGGGCCCTAAGATTTCAAAATTATTCTTGTAATAATACACTTTTTAGTACCAAAAAAAAAAAAAATGCAGGGATGTCAGATTTATGTTAAGGGTCACAATCATACGAGAACTTTTCTTTGGCCCAAAGCTAAAAGCAGGAAGAACAATTGGTTTGTTTAACTGATGTTCCCATATGTACAGAAAGGATGCCGTTTTTAAAAAGATCGATCAAAATAATGTACTGCAAATGTTTTGGACCACAAAGACATTGCTTGCGGACCCAAGTTAATCAGCCACTGCTCAAATCTGCCTCATTTCACACTGACCAATGAGCCTTTTGTGAATGTCCGTAATTTACACTGGTCACATTCCATCTTTACAAGCGTCAAAACAGGTGTGTGTGTGTGTTGTCTTTTGAAGGAATCAAAGAGCTTGACCAGATCATTGTGGTGCTCTTCACTACGCACATGTTCATCGGCGGCTTCTTTGGTTTCATCCTGGACAACACCATTCCAGGTAGGATCAAGTGCCCTGTTGTACGCCCGCAAGCCCACAGCCACATAAAGGCTGGGCAATATGACCATGTGCATTTTGTTTTTTTTCCCTTTGGGGATTTACTTTATCTCTCCTGACATTAACAAGCTATAATTATTTTGTTTTCTTTACAGATACGGCAAACACCCATTTATTTGCGATTCGCTAATCATAATGTCACATATTTGATTTTTTTCTGTGGAACCTCCATCCTCAGATATGAAAAAAAGTTACCGATCCAAGGAATGCCGGCGTACATTATGCGCTGCTAAACCAAATTTCTCTCCCAACATGATGCAATGAATCTTGAATATTTGAATCATCGGCTCCATACTCATGACCCTTCTATCGATATATTAATCATCTCTCCTCTAGACGTGGTCAAACCATCTAGTCGTCTCTAACTTTTTCCTGCTTTGAAAACGGATAGCAGTGAATGAGTTAAAGTTGCTCCTTAATTTTATTTTTCAGTCGCTTGAAGGTTCAGAAAAGCCATGTTAGTGGCCGTCGTGCACGTCAGCGAGGGAAACAAAATCCCCAAAACATTTATTCACAAAAGAAATCCTCAAAAGTATCAATTAACCAGCCCTCAATGTTCCTCTCCCTCCTCTAGGCAGCATAGAGGAGCGAGGCCTCCGAAAGTGGCAGCACACGGCAAACAAGGAAGGCCAGACCACGTGCGACCAGTCGTGCTACGACATTCCCTTCTGCAACGTCATCTGGCAGCGCTTCCGCTTCTTCCGCTACATTCCCTTCCTACCGTCGTACAAGAACAACCAGAGGGGGACGCCGAGTGCCTTGCCCTGACGGCCTCCTTTTTATTTGCCGCATTTTACACTCAATATGAACACAACAGTTTACAAACTGTGCAACAAAATGGACATTAGCACGTGTCAGTAATAGCAGAGAGAAAATAAGTGCCGTATTTCCACAAATAGTGGCAAAGGTTCATGTTTTATTTTATACTCAACTGCAGATGAGGAAGGAGTCTGTAAGTACTGTAGGTCACCGGTACCGTATACTGTATTGTTGTATTGTAACATTGATTGTTAAAGACGCTGTCTCAGTGTTAAGTGCATCTTTAACGTTGTAAGCGTGCACTCACACAACACTGGAGCAACGACGACAGAATGGAACCCTGATCAGCATTGAAGATGTAAGATCACCTTTAATATTGCAGACTGGGCGAAACAAACACACAAACAAACAGTAGTCTAGCTCCCGGGAGAATAAACATGCATGCACGCGACATTGTGGAGGGGTGATAGAAACAAGTGCCTGATTTGATGAGCCCTCATTTGTACATCTCTGGAATTATATGAGACAATTAGCAGTAATGAAATTACGTTGCTATATTCACAATTTAAACCACACAACAGTGTGAAGCAGCCACAAGTCAGAGTCGGTGACACTTGAATGGTTGCTAAAGGCAGCACGAGAGGTGGTCTATAAAATGTATAAGTGTTCCTGTTTTGGTAGCAACAAAGTTCTCTTCAATGTCCTGATTTGAACTGAAATTCCTTACACTTAATAATCGTCATTTGGTTCTCTTACGAGAAGATGGAGGTATCTACTATGCAGAGGAGGGCCACTATTTGAGGAAATATGGTAAATGGAGCGTTAAAAAAAAAAAAAAAGGCGCAAAAATATCCAGAGAATTTTTTTTTTTTTTCTAAAAATAGATTACTAGGTCAAGGTCATCTCAGAAGTGATTGTTTTATACTAACAATTGTACTAAATGTCAGTCAGTGCCCACAATGGGTTTAGTAGCTAAATAGAAATATTTTTTCTGGATAGATATGCAAAGATGTTCTTTTCCATTTTTCTACACTGATGTAAAATCTACTAAACTTTGTCAATAAATGCCTTTGAAAACATGTAGATATTATTTTACAACAGGAGGGCAGCCAGCAGGAACACAACGACAACATCAACATAATTGCTTAATCTTGAAACCCCAATTTGAGACTTTTACCCTGGCTTGAAATCCTACCCCTTGTTTGAAATCCTAACCCAGATATGAAAGAAGAAACTAATGAAACTAATTCCTGGTTTGAATCCCAAATAAATAAAAAAAAAAAAAACGTTGTTTGAAACTATAACCCAGGTTTAAAACCTGCATTTGAAACCCACTTCCATATTTAAAACAATAACCCTTGTTTAAAATCCGTGTAAAATTTTGATCTCAGCTTCCAACTTGAGACTGTAACCCTTGTTTGAAACCTTAACCCAGTCTTAAAATCCAAATTTAAAACTCTAATCCTGGCTTTAATTCCTTATTTGAAATTCTAACCGTTGCTTAAAACCCTGACATCTCAAACCCCAATTTGAATCCCTAACTCAAAATAAATCGAAAACCCCAATCCAAACTCGATATTCGGATTTGAAGTCCTTGGTGGAAAACCTAACATTGGTTAAAAATCCAAAATCATTTAAAATCCCAACCTTGTTTCAAACCTGAATTACAAACCCAAACCTAGGTTTCAAACCCTGATTTGAAAACCTAATCCTGGTTTTGAATCCCAAGTGTGAAACCTTGTCTGTTGTTGAAAACCTTAACTTTGCCTTCAAACTCTAGTATCAAACCCCAATCCTGTCTTCAATTCCTAATTTGAAACCCCAATCCTTGTTGAAAACCTTACCCTTTGCTTGATGCCATCATTTCAAATTGTAATCCCGCCTTAAAATTCTAATTTGAAACCCTAACCCAGTGCTTCTCAATTATTTTCTGTTACGCCCCCCCTAGCAAGAAGAAAACAATTTGCGCCCCCCTGCTTGCTTGTTTGTTCATATGGAGTGCCCTTGTTAGATGACTGTGTTACCCTGGGTTGTGTTAGCTTGGAGCTAGCGGCTGCCTCTGGCTACCATGTGTCTGATCTCCGTTTGCTCTGGCTGTCGGCGTACTTTTTTGGGTGCTGTCTCCGCAAGTCATTAAACAGGTTTGTCCTGTTGCCATCTGACGTCCGAACCGAGTTTCTGCAAACTTTGCAAATAACTGTTTGCAATTTCTTCTCTGAGGAAAAGCCCAACCAAATCGACACTGTGGATGTGGAGTTTCTTTTCGGGACCAACTCTGCTTCGTGGTGACTTTACGCTATAGCTTTCCGCTATACAAACAAACAGAGAGGCGGGGAGTATCACGTACGGTGCACTGTGTGTGCTGTGATTGGTTGGTCGGGTATGCGTCAGCGGGTTTGAGCTGCCATAGAGCTAAACTGTATAGAATGTACCCTGTAGACGATCAAACGATCTTTCGGCTTTATGGGATCGTCAACACATTAAAGTCCTTCACGATCTAATATCGTCATATCGCCCACCCCTACTTCAAAGTAACCGTACTTAGAAACAGGCCCCAAGGCTTGAAACCATAAACCTGGTCTGAGAACCTCATTTGAAACCCAAACCTATGTTTAAAACCTTAACCTATGCTTCAAACCCTAATTTGAAACAAGACCTTATTTGAAACCTTGATCTTGTCTTGAATTCCTAATTTGAAAGTTGAACCCTTGTTTGGAACCCAAGCCAAGGCTTGAAACCCTAATTTGAAACGATAACCTTGGTTTGCAACCCTAACATCTCTGGAATGTGACAGTACGCCACCAGGAGGAGCCCCTTTGAAACCTTGTGTTACTTGAATGTCTTACTTCTTTTTGGATTAGTTGTGACATTTCATGGCTCAATCGTTCAATAGGCAGCTCATTTAAAGCCCTAAAACTACTTCAACACAAAGCTGTGATGTGATGTGATCAACTATGAAAGATGACAATTGTGGTCGCATGGTAGTTTTCACAGTCCGGACATGGCAGTTTTCATGTATTCACGTTTCTTAAACCCTTCAAGATGTTGCGGATGTCTCAACGTGTCACAGTCGTCGCAAACTGCCTCCGGGGATGAATACAGACATGGCAAAAAGAAGACAAAGACATTTGCTGTTATTTGTGTCTTCTTGTGGAATTCTTACTGTGGCGCCGTGACATGGTCACACGCATTCTCATTCATTTTTTGGGGATAAAAGGCAGCACGAGCGGTTTGCACGTGCCTGACAGTGTGGACGGTTATGTGTTTGAATATGCGTGAAGCAAGTTCTCCCTGAACTTGTGCGAACTTTCCAAAAATGTGCATGCAGTCTTCATGCCCAGACCATTTGAGTATATGTACTTGGGGTGAAACCAAAAAACCCAATTTGAATCCAATATTGGGTTTTGATTTAAAAAGGAGCAATTGCATCCAATCAAATCGTTCCATTTTAAAATATCAAGATACGTCTCGAATCTTATATTGGCGAGAGGAAAAGTCACATTAGCACTTACAAGTTAATTCATATGCAAGTGAAATGACAAGAAACTCATTGCATCATGCGCTCTCAAACTGAGCCGCATCATATCAAATCAAATCTTAATTCCACTGAATTGAGCGAAAAGAACCACTTGAAAATCAAACCGCCGTCGAATCATGTTGCACCCTATGTATCAAAATACGTGTCAAATCGAGATTGACATCCCTAATATGTACTCTAATTGTGCTTTGGTATGAATTTAAACCTGTCTCTGTAGTCTGGTGCACGGCGTGGTATAAAGCACCAATTGAAAGGTTCCAAGCGAACCTCTGCTGGTCCTTGTATCTTTAATGCCTACTATGTTCATAGTAACAACCAAAAGACTGTATATTTTCCAATAAACTATTTAATCCATTTAAGCTTGGAGCGCATTTCTACATTTAAAGCCGGTGGATAAGTCATTTTCTTTCTTTTTTTAATTTTTTTTTTTAACCAATTGTCAGACTCTTATCCAATGAAATGCATAGGAATATACACGTGATGGTGTCCTGAGCCATCTTGCGATATCCCAGAATTTTTCCAAGCATTAATGTCAGTCGCAAACGATTACAGAAGCTCTGAAATAAGTGACGGTAGTGACAGACCAGTGTTTTACAAACTGTGTGCACACCAGATATTGTCAAGTGTGACGTGGGAAATTAATTTGTGTGCCTGTGCGGTCTAGCGCCTCGCGGCCTAATCATGTCTTTGCTCCATTGTAGTACTCTTCCATACCAGCAGGTAGCAACAGCAGCAGCAGGTAGCTAATTGTCTTTGTTTAGAGACAAGCGAATTAGTGATGCATGTTCATCCAAACAGGCCCTTGTTTCACACTAAGTATCAATATGAAACATAAAATACTTATTTCTTTGTGTTTATTTAATTCCTATTCAAAACGTTATAATGTCATTCTTCAATGTCAAAAAAATGCTTAAACAATTGAACACATATAGTTAAAATCTTATTTTTGTCACAATTTCAGCTGGTGGTGTGCCGCGGGATTTTTTTAAATGAAATAAATGTGCCTTGACTCCAAAAAGTTGGAAAAACACTGACATAAACGATGCGCTTGTAGACTTGGAACCAGCGGAACTGATTGTGATATATGTATACATATTTTTTCCAGTTCTCCACACTTAAATGTTTCAACAACATCAGCAACGGCAGTAAATTTACCAGAGAGAACATCTTGGGATGTACATTCTGTTAATGTTGCTTCGGTTCAAAGTCGTCACATTCTAACCACAAATGAACGTTCCACTAAGTGTAGCGACCTTGTATATTGTTCATGAGTTCAATAGTTTCATGTCGTCTTGGGGGGGGCATGAAGACAACAGGAGAGTGTACGTGAGTGGGAACGAGAGAAAGGGAGAGGAGAAAGCTGACTGTTGAGCGTCACACTGCTGTTGCGGTCTCTTCGTAGTTCCCATTTTCAATGTTATTTTGCATAATGCACATACCGACACTATATGCCGACTGCGTGCCTTAAGCGTCCTCTTTCACGCCCACCCTTTCCCCTTTAACATCCGCATGCTGTCCTCGCTCACATCTGCCTTTTCTCTCTACAAGCAGCGTGTTGGCAGGAAATGGTCCCGCTTAGCCAAGCGAAGCCCTCATCTTAAACCCGGTTCACATGGCAGGATTATCGGCCGATGTTATCCCTGAATCTCCCCTCCAGACAATCGTAGGTCGGGGTTGACTCTCGTAACGGCTCCAAAGATGATCTTAGCAGATAAACCTGCCGTGTGTGTTGAGCTCAGACTCACCTCGGCCGCTCGGGACGACCTCCGACCTGAAATCGGGTATATTCAACATGTTGGATTGATTTGGCCCGACTCGGTGTGCCCCGAGGACAAACGAGCGCGCCGCCGGTTGACAGCGACGTGCAGCCAATCAGAAAGTGAGATGACGGGGCGGTGAGGAAGCGAGGTGGGAATCCAAAATCAAAACAGTCATGGCGCAACAGAGCCCAACGTCTTTTCTTTTTGTGTTATTTTTTTCCACTAAAAATAATTCACAAACTAGTACCACCGTCAAGATGACACCCCTGCTGTCTCTAAATCCGGCATGTTTATACTCCGAAGTCTCGTTAATCTCGAGGGGTTTTGCGAGATTTTCCTTCTGACATGAGAATATCCGTGAATGAATCGGTTCGTGCGTGATGTGTTGATCTTGCTGTGTGCACACCACACATGGTACGTTCAAAACTGTAATACGCGTGGTTGTTTATAGTCACGTGTGGGGTCTCTCAGAGTTTGGAAGTCGGCTGACAATTTTAAAATCCTGCAGTGTGAAATGGGCTTTAGTCACAACTTTTACAGATTTTGGAAGTCGTGCATACAAAAGGCGCGCTGCATTATAAGGTGCCATGCCCATTTTGGAGAAAATTCTAGACTTAAGTGCGCGTGATGGTCGAGTTAATACGGTAACCAAGTTCCTAGTCATGTTTGGTCATGGGTCCTTGAGGCTTTTTTTTTTTTTTTTTTGCCCTGTCACGATGGGGTGGCCCGTCAAGTTGATCGATGGGTCTAGGGATGTGACCTAAATGTTAGTTTAACATTTCATGGAATGCTGACAAGGTTTAGCTAGTGTGGTCTTAATTACTTTATATTATTTTTTCCTTTGTTTGCTTAATTCTTCTTTCCTGTTATTTCTTCATAGTGTAGAGAAAATATGAGGTCCACCCCAGTGTGCTTTTCATCTGTGTGTGTGCGTTTGTGTTATTGGTGAGATATGCGGTGGGGTTTAGCTGTGCACCAAGAGGATTCTTACACAGGGTGTAATTCAGGCTAACACTGCCAAATTGGGGGTTGGTGTCACACAGAGCACCATTCAAGCAAGGACAGACCACTGACTGCAAGGAGTGCATGAGGACCGTGCACTTTTGTGTTAATGTAATTTAATATCAAAGACTAAGTCATTCATTGACTGTGGCTCTCTGTGCTACAAATAAGTTAAAAAAAAAAAAAAAACGGTTGGTCGTTTTTCAAATCTGGTGATTCATAGTAGTGCAAGCATCTGCCATTATAGTATGAGCAAGGCTAGTTTGTCAATGGTAAACGTTACACTTTCTTTTGTTTGGTCGTTAGCATTACCATTCTTTTTTTCCAGGTATAAGTGATGTCTTCTTAAATCTGTTTTTATAGTTGGCGGCAGTTTGAAAGCAATAAGTGATACTTGACTGTGATGTCACTTTCTGTTTTAATTCTCAGGTTGAGGCTGTTGTAAAAGAAACAAAAAACAGAGCGCAGCGTTAATCCTTTGATGTTTGAACCACCAATTGTGGTTCAAACCTTCGCGTTTGTGGATAACGCTAACACGAATACAAGTGTGTAATCCACGGTAAACATGTAGAGACTATACTAACAAGCTAAGGGTGTGTTGTTTTTGTATAAATAATTAGCGCCTCAAGCCATGAAAACCATAAGCGTTGGCATGTGCTAGCACGTTCACGCAAACACTCCTCCTAGACCTGGCCGTCCAGCCAAACTGAGAAATTGTGGGAGAAGAGCCTTGGTGAGAGAGGTACTGTGGCTGCACTCCAGAGATGCAGTAGGGAGATGGGAGAAAGTTACACAAAGTCATCACTGTAGCCCTCCACCAGTCGGGCCTTTAAGGTAGAGTGGCCCGCCTCCTCTCAGCGCAAGACACATAAAAGCCCACATAGAGTTTGCCAAAAACCACATGAAGGACTCACAGACTATGAGAAATAAGATTCTCTGCTCTGATGAGACCGGGATTGAACTTTTTGGTGTTAATTATAACTGGTATGTGTGGAGAGAACCAGGCACTGATCATCACTTGCCCAATACAATCCCTACACTGAAGCATGGTGGTGGGAGCATCATGCTGTGGGTGTTTTCCAGCTGCAGGGACAGGATGACTGGTTGCAATTGAAGGAAAGATGAATGCGGCAGTACAGAGATATCCTGGAGGAAAGCCCCTTCCAGAGTGCTCAGGACCTCAGACTGGGCAAAAGGTTCACCTTTCAATAGGACAATGACGTGAAGCACACAGCTAAAATAAACGAGTGGCTTCAGAACAACTCTGTGACCATTCTTGACTGGCCCAGCCAGAGCCCTGACCTAAACCAGGTTGAGCATCTCTGCATTGAGCATCTATATATACACACACAACTTAAAAAATTAGGTCCCTATAAATTTTCTTCAGTAAATAAAGTTCTCCCACATTTCAAAATAACAGAAAATTTTGAATTTCACTCATTTTGATTTAATTCCAAACAAAAGCAAAACGTGCCATGAGTTGCCAGGTTCAGCAGCATCTCTTATAAAGTTCATTGAAAATGTCAAATAGTTCCCTGAAATGAACAGCTTTAAATTGATTTATTATTGGCCATCAGAATTCTTTAAAAAGGCAGATGCCAATATTCGTCAAAATGCAGAATATCGGCCCGGCCCATAATCGATCCATCCCTAGTGGAAACGTTGTCTAGCAATTGAGTAACTCCACAATGGTGAGTAAAAACAAATGCAAAGCACACTACATGGAGCTATAGCTAGCTACCGTTACACATTTCCTTGTGGACGTTGGAGTGGCTCCTACTTTGGCACCTCTCCAACATCTTGACGCGTTACGTTCTCGCCACTTGAAAAGTTGACGCCATCATTGCCAACCATTTGCACGCTCAGCATTTCCAGGTCAACGTGCTCTAAAGTGGAATGCAAGTCTCAACATAACGACGACAACACACCAGGTGATCTTGCACCGCCTGTCGCTTAAGAAGATCAGCATTAATGCTAAAGCTGCAAGGAGGGGTGGGGCGGGAGCGGTTTGTCTGCTTTACCAGCAGAGGTCATGAACTACTCCTGTCAAATCCCTTTAAATGTAGAGGCCACCTGGGTTAAGTTCAAGTGCCTTCTTACGCCTGCTTGCCCTTAGCCTGTTGAGTCAGCAACAAAGTGCTAACCAGGAAATAGGATGTTAGTTTCCCTTTGTCAAGACTGCTAGCATGACCTCATTTGTTCAACTATTCTTTTGTCATAAGTCATTCTTATTTACTGCTTATTATTTACTCAGCTGCAGGCGTTGGGAGTGCATCTGTCTTAAGAGAAGCCTATTTTTGGCTTTGCTTTTGGAACAAAGTGGACCCTCGCTATTTGTGAGGATTAGACACCAAGACATACCGCACTTACAAAAGCAAACATTTGTGAATAGCAGCAGAAGACCCCCAGAATTAATTAATATATAACAATCTCCAATTGACTGGCAACCAATTCAGGGTGCTTCCCGCCTACTGCCCGAAAACAGCTGGGATAGGCTCCAGTATCCCCTCGACTCTTGTGAGAATAATCAGTTTGGATAATGGGGGGAAAAAAAATTGTAATATATGATAATCTGGAAGTTCAAGGACGCTTGCATATGTCATCTCTTTCAATCCATTTAAGGTGGAAGTCAACCCAAACATTTTCTTGACAAGAATAATGATCTATGCAGGCCGACTAGTCAAGACATGGCATTCTGATTAATGTTGCGTTTGTGGAATATGAGTTCAGCAGGAAAATGTACCCGTTTTTATCCATCTCAGGGGGCAGCCATTTTGCCACTTGCTGTCGTCTGAAAATGACAACACAGTTGCTCAGGGCTCAGGTAACAACCAGAAATAAATCAGCTTCAGAAAACAGGTGAGCTGTGATCGGTCATTACCTGAGCACTGAGCAACTGTGATGTCATTTTTCAGTCAACTAGTGGCAAAATCAATCTATCTGAGCTGTGACTGAATTACTACGATCGCCATAAATGTCCACTTTATGCTTCACGTTTCAAGTGGGATTAAATTAAAGTAAAATATAAAGTCAATGGTGTTACTCAAAACAACTTTGCAGATTCGATCCCCCTGCTGCCAGCACTTTCCCTCCGCCTGCCCGAGCGCATCTTGGGCTCGTCAACGTCGTATGCGTACAATATATGCGCCCTGGCCATTCAGACCGCGAACGCATTGGAAAAGATTGTATACGTATCCGATCTAGGACCACATATGAAAACGACTCAGGTCGCATTTGAAAAAAATCGGAATTGAGCCGTTCAGAATGTCATTAAAAAAAAAATCTGATACAGGTTATATGGGCAAAAAAATTCGATCTGGGTCGCATTTGCCTGTGGTGTGAACCTAGCCTAACATGGTGCTTGCGAATGAGACCCTGCTGGAATGGGAGTCTGTACCATTACTCATTACATTATTCATAAATGCCATGCATTGCATTGGAAAATGTCAGAAATGTATTTCTCTTTCAATTGTTCACCTTTATTCAGTCAGTTGTTACATCAACAGAATTTAAATTCACAAACTGTCCTGAATGTTTGGGCTAAAATATCCCCTAAATACACACACCATTTGCATTTTAAACTTTGAATTCAATATGTATTAAAATTCAAGTTTTCTTCCTTATAGACTAGTCGCAAATAAAATTTTAGACTAGTCGGCGGGCAAATTAGTCGAAATTCCCATCCCTACTCTTTACCTCTTTCATGCTTCACCTGCATCTCTAGAATAAAGCAAACTACACTTATAGTAAGTACAGTACAGTTCAACATGCTGCTGATGACACATTATGGCAATTTGTTTTTATTTGCACAAGACTGTCAGGCCAACTGGTTTTTACATGGTACATGGCGGGAGATTAAACGACTTTCTATTTTCTCCAAGACACGAACCCGCTGGCCCCGTGCTGGCTGGCAACCAACCAGGGATGATCTTACGTCTTCAATGATGATTAGGGTTCTTAGCAGACAGACATGTGGTCGTTCAACAATGTTGTTTGTAGGGCTGTCCCAAACGATTATTTTTCTCCCAATTAATCTATAGACTATTTTTTCCGATTAGGCGATCAATTTTTTCAACTAATCCAGCAATTTTTGGGTTGACGATTATTAATTTACAAAACCACTTCTGAACACCTTTTTAAAATGCTTATGCTTGTTTATTAAAGTAAAAAAAAAAAAAAAAACGTAGGAAATTGAATGAACACTCACATCTTTAGGCAGGCATCATGACGTGTGAACATGAATGAGGTTATTTCTCTGTCAGTGAAACAATGTGGGAGCGCATGTTAAGCAGCCCAAGTATAATAAAAAAATAAAAAACTCATAAATAAAGTCCAATGGGGAACACCCTCCACAAACGCAACGGGCCTCATGTTCTGGACGGGCCTCATGTTGTGGACAATCATTTTAAGGATACTTTGTGTGATTTGAGACGCTCTTTCTGCTGTGCATTCCTCTTTTATTTTTTTGGGGGGGGGGGGGGGGGACTGTGTAACATCAGTTTGCTTTCACCTTAAAAATAGACAGATAAAGCAGAGCGCATACTGAAATTTATTGCAATGATTCATCGCAATGATTTTCAAAAGACATACATATATTAGTGCAGTCACGGACTATGGTAAGCAGGCCAGTGTTTCGTCTAGGTTTTATTTATTATTTTTTTTTAAATCAGCGGAAGCGGGACATCGTCCTAAATACGATGTGCATGCTGTGTTGCGCCCGGGGTCTGCACAAAAGACGGTGAGACCGAGAGCTTTCCGGGACAGCAGCAGTTTCGATATATAAACAGAGTGTTACCGTTTGTGGGTAAATAAAGAAACAGAACCAGTTACATTAGCTGTAAGCACAAACACAATTTGACTGGAGTGAAATAGCCAACGTTAGCCCCATAATGCACAAAGCTGAAACAACACTGTAATTTTGACTGCAACCCACTGCTTCGAGAAATAAAACTTAACGATGCACGTTAATAATTAGCGTTGTTCAGATACCACTTTTTGGCCCCGATACCGATTCCTCGACCTGCCTGTGCAGTATTGGCCGGATAACTCCAAAATCCAAAATAAGCGTTACGTGTTTCTAAAAATGGTTAACACCTGTGCTGTTTATGGTTGCTCTAATCGGTCAACTAAAGATTTTATTTAGTGATACCGGCAGTGATTCAAATTAACCGGAGGCAAAAACGAAGTTGTTTGAAAGCAGACGCGCACAATGGCTGTCAAATCTTCAACGTGACCACTTAACACCATCGCAACATACAAAGTTATGATCTGATGACTTTATATCAGTTATTGTTTTCTTTTTACTTTTCATTCAAGATTTAGTTCGCACTGCTGTTCAACATTAATCTGTTAATTATATAGCTATACAAATTTCCTATACGTTAATGGAAGATTATAGAACATTTTGCTGAGCGATGTGTTGTAAACAAACCCGTCTCTTTGTTAGCAGTTAGCAAGCTAGGGCGAGCTCGAAAAGCTTCGACGGGTCATAAAGATGAGTTTATCTGGCCACAAGCCATTTCATGAAAGACGTTTTACACCATTAAACTAGTGATCGATGTACTGTGTCAAACAAAACAACATACTTTGCTACGAGACAAAGATCCAGCCGACATGCCCCCAAAGTAATTGCAGGCGCTTGATAGCATCAAAGTCCCCCCAAGCAACTGCCTCCAATGTGGCGATGTATGTCCTTTTAGCGACCTTTTTCACCAAACTAGACATAAGTAGACCGATGACCAATAACGATAATAATGGATAAGGCTTCTCCTGGTATTTTCCTTCCGCGTGCGGCTCTCAAATATGCGCGCTGCGTTCGAATAATGATACCAGTATCGATAACCGGCATCGGCGTTTTATCTGTTGGTACCACCCGATCCGATACCAGCGTTTTAATGCGGTATCGGGAAACCACCCGATACTAGTATCGGTATCGGAACAACACTATTAATAATACGTCGCACATAACAGCAACTTCAGTAAAATCTGGTCATATTAGTTAGTAGTTACTTGGATGAACTTCCGATCCTCTAGCTTTTTGCTTTGTCGTCTTCCAGTAGCACCTGGGTGACGTCGCTTCAGATGTTCGTTCATCACTTGGCTTTACAAAGGATACAGACGACTAACTCGTTTGACTTTTCGTTGAAATATGTCCATACATTGGACTTTCTTGTCCACTTTTTTGCTGCTTCTTGATGCCGCTCTCCTCTTTCGCGCCCTGAACGCACGAACCTTCACGCCGCGGCCATTTCTGCTCTTCTCCCTTATTTTTGTTCTCCTTTTTTTCCTGCTGTGCGCAGATGTTTACAACTGGCGGTATTCACGTGTTGACGTATTTACATCAACGACACTCGATGGTATTTGCGTGCCGACGTATTTATGTCATCGGTGACGTCGACTGTGTCGACTAGCCGGGACAGCCCTAGTTGTTTGTGTGTCTCAAGTGTGTGCATTTCACATTTATGTCCCAGGGAGCTACAGGACCTAACTTATATGTACAAAAGTAAGGTTTGTGTGAAAGTGGCATTGTCTGACTGAATGAAAACAACAAATCCATTTAGCAAGAAATATCAGGACCCGCGGAAAACGTGTTCCAAACGATGTAGTAACATATTTGCAAAGCTGTGAGGGGTGTATTCACTTTAGGGACATACTTGACATAAGTCTAGTAGTTCCACAATGTTTTGTGCATCATCATTTACTTTCTCGGGACTACATGTATTTGTTTTGCCCAATTTGTAGTGTTAACAGTGTAAGCTACGATTATCTTTCCAGTACATATTGTTATAAGGAAGCCGACAGCATTGAAAATGGTCAATGGTAATAAACTAAACTGTTTAGTGTCCATTGATTGGGAGTACATCGTTAATGTTTTCATAGAATCTTGTGTCTCCATCATGAACAATGTTCGTCTTCATGCAACTCTTAAGTTTATCTGGCTGGATCTAAACCAAAGGCCTCACGTCCACATGCTGGTGGCAAGAATCCCCCAGGCCAGAGCATGAGAACATTTTCTGCATCGTTGACTCGAGCAACCCAATCCAGAACAAATCCTTTAAATGCTTCATGTTGTGCCTTCAGACGAGGGTGAGTGGTATGATCTGTGTTGTTTTTGGGAAGAATACCATGATGGGTGAATTATAAACAAATGCAAAATAAAATGTCAACAGAGATGCATGATAATAGAGATCCTTGGAAATTTTAACTGGAGACATCGTTTGCTTGAAGCTTATGTAAACCTACCACATGAAAGACCAACTACCTCCATATACGGGCCACTTGAGAAAACAAATAAAACCAAAATGGGTAGATAGACATGCGAGT
Organism: Filicampus tigris; assembly: GCF_054856515.1. Taxonomy (NCBI): domain Eukaryota; kingdom Metazoa; phylum Chordata; class Actinopteri; order Syngnathiformes; family Syngnathidae; genus Filicampus; species Filicampus tigris. The sequence continues at coordinate 24,202,363 of NC_141220.1, read as the reverse complement.
CTACCGCACAGGCGTCCAACTCTGGTCCTCGAGGCGTTTCCCTCCGCCAACAAACCTGACTCAAATGATCACGACCATTACCAGGCTCCTGCAGAGCTTATTGATGAGCTGATCATATGAATTAAGTGTTTCAGAGGCGGGAAACATTTAAAACATGCAAGATAGAGGCCCTCGAGGACCGGAGTTTGACACTTGCGGTCTACTCAAACGCGAATCGTCATTGGAGGAGGCAAATTTCTTCTAGCATGTAAAATTTGGAGACTGCCAACCTCTGCCAAATTCGAGGCCACCTTCGGCTCTAAAAGCTTGAACATCATGAAAACGTATCTGACCAGCGATGCACTAGTTGGGTGTTATTTTTAACTTCAAAAACTCTACACGCTAAACACCACCATGCCGGCATGCGCTTTGTCACCAGTGCTCCCCTTAACACCCACTGCTGTGAACTGTATTTTTTACGGGTAAATTTTCCCTCTCTTCACTGACGTTGACAAGTTCACTAGTCCATGTTTATCCATAAAACACTAATTGGCAAGACCCCATACTATCTTGGTTGTCTGCTCACCATGCTTACTGCTACAGGCACTCTCCATTCCACTAGCTTTATTAACCGCTTCTCCCCCTACAATCTTCATTACTTCAGAACATTCCTTTAAATGTTCTGCCCCAAACAACTGGAACACTCTTAAACAAATACAAACCCCAATTCCAATGAAGTTTGGATGTTGTGTAAAATTGAATTAAAAACAGAATACGATTTGGAAATAATTTTCAACCTAAATTCAATTGAACACACACAACAAAGACGGAAATGTTTCATTTCTTACAGGTGCACATATTTACTCCTTTTGAATTTGATGGAGCACATTCCAAAAAAGCTGGGAGATGACATCCTCACATGCACACACCCCTATATACAGTTTACACACACATACATACATTTAGTGAAAACTTACGGGATCGGAACATTTGATCAAAGCCTCTTATTGCTTTTATTTATTATTATAAAAAAATCAGATCACCCGCAGCTCATGCTTCGCAGACTACAGCCGTGTTGTGTGTATTTATATATATATATATATATATATATATATATATATATATATATATATATATATATATATATATATATATATATATATCAAGCCACACAGTACTAGATGAAACCGTTTGTCCGGAATGCCAAATCACCCATCAAAACATCACGGCAACTGCTAAATTATATTTTGACATTCAACAATTGTGTATGAACTGTAGTAGTTCACCCAAGGTAAATCCTATCTTGACGGACTAGGAGCTGCCTCATTGTTATCAGGAATTACCTGCAATTTATCATAGCGAGGATAAAATGCTTTTATATCATGTCGTTTAGATTATTGTAACGCCCCGCTCTCTGGTCTCACCAAAAAGAGTATTTCTTCCCTTCAACTACAGAACTCAGCCGCTCGGGTGCTGACGAGGACCAGAGGGCGGGAGCACATTCCACCAGTTTTAAAATCGCTGCATTGATAATTGTGTTTCAGGGTCGATTTTAAGGTACTTTTATTAGTTTATAAATGTCTTAATGGTCTTGGGCCATCTGATTTATCTGACTTGCTTTTACCATACCAACCCTCGCGGATCCTGCAGTCCTCTGGCGCCGGCCTTTTAATGATTCCTTCGGTGAGGACCAAAACGCATGGCGAGGCTGCATTCAGCCATTTTGGTCCTCGACTTTGGAATAGCCTGCCAGAGGACGTCAGGTCTGCAGAGACTGTTGATATTTTTAAGGGGAAGCTCAAGACATACCTTTTTAGTTTGGTTTTTAAATGTACAGCACTTTGAGTTGCATCTTGTGTGTGAAAAGTGCTATATAAATAAAATTTGATTTAAAAATATAAATACATATCGCTTCCTGCTTGACACCAATACAGTATAAAAATGAGAGCAAATGTTTCATCTGTGTGTATTCTCTCTCTTTTTTTGAGAGACTTGCTATTCAACATTATGAAAATATTAGACTAACAACCACATGTTCTCAACATGCAACATAGCCAAAACATATGAAAGCCAGCGTACGTAAAAAAAAAAAAATACTTGTTATTTGTTTCTTCATTTTTGCTTCTTATTACAGCACACAACAGGCATCGCATGCTACCCGTTCCGTGAAGTTGCACTTCTCTCCCATTGTAAAAGATGACATGTTGGCTCATGTGACTGATATTTTGAAAGTTCTGTATTTCAGTTCAGTTAGTGGTGAGTACATGCCACAAGACCTATCTACAAATGTTTGTGGAGAAAACTATATTTTATTATTATTACGTTGAGCAGATGTAATTTTTTTAAAGTGTCAACTGAATGACTGTGTGTCAAATTCCACAAAGATGGAATTTACTGCTCTCAACACCACAACAAAGGAGTTGTGTGCTCCTAGCGCTTCCCAGCCTTACCAACATACAGGAAAACACCTGATAACGAGTAAAAAATTAAATCTATGTCAGACTCTGAGTTACAAGATTAGTCTCCCTTGCCGTGTTATAGGTCTGTCTTCAGGAAAAAAAATACTGAATTGAAGGTGCAAATTCTGACATTGTTGAACTTAAATGCATCAGTGGTTGAAACTGGCCATAACCTACATACACAAGTCCTCTCTGTTTCACTGGATATTTTTGCCGCCTTACGAGCAAAAGTTGAGGGGGGAAGAGAGCGAGGGTGACGGATCGAGGTCGTTTTCTAAGTGCCGTCCTCTGCGCCCATGTGAGGTGGCATAGCTCTGGGGATCTAAACATGGACAAAAACAACATTGTGGAGCCAACAAACATCTATTGGAAGGGTAATTAAATTAAAAACAAATTATTAAATATTTAACTCTCCATCACACGCGATTATAGTGAATGCAGTCGTTGTAATAATGGCGGCAGCCCTGCGCTTTCAGAAAACCCCAAAGGCTTGTCTTTTAATGGCACACTGCCGTTACCATGTTTCACGCCGAATTTCTCCTCGCAGTTTGTTGTGATAAAAAAAAAAAAAAAAAACGCGAGCACCAAGATCGCAATCACTTTAACAGCTGACGTGCCTCTTTGAATCATGTTGGTGAATTCAAAACAAATCCGCAATAACAAAACTATGTCAACTCGTTTTGCCCCAAGTACCGGTAGCATTATCGTACAGTGAATATTAGGGGGCCAAATAAATTTTTTTTAACAGTTTATCAGGTTGTGTGTGTGTGTGTGTGTGTGTGTGTGTGTGTGTGAGTGCAAGTATGTTTGTGGATATAGGTCTTTGTACGTTGGGAGTGTGTCTTTTTACATTGTATTTCGGATGCTTTTTATTGCACAGTACTTTGAGTTGCATTTTTATGTGTGAAACTTGCTATAGAAATAAAATCTGATTGAAAACAACACTATATTATAATTTCCAAATACATACTTGGGGGGGAGAAAAAAAATACAGCGAAGGCGCTACAACTCTGTGTCTGTCTGCCAAACGTGGCGTATTAGCTGGCTTCCTCACTCAGTCCATTCACTGAAGTGCTGCGTTGAACCCACTCGGTGCATTTTCATGCAGTCGTACATGTGGTATTATGAATAGCGTTAGGTACTATTGTAATGAATAATTCTTAAGCATTACCATAGGGACCATATTAAAACGTTGTTACCCTTGTTATGACGTTGGTGCTGCTAGTAAAAGGTACACAAAAATAAAATACACCGGGGATTTGCATTTGTCGTTTGGATATTAATCAGCCAACATCTCCATCCTCACCAATCGTGAACGTTATGGAGCCGGTCCGCAGGACAATTTTCTGGTATTAACATAAAAAGTTGCGAGTCATTAATACTTTAACTACGGCGTGCCTGTCAATTTGACGGCTCTACTTAAATCTTACGCACGTTGCGCAGGGACGGCGCCGCCAGGTTTCCATAGCAACCAGCGACTGCATTGAGAAACGCTGCTGGTCACCATGTTCTATGAAAAAATCGTATAGAGTAGAGGAGGCATTACATCAGCTTCAAAATATCGATGAGCCTGGATGAAATGCTCGGCTGAGACAACGAGTCCGAGTAAAAAAGTCCCGCTGCCCCAGCCAAGAAGAGCCATGCCGCGCGCGGTAAAATAGGCTCTTAGATGTGACTGACATGACATTGTGGGTAGTACAAGCCAGAGAGACAAAACAAATGAGCTTCTGTGGTGCTAATAGACATAATTCCCCTAGGGAAAGAAAGAGTTCCGGAATGTGAGCTGTTTTGTATACCGTACTTCTGAATTATTTTCTCTTGTTTGTATGCGTTTTAGAAAACAGACAAATTTAGAGTCTAAAGACCGTAATGCGCATGTTTTTGTTAACCTAAGGCAAGAGTTTAACAAACTCGAGGTATGTTAACACCAAACACAATTTAGTTTGTATAGACACTAACCCGTGTGTTTTTGTAAACACATTTTAGAGTCTTCAATGAACATAACATACTGTACATGTTTTTGAGAGCAATTTAGTCTGCAGTGAGCTAAACATCCATTTCGCCTTCCCAAGAATCAATCTCGGAATCCTCCCTTCCATCCGCTTTCTCATCGACTGTGCTGATTATAATAATCAAAGGAAGACTCATGAATCTTAAAGTTAGTCAAAATAAGGAGAGCCTGCACACAATCAGTGAATAAATACCGGTCCAGATGTAACCGCAACCGATTACCAAGTAACTCACAAACATAGGGCAAGTTCGGAAATCAACTCTGACGCGCGTCCACTACTCTGTGGAGTGTGTGTGTGTGCGTGTTCGGAGAGGCAGAGCACACTCCCCTCCCCTTAATTTCCAAATGTGCCCTCTGTTCTAAAACAATCAGTAGCTCGTGCCTGTGAGTCCGTTCCCTTGGAATAATCGAACGGCACATTTCAACAACGCTCTGCGTTTCCGAATGGTCGGAGTGAACCAGAGCGCGCTCTGAGATTATTTCCGAATGCACCAATAATCACATCAAAATCAGTAGCTCGGCATGAAAGGTAATGTGAGATGGGCTGATGTACAACAACAACCATATTGTCACCTTGTCCCTCTTCAATGGCTTTGAAACTCCTGACGGTCATCAAGTTGGGTGGCGTGACTCACTTGTGGAGACTTGCCAACCTTTTTTAAAGGTCATGAATCATGTTGGTGGTTATTTTGGGTACCAAAAGAATTTGACACAAGTACTTTCTTCATGACTGCCAAAGTAATGGGCTCACACATTTCATATTGGGCTTGATAGGACTTATTGCATTTTGTCCCTGAGCCTCCTGATGTTTGTTGGTTTTACACGGCATGTTTACATATCATTTTCACACAGGAAAAAGGTCTTAAAATGGTAATCATTTTACATATTGCATGAAGTGATTTTTACAGTATTTGGAGAAATGTCAAAAAGTCACGATATAATCTTATTAGGAGATACTGCAATTCTACAAAAACAATATTACAAGTAAAGTTAGTGTTACAATATTGTTTGAAAAGTCTTTTACAAGAATAAAATTGTAATTTCATAAAAATAAATAGGAAATATTGAAGGGTAAGGGTGAGGAAAAGCGATGATTGTACCTAGGGTGAAGACACTTCCCAGCATGCTTTGCAGGGCAATTTTATCATGAACCAAGCTAGACAAAAAAAAAAAAAAGCATACTCTGCGCTACTTGCAGAGAGTGCGCGCGGTGGATGCTGCAGGCACGCGCACCGTAGTATCGATAACATGACGTAATCATCGTATTCGGCGTGTAAGCATCAACTTTCAAAATATTGATCTGTTGACACTAATAAACACGTGTGAAAAAGAATACATTAAACAAAGACTAGCAAAAGTGTTCTCCCCATTTAAAAAAAAATATTTCCTATACTAACCTCACTTTAAAACAATTTGACCCGCCACAAACCAATTAAAACCTCTGACTAACAAAGGGTGTCTTGGATGTCGAATGGGAATATCATGAGGACATGCAGTTTTATTCTTAGTCTGCTAATCGTGTTGGCTGAAAGGGAATCTCCACTTCCTGTTTACAAGTGCACTGTAATCTGGGATGATTTTAGATTACACTCGAGGGGCTATGAAAGCTGTTCGGTGCATTAAAACCCTGTCCACATTCCTTATGCAGAACAAATCAGATTTAAGAGAAACGGCAAGAAATGAGGCAGATTTCCATTTAATTGAATATACTTTTTTGTACCCAAAGGGAAATTTGTCATTGACACTCAACTGGTCCTGCAGTTTACAGTCGGCAGCATCATTATACACACATCAAGGGTGATAAAAAAAAAAAAGAAATCAGTCCCGAAATAACTAAACGAGTTCAGTACAGTACACACCAACCTACATATTTGCATTCCTGACCTTAATAGACGTAGGAATAAAAGAATGTAACGGTTCAACCTGCCCCGAGGACCTCTAAACTCAAACATTATTTAAAGATCATTTGCTGGCTAATTTCCTATGCACATCCACTTAGCGGCTGGGAGTATCGTGAGTGGATTGAATTGTTTACAACTGTTTAACCAAGATAGCATTTAGCTGCCAACACATGACCGTCGTGATGTGATGGCGACGATGATGATGATGCAGACCGGAGCAAGCTACAAGCTTACAAGAGGGATAGTGACTGGATGTCAACTGAAATTGCAGCTTTGAATACATAAGGTCACAAGCCGGTAACAGGGTATCATTACTACATGCAACAACATGGAGAATGCAGCTCGGCATGTCGAACATTTTTTTTTTATGATCACAGCTGCTGGAATGTCCTGTGGGACATCTACCGTTCAGTCTGACCAGTTTGAGAAAATTTGCTGTCGCTTTGAGAACAGATATATGATAGTGTGACTCAATGCATTATTTTCTTTAAGAGGAAGTCACCCCCCCAAAAATTTTTGCAATGGGGTTGCACGGTATACCAGTACCAGTATAGTATCCCAATACTAGAGTTTTTAAAACGGTACTATACCAGCATTTAAAAACAAACAGTACTTTTGTTTAATTTTATTGAATTGGTAAATTGGAGCCTGTCTCTAAGCGCAGCCAGCGAGTTTGAGGTAGTTGGCCAAGCGCCTCCGCCTCTACATGCTCCGGCTGAGAGAGAAAGTGAAGTCGCGCAGATAAACCAGGTGGAAGACAATAACAGACGGCAGCTGCAGAAAAGCCCGTACTGGTCGAAAAAACATAGGCAGGAAGTACGATGTGGAAGCACTTCAGGTTCAAACCGAATGAAAAAGGCGAGGCAATGAACACAGAAGCACCGCAGTGCAAGCGGTGCTACAAAAGTCTGCCTCGCGAAATGAGGCAACACGTCAAATTTGTTCAACGACTTCTGTGAAGAACGACAGATGATTAAGTTGTTCACTAGTTCACTACACTGTAAATGTCAATAAAAGAAGTATAAAGCTCCTTCCAACCCAGTATTTACCTTCAGTAGCCAATAAAACAGAGAGCTACTACATGTCCAGGCGGTGAAATTAAGCTGTTATATTTGCCAAATGAGTGATTTTTGCTTGTTTAGTAATTTATGAAGACCAGTGGGTCTTAAAAAAAAATAAAATAAAATAAAAAAAGTCCATCATAGCTTTGTGTAGAAGCTTTCAATTAAAGTATTGCGAAAAAGAAGAGACACAATGTGTGTCTCAGCCATGATTTTTGATCGTTCGTTAGCAGAGCCCTAAGAAACTGTGATGTCATTTTCAGTTGGCTGAAAGTGGCAAAATGGCCTCCATTTGAGATGGCAAAAATCAGTTGGATTTTGCTACTTTACTCACATTCCACAAACGCAATATTAAATCGGAATGCCGTGGGTCTGCATAGAACAAATTCTTGTAAAGACATTTTTTGGGTTGCCCGCTTTAATCACTTTTTCCCACTATGATTTACGCATGTTAAATTGGACGTCGCAATCATGGCTATCACCAGTATAGATGTGTCTGTTTTGTCAGTGTAGTGCAAGTGCATAATAGTCCACGTTGCTTGAGGCTTAATGGCTGCTTTTTGCCCACATCCTGTTTCATGAACGAAACTTGAACAGTAATGAACAGCAGCTCTGATGTGACCTGAGGAAGGGGGGAAAAAAACTAACAGGATAAGCTTTCATCATAATCAAGCTTAAAAAAAATTGCAGTCATCTGACTGCAGATGTCCACAGTGTTTTCCAAAGTCTTCTTTCAGTTTTATTTTTATCCCAACAATTCCCTGAAGACCTTCAGGAAAAATATGTAGCACTTGTGCGGGTGCCCTGACATGTCGTTTAACCATAGTTACCCCTCTAAAGGGACAGAGGAATTAAAAAAATATATGTAAACTTTCATTTAATTCTCGGGAAGTGTCAGACCTCACTGTCATGAAAGCTTTACAAATGTAAAGACATTTTATGTGTTGTAACCAAGTAACGACCGGCATACTTCCAGCTATTTTAAATAGTAAACCATTTCGCATGTCTCACTTATCTTAGATAGATGCTATACTTTCATGCGTCCATCGCAGTCTCAAGATAATCCCAGAGTGTCCACATTTCCTTTAAAAGTCTTTCAAAGAAAATCCAGAATATTTTTCCCTTTTTAAAATGACACTTAAAGATCAAGTGTGAAGTAAACTTGGCCAACCATCTTTAGAGTAATACTAACATCTAAATCTATTTTAAGCATAATTTCATTCGGGTCACAACCCACCTCAATTAATGATTTGACCCATAGCAACGCGCATAACGAAAATGCATATGTTCGGCAATCTCCAGTAATCTTCGGCAAGTGAGGACATTCAAAGAAGGCCGAGTCGCCAGTCAGTCATTGTACTGCATTGTTGATTGTCCCGTTAACTGCTCTTTGCCATTGATGTTTTTTTTTGGGGTGAAATTTTAAGTGCCAGCAAGGAAGCAAAAAAAAAAAAAAAGTGGGTATTTGTGGCAGTGTGAAAAGCAGCTGAATACAGATTCCTGAGACTGCAAATCAAGAAAAAAAAAAAAATCACCTTTTTATATCAGTCATTTTAAAATGAATGCTGACCAGAAAACCAGGTTGTCTCAAATGAGAAGCTGATTTAATTTCCGAACAATCTTCCATCAGAAAAACTCACTTTGTGGCAAAAAAAGAAAAAGAAAAAAAAAAAAAGTACGAGACAGTGAGGCTTACTGTGTTTAATGAGACCCGAGGGCACAAAATATACATTTATGGCCCACATAGGGTCTATACCGTGATGACTCAAAAAAATATCTTCCGGTAGGACTGTTAGCTGATGATGTTTCGACTGGGTCATGTGTGTCGGAAAACAAAGCCTCAGTGTTTTAATACATTCAGAAAGAGGAAAAACACTGTTAAGATCACAGAAGAATGTTTGTCCTCACAAGTCTCTGCCATTGCTTAGACAGAATTTGCGATTGTGGAATTTCACAAGACCGTCTGTTGTAGTACGTCAGTGGATTCCGATATGGACACTTCATCACAACCTCTGACCCCTACTGCTTTCATCTGACGCCAAGGAATAATGAAAAAAATAAAATAAAAATCAACATTTGATGGCTGATAAAGCTCAGTTGTTTGTATCCTGTATGGAAAATTTTACCCAGTTTTGGGGTGATTGAAAAGTGATAGTAGACTTGAATCCAAAACCACACACTATTTTGCATTAACAAAAATAATGCTAAACACCAATGTTATTTGCCTTTTGTACAGCAAACATACTTGTAATCAAAGACAATTTAGTGTTCAGTGAAGCTAATGTACAATATGTGTTATGACAATCCTATGTGGTTTTGTAAATGATAAAGAACAAAGTAGTCTTGAGTGCAGGTAACGTGCGTGTGTGGTGAAGTTCATGGCTGGTGAAGCACTAATATTTTGCAGATGGATGAGCCAAACAAACGCATATTTACCAGTAAATTAGCAGCCAGACAGTTAAAACATGTTTGAAAAAGAATATCAGATTTTTTATTACTTGTATTGGGCCATAAAGAATGTTTTTTCCAGCATTATATAGAGCGTGTATTAGCAATTGTAATTTTTAGTTCATGTGTTAACTTTGAGCGGTGTGAGGTGTGAGAGTTCATAAACTGAACAGCACGTCGTCCCTTGCTCTTTGATGTTAACCGCGGGACTGCGGGTGTGCTTTGAGGAGGATGGAAACAACCCTGGCACACAAAAAAAAAAAAAATGTCCTGAATTTCTTTACAGCATACTCACTTCCTCCTTCCGCTATAAGGACAGAAGTCGATTTGTCTCAACGTGCCATTACTGGTGTCATGGCAGAAGACCCAAAAAACTAAGTATTGTTTAAACAAAATTAAATTCATTACCTCATCTTTCACGCAGCCACTGGAAATAGAAATGCAATTCAGTCCAAGTTGCAGGCCAGCGAGAGCTCAGGATTTCACGTCACTATGCGCTGGTGCGCATGGGAAATGTGGTTGACTTTCGTCAGGACACTACCGCTTTTGTCCACATGGCGCCGCCATAATCAACAAAAACTGACAGTGTTTTCTTTAATAAACGTGAGTTTGCTGACTAATGCCTCCTAATCCGTAGTAGACGCTGCAATATATGTTAGGGTACCACAACAGGACATGCATGCAGCGTTCCATCAGACACACACGGGAATCTGTGTGCTCATACTACAGCTAGCTTTCAGAAATGACTGTCCCAATGTGAGAAATGAAATCTGGCATCAGGCAGATGCTTTAGATGCTTGTTTATCACCGCCGTGCTGCTATGAAAGGGAGATTTACTGTATATCGTTTTAAGTAATTTTGTGAAATGTGCCCGGACTTTCGGACTCTGTTGTTATCGCTCACTCGGGTAGCCATGACACCATTACCCACAATACTTCTGTTTACATCACGGATGACCCGGATTACCACTACTGCGTGTGTTGCAGACAGGCATGACATGAGAGAGCAGCTAAAGTCAACATGCCGTTGCGAATCGATTTTTATGCATTACATCCCTATTTCTTTTCATAAAAGTCTGCATTTTCTTTTTTGAGCTTCAAAATGTCTCTCTCAATGGAGATTTTTGCAAGTAGTGGTGGGCAATATGGCAAATATACAGTACGATTATTAAAAAATAATCACGATCATGATTTTTTTTTTTATAGGACTAATTTGCACATTTTTGACCATTTTCCTCATGTTAAACAAAACATATTTAAAATGTATATAAAACCCTAAAAGAAAAAAAGACATTTTAAGACAGCTAAGCTTTCTGAACAGGTTTTAATTTGAATAGTGCCAATTTTTATCAAAATGTGCAGTGAATGTAAACATAAAAGGAAACATAACATTAGTGCAATTGTGCAGTCCTGCACCTGAGCTCATATCGTGCAATACCCAATATTCCCCACTACTGTAATACCGTGCAATATCAATCAATCAATCACATTTTATTTATATAGCACTTTTCATACATAAAAATGCAACTCAAAGTGCTTTAAAACATTCAAAGCAAAACATAGAATTATCTTCAATCAAAAGAAAAGATAAATTATTTAAAAGTTGTTGAAAGCCAAACTAAAAAGGTGTGTCTTGAGCTTCCTCTTAAAAATATCAACAGTCTCTGCAGACCTGACATCCTCTGGCAGGCTATTCCAAAGGTGAGGACCAAAACGGCTGAATGCAGCCTCGCCATGCATTTTGGTCCTCACCCTTGGAATAAATAAAAGGCCGGCGCCAGAGGACCTCAGGATCCGCGAGGGCTGGTATGATAAAAGCAAATCAGATAAATAAGATGGCCCAAGACCATTAACACATTTATAAACTAATAAAAGTACTTTAAAATCGATCCTGAAACACACAGGGAGCCAATGCAGCAATTTCAAAACTGGCGTAATGTGCTCCCGCCCTCTGGTTCTCGTCAGCACCCGAGCGGCTGAATTCTGCAGTAGTTGCAGTGGTGAAATGCTCTTTTTCGGGAGGCCAGAGAGCAGGGCATTACAGTAATCTAAACGACAGGAAATAAAGGCATGCATCAGCACTTCCGTGTTAGCCTGAGAGAGAAACGGGCGGACTCTGGCGATATTCTTAAGGTGATAAAAACCAATCTTGGTTACATTTTTAATATGAGGAATAAAACTGAGCTCAGAGTCAAAAATGACGCCAAGGTTCTTCACACAGTGTGAGGGATTAAAAATGTGTAGTTTTGGTAAAAGCTTCTCTCTCTGACCTTCGGGACCGATAACTAAAACCTCAGTCTTGTCCTGATTGAGCTGTAGGAAATTATCTGCCATCCATGACTTGATATCTAAAATGCAATTTAAAAGAGTATCAATGGGTCCTGTGTCATCAGGAGACACGGCAATATACAGCTGCGTGTCATCAGCATAGCTGTGAAAGCTGATGCCGTGTCCCCTGATGACATCCCCGAGGGGAAGCATATAAAGATTAAAAAGTAGGGGGCCTAAAATCGAACCTTGAGGAACCCCACATTTAATTTCATGAGTTTTAGAGGAACAAGTATCCATACTTACAAAGAAATATCGGTCTGTGAGATAGGAATAAAACCAGTAAAAAACAGTACCAGAGATGCCCACTAGATTTTTAAGTCTATTTAATAATACTCAACATTCCCCACTACCGTTAGTCTAGTTTTATGTTTATCCAATGCTGTTCCTTACATTTCACTACAGCACTGCAGCACTGTCACTTAGAGTATTTTTCCTCTGTACTATGTACAGGCCAAAATGAGTGTTCCTCATACTTTTTATGTAGATGTATGCTGGTGTGTATATACATGTGTAAATACACATGTTACTGCTTATATTTACATAGGTTTGATCCCGAATGTTTGCCGTCAATGTTATACATTAATGGCTACATTATGCCGCCGCCCCTGTGTGACCTATATCTTTGCTGCTGTAACAATGAAAATTTCCCCACTGTGGGATCAATAAAGGCATTCTTATCTTATCTTCTTATCTAAAACAAAAACACGAGTAACGCGAGTCTAGTACTATGAAGAGTCTTTTAAACCACTTCTTTTAATGGGAATCATGTCTTCAGCAAGGTAATAAGTCACTGCCTCAGTTACTTCTTTACACTGCTTTTTTTTTTTTTTTTTTTTTTTTTTCATATGGAGTGCCCTTGTTAAATGACTGTGTTATCATGGGTTGTGTTAGCTTGGAGCTAGCGGCTGCCTCTGGCTACCATGCGTCTGATCTCCGTTTGCTTCGGCTGTCGGCGTACTTTTTTGGGTGCTGTCTCCGCAAGTCATTAAACAGCAATCTGTCTGTCTGCAAACTTGACAAATAACTGGTTTGCACTTTCTCCTCTGAGGAAAAGCCAAACCAAATTAACACTGTGGATGTGGAGTTTCTTTTCGAGACCAACTCTGCTCCGTGGTGACTTTCCGCTATAGCTTCTCGCTATACAAACAAACAGGGAGGCAAGGAGTGTCGCGTACGGTGCACTGTGCATGCTGAGATTGGTTGGTCGGGTATGCATCAGCAGCTTTGAGCCGCTATAGAGCTAAACTGTATAGAATGTGCCCTGTAGACGATCAAACGATCTTTCGGCTTTATGAGATCATCAACACGTTTAAGTCCTTAACGATCCAATATCATCATATCGCCCACCCCTAGTTGCAAGCAAAGAAGTCTTCCTTGATCAGTTTTACTCCAAATCATTGTATTGAGTCTTTTTAAAGCAACACTGTGTCATATGTCAGTTTTTGATTACGGCAACGCCATGTGGACAAAAGTGGTACACTACCATCCCCCCATTAACACATTTTCAAAATGTGTTAATTTTGTTAGGAACATGTAATAGTACATTTACAGTACATTTACAGTACAATCATTTCATGTAAGGTCATAACACAAGGGTGTTAGTGATACTTCAGTTGATAATTTTGCACATTTCAAATGTGTCTGATAGTTAAACTTCAACTATCACATCTAAAGACAGGTTGACAGATTGATTTATGTCAGCATATTGCCCAACTCCAGGCTTAACACATATTCACAGACACAGGATTTTCTTCGTGAAACTGCCACCCTAATATTTCCAGTAAGCCATCCGCGGAGCCATTTCAGGCAAAATAACCCCCAAACCTACGTGAAATGTTCATTTCATGTTCAGAAAGTTTCATTTTTAAAACGCAGTTGTTGCAGGAAAGTTGCGGTGTTTAAACAAGGTCGTGGGAAAGTGCGATTTCGTGGGATTTTTTTGATTTCGCCTTAATAGTTGCCATCGCAACTTTGTGAAATCCTGGAGGGTCCATTTTAATACAGACTGAGGTGTACATGGGACATTTCCATTCCGTTTGGTCATTGGGAATCATTCAAATCGGAATACATGGCTCCATGTAAACTCAGCTAGTGTGGCTTCCACAGCCAAAATTAAAGGAGGCTACCATACCTACCATAGTGCGGCAATTGCACCTGACTGCTGCCCATAGATCGAGGTTGGACTAAATATGGGTGGAGCTAAACGTTTGACTCAGCGCAGTGTAAGTGGTAGCAACAGCCATTTTGACGTCCATTCTGAGTGAACAGAGGGTTGTAGAGCCATGAAAGTACGTCCAACAAAAAAACAAAACAAACAACAACAACAAAAAAAAAAAAGAGTCGACATTGATTCCCATTGGGTTCAAAAGATGTCATTCACATAGAAATGAGTGGGATGGGTGAAATACCACATGTCGCCAGCAGAGGGCGCACTCTCTGGATGGTTGCGGTAAGTACAATGTAGGTTTGGGTCAGTGATAGGTGCTTAGGGGTCGAGAAGCCGCCCAAAGTGTCTGTGGTTGAAGCTAGGTTTCATGATAAGGTGAAGGTGATTAACAAAATAAAATAAACATTTGACGTGGCTCGACAAGACCTATCCGCACATACCTTCGGCTCCACATGGGTGTCTCAAAGCTGGACCAAAGGTAGAAAAATACCTTCCCCCCCCATAGGAATGAATGGGATTTTCATGAGTTGTGTGTAACCCTTTAAAAAAAAATAAAAAAATTTCCCCCAGAACCATGTTTTAAGAGAACATTTTGGGTCATTTGCAGTCGTTCGCGTGCAAAATGAGTGTGTTTGGGCGGAGTCAAACGTTTAGGTTCAGCCAATCCTCAATCTGTGCTCTGTAGCTAGGGCTTACTCTAGCAAGTAGGCGGAATTCTGTCTGCGTCCCCTCACGCTTTATCCGTGATTTTACGCACACAGCAAAACCAAGAGAGACAAAACACTTGCCAATAGCATCCTCTATTGCAGTACAGTCATTTTACCAACAGAAGGTACTGTTGTACTGTGATAATTCTGCTTTTATGAATGCTTGCACAAGAAGCCAGGGAAGGCTGGCTGCTGGCACCCGCACTTTGCATCCACATGTGTATTTGAAGAGGAAATATGAAAATTTGACAACAAAAAAAACATGGAAACGTTGGGATTAAAATATAAAGTGTATATTAGAAAACTTAAATTGAAAAGAATTATGAAACGTTTGTTTTGTGAAGACAGGAAAAAAAATTCAGCAATTCAATTGGATGTTTGTTTTTGTAAAAAAAAACATTTAGTCTTCAGTGACACTATTATACAGTTGAAAAATGTCAATTTTTGTCATTTTTTAAAACTTTACATTAATGGGGTGTCTGATTCCACAGGACAGCAACGATATGAGTCTTTGAAATTATTAAAGAATTTAGTCTAACGAACTGTACATGTCTTTACGCTTAATTTTTACTCTGCTTAGACTGGGAACAAATATAGTATTTTTAGAGTAAAATGTACTCGATGAAATTTACTGTGTGGAAGATAATGTGTTTTTGTAATAATCCGACAAATAGGCTGTCATCAACAAATCTAACACATGTATATGTTTTGGTTAAGGTGCGACACAATTAAGTGTTTTATGTAGCTAATGTACCAGATTTGGGAAACGGAAAAGCAACATTTTGTAAATAGCAAGTCTTCAAAGAAGTTAACGTGCTTTGTAAACAGAGACAATTTAGTCATCAATGAAGCTAACTTACCTGGTTTTGTCATCAAAGAACACCATTTAGTTTTCAGTGAACAATGAATATTTCTCCACCACACTAACACTCTGAGCCAGTGTTTGATTTGAAGCAAGTGACAGCCTACCTGAGCCTATGGTCTGCCTGAATGGTTTTCCATCCTGTTGTGAAGAAAATACAAAGTTTTATTCATGACTGGAAAAAAAAAAAATCATAGCAATAACATCTCAGTGAGACATTTATACTGTGTCTACTACCAGTGGGTATGTGACCATTGACTCGTTTCCGCCATTTTTCGTGGTCACATCACGCAGGTCTGTTTTGCACTCCTCCCAGAAAAACTTAGCTCTGGCTTGTTAAAAGTGTGTTTTCTGTATCTATTTTAAGATATGTACAATGGAATCTCCTCTGTTGCCTCATTGTCAATTCGATGATTTTCATGCAGTATGTTTATTGCACAAACGCCAGAATAACTCATCTTTGACCACCTGAAAGCTAACCAGCACATTATATTGACCTATTGCACACAATTTTGAGGTAGTTGGGGACATGCAGAGTTTCATCAAATTTGTACAACACGGAAGAAAATTATAGTGTGGGAAAATTTGTGTCGCATAACCTTGAATTCTGAGAGATGTAGGAGAGCCATCCACTGTGATAAGCACACAGCGATGGTGTGTGTCAACTTAATTGCATCTAATTGAAATGTAATTAATGAATGCAATTAATTATCTATAATTACGATTACTTGGCATGTGAACTTGAAAAATTTTTTGTGGTGTATCATCTTTATTGTTACACACATCTATACTGGTACACACACTGTGAGTCCTCGAGATCTCAGTTTCATTCTTTTTCTTAAAAACTGAGCACAGGCCATTCCATCGTTTTGAATTATTTTCCCGCTTTTTGAATGCCTTTAAAATCTCGTGCCTACCTTAGTTCTTAACATAATGACACGATTTAACCATCGTTTTGTTCCTTTATTCTAGCTCTTTGCGGTGACATTGGTCATGCTGGGCAGTGTTGTAACGTACCTATTACTTGCAACATTTACTACCAAAGACTGTACGAGCAAATAACGCTAGCTCGCATGTCTAACGGCGCATGTTAATATCTGATTATGCTAACTGTAATGGTTAGAAAAAAGCACTAAATAAACGACAGTTCAAGGATTGTTTTTAAAAAACAGAGTTAGAAAAGTCAAGAATAAACATACCAATTAAAGACTGTGGCCAGGTGTTCGCGGCTTCTTTCATTTAATGGCTGATTACAAGCGGCCTTGTATTTACCCAGGTGCTGCTTTATACGAACTTTAAGGCGGAAGTCGTCACGCCGTCATGTCAAACTGACCAATGAAAACGCTTCTAACATCGTTCAGAGGCGGACCCGCCCACAAGATTGAAGTTATTCGCAACCAAACCTCAGAAGTTAAACTTCTAAACTTGCAACCAAAATGTCAAAACTTTCAACCAAAACTCTAGAACTTGCTACTAAAACTTTGGAATATTCAAACAACAGAGAACTTTTTTTTACATTTCAAATCCATTACGTTTAAGAATCAGTGTGTTTGTGCATGTGTGTGTGTTTGCAAAGGTTGTTTGCAAATCCATTTTTGTTTGATTGCAATAAGAAACACATACAGAATGTTACAAAACACAAAACAGTCTTTTCACTGCCCATTTGTTTCAGTTATGGCGTGTAAAACAAGTGTGACAATGATCTCTGCCAGGAAAAAAAGGACACTTTCAAAGTACTGTTTGGCCCGTTTTATGCAACCGTAGCTATATATGCAATTTAATGCATATCTGCATAAAAAGTGCTACTGCAGCTCTGAGAACAGGAAATGTTGAATCCATCCATTATCCTTTGCGGGGTTTGTGGCTGGGGGAAGCTCACAAGGCAGCGGTTAAAAAAAAAAGCTGACTTGGTGGGACGAAGCCCGTGAGGTACACCTCGCACTATAGAGTATCTATCACTTGTCAGTCAACCCCATCGGAAACTGACACATTTGTAGTTACACCTCTCTTTGGTGGTGTTCCATAAGATTTTTCTCAAACGGGTGCCTTCAGGTTCAGTCAGGGTTGAGGAACACTGCATTACTCAACCGTATGTTAAATAGAAGGTGGGTGGATAGCCAGGTAAAGTGAACGTGGAGGTGGCTACCTCTCTTCTCCTCATCACCAGGGCGGAGAAAGAATATGAGGCCGCCTCTCTCTGTCTCTCTCTGTCTGTCTGTCTGTCTGTCTGTCTGTCTGTCTCTCTCTCTCTCTCTCTCTCTCTCTCTCTCTCTCTCTCTCTCTCTCTCTCTCTCTCTCGATCTCTCTCACTCTCTGTCTGTCTGTCTCTCTCTCTCTCTCTCTCTCTCTCTCTCTCTCTCTCTCTCTCTGGCTGTAGTTTGCACTCCATATTATAAAGCTTTGTGCCCTTCCTGCACGAGAGCCTTCTGGATGTACGCGCGCCGCCCGGACGCTTTTTGCACGCCGCCTGCAGAACGCACTCAGTCACTCACTCACTCACTGACTTGAGTCGCCCTAACACCTCCTCAACCAGCACCGCCAACAACTCCTTCTTCTTCATTTTTGGTGATATTTTTTGGGGCCTCTTCTTCTCGGATACTAATTTTGACGCGTTGGATATGTGCACACAAGATGATGACAACCCCTTTCCTGCCCGTAGAAGTAAAATAAAATAGGCTTTCGCGCACTCGAGCTTGTCCCCTGTCGGTCGTTCCATATGAAGAAGCCAAAAGTAAGTGTGGGTTTTTATTGAAATTATTACTTTTGCATGCATGCATTGTTGCATGTTTTTTCTTGTTGTTGCGTGTGACACTTTAGCACGAAAGGCTGATTTTTAATGGCGCCCGCCCCGCGAGGAACGACGTGTGTACGCACAGCAGCGCAGATTTGACTTTCGCACAGCAGCATAGTTTTTTTAAATTTAAATTCCACCTTTTGTCAGTTATGTTGGATTGTTCATGACCTATACGAGTCATTGGGTCCCAAAGGTGCCAGAATACGCTGAGTTATTACAATAATAATAATAATAATAATTATTATTATTATTAACGTACCATGTTTTTGTCAACAATTTAATGTCGTCAATGAACCTAAATAAATTGATTTTAGATTATGTGGTCATTGAACGCATAACTGCTCCAGGACTAACCGTCGTTGGATACATTGAAAGGCACAAACAAAAATATTTTAATTCTGAACATAGTATGCATGCTTTTCTTATACAATTTACTGAATCATAAAAAAAAAATCGTGGACATGAAATGATTTTGTAAACCATTTAGTATAAATGTGAAAGACAGACAACTTGGAGGTGATGAACCTGATGGTTGATTTTGTGCAATGATGTCGTCCTTGAACGCACCACTCCTTGATTTAAGCAGTGTTGTCTCCCTTATACGACGCTTTGTAAATTGAGTTTATTACTGAACATAGTTTAGTTGCATCTTTGTGTTAACAATTTATTGTCATGAGTAGGCAACACCTTATGTGGGTGAGTTCTGTGATAGGATGTGGTCCTTGAGTGCACCACTGCTGTAGGTCTCAAGCATCACTGGATCTCTCAGTATGGGCTTATGAACATATATTGCTTTTGTAAAAATGTGCTGTCTTCAACAACGTGGTTTATGACCACTTACAGCCAATGAGCGATAATTTAGGTGATTTTGTGAACCGCTGCGGTTCTTGAATGCACCACCCCTGCTTAATTATTATTTTGAGTAGCATTCATGTTTTGTGAAAAAATGTACAGTCTAACTGTCTTACTTTAGGGACGCATTATATTTACACACGAAAGAGACCGAGGTTGCATTCATAATTTATATGAATGCCCCCCCCCCAAAAAAAAACTAAACAGATTTTTTCAAAAAGACAGCAGCTTACAGTCTTGCGTAAAGATGAAAGTGTCATCCTTTTGTTTGCAAGATGGGTAATTTAAGTTCAGCTTTTTAAATCATTTGAAAGAGACCTTCAACTCTGTGATTTTTATTTTTATTTTTCTAAGAGTTAAAAATTTAATTTTAATTTTCTGAATCTAATTTTGTTCAAACAATATTTTTTTTGTTTTGGGGCTTCTGCCATGACACCAATAATAGCGCGTAGACGTTGGAATCGACTTCCGTACTTATAGCGAAAGGGGGAAGTGACGTATGTCGTAAAGCAATTCAGGACATTTGTATTTTTTTTGTGTGCCAGGGTTACTCCCTCCCTCCTCAAAGTTGCTTAGTGCCAGTAAAAACGATACAGACCACTTCAGGGCATGACAAAAGTCCCATTCAACTACTTGTAAGTCAATGTTTCATCAAAAGGGTTGTGAAAAAATGTCATTTTGGTCAAATACTTGCGCAGTGTTGCTTTAATGAAAATGCTCGACTCACGTTATGTTGTAACCCACTGTGCACATTTCAGTGACATTTTCATTCCCAACCGTTGTACTGAAGTGTAAAAGTTGGATTCGGCGTGGGTCGATTGGTCATGCCTGCAGTGTTGGGTGCAGTTGTGTTTACATCATTGTTAGCTTGAAATGAGTTTTATTATTAAGTACACTACAAAAAGCATTTTATTGCTGACAATCAAAACAAAGGGAGAATTTTGAGAGGGAAAAAAAGCGCTACCATATGATACCTGGACCAGCCCAGCCCCAGTACTGATCACAACTGCCTCAAAGTCAATAAAAAGGTTCTGTGTTTCAATTGCTCTAGCCAAAAGTCAGCTTTGTGACTCACTCTGTGAATGCTCATTTGTCTGCATGTGCGACTTGTCAATTGACCCACAACCAGTCCAAAGTGTTGCCAAGTCCTCGTTCAAATCAGTTTAGGTCAATTGAAGAGTTCTTAAGTGTAAGTGTGAATGCTACTTTGTCTATGTCTGAAACTCATCAATGGGTGGTGGAATATCCGTAGGACTGTCACGTACAAATCTTTTTAGAATCAATTATCCTATCAATTACTCCATCAATTACTAGAGTAATCCACCGTCCCGCCACACACCCCCTTCTCCCACCCAAACACACACACATACACCCAATCAATGTTGATAGAGCAAGCTATGCAAAGCTAAGTTAGCAGGAGAAGCTTAAACGTGCACTGAGACACCGAGACAAGTTTAACCGGTCACAACTATGTAGTGGAATACGCTTTGCTCTCATAAAATACTGATGGGATGCAAGGTCACGAGGCTAAAGTTTGTTCAGTGCTAGATTACTTAAAAAGCACCAAAGCCAAGTTATTCTATCAGTAGATGTCCGCCAACCGGTGTTCTGCCAAAATGTCCCACCCGTGCAAAACTTCCTACCGTAGGTTGATTTGACAGCCTAACCCTAACTCCAACCCTAACCCACCTCACTATCGGCATTGTTGGGACAACGTCTCGACAGGTAGGAAGGAATTTCAGGACACCGGCTGGCTGGCTCATCATCCCGCAATACACAGTGCCGTGTTCCCGTCTTCAAGATCCACCAGCTCTGCTTTGCAGAAATTATGCAAAACTTGTGTGTTTTGTTCTTTTTTAGTTCAAAACGAGCTCAAACTCTGGGGCTCGTCCTGTTTTTCTTGCTCCTTGGAAGCCCACCCACTGGCTGTTGACCAGTCCAGGGCTCTCTTGCCAAAAGTCAGCTTTGGTAATTAAAGGCTATAAATTGTCCATACAGACTAAATTTGAAGCGACCTCCCCAAAAACCATGGATGTACTATATGCCCAGACCATGGTGACCAGTTCAGAGTTTACCCTGCTTCTCTTGCCGTAAAGTCAGCTGTGAGGTCGGGAAAAGGAGAAATGGATGATTCTCCTTGTGTCTAGCATGCGTAATATGAGCGTTTGTTTGTTTTTTGGGTTTTTTTTTTTTCAAGTCAATTCAGTCAAATATTGGGCAATTAAGTTCACGCAGTGAAAGCCATTACAGGTTATTAGATGTCTGTTCAGCCATTTGTTCAGTTCACAAATCAAGACTATCTTGGACCTCTGGCAATTCCTTTGAAATCCCGTCATCGCAGATGTTTACTTCATAGAATGAAGGAAGGGCCGGGTGATTGATACATGCTTCCCCACAGGCAAACGGTGTCCTGGTGTGCACGCTTGTAAAAAACGCAACGTTTTTTCCACAAAAATATGCATCAAGGGTAGGCTCTCAGTTAACAACAGTCCACATGTAAGAGATTTCCAAATTCTGATTTGTGTGCAATGAACATATGCCGTACGTGCTGTTTTGGATTTTTTTTATTTTTTTTTATCAATCAATCAATCAATCAATAAATCAATTAAATTTTATTCATTGGCTCAAAATGTTTTTTTTTCATCCACATATTTACTGTAAAGCAAATATACGAATGTACTGTACTAGGTTTCACTATACGTCTCCATATTTCTATTTCGTTTCGGGTATCCTTTGGGCAGATGTGAGGCCGTTGACATCTTAGGCTTTGCAGTCTTATTCAGGACTTCTCATTAAATATTTTTCACACACCAAATGATTCCAGATGATCAAAGAGGTGGGAATCAGATCACAATTGTTGGTGCTAATTTAAAATACCATTAAACAAAAAACACACACAAGAAACACTAAAGATTGGCCTATCGGAATTAATTTTGGGACGCGTTTGTTTCAGGTGCTCACATGGTCGACATGGGGTTCCTGTCCTTTGAAGTGGCAGATTTCGCAAAACTCAAAAAAACTTGTGTGTTTCATTTATTCCTCGTCACATTCCAAATGCGGTTGGTCTAACTTTCACCCATCAGACATTGTCCTGCGCCCCTTTCACGCTGCCTGTCATAGCCAGCTTTTTCCCATAGGGATTTTCGTTCTGAGAAGTTGTCACATTTTACACGCTCATTTTCAAAGTTGTGTGAGGTTTATTCCATTGATTCGGGACAGGGTGTCAACGTTTAACATCCCAGACTCACTTGTTTTATTGCTTTGTTGGGAGCAATTGTTGCTGACTGCAATTGTCGCTGATAATTTGGGGGCATTTCTGTGAAAGATGCTGTCTATGTGGAAGGGAATCCTGGAAAGCGGGAATGGGGTTGTCACGTTTGGCATCTGACACTCACGTGTCCTGCTATGTTGGTTTGAATGCAATTGTATGTGTAAAAGGCAAATGGTGATAAACGCAAGTTTTAATTTATGGCTCTGATGCGGGTAATGTTACTTGATATCTGTGTGAAACTGAATAGCTGAAAGTCGTAAAGGGGGTTCAAAGTTTAACATCTGTCATGCACTTTTCATGCCATGTTGCTTTATTAAAGACAACTGTCACTCGCATTGTCATTGGCATTATCTAATTATCTACAGAGCTGCTGAAAAATAACCCCCCCCCACCCTGGCTTCTATTTGAAAAACAGTGGTGAATATCGCCTGGTTACTTCTGTTACAGATCTAATTCTTCATTTTCGTGGGTTGTCTGTATGAAAGACACTTGCGGTAGTATCAGAATGTGGATGCTGCTTGTGTAAAAGAAACTATTGGAGAGTTGGAATGGGAGTGTGAATTGCACTTCTCCCTTCCTGCTGCATTAAAAGTAATTGTTGCTGCTCGACAAGTATTTCATAGAGCTGATGTCATCCATTTATCAGATTGTGGGTTGCCGTGTTGCTGTGTGACATTGCACACAACTGCATAAATATTCTGCCTTCACTAAATTCTTGATTTAGTAACAGAGACATAAAGCGATACTGGCGAGCACCTGCGGGAAAAGGAATAGCGAAATGTCGAACAGGGATGTGGAGTTTAGCACCTGACACTGCTGCATTGAAAGCAATTTTCACTTTTCGGCAATATTTTATACGCCACACAATACACCGGTGTACTCAAATTTTAGGATAGAGACATGCCATGTCACTTTTGCTGCATTTTATGTAAAACTCAAAGGTGTCTGTGATGCGCTAATTATGTGGGATCTCTGTGTCAAGGTTATTCCCGAAACTAACGAAATAACAAAAAATAAAATTGAAAAAAACGTATTGATATGAAATAAAAACGCTTAAAAAATGCTTTGAAAAAATCGAAAACGAACTGAACCTACATTCTGTGTTTACAGAGCTAACAAAACCTAACTAGAATTTTTGTGAAAATGTCATTTGTTTTTATCTTTGTCAATTACTTGACTACATGAGTTTTTGGGGTTAATTTTAAAAGAATTTATATCAGCCCGCGACCCTTGTGAGGACAAAGCGGTTCGATAATGGAAGGATCGGGTTGTGAACTTGAGAAGCAGTAAAAAAACAGATGGTTGTTTTTAAAATGTTTTAAAAATAATAGTTTTGTTGAGTTCTACTACACAATACTTACCGTGATATTTTTTTTAATGTTGACCACATGAAATGCACATTTAAAAAAAAAAAAAAAGAACTAATACAGTACTAAAACTATTAAAAACTAAACTAAAACAAACTAAAAAAAAAAATACTAAAAACAAACAAAAATGCTCTGAAAACTAATTTAATACAATAAATATAAAAAACAAAACTCAAAACAAAATAAAAACTAACTATAATGAAAATTCTACATTTATTATGGTACACGGGTAGCATCAGAGCTCTGTTGCCCTGTTATGTGGAAAGCAGTTGTATCCTCAGAAGGTCTTTCAGCCGTCACGCAGTATAAAAAATACTTGACTTGTGATGTTTACAAAAAGAAAGCAAGTGATGGATGGTTATTTTTTTAAGTGGTATTGACAAGTAAAAGCCCTTAATGAGAATATAAGACTCAAAGCTTTGGCAGATCGGGGGAAAATTCTTCCGAACGTAAATCAAACCCAGGCGCTTGAGGATTTGTCGTCTATTCTTTGTTGTAACATATGAATTTAATTCTGGTTGTTTGGGAAGGCGTTTCCTCTCTCATCCAAGCAGGCTGGTGCAGTTCTAACCAAGCCTTGTTGCATGTACTGAGAAAGCCTGCTCAGATTTGAGGCATTCCAAGACAACCACAACAGTCCAGTAGTTGCGATCGATTATATGCCCTGAGAATGAAATTACTTGGATGAATGAGAATATTCACAAGCATGACACCTGTGGTTAAATCTATTACTATAGGCAATTCAACACATTTTTAGGGGGGCATCAATCTTTTGTGAACTTTTGCTATTCAAGTCAGGTCTTGGTCACTCTCATCGCAGAGCATATGTTCCGGATTAACTCGCGATATGTGAAAATCTGTGAATTAAAAAAAAAAAAAAAAAAAGTTGTCAAAAATACAAAGTAGTTTACCCACCCGTTTACATGTTCTAAACTATTTTTATCACTCCCACTTAAAGTTGACTATAAAACTGACTGAACACTGAATATCTTTAAAGCCCAAAATGTTTAACCGAACCATATAAT
Source organism: Filicampus tigris (assembly GCF_054856515.1). Lineage (NCBI taxonomy): Eukaryota > Metazoa > Chordata > Actinopteri > Syngnathiformes > Syngnathidae > Filicampus > Filicampus tigris. Next base: position 24,177,129 of record NC_141220.1, on the reverse strand, counting down.
AAGAAAAGTCTGGTTGTTTAATGGTAATATATAAAATTGAAAGACCGTAAAAATTTGCATTTGAAGTTATGGTAATTATAAACCTTCATCAACTGCTACAACATGGAGCAACAACACATACAAACAAAGCATAGAGCACAGCAATACTCACGGGTTACTGTATTCTTTGAAGTTTAGTTGTTCACTGCCTCTTTTTCTTCTTGCTCTGCTTATGCTTCTACTATGCGGCATGTCTTCCAGCTGAGGCACAATGCACTACACTAAAGGCGCAAAACTCTATATTCAGACTTGCCTGTATAATGTAAAAAACGATATTAAACGATTCCTTGAAATTTTGTAGTACGGCGGTGGGGCGGTTGGCAGAAGTGTTTTGCGGATGTTGGTATCTACAGATACTGTGGTTGATTTTTGACTGCACATTTCTTTGTAAACACGCCCTGCAAAGGGGAAAAAAAATGTTTTGTAAATTTGACACAATTTGTGGGCGCGTCTGCTGAAGGCAATGGAAAAAAGATCTTCGCCTGTCAATCCAATTGTGGAGTACCGTATGTGTGAATGTCTCTGTAATCAGCTACAGGCAGAAACACGTGTGCCACTGTGTTGAATAAATTGTTAACTTTCCCCATGGGTAATCTCTTATGTGGGTACCAACACAGAACAACACAGCAAGGTGCTGATGTAATGGACGACCCTCGTTAGCTCGTTAGCTTGCTAGCTCATTAGCGCGAACGTAATCAACAGGTACCTTTCCCTAAAGTGTATCTGTTGTGTGGATTTACAGTCTTTTCAAATGTTTTCAGTGCTTATCTTCAAACATATTTATAGGGAAAGTCAAGTCAAAATCTCTCTTTACGATAATAGTTCTATGCATCCCTACTAGTCTAAACACGGTATTGTGATTAATATTGCTTTAATGTATTTAGAAACAAATCACAAAAATGACTTTACAGATTCTTTAAAAGAGTATTTGTAGCACAGATATGCATCATCCACGGCAGGGGCGGAGCCAGAACGTGGATAATGGGTGGGCCTGAATATTTATTTCGCAGAGCACAATCCTCCTGTACGGACACATTGTATATTCAAATAAAATGACAATCTGATGATCTGATGAAGATGAAATTCAGATCTTGTTTAGATAACCACGACTGTGTCATTCTTGATATTCAATAAAATAAAAAACACAACGAAACCGAAAATTCAAAAATAATTTATTTATAATTTACTTAAAATTTAAAAGTATATATTTTTTCCATGAATCTCACTGGGAGGGCAGTCTGCCGATCTGGCAATGGCTCCTCCCCTGATCCACGGCATCTTCCATTAGCTACGCTGCTTTGCTAAGGACACACATTTGTTGGCAACGTGACCATACCCTTTCTAAGGAGAGGTTAAGGTGGTCATAATGCTGCTGTTGAGTGTTGTGGAGTGACAGTTGTGGCCTCAAGCAAGGACCAAAGACATCTGGTCCATCGCTTATACAAGCAACCCGAATTAATTCAATCTGGTTGAAAAAGTGTGATGAATGTTGACATCAAGACGCCTTATGAAGAAAACATGTACACAGTTGCATATGTATAATGCATTCTAGGAACGTTATGGGTGCCTTTATTTATTTATTTATTTTTTCGGAAAACATTTTGTCTGATTGTTTTCGGAATGGACAGCGAAAGACTGGTAATTTGGTGCACCCCATTGCAATCACACTGCAATGTTTGATCGCTTATGACCCTCAATGTTGCAATGTTACGATAATGAAGGTGTAACAGTCCAAATATTTTTGTATTACTGTAATAAAGTCTTATGTAACAGGGAATTTATTGTTTGCTCCATTCCCTTTCTATTGTGTTGTAGTTATATATCGTATAACTGTTGTCAATTTTTGTCAATGTTTTTGTTACATTTAGACTAAACTGTGACTAACGATGTTATTGCGATATTTCCAACAAACTTTGCATTATATATTTTGTTCATTAAACAGAATAAATAAACGGTGTAGTCATAATATTACAGATGCAAGCAATGTTTAGACGACAACACATCAAGGGAGAGGAACATGTTTCTTTACTTTGAAACGTGCTAAAAAGTGCAAGGTTTTACCATTTGTACTTAATTGCTGTAATTATTCATCTCAATACTAATTATTGTTAACATTGGATAATGTGATGTTATGAGAACAAAGTGGTAAGATTACCACCAAAAGTTGAAATTAGACAAAAATAAAGTCATAACATGAGAGGGGAAAAATGTATAGTTATGAAAATGTCACATTGAGAAAGAATATACAAATGGTATGTCCCCACCTAATTTTTTTTATCCGAAAGAGAAAGTGTATTTCGCAAATCAAGTGGAGGTTATGTTTATATCCATAAGTAATGAGAGCGTAAACATTGCAGAGGATCTCTTGGTCTAATTGTCATATCGTACATTGTTTTCGTTATCTTAGCACAACCTCAAATAAGGGTCATCCCTCAAGTAGTGATTAGCCGCCGGGTGTATTATCGGCTTACACTGCCCTTAAATAGACACTTGCTTTTTGCCACCAGGAAAAACAAACAACTGGTAGTAAGTTTTAATTATCTTGCTTTTATCACTAATGCAAACATTTTGCAGGGAGCAATGACGCCCCAGTGCTAACATTAGCGTAAAGCAGGGGTAGGGAACTCCGTTTCCTCGAGAGCCATATCCTGCCTGTTTTGGATCTCTGCCTACTACAACACACCTGACTCAAATGATCAGGAACGAGCGAAAAATCCAAAACAGGATATGGCTCTCGAGGAAGCGGAGTTCTCTACCCCTGGCCTAAAGTATACCGTCTCCACCATATGGTCCCGTCAAGTCAAGTCAGCATGGGTAGGGTTTTGAATGATCAGCCCTGTTCTTGCTTGCGATTCCGGCGGCCATCATTTTGCGTGCCAAAGAGTGACAGAGTGGACCCACTGAGTAGGGTTTCAAGCCAGGCTTAAAGTTGGGTTTCAAATCATGGTTTCAAGCAACGTTAGGGTTTCAAATGAGGGTGAGGGTGGACGGACTGGATTAGGGTTTCAAACTAGCCTTAGGGTTTCTAAATAGGTTTTCAAGCCACAGTTTAGGGTTTCAAACAAGGGTTAGGGTCTTAAATTATGATTTGAAGGGCGAGTGTTGGACTCCAAACAAGGGCCAAGATTACAAATTATTGTTTCAAGCCAAGGTTATAGTTTCTAATAAGTGTTCGGGTTTAAAACTTGATGGGTGGTTTCAAGTTAGGCTTAAGGTTACAAATTCAAATTTGTAGTACTTTGGTAGCCTTGACTGAATTTTGATTGTGCAAAACACATTGACAAAAGTAAACTCTGGAAACATGAAAAAGCAAAAAAAAAAAAAAAACGCCTCAAACAAGAAAGAAAACGTTGTCTAGTTGCCGGTCGGATTAGTAAGAAGACTCTCTCCAGCCTCAAGTGTCTCCCGTCTGTCTGTCTGGCGTCTGTTCTTCTTCATCCGTATTAGATCGAACGCTTTAAGTGCTCCTCAGCAAACGGTCAGAGCTCAAGGCTAAATCGATTAGCACATGAAGGGCAGCGAGCGAGAGTCCATCGATGGGGGGGGGGAATCCAGGATGCTTCCTGTTTTTCTGCCTGCTTTGGTATTTAGCCTTTTTATTCTACCGCTCAGCGCTCCGACTTTTATCAACATGTTTGGTGATAATGATGCGCGGACCATAAAAGACTTCAGAGGCGGCCCGGAGTTTCTTATCTTTATGCTTTTAGTGCCAGCTACGAGCGGGACAGAGGATTTGATGCATTTATGCAGAGTTTAAAGGAAAACCAGAGTATCTGGAGATGAGTTGTTGCTTTGTTCAAGGCGAGCCGGCGAACTTTGCTGGCATGCTACTACTCGCATGCAATGGGCAAATCTAAATATGTCGGCAATTTTTACGTGCTTCAAATATGGTAGCAATTGGACAGAATCTTTTCCTTTCGACCGACCACAGGAAATGTTACTGAAATGGCAGCTTCAAACCACAATGGCAGACTTAATATGTCTTTCGATGCATAGCTTCATCTTTTTTGGGGGATTCTACTCACGATTAACATGCCTATCAAATTTCATGTTGCCAAGAGAAACTTTGGCCAAGATGTGGTTGTTTAATGACAAGTCATGGAAATTGCCATGCAATGGAATCTTCAAACAAAACTGTATAGCTTTCTGTGTTTTTGCAGTTATGGCTTCCACAGATTTTTTTTATGGGTTTTCCCATGATAGGCATGCCTATACCAACATCGATTTTACAAAGTGAAGTGGAGTGTCTGCAGGGGATTATTTTTTTCAAAATTCATTCGAGTGAACCAATGGCGAGTCATCAAACTTCACCAGCGTGTTCAGTACACATGCAATAACGATTGGGGAAATGTAGCACCTTCCATCCGTCTAGTAATCGGACAAAATCTCAAAGACAAGTTCAAAATGAGCCGAAAAGGGCCACGTCAAATTACTATCTATAAACTACTACTTGTGTCTTTTCTGGGCATGGCTTCATGACCTTTTTCTGATTATTGTCATCAGATTTTTTTGTTTTTTTTGTGCGGAGCTATGGGTGGGCTTGGGTGTGCACTGGCCCACCCAGATTGACAGACTGCCAATGAAAAAATACATACTTAAAATTTTTTTGTGAATTATTATGAAATTATTTTTGAATTTGTGTTTCGTTGTATTTTTTTTTATCATTTTATTGAATATTAAGAATGGCATAATTATGGTTGTCTAAGGAAGATCAGAAATTCATATTATTCAGTTTGTCATTTCATTTGAATATATGATGTGTTGGGACAGGAGGATTGTGCTCAGTGAGAGAAATATTCAGGCCCACCCTGATTTTTCCAGGGTCACCCATCAGCCACGTTCTGGATCCACCCCTGGCATTTAGTCTACTTTACTAGGTCTCCTCATTCTGAGTTAGAGTTGTTTACCAAAAAATGTGAAAAAGAACAAAAAAAAAAAAAAAGTTTGCACTGCGGCACAGCTGTGAAATGGAAAACACTCAGACAATAGGGCTGACTGTTGTAAGGGGAGTATTAAAGGAACAAGCATGTAGACTATATAAACCGTGTCAATAAGCCGTGAAATGGGAAATAGATGAGAGAATAAGGCTCAATGTGTGAAGGACTACCAATATATATATTAGTCACCCGGACTGATCCCGTGGTGAACAAAACAGCTTTATTGTCATTAGCCGAGAGCGTTTAGACTGGGCGTCGCAAGACGGAAGCTCAGTCACGTGGCTTCCTCTGATTTTTAGGCATGATTTCTTGCGACAAAGGTCACAGAAAATCATGAGTATGCTCAAGATGGACATGCCTACCAAATTTCATGTTGCTAAGTGAAACTGGATTCAGGCGCTGAATTTTCCAAAACCTTTGGCTGCACCACTGGACCAATGTCGAGTTATCGACAACTTTGCCGCCATGCTTTGCCCACACGCTATGATGAAAATCTAAAATGGCAATTTAACATTGGCCATCTGTCTAGTAGATCTGCTTCAAATTTAGAAGCGACTGGACAATATCTTGAGAGCATTTTTTTTTTAATGACCCCTGCAGATGACTAAAATGAGGCTAAAACGCCCTCCTCAAGCCAAAATGGCAGACTTCCTGTCTTTTTTCAGGCGTGACTTCTTGAGACTTTTTTGTGGGTCTACACATGTCTAGGTGACTCACTGAGCGGTGAATGCTTGCAAAGGTAGCGAATGCTGAATTCGTCAAATTTTCTGACGAATCAATAGTAAGGGTTTGCCTATGTAATTAGCAAAACATAGCAACTTTTAGCTATGCTGAGAGACAATGTGTGAATGTTTGCGAAAGACAGATGGCAACTATTAGCTGCTATTTGCGACCTATTTCGAAGATTAACAACTATTTGCCACTCCTTTACCACTATTTGTGAACCTTTGGGACTGTTTGCCAACTCCTGGAGTAGGGGGCGAATCTACGTATGGACCCAACCCGATGAAACGATGCATTAACTTTCCCAAGCATTCAGTTTTCTGCTGTCCGCCGTCAAAGATGGATATGAGTGACTCATAAAATTTAACACAAAAAAATATTTTACTTAAAAGTTGGTGCAGGCAGACCCTCGGCTTAAAACATCCCTTTCACGAACTGCTTCGCCACTCTCTTTTGCTATTTGTGTCCATACCTACTTCACTGCCAGACATTTTCAGACCCTCTTTTACCCTCACGTTTGAAATTTTTTTTTTTAAATATATAAATATATTCCTGAGATTGAATGGTTGAACTGTGAAAAGACGAGTAAATTCATCAATGGCAGTGAATGAGTTAAACTCATCCAAACATATAGGCGTTAGTGAGACAATGGATTCACAAGGCATTCAAAACTTCCTTGTGACAAGATAAAGTGTTTGCAAATTTGCAACCTTTTACGAACCCTGCCTAAACCCAACATTCACTACGCTCGCAAAGCATTCGCCGCTCAGTGAGATACGGACTTAGGTAAAACTGGCTTCAGGGGTTGAATTTTCCAAACCTCTGGGTACACTACTGAATCAATTTTGAGTCATCAAACTTTGCCGCCATGCTCCACCAACACAAATTTATGAAAATGCTCCATTTTCGCGGTTTAGGGTCAGCCATCTGTCTTTAATTCATGAAACACATTGAAATTTGGTTGCCCTTGGACAAATAAAATCCACAAAATAAGTTCCTCTTATTAAGACCCCTGGAAATGGTAAAATGATCCCAAAACGTCCTCTTCAAACCAAAAAGGCAGACATTTTGTGTGTTTTCAGGCTTGACAGTCAAATCAAGAACATTTGAACTGTAGCCATTGCTCGACCTACAAACAAACTTCCCCGACTAAAAAACAATCATTTGAAATTGACATCTGGATGGCCCATGCAGGCAGCCTTAATCATCTGCGGCACTAATCCTCGCCATGAAACGTATCGCAAAACAATGACGGAGGGCCGGAGATTAGCGTGAAATCACGGAACCCGTGTCATGCAAGGCTCTGCATGTTCCGCTTTATGGGATTATTCCCAGCTAATGATGCATCTTAGTGGCGACGGGGGAAGGGTCGACGTGGCCATACTCAGATCAGTCACGCAGGCCATTGCTTGCTAAAAGCAGTCTTTTTTGACCAGACATATTTAACTGTGGATACTGTAACGGCAAAACTGAACATTCATAAGGCACATTGCTTATAAATATTTTTTTTAATAAATAATTCAGTGACCTCCAGCATTCGTTGCAGCTCTGCTTCACACAACCTGTTGGGACTTTGTAAGATTGAATGTACCATGTTGCGTGCCCAAATGTTTCTTCAAATTTGATGTACTTTTTTAAGATAGATAAGACTTTGTCTACGGTAGGGGACACCAACTCCGGTCCTCGAGGGCACCTGTCCTGCGGGTTTTCCATCTCTCCCTGCTGTAACACACCTGTTTTAATCATCAGCAAGCTCTTGAGAAGCCCGATAATGATCCCGATCATTTTAACAGGTGTGTTACAGCAGGGAGGGATGGATAACCCGCGGGACAGGTGCCCTCGAGGACCGGAGTTGGTGAGCCCTGGTCTACGGTATACAATCAACCTTATTTTCATCTGTAGCTGTCACAAACTCATTGGGACTGTATTTATAGCTTGAAAATGCGAATGTCTCTACTTCCTTCATTGGTAAGTACACGTGAGATGTCAGCGTCCTGAAAACTTGACTTGGCGCTAGCGTTGCCAACCGTCCCTTGAAAAACGGAACCGTCCCGTATTTAGAAATCTAAGTATGTGTCCCGTATTGAGTTGTAAAGGGACACACTTTGTCCCGTAATATCGTGAGAGTACAAAAACAGTCCGTAAAATGTCAATGGAATTAATGAATAACAGTTCCCCATATATGACAATTTACGGTAACGGTCGTAGGACACCAACCGGTTCTGTGAATGAGCTGACAACACATTCATACACGAATATGACGAATCAGAACCCGCTTATCTTATTGGTCGAGGTACTGTTGCAAGCTCTGCAGCCGCCCTCCGGTTCTGCTATGGCGGCACAAACTCTTGGTAGCAAAAATACAGAGAGGACTGGAACGCAGATAACAACACATAGGTCGAAAAAGTGCAATTTGACCCTAGACACATTTGTTGTCCAGCAGGTAATGCCAGAGCTAGATATGGTGTGTAAAGAATGATGTCTTTTTTTAAACTTCTAATTAAGGTTAAAATGGGAATGTGCAATGAATGTCAGCATTGAATGGACAAACATATCATTTTTGGGTGGAATAAATAAGTACAATTGATTGACACGTATGTTAAATAGATATGTAATACATTGATGCATGATAATGAAGAATTCACGCACAATACATTCATTACAAGGTCAAACAGATATGCATAATTTTTACTTTACAGGCAGTTGATTTACTACTTTAACTATAAATATATACACTAAAAACGTGTTTACATTATTCTTCTCTGTTATGAAGAATAAGTGGATAAATGTGTGACAAATGTTCTGCTTAATTGATTAAAGGTGGAGCTCATCATGAGCTTGACATGTGTTTTGCTCAGAATTTCACTCTGCATTTGTCAAAGACAAACCGCTCCTCGCTGCAGCAAGATCTCAGAAGGAATATAAATGGAAAAAATAAGCCGTCTCCACGTAATGTGGCATTGAGCTGTTCATAAGTTATGAATGTTCTACTTATTATTTATTGTTTTATACTAATGTATACAGTTTTGCATTGGGCAGGAAAGGTTTCTAGAAGTTCGAGAGAGATTTATTTTGATAAGTACATTTTGTTAGTTTGTTTTTAAAGTATATAACTTTTGATGACCTCATTCCACAAAACTTCACAGGCTAGACATAAAACGTTTCCCTTAATTTTTTTTTTTATGTTCCATAATGCACAGTTGTTTGTTTTGTGTCTATTAGTGAGTAAACGTGTCAGTTTTACTTTTATTTGATTATTTGTTAACTATTAGTTTTGTTGCATGTATAAACTGCACGTGTCGGACCACGGCTGAATTTGGTGTGGTGATCAGTGACTTGCGCCTCATCTTACTTTTACAGCCAAGAAGCAAGCCTCCACGAGGACCCGATACCTTAAAAACCGGGGTGTCAAACTCATTTTTGCCACGGGCCACATCTTTCTTCGAAAGGGCAGTTATGACTTTGAGCCCGAATAAACGTATGATCGTCTCATATTCCATATACACAATAAATTGATGAATAACTAGCTTTGAAATCAGACGACAGTAAAAACTGTTCACATTTTATTACATTTATTTTTAATGGGAGATTGGTAACAAAAAATGCTGGCAATACCTCAACATTTTTGGAAAACAATTTGCAATTTTGATATTCTAGAAAATGAAGTCGATGAACATAATTTTCTTTTGCGGGCCACATAAAATGATGTGGCAGGCCAGATCTGACCCCCGGGCCTTGAGTTTTACACCTCTTTGGCCCGATACCCATACCTGGTTTGGACAATTGCCAATACCTAGTGTATACACTCAATTTGTGAGAAGAGTCCGAACATTTTTACAAATGTATTTATGAATGAGGCCCAATGTTAGCAGTTGACTTTTCCCTGTCAATGTCCCTAAAACGGCCTAGTCAAACCAAAATGTCTGTGTCTTTTCATGCAGGGTAAAATCTGCCAGTGGCACAACCTTTGAAGTGGCTTGGTGAAACTGGTGCTGGGGGATGACTTATTCATTCATTTGAAGTTTCTTTTCTCATGGCAAATCCTGGAAAACTTCATTTGACGCCATGCTCCATCTGCATTTGGTAGTGTTGGTAAAAAAATTTTTTATTTTTTTTAAAGTTTGCCAAAACAGGTAATCGTAACGTCTCAGAGTAACTAAAAACAACATCACCATGCAAATCTCATGATGTTGTAAAAGTGTTTATTGTGTCTTACTTTACCGAATTCAAGGTGCTATGTATAAATCCCAAAATGCTGTTATTGTTGATTTTAAAAATGCTCATTCTCCATTTGTTTTCATTGCTTTGTTTAGTTACATAGATGACATGCTGATACTTTACAGTCATTAAAACAAAGTAACGATGGTCAACGTCATTCTTAAGTCGTCACTCAAAAAGTGTTGAACTGCCGACAGTGAGAACGTTGATACTTGATATTTGAGTGCTGATATAGTACCGTGAGAGATAATGATAACGATACTGTAGCATATACGTCTGATGTTGTTTTATTTACTCGACAGTGAGATGTAATGATGAGTGATGAAACACAATGGAAGTTTAAAAACAACACTACCAACTGCACATCTTATCTTTATTTTGAGTTAGTCTTTCCCCCCGCCCCCACCCCCTGCAAAGGCTTCTGTACTAGTCCAAAGCACATTCCCGCTGAGGTGCACTGCTTGTACTAACAACAGGGCTGCGAAAAGAGTGGAGCGACAGTCAGTGTTGCCAACTTTGTGATTTGGTCGCTATGTTTAGTGACTTTTCTGATCCTACCATTTTAAAAACAACAACAACAACAACAACAACTAGTGATTTTAATTCCAGCTAAGAAAACAGACAACACGGGCGGAATCATTTCAAAACTGTTTTGTGTGAATGAAAATGAAATTAAAATATATAACATATTTGCTTTCACGGCCGGGATAGGCTACAGCAACTCCCCGCGACCCTATATAGGATAAGCGGTTTGGAAGATGACATGACATATTTGCTTTCAAGCTGCAAGAATTTCCTTGCGGTCCCATTGCATAAACCGTATAACACAACATGAGAAGCCAGCCATGTCAAGCCATGCAGTGTGATCGTTCATTTTGTTATGTTACATTGTTGAAATGTTCATGTCAATAAGGTTCATGTTTTGACAAAAGCGACAGTTTTCAACTTTCCAAGTTTTGTGAAAAAAAAATCTGACATTTTATTTTGAGGCCACGTCAGCCAGCTGTAATTGTAACTTAATCAGCCTGTTTCCTTCTGAGCTGTGTTTTTTGTCTTTGTTCTTGCGGTCTTCTACGCTAGCATCTTGTTCTTTCTACCTTTTGTTTGTTGAGGCCTCTTGAGCACAGATAATTAGACGTAACTAGATTCAATAATTGACTTAATTAGGTTATTGTTTGTGTCACTGTGAGCTTTTTCTCCTGGAAAATTTCTCCTTTCTTTTGCTTATGTTGCGCAAAATTAAAACCACAACGTGGAAAGATGTTTTGGAATTTATTTTTGGGGGCGGGAGGGGGGGTTGAGTTATGTTCGGATGCTAGCAAGAATATTAGGATGATGTTTAGTGTTGATACTGTGCTAGCTTTGTCTTTCATAGCACCATAACATGCTATATCACAGTAACGTGGGCTGGACTTCATCATATTTTGTTGCATTGTAACATATTGCTAACCGAATAGCATTATTGTCTAAGTAATTTTAAGAGTGAAGTCCAGTAAAGAAAAAAAAAACAATTAACAAGCACATTGGTGTTTTTTCCTTTATTGCTATTGTGACATGAAGTTAAAAATAGACTTGGCCAATTATGCTGTTAGACTCGATTTTGTCATTGTCTTCTTTTTCCGTGGATCGCGTCTTCTTCTGTTTGTTTGCTGATGTGGGGAGTAGTGGCCGAATGTTTAAAAACATGATGAAGTAAAACAACTTCTTTTGTTGTTCATTTCTAAAATGGTATGAACATTATAAAATATTGCCATCACCTGAGCTGCTTTCTGCCGAGTTTTCTATTACCGTTGTTATCTTCATTGCTTTGTACATTTGCAGCTTTTTCTTTCTGCGTTTATTTGCTGTTGTAGTGAGGACCACAGCAGCCTTGCGCCTTGTTTCGTAGCTCCGTAACATGCATCTTTTTTCGCTTTTGAGTCGCGTTGGTTTCCTTAACGTTGCCCTTCTTCGTAGACACCGTCGTACTCTTCTACGGGTCTTGTCTTCTTTCTCTGAAAGACAACTCGGACTTTCATCTATGTTAAATGCTAACCGTAACGACAATTTTGAAAATTGAAACGGTAATACAAAAAATCTGAAATTTCTAATGGCCATGCACTAGATCGATATTTTTTCCCAACCTTATCTTTAACCTTCTTGGCTCAATGTAAATTGAATTTAGCAACACAGCGATAAAGAATAGCGTGCTTGTATCAGGCCAGAAGGTAACCAAAACAGTTCAAACAGTCTCAAGTGGCTTTTTTTTTAATTTATCTCGGGAGTGTGGAAAATATTTGGCAGAGGTGAATTGCTTTTGCTGGTTGCTTGCCCTTAAGATAAGAATCTTAATCTTGTTCAGCAGCAAATAAATTGTACATAACCTCCAGATGTAAGCTGTTTGTTTGACATTATCAGGTATCAAGAATGCCAAAAAAATTGAGTTGAAAATGTCAATCCCATGAGGCGCAAGTGAACGCACATAGTTGATTCCCCTACGTCAGTGTTGTATCTCAATAGCCTACAAATCAAGTCAAGTCATTTAATTGATTAAAACTGAAAATGCACATGGCTAAAGCCTCTTTGAACTGCTTGTACTTGTGACTTGCTGGCTAATTAAAGGTCTGTACATCTATTATCTTGGCCCAGACTGTGTTTTCCAATTAAGCGTCTTCCAAGAAATCAAACCAGCTGAAACAGGTTTGCACGCAGTCCTGCATACCAGCGTGATACACGATAAAAGTTGTACTTCAGGGCTCCTTTGGCCTTTTAGATTTTTCTTTTGCAGTGAAAAAACAGCAACCCTGAATTCTTCAAAAGTCACAAATTTGTTGTCCTTTCATGTGTACATTGGCTATGTAAAAATCATTTATTTTGAAAATTAAATAATCATACAGTCTATTATAATAAAATGCATTGTAAATATCAAAATGAATCCAATCAGAAATCAAAACCAGTTTTATTAATCATTATACAATATTCTTTATTATAATTTATTGACCAATTATTCAATAAATAAAACTCTTTTCATGCTGTATTTTGATGTTTTTAATGTACAGCTCTTTGAGTTGCATCTTGTGTGTGAAAAGTGCTACATAAATAAAATTTGATTTGATTTGATTAAATAGGCAAACTGTGTTATTGCAAATAAATCAATTAAATACAATTAAAACAAATCAAAATAAATGAACTCATGTGAAGTGACTAATTACAAGGAATTTATTGAAATTATTATAACAAAAACAATAATTTAAATAGTGACTCATTTTTTTAATGTTAATCATAACTCTAATCATGTTATTTACAATAAATAAATGAACCTATTATTTAATGAGAAAACGTCTTAATAAATAAATACATTTGACTAAAAAAACAGGAAAATACATTTGAAAGCGCTATATAAATAAAGGTTAGATGAGTTGAGTAACAAATGTTTCAGGACTTGGGCTAATGTAACTGTTCAGTGTACAAGATTAAACAACGGTGCAGGCCGTGTGTTGCCCCTGGGCTAAAGTTGGCCGACTCCTTACCTAGTGTATTAATTGAGGTTGACATTTTTTCAATCATTATCCCTTCCACACTTTCCTACTGAGGGGATTATAGTCTAACAATATTTAAAATTACAACTACTACTTTTTTCAATCATTATCCCTTCCACACTTTCCTACTGAGGGGATTGTAGTCCAACAACATTTAAAATTACAACTACTACGACAGAAAATTGTGGGGCAACTTCAAAGAGAAAGCACCTACAAAAGCACAGCCAGCAGCGTTCCCAATTTAGCCATTTAGTCAAAAATATTTAGCAACTATTCCACTCACTTGCAAATATTTTTTTGTTTTGCAAATGACAACTAGGTGCCTGCCCATTTATAGGCTGCAAAAGCAGAAATATTTTGACCCTTGGATCAGTGATCAGTAATCACAAAAGATTTTAGGTCAAATTTTAGTATGAACTTAAAATGCACTATAATCTTTACAGGTCAACTTAATTTGACTTTCTCTAAACTTTAAAAAAGTACTTGTCCAACTGTTCGATGTTTCCGTGCTTCTTGCATAACTTCCTGTTCTCAATTTTATTTTATTTTTCTATAATTACTAATATGTAATGAAACAAAGTTACTTGAAAATAATAATAATAACAAGGCGCTGAATGTCAAAATTCACAACAGGGTGTTTTATTTTTAACGACATCCACCTCTATGCCTTTCTGTGACTCTGCCAGTCTCTCTGTCAAACTGCTGATGATGACACTCTAAGCTCAGTGGCCACATCACTCTGAGAACATCGTTTGAAGCCTCATAATGAAGCGGTATTCCCCCAAAAAGAGGAGCGAGCACAGAACACAGTTTTTGTGAAAACTACCAAAGGTTTCAACTTTTTTTATGGTGACACCAACAGGCACTGCTGTCAGTGTCGGCCAAGAAGAATGTCGTAGGGATGAAAGTTGAAAGAGACACATGACACTTTTCATCACCAATGCTCGCTGAGCATTAAAGCAACTGAAATGGTAAACTATATTGAAGGTTAATTAATGTTCTTTTATCAATTACCGCTACAGTAAAACTGTTAATGGGTCACTCGGTTGATAATAAATAAATAATGGCGTAAATCTACACAGAGGCAGGCCAGACTTTGTTTGTTATTACACAGCTTGGTGCAGTTCAAAATGGGCTTTTTGTGCCATAGTGGCCATGAACACAGCCGACTTGAAGAAGACACTGATTTGTTTGAGTCCTGCGGCAGGTTGAGGTCCGCAAAGCGGGTTTATAAGGAGCTGGAAGCAGACCTCCACATCTGGATGATATGAATTTGGCAATAGGGAGATTGTCTGTCTGTAACTGCTCACCCATTCCCTCTCTGAAAAAAAACAACGTTTATTGGCGGCAATTAACTTGAAAGAGTCGGCTCTTTTACTCACTCTGCAAGGAGCCAATCCTATTGTGCCCTGTTTAGAAGCCCCTTTTCAAAAAATAAAAGAACTCATTACCAGTGACAGCCAGTATTTGCGATTAATGAAACGATGACCTTTTAAAACTATGGTTAACCGGTAATTGGCCCATACCTAATGTATACACAAGCTTGTAGCGGTATGTTATATTTTTTAAGATGCTCAACTCAAATTTGCTGTACAGAAAGCGTGGATAAAATGTAATAAAAAATAAATAAAAACGTTATTGTCACTGTATGGTGCAGATGCAGCAAAACTGAGGAAAAACATAAAACACAAAAAGAGCCAACAAAGAGGAAGATGAAGTGACTTTTGGCTTTTCCCTGTTAGGGCATGGTTAATATAGTTAACAAAAACTAGCAAAATAACTACAACTAAAATTAACAAAGTTAACAAAGTAAAATCAAAACGAAAATGCTTTCTTTTTTTTTTAAATTGAAACTGACACTACATCTTATGTTTATAAAACTAAAACTATAATTATAGAGAAAATGTCCTTCGTTTTTGCTTTTAGGTTCATTTTCAATGTATTTAATTCGATATTGCTGTACGTCCGACATCGTCCGTACAGAAGAAGAAAGGTCAAACAGTTGTTTGAGAATTGTAGTCAAATTTACTTTGTAACACAATACTTTGTGAGCTTTTTTCATTTTGCAATAAACAAATACTATATATATATATATATACAACTAATAAAAGTAAAATCAAAACTACGTGTTTTCGAAAAAAAAATCAAAATTAACAAAACTGCACAAAAACTAATACAAACTAACTGAATTAAAAAAAAAGTCAAAACCACAATAAAAATGAACTATAATGAAAAATGAAAACATTAAAACCCTGGTCAGGGTTCCTCACAGCGCGTCAACGCGCATAATATGACAGAAGGGGAGAGAAAGAACGCAGCTTCATGACGAGTGCGGCTGAGAGCTGCATCTCGCTCGCCGGGGAGAAGAGCGGCCAAAGGGACTAAGAGAGACGGACAAACTGACTTTCAACCATTGCCAATTTTTTTTTAGCCATGGTGAAACTGTCTTGCTTCCTTTGTAGCACCGGCTCACTGGTTAACACAATCAAATAAAAAACGGAGTTGAATCGCTGAACACAGCGGCTGGCACGCAAATGAGTTGGCTGGAGCTGCTATCCCTAAAAAGTCACAACTTTGGAAGACGTTTCCATCTTGAAAAGTACCAGCTCAGAACTATTGAATATACTTTATCGTACAAACCCACGTCAAGACATATTTATCGAATGAGGTTATTTTTTGGAAACTCTTGAGCCACCACACATTTACACCAGAAACGCTTAATGTGTTGCTGAGCATATGGTCCATAGTATTGTTTTGGTCCATTACTGGGTCAGACACATGTTGTGGAATTAGCCCTTCAGCTCTTTGTTGGAAAACAGTAAGTTGTGAAAAAGGTACTGAAACACTCAACAGTTGGACATGAGGTGAAAAGTTGAGACATCAAATGGAGTTCACTCATAAAGTTTATAGTGCGTTTTAGACACATCCTGAAATTTCCCCCGAAGGTCCAATATCCCTTATTCTTTGTCAGTAGTTATGTACAATATATACTTCCCAACTGTGATCGCCTTGCCTCACTTTTACAACTTTGCATGCGAGAAGAGCATGAGAGAGCCAAAACTTTTGCACGCACGCAGGGATGTCAGATTTATGTGATGATATGTTACAATCGTATCTGAGCTTTTAACTGATGCAGAAAGGTAGGCAAGAGTTTGTTTTCTGGGTGAATTGGTCCATTTATGTTGGTAATATTCATTTTAATTGATACCACAAAATGTTTGGAAAGCTATTTTGCTGAACCACCGCACTACTGTAACCCGTGGAAAAATTGAGACACAAATTTGAAAAGACAACATGTGGGAGCTGCTCATATATATATATATATATATATATATATATATATATATATATATATATATATATATATATCTTATATGCTTGGCTGGAAAATGTCTAACCACCTTTGATACCGTTACAAACGCATTTCACCAAGGGCATGTGATAGAGTTTAGCTTAGATGTACGGTATTATTAAGTTGAAAGCGAGTTTTGGCAGAAGAGAGGTTCATGTCCTTACGTTTAAGGCAATGTTTTCCAACCTTTTATCTAGCCAAAGCTAGGGCTTTCACACAAATTATTTTGTAAAATCAACTAGTCACAGATTATTTTTGCGGTAAATCAGCTAATCGGCGGATCAGACGTAAATTGCATCTGCTAATATATATAACGTTACATGAAACACACAACCTACTGTATGTGCGCTAAAGCTAATGAAATCATCATCGTTAGCCTTAAAATAATGTTGACGTTTACAAGCTACAAGCAAGTAGCTCATCAACGCTGATTTTTATGTAAGCAACTATCTAGCCCAGGGTTGGCCAACCACTCAAAGGCAAAGAGCCACAATTTTGACTGTGTTACTGCAAAGAGGCACAGCATACACATAAGTATACATAAACTGCTCCGTCGCGTCAACTCACTCCCTAACACTCGTTTGTGTAACTCAGAGTGTACACGGCTGGCTTTTGTTTACATTACATCGCGGGAGAAATGTCACGTGCGCCAGTCAGCCAGTATTTTTTTCAGACGTGTATATTAACACGTGGGTTATCACGTGGCTTAAATGCTACACTAGCGAGCAAAATTACGTTTTATATATATATATATATATATATATATATATATATATATATATATATATATATATATATATATATATATATATATATATATATATATATATATGGTAGCAAGGAACCTTTAGCACCATTCCAGCGAAACAAGACCAGGATGGTAGCTAGGAACCTTTAGCACCATTGAAGACCAGGATGGTAGCAAGGAACCTTTAGCACCATTCCATGCTCACCACATACACAACGAATGAGGTTGACAGTGCAATGCGCCCAGCTAAGCTCATGTTTGGAAAGGACTTCAGGAGCCGCATGAAACAGGCCAAAGGGCCGTGAGTTGGCCAGATCTAGCCAAAAAGCATGCCAAGATGACTGTTCCTCCTCATCAGAAATTGAGTCAGCCACAATGCGTTTCCTTTTTGAGATGCTTGTGTATTACTGTCTTTGATGCCATGAAAGACAAATTCTGTCTCACATGTTTTGCATCGCATTTCTTTTGAGCTCCGGCGCTAACACTCATTAGCCTTGATACTTTTTAGCCATTAGTCTTCTGGTTACATCATGCCTGACCGGGATTACAATGACTGTACATGTGCATCAAGAACAGAGGGGCAATTTTGGGAGAAGAACAAAGATTCATAACATAGACTACAATGTCAACTATTAAATTAATCAACGATTTTGAACTTAAACGAATCGTGACTAGTCACCAAAACTTGGCAACCGAGGCACATAATTTTACATTTTAAAAATCTCCCAGCCGACCACCAAACATAAATGTCACAATAAGTACAAAGCCCCGCTTATTTTTATTTGCAATTCATGAATTCAAATTCACCCATGCACATTTTTGTGTGTGTCCTAAAATGCAACAAGATGCCGCGAAAGCCCTGGCTAATGCTAATTCACTATTCCCTTCCACACAACGGCCGTCATGCCTCTGCATCACCTCTGACACTACTTCCGAAGCGGGCCGAGCACTTTCTCGGTCGCTTTCATCCCTCCATCCCTTGTTGGTGTCTTTCACAAAGAACAGCAACACGGGAGGGTGAAGTTGAGTGTACAGCTTTTTATCGCTATCACCTTTCACACAACCCTCGCAACCCTCTGCACCAGAACCTGGAAATTGCCGTATTGCCTTATCTACCCTGTCAGTGTCTTGACCAGTTTTGACAGACTGTATGAAAGGCGCGTATACGGATTATGCGCGTGTACGTTGGAGACAATTACCTTTCTTGTTGGCACCAGTGGAGTCTGATAACAAGATGCATTGTAGAGATTTGAACATGTCTTCAAAGAATAATACAGGACGGGACAAAATGTTCCGAAGCCCCCGTGTGTTTTGGATAGTTTCCAAACATTGAAACAAGCCTATTTATCTTGCAGTTTTAGCCGTTAACCATGGATTTCCCCCTTTCAAGATATCCCTAAAACAACGCTTGGGACAACAATTAAGAATTGAATAACATCCCGCCTGCTCTTTGTTTTTGTTTTTTACGGCTTTATTTGCATCCTTCCTGCCGCCTCGGACGGGACCGCTGCTTGCTGTTCTTCCTGTTGTGAGTGATGAAAAGTGTGGACGTTTGCATTTTTCACGCAAATTGCAACAAGTCGCTGCGAGACCAGTGTGGCAATCCAAAAAGAACAGGGCTCAACTTGCCGACATCCTTTGAGAATTGGATGTTTTTTTTTAATATTATTATTATTTAGTTAAGCGTCAGGTACCATCTTAGCTAAACAATGCATCTTGGGAAACAGTCTCTGACGTAGTTGACATAGTGGTTGACGTGATCTTGATGTTAAAAGTTAAAAGTCAGCCCTTTCATATCAAAAGGCAAAGGCATTCTGGTACGCTATATATCATAAAGTAAAAATTGTAACCTGACTCTTTTTTTCTCTTGTGGGAAGACAACTGGGAATCGAAGCCCTGATGCTGGCACTGAGATTGTTACCTAGAGTATGTTGGCTAGCTTGCTAGCTATTTTTTTATACAAGAAATGAAGCCACGCCTTAGTTTCTGCTCAGAAGCTAAATTTTAGGGGCAAAATGCCGCCATTTAGGGGCAGTCTGGAGTCCTGCTGAAAGGGGAAGTCAATTCAAAAATTGTCTTGACAATAATATGTTTTATGCTCCCCTACTAGTCTAAACATGGCATATTTTGCTTTTATGGAACATGACTCAAGCAGCAAAATCCACCCGTTTTTATCCACATGATGACGACTGAAAGTGACATCACAATGCCAAATGGCTCAGTCTGCGAACGTCATATGGCCAAACACAGAAAGCAGGTGAGCCATGGTTGGTCATTACTAGAGCATTGAGCATTGAGCATAGAGCATTTTCAGTCAAAAATGGCCGCTCCCAGAGATGGATAAAAATGGATAGATTTTGCTGCTTCATTCATTCCACTAGCGCAATATTAATCAGAATGCTGTATTTAGACTAGTGGGGCCGCACATAAATTTTCTATTTTCGCAGGCACATGCAGCCTAGCGTTAAAAAGGATCCTTTTAAGCCGTTGTGGGCGTGAACACAGCCGACATGATTCGCAGCCAATCGAAGCTGCTCCTCTCATTGCCATTAAAATTGGTGCGCGACAGGCGCAGAAGAAGAAATTGATTGTGGAGGTCGAAGCATTTGAAGTGCATTTGAAGAGAACTACAAGAAACTGTGCTGATCAAATGAATCAAAATTGCATTACATGGCCTTTGCAAATAGTTAGACGTGGTTCCAGCAGGCGTGAAGTTAAGTCGACTTTTAGCCACCAAATTATCAGATATAAGTCAAACTAAGTTAACAGAAATGTCCTCGAGAACGTCTGCCAAATTCTCAAACAGGCAAAACGGAGATGTGCCAGTTTTTACTCTCGAGCACACCTTCGCCATCTCCAAATAAAAAGCCCTGAGTCTTTAATGAACCAGACATGTCTTTTGTAAAGCCAAAACAACAGTTTAGGGTTTGGTGTCAACATGAACAAGAACAGAGCTTGTATGCTCCTGCACAAAAAAAAGAAGTGCACTCATGTGCTTCATAAGGTGATAAATGATTTTTCCCTCCAAACGTCACATTTAGGAAGTCATCCTTCATGTGACCTTCAGGCACTAAGTGGACCCTCGTGTGTACATGGAGTGCTGTCCTTGGGCAAGACACTGATCTTGACTGTGACTAAGCAGTATTTGCATAGCAAAGCGAAGGCCACGCCTGCTTTTACTCGCTGTCATCTGATAGCTTTCGCTTCATGCCGCAACCCACTGGATGCTAAGAGCCCTCGGGGAGACGCGCCGCCGGTGGTCGGGAAACACTTTCCAAATGGAACTTGACCAAACAGCTGTTAGCTTTTTAGTGTCAACTTGAATTGATCTGTGAGAAGCCTGCTGAGTGGGTGATGCTGCTTGCTTACTGCTTGGACGCTTGTTAAGGGAAAGTTGTAACTATTTGTTTTTGCGTATTTATTCCAAAGTTCAAACACAGGAATAAATGCTAAGGCAGCAGGGTGTACGAGTGTTTATCACCTCCGTTGCCGTTCTGAGGGTCTGGGTTTGATTATTGGCGCCGGTCTCTGAAGAGGTCTCAAAAGAAAAAGTACTTGTATTTAAAAAAGAAAAAAAAAAAGACTCAGATCAAAGTGAAAGTATTCATTCAACTCCTTTATTTATTTATTTATAACAGTAAAAAAACACACACACACACACGTACTGTACTAGCATATGAAGAGAAACATTTATTTTTACTGTCAATTATGTACAATGTCCATTTTAGGAACTTGAGACAACAAAGAAAACCGTTCTCTGCACACAAAATAGTTGACTTCTTCTGAAGCTATTGAGTGGAGTGGCGAGGGGTGACCTGGGGTGTCTGTTTTGTGAAGCACTTGCGTTCCTCTTGAAGTATGAAACGTCCAACATAAATGAAAGATTGCTTGATTTGTGAAGTATGAAAAGTGTTATATCAATAAAAGCGTGCTTGATTTGATTGACTTGCATACTTGCATAGAAGAAAACAGAAAATCCTCTGGACACAGTTATCAAATTTTCCCATAACTTTGCTAACGTTGTGAACTGACTAACATAATAATAATTAATCAAATGCTAAATGATAACGGCTAAAAAAAATACATCTTGTAACTGTTTTTCCAGATTAGAGAGAGAATTTGTTAATGCCAGAAATAGTTTTTTTTTTTTGTGTGTGTGTTGCGTGGCTCAAGACATAAACACATCCACCACCAATCATTCTTGGAGCCAACAACATCAAACCGTTCTCTACGGATGTGTAGCAACTTACTTCTTCAAAATTGTTTTACCATCATCCTCAATGCTACCTGGTTCATATCCAGGCTGAAAGTGGTTAACAAGCCTATTTTGACAAACTAGGGAGTAAAAAAGTACAAATACCTGTTTTCAAATGGAGGGAGTAAAAGTAAAAAGTCGTCCAAAAAATTGATACTCATTTAGGTTCATTTAAGACTCAAAATTATACATTCGAGGGTGAATGCTTGTTGAGCTATATGTGCCCTGAGATTGGCTGATTGTTTCCCACAAAGCCATTTGGCATAAATTCCAGCTCACCCGCAACTCTAATCAGGAAATGTGCCATAGAAAACGACGGCTATCGACATGTTGCTGTTGCTGTTGTTCCGTTCCACATCACAATCACAGAGTCTATGACTCGGTCCATCTCACTTTTGCCGACATACATAAAGTTTTGAGATTGTAAATAATGGACATCTTTAGCATTTCTGACTGTTTTCTAAAGAGATCCGTGTGAAAAAAAAAAAAATCCCTTTTAGCACACCTGACAGCACAGAATAAATAATCTCTGAGTCATCATTCAGAGACATCCAACAATCAGGCCTTCGCTGACTTTGATCGCAACGGAGCGGAATATGCTCAAATGTTTGAACGATTTCCGCCAAGTGCGTATCTTGAAAAAGAAAAGATTTGAATGTAGTCCTTTTCACACCTGCCTGTAAAATCCGGGACTTTTCCAACCTATTTTCCCAGATACACCCATAAGAAACTGCGGTTGACCGGCAAACGTTTCTGCTTCCACAGGTGATATCAGGGGTGGTACTTATGTTGCTGTAATAATTCCTGGAATAAAATGGAGATTTTCATGTTGCCGTTCCCAGTCAACCGCACTGGCCCACAAATTTCTTGGCTTGCAAGACAGTATCAGAGGCTGAATTGCAACTGTGCAAGGGTATAAACACTTTTCTCTGTGGGCCACTTTCTCTCTGCCTGTCAAAGTCTACTTTTTTTTATCCCTGCCGACATTCTTCTGTCTTCTTCTGTTCATAATGGAATGTACCAACACGGAATGAGTCATATTTCATCAGCACTGGTAGTAACACAGGTGACTAACAGAAAGACAGAACGGGGATGGGCCGTTTAACCTGAGACACTCTTCTGTAATATCACCTATTAAAATTGGCGCTTTTTCTGTACCGCTGATCTGTGTGAATGGTAACGACACACAACGGGGCATTGAAAACGACCCTGGAATTTCACTGCCTTTGGAGGTAGTTGCAGAATTGAGACTGGGGCTATGTGGAAAGCCGGAACAGGTGTGACCTTTAACACCCGACATTCATTTCTTTTTTCTGTCGTTGTTCTTTATGAACGGTACCAACAAGGAATGGTGCGTGGAAGTCCACCTATGAATTTGTAGATATTAACAGTGGACAGCACCTGTCTGAAAGGATATTCTGCAATGATGAGTTTAATGCCTGACATGAACTTCACCTGCGCTGTTGTGTGGAAAGAAATGTATATTTGGCAACATTTTAATGTCTCACACCAGCCGCTAATTTAATGAGCTCTTTGTGAAGGCGTACGTCAACAACCGGCTTTTGCTAATCAGTGACTCCATTTGAGGAGCAATTTAATCATTTTGAGGAGCACTTTTTCTGCAGGTTACTCCCAGGGAACAAGGGTTTTATTAAACAATAAAACGCAAACAAAATAATGGAGAGGTTGAATGTAGGGCTGCACCTCACCTCACCCCACCTCACTTTGGACAAAAGATGCCTCAAGAGATAACTCTTGAGTTGGCAAAAGTTGATGTTTGAGCACTATACTAACTTCAAAGTAAATAACATCGTCATATTGTTTTTCATATAAGCCAGGGCTTGATGTGCCGCTTTGCTTCACAAGTGTCTCTTGTGGCCGTTAATGGCTGCTCCTCTGGACTATAAAAAATATATAAAGATGTAGCTGCGATTGTCACGCTCATTTGCTCTCTATTTATTTTTCATGAACATTTCCCACAATAATCACGTCACTTACACTCCCACTGCTTAAACGTGTTAATAATAGACCCCCTTTGGAGCGAGCTATATTAAGCTAAGTTAGCTAGAGAGGCTTTATCTCACACGAGGCAAATTTAACCGTGCACAACGATTAAATGAAAGCTCATGCTTTGCTCCCTTTGAAATAACTATTGGACGGAATGTGACGGGGCTTTAGCCTGTTCCGTGTGAGCTGCACTAGTTTGTGAGAGCCTGAGAGGCACGAAACGGGCACTCACACAAGCATCATGTGCAAAATGAAAACAATACCGCATTTTCTGGACTATAAGTCGCACCAGCCATAAAATGCATAATAAAGAAGAAAAAAAAAGTCGCACTGGAGTATAAGTCGCATTTTTGGAGGAAATTAATTGTGCTCTTAGTACACATAATTTCCACCGAGCTACGATGGTAACATTTAGCTAACATTCACACATGTAGCATACAATAAAGTTACGGTAAGATAACTTTAAACTCACCAAAACGGTTGTAGATCGATTAAATAAGTCTTTTATTTATCCACGACCGTGTAGAATGTTTCCAAGTCTCCAAAAGTATTTATGTATTCGGTCGTAATTATCTCTTTGTTCTCTTCTCCGCTCTCAGCTCCGTACGTACGGCTGATGCAAAACCCCAGCCAGTGTCTTAAAGCAACAGTACACTATTTTGTATAGATGTATATTGATAGACAGTCAAATTGTCTTTATCATACTATTTTAATTACTTATTTATCAAAATGTTAGATTTTAACCGTTTAAATTATTCATGTATTTTTATAGCTTTTAGATTTATCTTTGTTTCTTTACGTGGGTTACAATAAGATGTGAAATGATATACACTATACATGTTATTCTGCCCGTTGTAAAGTCAATATGTAATGCAGGTTTATATGCAGCCTTAGAACGCCCTCCTATGGTTGTTTGGTGTATTGTTTGCTGACGTTGAAAAGGACAGAGATACAATATAATGTGTTAATAATTTCATGCATAAGAGTATAAGTCAGCCAAACTATGAAAAAAAAACCTTTGACTTATAGTCCGGAAAATACGGTAGTGTGTGGTCTACTAACACCATAGAGTGAGTCCTAGCAGGATGTATTGCGTTGTTTAATGAGTTTAAAAAAAACAAAAACATCCTACCTTACCCATGGTAGTACATGCTGGCCAAGCAGCCGACAGGCTCAAATTCATGCTTATATGTTCCCGTGTTTACCGTGGGCCCCAGGTGACTAGCTGGAAGCCATCTCACATACTCACAGTGTGATTAGCGGGTCATGCATCGATGAGGAAGCCAGTAGCCGGGATGACCAATGTGTATTGTACAACACATTGACGGTTGACACTTCATTCGTTATGCTTCAGTTCGGCGCAAAGACAGGCTCACGCACAAGTGGGGTCAATCGCTTTTGACTGTTCTTTCCTTCTACCCACCTCGCTCCTGTCTTTCTATCTTTTCATCCCCTTCATCCTTTTCCTTCCCACCTCCCTCATTTCATTTCTTTTCTTTCTTTCTTTCCTTCCTCCCTCCTCTCTCAACACAAGGAACTCCTCAGTGACGGCCAATGTCTCATCAACTCCACGAATATGGCCAGTTGAACATCTGTAATATCAGTGGTCTCATCAATTGCTATAGGAAGTGAAAGAAATGACCAGCCTAATGTCGGAAAAAGCTTGTCGCTTCTCAGGACACACAAATTCTGAACCTTTCAGCATTCAAGTTTTAACCGGCAGAATACCGCTTTGATGCTAATGCTAGCCTATTTCATTAGCAATCGGGCAGCTGCACTAACCTCAACGAACTAAACGGACTGCTGTTTTCTCAGGCCCACCAGGAATTCATTTGTCTGCTCTCTTCTCAGTTGTCTCTGCAAGCGTTCCTATTTAACACCATGATGCGTCTCATGCTGGCTCCTCATATTATATTCCTTCAGACACTTGTTGATTACACACCAAGCACATAGTTTCCCATTCCCCTCTGTGAATAAGTAGGAAGCAGTCAATTTTTCATGGAAAACTCTGCACTCTGCATCCACTTTTCTCTTTTTGACGGATATTCTGACTACTAAGAGTAGACTACACCGTAATTAGAAAAAGTTGCACATTATCTGTTATCTTTTTTTTTTTTTTTTTAAATCCAGTGTTCGTTTTTCATGCATTTCTTCACTTTCAAAATTCATCCCGAGAGACGGATTGGACCCCTTAGTGGGCCTCAGTACTGCAGTGGAGGAGAAGCGGGGGCAAGGCGGGGGGTGGGGCTTGTGCTCAATTAAAAAATGTCCATCAGATATTAAAATGTTGTTTGGGGTAATTGATGACACTACGGTCATTTCTATTCTTTAAATATGGAGGAATTGGTAACAAACTCTACCAGAAAGGGACTTGTTGTCATCCAGGGCAAAAGTCCAGGTGCTTGAGCATCTCTTTGGGTGTTTCTGTGCACATGTGTGAAAGCTAAAAGGCAATAAATCCCAGATTTTCAATGGCTTCTGTGGAATTGGGGAAGAAAGTCAACTGGAGAATTCCACAATCCTGGAGGTGTGACGTTTGATGTGATGTCCCACCTTCCCTTCTGCACGCTTGCTTTAACAGCAATTGTTACTGTATGACAATTATTTTATAGCTCATATTTTCTAATCCATCCAAAAAAGCAACATCTCACTCAGCTGTGTTCTGTGGGATGTAATACTTTCAGTAGTTTTCAAGGAAGTAGTTGAGTTAAAAAAAAAAAAAAAAAAGAGGGAAAAAAAAAAGCCTCACTTGAAGCTGTAGATATCTTGTGACGTTTGTTGACATCAGATTGTGGTTGCGACAAATCTGAGGGCAAAGGTTTGCACTTATCAACTAATTATCTAACGATTAAATGTTGTCCGAAAATAGCATAAATACAGTGCACAGCGATGCGCCAGTGTGGCGCCAAAACAAGATGTGAGCCTGATAAGTAGTCTTTACGGATTAAGCATGTACAGCAGTAAATTGTCTGGCAGTTTTGCTTTGGTTTTGTTGGAATGTTATGCAGGTCTCGAGGCCATAAGCCCAATTAGCAATTTACAAAACAACTCCTTACTCAAAGCGTGTTCGTTTGATCTTTCAAGAGAAAGACTCACACAAGTCGATTGAATCTTCTCATCTGTTCTTTTCCATCTCTGAGGTTCAGGAATCATACAATGATCAGATCTGGGCAGCTTTTCCATCCTCGCGAATGCTCTTAGATGGGCGAGGGCAGAAAAGGGGCACGGTTTACCATGCGGCCCTCACATTTTTACTGTCTTCAAAATCTAAACATAATGTGGGCTGGTCTCCTCCCTGGCTGGCCCTGTCTGTAGGGCTGATCCTGGCACACTGACTAACACTTTTAACTGATTATGCAATGTCCGTAAATGTGTAATTGCCATATTGATTTTAGCTTAACCTGTTGGCTAATACCTAGCCATTTATATAGATTTAGATCCTTCACACCCTCTTTCGGCCTCAAATGCTGAGGCCGACGTAATTTGGGATTTCATAATTTGTAAAAAATTTAATGTAAAATGCGCATCTCCCTCTTTCGGCCTCAGGTGCTTGATGTCCATTGGAGCTTTTAATTAGTTTTATGCAACCAACATTTTGGTAGGCAAGACTTGGCTTTACTTTTTCCCCCCCAAATATTTCAACTTAAATTCACCTCATAATCTAACGTTTTCGCGTGCTCTCACAATGTTATTCTAGTATCATTGCTAAAATCCCCCCACCCAATTTTATTACACCTTCTCAAATATTTTCTGAAATGTTGTTGATTTTAAATTCATTTTAAAAATTGTGTATGACTTTATTGTCATTGCATACCTTTTTTTGTTAAATTTGACTGATTTGATTTGATTTTCATAATATTAATTTTGCTGCAATATTCAGACTACGGGTATTTATTTAATATTAGGACTGTCCTCAGTATGGCTCCAAAGAAAATGAAAAGTGTTTGTGGTCGTGTTTAGAAGAATAACACTGTAATTGTATTACACTTGAAACACAGGAATAGCTAAACAACAACAAAAAATAATAAAAAATCGTATTTGTATATCGCTTGTCTCAACACCCAAAGACTTCTATGTCTGTGCACGGAAACAAAGTAATGTTAAAAGAAAACCTTAAGCTTCCATTCCAACATTTACATTTTTTCATACATTGTATGACTTTATTCTCATAACATTACAACTTTATCCCGCAAACTCACAATTTTGTTTTCGCAAATGTATAACTATTTTTTTCATAATATTATGACTATTCTCGTAACATTTAAACTTAATTCCTTGTTGCGACTTTTTTGTCAAAAAATGTTTTTATGTGTGTAATATGACTACATACAGTATTCCCCATATTTCAACATTTCTTTTTCAAAGGTTCCAACTTTATCGTATACTGTACATTATAACCTTTTGACTTGTTTGTCTAACTTTACGGCAAATTCCATTCTTCATCTTTATTCTAGCAGTCTCGTTTTGTTCAGCAATATTTCAACTTAATTCTCGCAACGTTATGACTTTATTCTCATACAAAAATCCAAACCGTACAAAAAGGCTTTTCGTGAAATGATGACTGTTCAGTGAAAGATTTTTTAAAAATTCCATACAACTTTGACAATATTCTTATGACATTACAACTTCTTTTGTCTTACGTTTTTCTTGTGTCATTAACATAGCAACTTTGCCCCAAAGTAACTTTATAACTTTTTTTTAAACTTGTGTGACTTTATTCCTGTGACATTATAACATATTATTCAGAATCTTATGACTTTATTGTCATAAATGTACTTTATTTTGGTTGGGTGTGTGTATATGTGTGCCTGTGCGATATCAGTGAGGCTTGCTGCTTAAATGCCTCGAATTGTTTATTTGAAGAATAGCAGCCTCATCGCGTAATTGGAAAATTGTATTGGAATGGACTCCCAGCTCATGTGACTGTGAAGTTGTTATTGATTTGCTGCTGTTGTTTTGTGTTTCTGTCAGATTCGGATACGCGTCTGTGTCCATTTACTGCTGCTAATCGCGCTCGGGGTGCATTCAAGTAAATTTGACGTCAACCCAGTGACAGATGACGTGTCGAGACTCTCGATTTTGGTAAGAACAAACGCTCCTTTCATCCAATGCAATAACAATGGTATCCTACTTTTTATTACATCCATCCATCCATCCATTATCTGAAGCTTATCAGAGGTCGGGTCGCGGAAGCAGCAGCTTCAGCAGGGAAGCCCAGACTTCCCTCTCCTCAGCCACTTCTTCCAACTCTTCCGGAGGGATCCCAAGGCGTTTCCAGGCAAGCCGGGAGACATAGTCTCTACATGGTGTCCTGGGTCGTCCTCGGGGCCTCCTGCCGGTGGGACATGCCCGGAATACCTCACTAGGCAGGCATCCAGGAGGCACCCTAATCAGATGCCCGAGCCACCTCAGCTGGCTCCTCTCAACGTGGAGGAGAAGCGGCTCGACTCTTGAGTCCCTCCCAGATGGCCGAACTTCTCACCCTATCTCTAAGAGAGAGCCCGAACACCCTGCGGAGGAAACCCATTTCAGCGGCTCGTATCCGAGATCTTGTTCTTTCGGTCATGGCCCACAGCTCATGACCATAGGTGAGGGTAGGAACGTAGATCGACCGGTAAATCGAGAGCTTCTCCTTTCGGCTCAGCTCCTTCTTCACCTCGACAGACCGATACAGAGTCCGCATCACAGCAGACGCTGCACTGTCGATCTCCCGGTTCCATCCTACCCTCACTCGCGATCAAGACCCCAAGATACTTGAACTCCTCCACTTGGGGCAGAATCTCATCCCAGACCTGGAGAGGGCACTCCACCCTTTTGCCCGACTGAGGACCGTGGTCTCAGATTTGGAGGCGCTGATTTTCATTCCAACCGCTTCACACTCGACTGCGAACCTCTGCAGTGAGAGTTGGAGATCGTGGCTTGAAGAAGCCAACAGTACCACATCATCCGCAAAAAGCACAGATGCAACACTGAGGCCACCAAACCGGACCCCTCAACACCTCGGTTGCACCTAGAAATTCTCTCCCTAAAAGTTATGAACAGAATCGGTGACAAAGGGCACCCTTGGCGGAGTCCAATCCTCACTGGAAACAAATCCGATTTACTGCCAAACTCTCACACAGTGACCAAACAGCCCTTATCAGGGGGCTCAGTACCCCGTACTCCCGAAGCACCCCCCACCGAATTCCCCGAGGGACACGGTCGAACGCCTTTTCCGGGTCCAGAAAACACATGTAGACTGGTTGGGCGAACTCCCATGCACCCTCGAGGACCCTGCTGAGGGTTTAGGCATGGTCCAGTGTTCCATGGCCGGGACGAAAACCACATTGCTCCTCCTGAATCCGAGATTCGACCTCAAGACAGGCACTCCTCTCCAGCACCCCTGAATAGACGTTAGCAGGGAGGATGAGGAGTGTGATTCCGCTGTAATTGGAACATACCCTCCGGTCCCCTTTCTTAAAAAGGGGGACCACCACCCTGGTCTGCCAATCCAGAGGCACTGTCCCCGATGTCCACGCGATGTTGTAGAGAGCGTGTCATCCATGACAGCCCCAAACATTTGCAGTTCAAATTGTAGCTAAAGCTAAATCCATCACATTTACATGTCAAATAAGTAAATGACCAGTTTTACCAACTTTTTTCCTGTAGCATTACAACGTTTTCCATAATATTATGACATTATCGGAGTAATATTCTTGTAATATTAAAAGTCATTCTTGTAACATAAGGTAACTGTTTGTAGAGTTTTTTTAATTAAATAATTTAACTTTTACTGGGTTATGACTTTATTCTCATAGCATACAATTATATTTTTTTATAAAATTACGACTATTGTTGTATTAACCTCTTTTGTCAGCTTAGGTATTTATTCTTGTAATATTCCCTTAATATTACAGCTACATTTTGTAACTTCTTTTTTTTTGGAATATTACAAATTTAATCCCAATACGTATCTTTTTCATAAAATGACTTCTTGCCATAAAATGTCAGCTTTTTTTCACTTTTGTAATATTGCGACAGCATTCTGACATTGAACCTTTTTTCGTAACATTGCAACCTTATTGTGGTCTTTTTTCTCGTAACTTAACTTCTTTCCCTAATCATTTGACTTCACTGGAAATTCCAACCTTTTTACAATTCCCTATCATTATCCTTGTAACATTATATCTTTTTAAGTATTAAAAAATATAAGTGGGCCGGTGAGAACAGCGGGTTGAGAATCTCTCTTTGAGGAATCAAAGAACATCTGGATGTTATTGTACGCCTTTCCTTTAAGAACCTCAACGTAATTAGTCCAGTAATAAGGTGCACAAAGGCCTTGAATTTTGATGCTTCAAAGAAGCTTACTTGGCTGCTATGTAATCTGCGTTTACAATCATGTTTGGTGTCCTTTTGTATCTGAACATTCACATTGCTTGTGTCTTGTTGTCTTTCAACAGAAACATAATATTCCCAAAGACTACAAAATTCCTGTACATTACATTACGAAAGAAGAGGTAAGATGTTTTTTCCCCCCAGCAAAACCGCTTGGCGACTTTGGAACGTTTGCGAGCAGCTTTGTGTCAAATGTCGCATGTGCGTGATGCAAACGTAGTCGCAAATGCATCGAAAAATTGACGTCACATGCGAAGGACAGTGCAAAAAAAGTTGGAAAGCAACATGCATATTCCACAAAAAAAAGTTATAGGCCTCGTATTATAAGAGAGAAAAGAAAATAATTAACTATTGTGATGAAAACATTTTTAGAGTTAAGTCACAATACCCCCAAGAGTTGCCATTTTATTAGCATACAGCCGTAATGTTACGTTAAAAAAATTGTTATTTTTAAATACAGTTATAATATTAAAATGAAGGGTAATGTTACAAGAACAAAATCACATGTCATTTAAAAGAATAACACTGTAAATGTAATATTATGAAGCAAAAGTAATATTACTTTGGAAATCTTTAATTTTACAGGAATATGAATAGGAATATCATAATGCAATGAGAACAAAGTCATATTATCACCCCAAAATGTTGAGAAGAAAGCTGTGATTTTTATTTGAAAAGTTGCACTATTATAAGCACAAAGCTGTAATATTTCAAACACAAACTTGTAACTTTACGAAAACAAAGAGGTAATTATGCATTGTAAAGTTGCATTGTCATAAGAGCTGTCGTAACATTATGAAAAGGAGTGCAAGGTTACAAGAAAAAAATTGGAAGATTGCATTGCTAACTTTTAAGGTTACGAGACTAAAGTTGCAATATTATCCAAGAAATTGAGTCATGTTGCGCAAACAAACTTGTATAGTTACAATAATTAATTTGTAATATTAAGTTGTGATGTTATGAGGAAGCAAAGTCATAAAATAGTAATGGTATGAGTATAAAGTTCAAACACTAAGAAAAGAAATGTAAAATTATGAGAAATCATGAACATTCCGAACAAAGTTGTAATATCACATTAAAAATGTGTATTGTTCTGAGACTAAAGTTGAAAAATGAAAAAAGTTGTAATTTTTTGCAACTTAGCGAAAGTAGCATGCAAGCTAAAAAAGTCGCTGTTAGCATTCTTTCTGCTTGTATTTATTTATTTATTTATTTTTGGTGTTTTCAGGGTGGGATGTGCTGGGTAAAGCTCAACGTCTTCTACCTGGAGGAGAGTTTACAAGACTTAGCGCACAAGTTTGGCAACATTTCGTCCAACAGAAAAGACATTAGCATATTTATACAAATGCTCCAAGAGCTACGGCTCAACATGGGCTCTGTGGTAAGAATTGACCATTGTAATTGATTTTTTTTTTTCATTATTTAATGTGCAGACCCCAAATTGTAATGAAGTTGAAATGTTGTGTAAAACATAAAGAAAAAAAGAATAGAATGATTTGCATATCCTTTTCAACCTATATTCAATTGAATACACTACAAAGACAAGACATTTAACGTATAGTACAATAGTTAAAGAACAACATGTGTCAACATACAATTTCAAGGAACAATCCATAATATCATCAAAAGATTTACAGAATCCGGAGAAACCTCCTCACGTAAGCAGCAGTGCCAAAAACCAACATTGAATGCCCGTGACATTCAAGCCCCCAGGCGGCACTGCATTTACCCCAGCATCACAGTGTAAAGGATATTTTAATGTGGGCTTAATAACACTTCAGATAACCATCTTCTGTTCACACAGTTCGTCGCTACATCAACAAATGCAAGTTAAAACTCGACCATGCAAAGTGAAAGCTATGTATCAGGAACATCCAGAAACGATGCCGGCTTCTCCTTCTCTGGGCCTGAGCTTATCTGAGATGGACTGACGCAAAACAGAAAATTGTGCTGTGGTCCGACGAGTCCACATTTCAAATTGTTGTTTGTAAATAACGGACGTTGTGTCCTGTCACAGAAGAAAAAGACTATCTGTACTGTTATCAGCGTAACGTACAAAAGCTAGCATCTGTGCTAACACCCAAACAACACCTCTTACAGGGAGGTCCCTGCTTATTTCAGCAAGACAATGCCAAGCCGTATTTTGTACGTGTTATCACAGAGTAGCTTCAGAGGAAAAGAGTACGGGTACTAGACTGGCCTGGCAGCAGTCCAGACCTGTCTGCACTTTATTAATAGGACAACGGAGAACAAAGACTATCATGCAACTGAAGTTGTACGTCAAGCAAGAATGGAAATTACACCTGTAATACTTAAATAATTAGTGTCCAATTTCCAAACACTTATTGAGTGGTGTAACACACTCCCATGTTCCGTTTTTGGGGGAACGTGTTGCAGGCGTCAAATTCAAAATGAGTGAATATTTGAAAAAAAAAAAAAAAGTAACAATAGCTTGAATTTGTAGTACTTTTTTTATTTCGGTTTTACACAACGGTTTTATCCCAACTTTATTGAAACTGTGGTTTGTATTTTATTTATCTATCTCATTATTGGTGAATTGATTTATTGTAAATCAACTGTAAATATGTATTTAACTAGTGAATTGCTGCATCAAGATAACACCGGCGGGAGTGGAAAAATAGCGATGGCGAGTGCCAAAACTAAAGGAGATCCTAATAAATTAAATGAAAATTATTTGGAATGCATTTAATTAAATAACTGGTCAATTGATTTACTGTACATATTGAAGTAATAATATGGCTCAAACAATTGTATATATACATTTACCTTTATCATTTTTTAATTTTGATAAATAGTTTAACAAAAAAAACATTTCTAAAATAAACAATTGAAATGGATTTTTCTTATGATCACTTCATTTATTCAAAATAATACAAATATATTATTAGTAATACAAACCATTTTACATACAGTATACTGTACGTTCAAACTCATGATCTTTTATGAATAATCGATTGATTTAATTATGCTACACTATACTGCAGTAAAAAAACAAAAACAATGTTTTTTTTCTGAATTGTTCTTTGCAGGAGGCGGTCATGTACGACTTTGAGTGCCACTACCGTGAGGAGCGGTGGCCCACCGAGCAATACTTTGAGTTTGTGGCCGACTTCCTGGCCAGCGCGCAGCACAGAGACAACTCGGACGACTGCGAGCCTCCCCCCTGCCCCACTACGCCCTACACGCAAACAGAACAATATTTAAAAGGTCTGTGCACGCTCATCAATAATAATACCACGTTATTTTTGTTACATGACTTTTTCCCCATATTGTTACCCCCCCAAAAAATAAATAACCATAATTTCCGACTTCATTCTCTACAAAATATTTTGTAATATAGCCATTTTTGTCATATTACAACTCCTTTTCGTAATATTACACCATTTTTTGTAATATTTTAAGTTTTTTATAATAATATGACTTTGTTTTCTGACAATGCTTTTCAGAACATTATAACTTAGTTTTTATAATATTTTAGCTTTTTTTTTCAGTGCTCCATCTTTTTTCATAACAGTACAAATGTTTTATTAAAATAATATATTTGCAAAACATTACATCATTACTTTCTCAGCGTTAATTTTTCATTTTAATTTTATGACTTTACTAGAATTTTTCTTGTTTAAATGGTATGCCCTTATGCATTACTAACATAACCTTTTTTTAAATATTGCAAGCTTTTATGACTTTATTCTCATAAAATAATTCATTTTTGTTGTATGCAATTTTATTTTCATACAATATTAGTTTCTGTAATATGATTACTTTATTTTTTGCAAGTTTACAACTTTGTAATTTTTTAACATTATTTTTGTAAAATGACTTATTATTTTATAACATTTATGTTTTTCTGTAATATGATGGTTTTGGTCTCATAAAATTTTTTTGTATTATTGCGTTTTTATTTATGTCACATTTTTTTCTGTTAGAAAAAAACTTTACTTTTACAGTATACATTTGGCCATTTTTAAAAAATATTTTATATGACTTTATTCTTGAAATATACATTTTTTTTCTTATAAAGCTACAGTGACGTAACACATTAAGTACATTTTCTGTTGTAACAATACAACTATATTTTTCGTAACTTTATTTTTTTGTCACTTTATTTTTTACGTTCTTCTCTTCTCTGCATTTTTTGTAATATTGCACATTTTTTATAAACAATTTTCATGTAATGTACTAACTATTTTTCTAACATTATATTTTTTACATTTTATTTTTTATTATTTTACCTTCACTTTTATGTTATCATCCCACTGCTACACAGCTGCAGTGACATCATACACATGCAACAAAAGCAAGCTAATGGGCGAGCTTCTCACTGAGCTGATGTCTGCTGATACTCTGTCATCATCCTTGATTTGACTTGTATTTGACTTTTTGAGGCATATTTTCCAGAACATTTTGTGTTGAACTTTGAACGACTGCTGCTTCTCGGCTGCGTGGGAAAGTTATTTTAGGAACTGAAACTTTTGTCTCAGCCAAATCAAATGTTGATGTTTCACTAGTCCATGCAAGTATTCCTCGCACCGCAGTGTCAAACACGAACGCTACAAATGTGTCACAGTTTTCACACCTGACGCCACCTCGCTCTATATATTCATTTGATAGAAGGCGTCCATCTTGAAAGATAATTCACGTCACAGTTGAAGAGATCCCATTCTGATATTTACATGCATAAAGCTCCGGAAACACTGCAAAATCACCCATTTCTCTGATTTTACTATTTATACGTATATGTTGGAGTAAAATGTACAATTTTGTTCTACAAACCACTGACAACTTAACAGCGACCAAGTTTGAAACTCGTTTTACTCGTTTCAAATCACTGTTCCCCAGAGAAATGAACTGAAATGGCATAGATTTGATTCAGCACTCCCGGAAAGTCACCTCGAAAACGAAAAATAGCACCGTATTGTGTAAAAACATAATCAAAAAGAATGTAAAGAAATTAACTTGTGGGCCAAGCCGATAGCCACAACAACAACTGTAGTCTTAAAGGGAAGTCAACCCAAACATATTTTTTCCCAGAATATGTCCTATGCAGGCCAACGAGTCTAAACACGGCATTCTGAGTAATATTATGTTTGTGGAATCTGAGAATTCCACCCGTTTTTAGCTAGCTCAGGAGGAGGCCATTTTGTCACTTCTGTCGACTGAAGATGACGTCAAAGTCGCTCGGGGCTCAGTTAACGACCAATCATGGCTCAGCTTCAGAAAACAGGTCAGTTGTGTTTGGTCGTTACCTGAGCCCCGAGCCACTTCGATGTCATCTTCAGTCGACAGAAGTGACAAAATGGCCGCCGCCCTGAGATGGCTAAAAGTAGGTGCACTTTGCTGCTGAACTTATATTCCACTAATGCAATATTCATCGGAATGCCGTCTTTCAACTAGTGGGCCTGCTGGGAACATATTTGTGAAAAAAATATGTTTGGGTTGACTTCCTATTTAAAGGAGGGAGACCGAATGACTGACATGATGGTCTGTCAGTCTGGCCAATTGTATCTCCTTGCAACTGGTCTTTTTTTGACTACTAAAAGCGCTTTGTTCTCCTGTATACGTACTAAAAATCAAAACAACAACAGATACGAGACTACCTTGCCTTGTGTGATGCTCACCTGGTTACGCAACGCGAGAAGAAGCGCACGGACCTTTCTGCTCATGTTTCGTAGGAGGGCATTCTGACTGTTTAGCGCTTTATTTACATTTGGCAAAAGTTCACCGTGTCGCCGTGTTTTAATGAATAGTGTTATTTTCCTCATGAGAATACGCATTTGATAAATATTTGTCGTTTACTGGGTGAGGCTGGAACAGATTACTGGCATTTACATTCATTTTAATAGGAAAAGACGATTTGGGATACGAGTGTCTTGCATTGCAAGCGTGAAGCAAACTAACCGTGTACCTTAAAGCAACTCTGTAAATATTAATTCTAAACCTATGAATGTGTTTATCATCTGTGCTTGTTTCAGGATTGCCGTCGTCCAGCAGTAAAAGCTTAGAGTGTGACATGTCCACAGACTGCCAAACACGTGCGTGTTCTCATTTTCTTGTATTCTTCCCACGTCAAGCCTGCATGGTTGAGTGTTTGAAGTGCATGCGTTACGTGTGTGACTTGTTAGCGCGTAGCTGCGAAACCAGTCCAGCTGGTGTGTGTGTGACAGATTTTGAGGAACATTTGGTGCCCTGGTTTTGCTTTGAACTTTGTCCACCAAGGCAGGCTCATTGTCGTGAACCCTACGCCTCACCTTAAGCCTGCTCCATTTTCAAACCTTTGAACTTTTCATGTGACTCGAGATAGAATGAATGGAATTAGCTATGCTTATGTAAAACGCCATCAGTCGACTGAAACGTAACAATTACGCCCTGTCGCTTCTCAAAACTTCACAGTGTTTTAAACCTCGGGGGAGCTGTTAAATAAATATTTCACATGCAAAATGATCATATCCTGTTGAGTGATTTGTGAGTTTAAACAAAAGTGAATATTGGTTTTGGACACTTTCAACCAAAGAGCAAAACACAGCATTTTGGCCGGTGGGGGATTTCTTCAGCCCATGAAAATATTGTTGGTAAACTAATGACAAAACTTAAAAAGGCACAGCAAGCCAACGCAGCTTTATTCATATACTGTAGTACATAACATACACAATGTAATTCAATGTGCTTCACATAATTAAAAATGCATTTAAAGTCATTTACAAAGACACGAATTTAAAACATTTAAAAGCAAAGTAAGGAAATAAAAAATAGCTTATTAAAATTCCCAAAAAAAAAAATGTAGAGGTCTGCTCTACAAGATTTTGGAAAAATGAGTTTTAGAAATGCTTCAAAAGACTTGAATCATGGGCATTTGATCATTTTTAACCTGGATTTTAAAGCCTTTACACTTGGGGCTGACTTGCGTTACAGCTAAATGCTGCTTCACTATATTTGCTTTGAATAATAACACAACATACCAAGGAAATTAGTTGCAATTGTTTTTTTCCCCCCCTTTGTTATTTATTTTGTCATATTACCGGTACTTTTAGAAACAAGGTTTAAAATTAAGGTTTTGCGTCAGAATTGGGGTGTCAAGTAGGGTTTCAAGCATTGGTTAGGGTTTTAAATAATAATAATAAAATAATACCCCGAGGTAGTCAAGGAGGACATTCCACAGACGGGGAGGAGCAGCTTCAAAAGCCCCGTCGCCCGTGGTCTTGAGCACACGCAGACGCTGCAATTGGCCTGACCGGTTCTAGCGGAGGTATGTGGCTGGAGGAGCTCAGTGAGGTTAGGCGGGGGCTTCACCGTGCTGACACTAATGAGTGTCAAGGAGGATTTTGTATTGGATACGGAGATGCACAGGAAGCCGGGTGCGCGAGATGCAGGTGATGTGCTCATATCTACGCGCTCTCATCAGGACCCGGCCAGCGCTGTTTCTGGACGTATTGTCTGTTTGGGAACCGTTTAACTGTAAAATGTTGTTACTCATCCAAACCTTTTGTTGGAATGTTTTGCAGGTCCCTAGGGGATACCGTAAGCCCAATTTGCAATTTACAAAACAACTACTTACTCAAAGCGTGTTCGTTTTATCTTTCAAGGAGGTATCCAATATAAATAAAGACTCGCACAAATCGATTGAATTTTCTCGTCGGTTTTCTTTACCATCTCTGAAGTTCAGGAATCATACAATGATCAGATCTGGGCAGCGTTTACGTCCTCGCGAATGCTTTCACCCGAGACGGGCGAGGGGTAGAAAAGGGGCGCGGTACTACGTGCAGACCTCACAATTATACTGTCTTCAAAATCTTGACATAATGTGGGCTGGTCTCCTCCCTGGCTGGCCCTGACTATAGGGCTGATTCTCTCCAGCTGGGTCAGATCAAAACATGCTGACTCGAACACTTTTAACTGATTATGCGATGTCCGTAAATGTGTAATTGCCATATTGGTTTTTGGATAACCTGCTGGCTAATATAAAGCCATTCATGTAGATTTTGATTCTTCACTTTATCTCCTCCAGGCAGGAGTCCAGTTAAATGATATTTTGCGTCGGTGGGAGTGACTTGACTGTGTGTCGTCGCGACTGAGGGGAAGCACGTCGATGTTGAAAAGGGTAGGACCGAGCACAGAGCCCTGGGGGACCCCACAGATAACAGTGTGGGAGCAAGATTTAGCGTCCCGCAGGCCTACAAACCCGGGCCCTTCCAGTAAGGTATGACTGAAAGCATTGAAGGGCAGCGTCAAAGATACCAATGTCGTATTGGAGGCGATGTAAGCGAATGTGGTGATCAACTGTATGAAATGCAGCAGAGAGGTCGAGCAGGATGAGGAGGGAAGTAAAACCGGAGTCAAAGGTCATCGGGAGGTCATTGGCGACTCCGATGAGAGCTGTCTCGGTCCAATGGGAAGGAAGAAAACCAAATTGGAATTTTTCATAGAAGCTGTTCGATTTGAGATGGTTGCGGACTTGAATAGATGCAATTTTTTTTTTTTTTGTAGGATTTTGGAAATGAAGTGGAGATTGGAAATGGGTCTGTCGTTTGACAGGAGTTAAGGAGATCAAGAGTGGCTTTTTTGAGGAGGCTTCTTAATAGCTGCTTTGAGGCCGACTGGAACATGGCCGGTTTGAAGAGGCAGGTCAGATGGTTGTTATTAGTTGACTGATGGGATGAAAGGGAGCTTTAAACAGAGGGGAGGGCAAGGGGTCGAGGATACATGTGGAGGGTTTGGATTTACTTTATCTTTTTTTTTTTCGGCCTCCTGCTGCACTGTGGGCGAGAAATGAGACAGGTGTTGAGCGGTGGGTGCTGTTTCAATTGTTGTGATGGAACTGTTCATGGGGGAGAGTGATATACGGATATTCTGTATTTTGGAGGTGAAGAATTCCATGAATTTGTTGCACCGTTTGCTTGTGGTGAGGTCAGTAAACTGACTCAAATCGGCTGTTCTCAGAGAAGATCAATTCCGACTTCGGGATTCGACTTTGTTGAAGCTGCTTTGTGAAACGGAGCCCTGTAATTGTGGATTTTGGTTTTGATGCCGTTTCATGTGGTTGTTTCGTTCCGATTGGTTTTGTTCATTTTTGTCGATGTTCATTTTATCATGAATGTCGTTTTTTGCTGATTTTGTTGACATCTTTCGTGTTGATGTTGTTGACCTTTTCTGCGTGCAGGCCAAGAAGCGCGTCTGCTTCCGGAGGTTGTGGAGCGAAGTCTTCTGTCTTTACTCTTCATTCCGTTCCTGGCTCTCATCCTGCTGCTCGTATGGAAAGTGAGTCACGCCTGTCACGGTTTTTTTTCTTTTTTTCTTCTTTTTTTTTTTTATGAGCCACCTATGCCGCTTTCTTCTTTGCTTGGAATTTAGTGCCTGGCGGCCTTTCAAGCCGCTGTAGATGTTTTGTCAAAAAGCGTTGTGGAAGTATTAAAAATAATTTCCTGCCCTCCCCCGAGCAGCTCAGATCGCGACGGAACAGTCGAGAACTTCCGCAGAGTCCCGGAGAAGGCGTTCTCTTCACGGGAACAGAAGGGAGCTTGTCCCCGCTAGATTCCCAAATTACAGAAAAGTATGTTTCCTTTCTCGTTTGTCAAGAATAAGATGATCCCGATTTCTTTTCCTGTCCCATCTAACGCCGTTTTTTCCTTTTCTTTCTTTTCTCGCGTTCCAGAAACAAGTTGAACATGATTGAAACTGTGTGATTAACCCTACAACTTCTTCAGCTGGTAAGACTGTTATTTGCATTGTTTTATCACTTTTGGGTCAAAGTT
Organism: Filicampus tigris; assembly: GCF_054856515.1. Classification (NCBI taxonomy): domain Eukaryota; kingdom Metazoa; phylum Chordata; class Actinopteri; order Syngnathiformes; family Syngnathidae; genus Filicampus; species Filicampus tigris. The sequence continues at coordinate 24,136,191 of NC_141220.1, read as the reverse complement.
ATTACAGGAAACAAAAACCCATTAAAAAAAAACAACAAAAAAAAACCTCAAATTAAAATTGAAAAAACATTTTGTTCACAAAATGAAACAAAAACCTATTAAAAAAAACCTCAAATTAAAATTGCAAAAACAATTTGTTCACAAAATGAAACAAAAATACTTAAAAAAAAAAAAAATTAAAGTAACTGAAGCTACATTTTACATTTTTTAAAAAATTTAAAACTATAATTGTAGCAAAAATGATTTTCATTTTTGTCTATGAATGCCATAGGAGAGCTTTTGGGGTTCATTTTAAATGTGTTTATTTCCGCATTGCTCCGTTAATCGTGCAACCTTTATGGAATTTATGGTAGTCTCATTTCAATTTGCAGATAGAGTTGTCTTATATTTAACCAGTAGGACTTTTCAGAGATTTATGGTAATCTGTTTTTTTATCCACGCAGCCGTTTATAGAATTATAGTTTTATTCTAACCAACACAAGCAAATGTAGTTATTTCATTAGATTTACAATAATCTTGTTGTAAACAGTGCCATTTGGGGAAGTTTACGGTAGTAGTCTTGTGCAATTTCTTAGAGATTTACGGTAATCTTAATCTTAATCTTAATCCATTATGGTAATCTTATTTTAGCCGACACAATTTTGGAGGATTTACATTTTGGATTGTTTTAAAAACCAACCACGGTACTTTTAATCCATGCAAACTTTAAGAAAGACTACTATGATCTTTTTGAGCCCACACAACTTTTAGGGGATTTAAGGTCATTTTATCCTACCCTGGGCAACCTTTGGTAATCCTTTTACATGAATCTTATTTCATTAAGCGCAACTTTAGACCTGTGCATCTTTTTTTGGAAGATTTGTGGTAGTCTTAATTAAATTGTGTGTATTTGTGCAATTTCTGAAGGACTCACACGCACAAATGTTCAGTTATTCAGTTATTTGGAATTGAGGCCATCTTAGATTGATCCTGGCTTCCATTTATTGTAGGCTCATTTTAATAGGTGCAACTTTTATGGGATGTACGGTACGGATTTGATTTTAACCAATGCAACCCATATGGGATTTATGGGAGTCTTATTTTAAGCGGTGCAAATTTGAGGCATTTTTGACCATCTCATTTGACCTCACTTCATGTGTGTGTGTGTGTGTGTGTGTGTGACTTTTCAGGTGATGAAAGTGACATTCCACAGAGGGGTAACCACAGAGGTGATTCAAAGAAACTAACAAGCAAAAGAACTGCTTCCTCTCTCTGCTGTGACCTCCACCAGCAACCACCATTTTGTCTGGTCTCACCAACCACCGTCGACCCTTCTACTGTATGGATACGCTTTTCCTTTTTGCTTTGAGACCGGGTTCATTCATTGAGGAGTAAGAAAAAAACAACAAGAAAAAACAAAGACTGATATCCCTTTTAGAAGCCGCTTTCCCCAGACTTGATGGCATCCTCACAAACTTTAAGCAAGAAGAAGAGAATGCCGGATTGTGACCGTGCCGACAATGTTTTTTTTTTTTTGTTTTTTTTCCCGCTACCTCCACTCACTGGATAACCCGCACTCTTCCTCCACATTCCAACAAGACCATGGTCTCCATTTTAGTCTCCTTGTGGGTCTTGTGCGCTCTATTTATTTATTGCTACACTCCAGAAGCACCTTTGCGTTATACACACATTCCCCGGAGTGTTTAGCAAATTGTTGGGTTAAGGCACAGGGCGGGAAAATATGGTAAACAATAGATAGGGAAAGGAACACATTCATATACAGTGGAACCTTCAAAACAATTTTGTCTGAAGGAAAGAATGCAAATAATCATTCAATAAAATTTACATATTTATATTTTCTAAACAATTTTAACTGTTACACAACACATTAACTATTGTCAGTGTTTTTTTTTTTTTATTATTATCCTCCATAGGGGAAAAAATGCAAATAACCTAAACTAGATTTTTTTTTTTTTTTTTAAACATTGTTAACTGTCATACAAGTGTAAAAAAGAAGATAATGGCTGTTCATAGTAAAAACAAAAAACAAAAAAAATTCCCACAGGAAATGTATGGAAATGATCTCTACCAGAGTCAAACTGTAGCCACTGTAAAGGCTTTATTAATTATATGTCAATATATTAAGTTACATTATTAGCTGTCATTTAAGTGTTAAAAGAAGTTAACGACTGTAAAACCAACATGAGGTGTGACAAAAATGAGACTATAGCAGCCACTTGCTGTTGTTATACAATCTGGAGTCTAAACTTCATGGTTATATTCTTCTTTGTCATTTTACGCTCACTAACCTGAGGCCTCGGCTTTGGAGGTTCCACTGTATTCACACGCTAGCTGCTATGCTAACTAAGTAAGGCGACATTAGAATGCAAAAAGGAACCATGAATGCTCATTTGTGTTTTTAGCCGAGCATAGCCTAATGACATGCCTGTAAAAAAAAAAAAAAAAACACAGCCACGCGCCCTTTATTCATTTGGCCTTAGTGTTGCAAATCAAATCTGATTCATGTCAAAGTCAAAAAGCTGCGTCAATTAGAGTAGCGCCAGTGGAGGCTAACTCTATAAAACGTCCAGTCTGGGAGGCCGCTCGGCGGCTATTAAACAGCAGACGTCTTCATCCAGCCGTTCATTTTCTTCTGCTTCTCCGCATGTCTTTGATGTACAAAAACGGACTGTGCTAAAGCTACAAGCATGAGTCATCATCAGGAACACGCGCGCACACTTAACAGATGCTACATTCGCAACGTTTTTATAGACAATTACCTGATGACACATTATAAATGTTACTCAAAATGTTTGAAAATATATATACATTTAATGAAAATCGTTTCATTTAAAAGTGGGTCATTTCAACTTTCACATGGCAAAACTGTATTAAATATTAATTTCCGGCACTAATACGAGTTAAGAATAATACAAATAAATAACTAAATATCAACATTTAAAGAAAAACATTGACACAGACCACAATGCATGTGCATAAAATATTGATTATACAGTGAAATGGTGTGTTGAATTTACTCACTTTTATTTTGTCAAGTGGTTGCACAAAATAAAATCATCTGAATCCAGCTACATTTACAGTATTTAGTAGATGTGTTGTCGACTTAAAAAAATTATCTTGATCCAGATGATTATATTTCATGCAACCACTTGAAGAAATAAAATTGAGTAAATTCAACAAACTTTTTTCAGTGTACTTGGCTAATCAACAAACTTTTTTCAGTGTACTTGGCTAATGTGGACTAGAAGTAAATTTGACATTTGAAAATAAAACGTAACATTTTTAACATGACAACACTTAGTAAAATACAAATAAAAATTGGACTAATTTGAACTAAAATTGAGACAAAATTGTAAAATGCTTAATTAAAATTGTTGAACTTTAAAGGTTTAAAAAAAAAAAACAGTAGTCCATGATGGTATCAGGTTTTGTCAAAACATACGTATATTAACTATTTAATATATTTAGTGGCTTCAACTCAAATGTAAATACATTTGAAAATACGATTTTAATTAAAAAATACAAAAGTTGAAATATTAAATTAAATTCCATGGTCTATATTGGTGTCAGGTACTTGGTTTACTTTAATAAAAAAAATAAAAAATAAAAAAAAATAAATGAAAAATGTTATTTAAAATTGCTGTATGTCATTTTATGTTCAAATTTTAAAAACATGTTCAATCTGTCCAAGTCATATAACAATCATATGAAAAAGCATTATTGCTCACCTAAATTTGACTTTAATTAAAAATAATTAAATAACTTTTTTTTTGTATTCTTAAAAAAAAAAAAACATATACAGAACACACACAAATAATTTAAATAATAATTGAAGTCAAAATTGCCCATGTTAGTGTCGGGTATTGTCGAAACATCAGGCTGCAGTTGATTTAAGAGTCATACCTACTGTGTATTATTTATAATATAGTATAACCTGGGATTGGCTGGCAACCAGTTCAGGGGGCACCCCGCCTATTGCCCAAAGACACCTGGGATAGGCTCCAGCGACCCTAATGAGGATAAGCGGTTAGGTTAATGGATGGATGGATGGCTATAATATAATCATTCTATTTAATCACAATCAATTGCTTTCTTGCTTATGGCAACATTATCCGCAATGTAATGAAATGGATCACGTTCTCTTTGAATGACGTTGAATGGAAGTCCCCTTGTGCCTTTTGTTGAATTGGACAGACCCTGATCCTGTTTTCTGCTTGGTGATTGTGATTAACCCTCCTGCTATGTTAGTTTCTTTGCTACACCAAATATGTTTATGGGTCAATGTGACACCTTGCATGTTTTAACCATAGAAAAAGACCAATAACTTAAAAACGGGTCAACTGACCCAAAAGAAGTGTATATTTAAACAAAAAAAAAAAATCAATAAAAATGGACCATAATAACTTTTAAACAGGTTAACGGGTCCCCAAGCAACAACAACTCACTATTATTCCTTTTACGCGCCTTTTGTCTGCACAGAGTACCACAATGTGGAAATGTAGTAGTGTGTCTTGAACGAGCGCTCCGCTTGTCTCACTGGAATCCGGAAATGTAGCTCTGTGCCTTTGAGCAGCTTGTCTCACTTGGAACACTCAGGTCAAGACGCTGCTTATATAGGGCTATAGAACTCTACCCTGCTTGATTCTGGTGGCCCTCGTCGGAGAATCAACCATCCAATCAGTGCGCTGATGGGCGGGCCCCCGCACACGGCGCGCACTGATTGGATTGTTTTTGTTTTTTTGGGGGTTTTGTTTTTTTAAGTTTAGACGGAAGTATATTTAAAATCAGAGGCGGACCGGCCTATAGGCAAGTACTATCCCGCCACAGGTGAATGACGGACGATGGAAGGGTACCCACGCTGCAGACGGATGATGAATAACGGACATTCAATTTTTAGTCAAATGCCAATCTCTGGTAGTATGAGTTAACGCATATCCGCGTTTCTACCGCGAAAGCCGGGAGCGCTGTTGCGTGTTTCTACCTTTAAAGCCGGGAGAAAGTATATGTCATTTTCGTTTTATAATCCACTTCTCGGTCTCCGAGCTAATAAAATGCATCAGAATATACAGGGGATGTGTCGTGACTCCTCGGAGGATGTCGGCAATGTCCGCCAGTAATGACGGACGCCGTCGAAGTGAAAAAGACGACGCGCTTGTGGACTTTGAACCAGTGGACCCAATCGAACGTGAGATATGGTTAAGATATATGTTTGTTGACAATGACAATATCGACGTCTTTGTAACAGAATAGAGGATGGTATTTACCACTCGATTTTTTGAAATTAAAAATAGTGCTTCTCTTGCAAAATAATTACGTTATTTTTACATCTTCGATTGAAATAGTAACGATGAATAAACATGGGCCAGTTTGAAAGCCACGTCTAAGCATTAAATTTCCTTTGGAATTATGTTTCTGCTACAGGGGCTGAGATATTTATTATTTTCTAGGGGTTGAATTTCGTGGAAAACTTCAGGTTATCGAGGGTGATTCCAAAGACGACCTTATGTTTTAGAGAGATGTTCAGCCAGTCACTTTAAGGCCTTTATGGGTTAAGCAGCAAAATCGAACCATTTTATCCGTCTCAGGGGGCGGCCATTTTGCCCCTTGTTGTCGCGTGAAAATGACAAGACAGTTGCTCAGGGCCCAGGTCACGACAAATGATGGCTCAGCTTCAGAAAACAGGTGAGCCCTGATTGGTTGATACCTGAGCAACTGTGATGTCATTTTCAGTTGACAGCAAGTGACAAAATGGCCGCCCCCTTAGATGGACAAAAACGGGTGGATTTGGCTGCTTAACTCATATTCCACAAACGCAATATTAATCAGAATGGTGTGTTTACATTCTTGATGGTGCATAGAACATATTATTGTAAAGAACAATTTTTGGGTTGACTTCCGCTTTAAACATAACAATGGGTCAATTTGACTTTTTGACCCGCAACATACACATTTTTAAGTGACCAAGAACAAGGTCAACAAAAGAAGCTTTTTTTTTCTAGTTTGTTTTTTTTGGTTTGTTTTTGGTTCAATTTTTTTGCATATTATTCATCAGTCATATACTTTTACGGTCCACATGGTTCAATATGACCCGCAGCAAGTGCATGATTAGCTATCATAATTTTTTAACAACCAAGAACAAGGCCAACAGGAGAAATTTCATCTCCATTTTTGTTTTAATATTCATCTTGAGTCTTACATTGGGTCAGTCTTTTTTCTCCCGTTTTTTTATTTGAAAGAATGAATAGAAATGAGCAAGAACAAAGCCGTCAGTAGAACTTTTACCCTTTTTTTTCTCTCCATTTTTTTCTTTAGTCTTAAAAAGTGTTGTTAATGGTACAATCACATTCATATTTCCCGATTGTGGGACTAATAAAGGTTATCGTATCTTATTTGTTGGCAGAAAGTACAATAAAGGAGGTATGTGTCCACCTGTTGCAGTGTGAATGTGGGAATGATGGATGTATGGATGAATGGATGAGTCTTAGATTTTACAATGGGCCACTTTGACCACATTGACATATGCATGAAAAAATATAAAATACAAAATGGTGACAAACATGACCAGACCAAGACGTCTTATACTAATGCTTCAGAAGATTTTTGGAATGTTTTTGTCTTGAGTCCTAAAATGGGTCACTTTGACCCAAAACATATGCATCATAAAATGCATTACAAAAAAAAAAAAAAAAGACCAGAAAAAAGTCCGAAGAAGTTTGATTCTATTTCTTTTTTGGACTCGTTATCTTTAGTATGGGGTCATTTTGACCCGCATCATAACAGGAGGGTTAACACATTCACTACCAAAGACGTATTTAAATGTCTTTTCACAGTACAGATGTTCAATCCCATGAATTTATTTATATTTTTTTTCACATTTTTTTTCAAACGTTGCGGTAAAAGGGGGTCTGAAAATGTCTGGAAGTGAATGAGTTAATGGTCAATTAGTTCCACACAATCTGCAGAACTGTCAATGAATGGATTCCTTGCTCAACTTTGTAATCCACCTGTTTGCTTTTTGATGTACATTTGTCACAAAAAGGAGCTCATTTATCTCGCACGGTTCCAGAGATGCTACTGCTACAAGTTCTGCCCTTTTTTCTCTCGCCTCCCCGCGACACAGCTCACCTTTCCCCCACATGTTGACGAAAGCTGTGAATGAATGAAAACATGGTGGTGGTGCGTTTGTTTTGATAACTTTCGCCCGCCTCCTAAATTCTGTTGTTCCTACTGGTCGTGAATGCCATTTTTTCTTTTTAATATATCACGGTGGGACAACCAAAACGTCCAGGCAGTAAAATAAGTCTGGTGGGCCCACAAAAAAGGCAGATATTGATATTATTGTTATTATTATTACTATTATTATTATTAAGATGATGATGAATGCCCAGCTGCTACTCTGGGTGAGAACTCTACTGTATTCTGTATTTTTGTATAAATGTAAACAAGCATACATACAATATGAATAAAGTACATGTATCCTGACCAATGTGCTCACAGTATTTCTCTTTCCAAATGTTCACAAACACACCCCATTCAGACATTTGCTTCAGGCCAAAATACTTTTTGCGTGAACGCTTATTAGTTACATGCCAATCAAAACTGTGACAGATTAGCTACGCAAAATGATTCAGGGATGATGAGGGTGCGGTACAGTAACTCAGAATTTAAGAGGGGCTGCGCGTGAAAGGTGTTTCTTGGCATAAACATTCAAAAAAGGATGTCCGGGATTCCCAAATAGTGGTGAGTTCCCGCCATAAATATGATCTAGATCCTGTGTAACTTGATTTTTTTAAAATAAAATTCAATCTTCGATCAACTATCAAGTGTAAGCAACCTCTTATAACTGGAGATGTGTTTGTCTTGAGAATTAATCAGTCATATTCAGACTCAAGTTAAATCACACATCTGTCACCATTTGCCAAAATGCCTCTAATTAAACCCAAATAAAGTTCAGATGTTCAAAAAGGCTTTTCCTGAAATTTTCAAAGTCACATCTTACAGCAGATGGTCTGCACCGAGCTTCCGCAGCATCAGAGGGATCGCATTGTTCAAAGGTGAGGAGAAGGGTACAAAACATTTTCCAAGGCGTTAATATACCATGGAACAGAGTAAAGACAATCATCATCAAGTTAAGACAACATGGCGTAACAGTGACATTACCGAGAACTCGATAGCCTTCCAAAACTGATGACAAAACCAGAGGAAAACTGCTCACGAGAGGCTGACAGAGACATTGAACTAGCTGCAGAATTTCTGGCACGTACTGGCTGTTTAGTAAATATGCCAGCAATCTTCCATCTTCTGTTGAGTGGGCTAACAAGTAAAGTGACAGGACCTATTTTACAAAAGTGTCCAAACATGGCTTCATTTTGTCAAAACAATATACTTTGTATATGCTGTGTTGCCATCATCCAGTAGAGATTTTGATGGTACCTTTTTCTTTAGCGTTGGCAAACAGGAGGCAGTTGAGTTCCCCCAGAACTTCATGATCTTCTCTCTCAGGCCAATTGCTCTTGTGTTGAGCTGTTCTGCTTGTGGGGCTTGCAACCCAGGTATTTGCACTTCATCTATCTCCAATTGTGATAGTAACGTTTGAACACAGGCTTTAGGCCTTAGTTGTTTCTTACTCAGTGTGGTTAGAAGAATCCACGCCTCCCACATTCTCTGCATGTATCCCCCTCTCAATGGGGTTACCACAGTAGTAGCACTCTGTCAGCATCTTGTTTTCCACTCTGCTTCATTAATGCCTTGCTTCTGTTCCAGTAGCCCATTTCTCAACAGAATGTCCTGGTTCCCCAACACCGGGTGACATCTGAGCCGGTATGACTTATGACTCATTATTTCTATATCTCATCCAAGGTATTCGCATATAGCAAGAAGGATCTTGTCTTACCACCTGGACGTTACCGTTCACCCTACCTGGGATTTGAACCCCGGTCCCCTGTGTCTAAGTCATTGGTCTTACCCACCATCTAATTTCACAGGTGAATATCAAACGTGGCATATTCCAAGGAGGTGCTCTGTCCTCGCGACTGTTCTGCATAGGCCTGATAGGCCATTCAGTCGGATCATAACCAAGAATGGCTTTGGCTACCAGTTCACAATGCATGGAGGGTTCCACCCCAAGTCCAGCATCCTGAGGCTGGACAACACAGAGTAGAAATAGGGGGTTCATGGACTAGTGAGAGTCATGGGCACTGGAACAACAGGCCTTCAAGAATACATCAAGATGATGGCCTCCAAGGACAGACCTGCTTAGTGAATGTCTCAGGCAACAGAAGCACAGTAAGGAGAAGGAGCCAGATGGACTGTCATGGAAAGACAAGCCCCTGGATGGCATGCACCACCAACAAATTGAAGAAGTGGCTGATATAGAGAAAACATAGCAGTGGCTGGAAAAGGCACAGAGGCACTAATCATGGCAGCACAAGAACAGGCCCTAAACATAAGATCAATATAGGCTGGGGTCTACCACATTAGAAAGGACGCAAGGTGTTGGCTATGCAAAGAAGCCCAAGAGCTGGTGCAGCATATGACAACAGAGTGTAAGATGCTGTCAGGCAAGGCATAGAAGGAGCGGCATAACCAGGTAGCAGGAATAGGGTACCAGAACATCTGTACCGTATCTGGACTAGAGGTCCCAGAATCAAGATGGCAGACTCTTCCGAAGGTGGTTGAGAACAACCAGGCCAAGATCCTGAGGGAATTCCGGCTCCAGACAAACTAGTGATAGCCAAACAGACAAGTTATTTTGGTTGGTGTCGTGCAGATTGAACGATTATTTTCAAAGACAAAATGTAACCTTAACATTAATGGAAGTGAATAGATAGAGTCAAATGAAATAAGATGGAAAAGAAAGCATTAGCAAGATCGTCCCATGTAGCATTTTTTTAAATTAAATTTTCAATGTACCACTATATGAATTTTAATAATCACTCCCTCTCTTTCTGTCTTGTCAAACTATTGAGGTATGGAGAGAGAAATTAGCTTTTGAATTGGTTTACAAGCACTTATGTAAATTACTAGTCTGTTGTGCGTCGCTAATTATGAGGGGCCGGCCCGAAATGCCAGGGCCGATTTTTTTTTTTTTTGTCACAGTCCAGCTCTGAAGGTTTCTTGTGTCTTTTTGTTTCAAAACGTAACTCTTGTTTTGAAACCACCATTTCTTCCTGAATCCCTACTTTACAACTGTAACGCTAGTCTCAAATCCCAATTCTAGACCCTATAACTGTCACGATCCGTGTTAGTGAACTTTTGCGTTATCATGTCATCCTCCACACCGCTTATGCTGCACAGGGTCACGGGAAGGTGCTGGAGCCTATCCCAGCGGACTATGGGCGAACGGCGGACAAGACTTGTGTCTTGTTCAGGTCTTGTCTGCTCATTTGGTTTTCATCGCCACCTGATCCCATCAGCCCTGTTCCTTGTGTCTAGCAATCAGCTCCCTCCAGCCACTCGCATCTTGTCCAGGTGTGCCTCATTGTCTGCTCAATTTGTTTGTACTTCGTTCCCTGCTTTCTTTCAGTCCGTGCCAATGTTGTTTCTGTCGTGTGTTGCTGTTGTTAGTCACGTTACTTGAGTCATGTTTTTTTCCTTTTGTGTTGACTAGATGTGAAACACCTTGTTTAAAACCCGCCGCAAGAAGCCCAAACGATATTTCTTTCACTGTCTGTCAGTTTCGTTCCCTCTCTCTCTCTCTCTCTTTCTGTCTGTTTTTCTGCCTCTCTTTCTGTGTCTCTCTCCCTCTTGCTCTCTGTCTAACAAAAAGTGTCATTATGCGGCATGCTGAAGGCGTGTGGGAATGAGCACAGTAGCGCAGTCACAGGTCAGGCCTTCTCAGCTTGCCGCTATGATGATGCGTCCTGGCCATTATGCTGCTCTTCCCCGCAGCCACGGGAGAATACACCGCCCCCGTCCGCCCCCGTACGTCCCCGTCCCGAGAGGCCGTAACAGGAGGCTTATCGCCACGTCGGACTGTGCTGTAATACTCCTGTGAAAGGTCCGCCAGGCCGCCTCCCAGTGGTGACTTTGCTGGGCAGGAGGGAGCGGGAAAGCATCCAAAAGATTGTCTGGTTCAAATTTAATAGCACGACAGTAGTAGGAGTTGGAAATGAAAGTTGGAAATGAAGTGCACCTTGGCTTCTCCAGATTTTTTTGTGGGTCTACTTATAGTAGCCATACCTATGAAATGTCATGTTTCCAAGTGAAACTGACTTCGTATTCTTATTGTTTCCACTTGTTTTGATTCCATGTTTAGCCCTAGTTTGGCAAAACTATCATGATCCAAAGTAGCAGCGGTACACTGTCCCATTGACTGTCAGTCCCAAATCACAAAACACCCTTTTCCACCCTTTGCTTTCCGACACATAGGTTAGGTTGAGTGGACAACTAGTTTGTTTTTTAGGCATACTTACATCCGACAGTAACCGTTCGTTGTCTCAATTGTATGGAAACTACAACACAAAAAATATTGTATGTACTCTAGACAGTACACTGCCATAAAAACCTTTTTGCCACATTACAATCACGAAATTCACAAATAGGCAAGTTTTTCCGGAAATAACCGAGGATAGGTTTCCCAAACATTTTATGGGTGAATTTGCCATTTTTGCATTTGCAATTCGCAATTTGAAGTCAAACCGCAAACTTGAAAGAGTCCAAGGTAGTTGCAACGAACCAAAGTCACAAATAGACCTTCAACAGAAGCACCACAACTACAAAATTCCTTCCAACAAATCAAGGACCAAAACCACAAAACCACCAGAAACAGATCAAGGACCAAGCCATAAATCCACCTATAAATGCTGGTTCGATATTTGATGCAAATAATACACAAATAAATCACAAAATTGGGAGCAACTTGCTGAGATTGTCAGATTTTATTCTGGACTTCAGGTCAATGGTAGAGGTAATCATGATGAAGGCCCTATCAAGACTTTTTATCCTCTTTACAGTGTGTGCCAGTGATGATATCACAAAAGCAGTTCGGAGAGTAGGATAAGTGGTTGTATTATTGTATGGATGATTCATATACAGTACCTTCAAATAAGGATTATTGTGAGAAGGAGATTAACAAAGTTGACATTGATGAAAAAAAACATGATGGAGAAATGATGAGATAATGTTTTCCCTCGCCCTCCTGGGGGTTAAGATCAGAGGATGTCGTTAATATGTTGTCAGCTATGGGCATGTGAAGCCCTTTGAGACATTCTTGTGATTAAAGTCTATATAAATAAATTTGACTTGATGCACTATTTATGGCAAAGAAAAATGGAAAAAGGAATTGAAAGAAGAAATAACTGAGGAAGAATGTCTAAACATCTGTAAAACTCATCTGGAGGATATTTAATTGGAAAAATATTGTCCGATTTCTTTTTATTAACTCCAAAGACGAGGAAAGAAATGGTTTCCCTCCAGCAACCATGCTACACAGCATGTGGACACATGAATGCAGACCATAAAACATCTTCTGGCCTTGCCAAAAGATAAAAGAATATTGAGGTTTACCTCATATGGCGGGGTCAAAAAATAATAGGATATCGTCAGCCTCTTAAAATACAGTAATGGCCTAACTCATATTTTGACTTTTTAAATTTTTTTGCCGTCAACATCTCCTCCGGTTGCTGGCCAGTTCTGCTAGAAATCGGCTAAATCCTTAGTTAAACAGATCATTCATTTCTACCTCTGAAATGAAATGATTAATAAATTGAATCTAACCAAAATTTCTTTCATTTTTCCGTGTGTTCTGGAAAGAAAAAATGCAAAAATGAAGTAGGCCACTATTTTAGGACAGTGACAATATAAGACTCCAAAACCTTTTCAGACACAGCAGTGCCTTGAGATACAATTTTAATAAATGAGGGTTTAACTATGCAACTGTTGAAAGAAAACTCAAAAACGCAAATCAATACAACATGCCAAGGACCCAATGGCATTAATGTGTTGATTTGCTTTGCTACGTTGTGACATTTATGCTCCTTTCCTTTCCACTTGGTGAGGTTGACGAGCAAAGTGTGACTTCTTACAGCGTTTAAACAGGAGCAGCAGCACACAGGCGGCAATGAAAGGCAGCAAGTCATCGGCGTGGGAGGCCAAGAGGGCGGTGATGGACGAGAGGAAGGAGCGGGGGGCGGGGGGGTGGTGGGGGTCTGGTGGCACTTGGATGAATCACTCCGACAAGCGCACGCGCGACAAGTCCAGCCTCCGTCATTTGATCCTAGGTCAGCCGTGTTCACTGTGACTAAGTGGACCCCCCCCCCCCCCACTTCCCATCCCCCCTTCCCATCCATCTACCCCACCCCTTCAGCTCCACTCAGGGCGGGTGAGTCACTTGAAGCAGCTCGCCCCCGCAACAGAGGCGTCAATGTCAGGTTACGTACAAACATACAAAGAACAGGTCGGCAGTCAATGTTCCGGCAAAAACAGTGGACTGAGTACTAGTCAATGACAGAGAACATGCCGCTGACGTGGAACAGAAACGTTCTATGTTGCAATTTCGAGGTTTTCAGCAATCTATGAAATGTGTCCCCTCCTTGAGCTGTCAGTTTATCGTGGTGGAGAGGGTTTGTGTCTCCCATTCATTCGAGGAGCTAAGGTGTCTGTGTCTTTTTGTCCCTGGCAGGGCAAACGGGTCCCGAGGTGAGGGTTCACACAAATCATGAATCAAAGACCTCCAATGATGCACAACAACTTCGGAAGACGCGACCTCGTTTTTCTCCCCCTGCTTAGGTGAGTTTTCTATAAATTCCTCTCGCATTTCCAAAAACATGCATGCTCGCTTCATTGAAGACTCTGGTCTAAATTGTCCGTCCAGAGGTTAAAATACGAAGTGAATGGTCGTTTGTCTATTTGTGCCCTGTGATATCCGGCGACCTCAAATCCAAAGTCAGCTGGGTTAGGCTGCGAGCTCACAAATACGCTTTGCAACCGAGGGTTGACGGTGAATGAGTTACATGACCTTCATCTTCCAGCGCTCCTTTAAAAAAATGGATGGAAAAGATGAAAGCGCAGCCGAGTTTGACGTGTAAAAAGAAGTTGTTAGCGTTGGCGTGGGTGTTGTCACTTTGTCTCAGCTTTGAATGACGAAAAGCCGCCTCCATTTTCACTCCCATGTCAAAAAAGGAGGGAAAGACGATAGGGCTGAAAGCGAACAAAAGCGGGGCCGCGTCCTTTAAAGAGCCGTGTCATTAAGGATGCCTGCTTTTTGTCAGACGTCAGCCAACTGACACGACATCAAAACTGCCCGTTAGCTTAGCACTGGACGATTGGCGCCAATACCGGGTGCAATACATACAGTGGCTATGAAAATGACTGCCATCACTGTGTTCTACGGTACATTGAATACCTTGGAAATTCTTTGGTCCCCTTCTACTGACTGATACCTCTTTGCGGACCTTGGCTTGTGCTGGAAAGATATCAGGAAAAGCCTAATAGAAAATTTGAACTTTTGTATCTAGTAATCGGAGGCCCTTGATTGTTTTTTGGGGGGTTGGGATCAGGATGGTTATTCATCTTTGGCAGACCTTGCCAATTACATGATCATATTAATCAGGTGTATGCATGTGTAGAACTTCATTTAGTCATTGTGTCACAATAGCCACACCACTGAAAAATGTCTGTCTCCATCCTTGGTGGATATTACGAGGGACAAAATGGCCAATGTCGGAACCAGAACCGCCTCCAAGACTATGGACCAAAACTACAAAACCATCTGCAACAGATCAAGGACCAAAATCAACTACAATGGACCAAAGACCAAAATCACCTACAATGGACCAAAGACCAAAATCATCTAAAATGGACCAAGGACCAAAATGACCAAGTCATCTACGGTTGCCCAGGGAACAAAACCACCCACAACAACCCAAAAACACATAACATCCCTTCAACAGACTATGGACTGTCACGAAAAAATGACTTGAAAAAGACCAGGGACAAAAACCATGTGAAAAACCATATGAAAATCTAATGTAGTAGTCTACAAGTGGACGGACGATCTGAATTCAGCTTTAATGTAACATACAGGATGTACAGAACATGGCATCAAACTCTATGCAGCTGTGATGTACAATTTGATAGACTGTTATGAGTGTGTGAGTGGGTGTTCATGCGTGTGCATGTGTGTGTGTGTGTGTGCGCGTGTGCATACGTGTTTGTTTGCACTGCTAACGGGGTTAATGCTGCATATCCAAACGTGCCTTTCTTCTTCTTTGGCAGCTTTCAACGTTGGGCCAGTCCAGGATAAATATTAACAAAGACGCTTGCGAGAACCACAACACGGATGAATGCTTGTCTTAGCCTGGTTAGCAAACAGGATTTGGCACACCGCCCCACAAAACCATCAGCAAAAGAACAAAAAAAAATAGCCAAAGAGGACGAAAGCCACAAAACATTTTGTAACACATGAAAACCACCTGCGCCAGACCCAAACCTCATGTAACAGTCCAAAGCCCAAAAGCACAAAAAAACATCTGTAACAGACCAAAACCAGCTGCAAAAAAACAATGACCCAAACTGCAAAATCATCAGCAACAGACCAAAACCACCTGAAACAGACAAAGGATCGAAACGACAAAACCAACTGCAAAGGGCCAATGACCAAAACCATAAAACCACCTGCAACAGATAAAAAACAATATAAAACAACAAAAACAGCCGCAAAAGATAGACCTAACAAGGACTACGACCAAACCCCCTACAACACACCAAGGACAAAAAAGATGGAAAAAAAGACAAAGCAGGGACCAAAACAAATGAACTAACAGAGTTGGGCATTCTTTTCCCAGGGATGGAACGGCCCATTTTGACGGACGGACGGAGGACAAGAAGTCTTTTAAAAAGGACGAAATAAACCTGACGGAATCTAAGGATGGAAATGCTTTAAAAGGACGATGACATATGGATGATTTGTTTTATTTTTTTTTTATAAGGACGTTAGGATGAGGACGGAAGGGTACCCAGGTCGTAAGACGGACTGTGAAAAAAAGGACAAAGTGCCTATCTCTGCAAACAAACAAACAACTTTAAAGTACGACTGACCAAAACCACTTGCAACAGACCAAGAACCAAAACAACAAAACATCCAGAAAAAAACCAAATCCTAATCATGTGCAACGGCTCAAGGACCAAGACCAACTGTAATGGACCAAGGCTCAAAACAACAAAACTAATAGACCAAAACAACCCTGAAAAAGGCCAAATCATTATTGAAATGGCGCAAGCACCAAAACCTTCTGCCCGCAAAGGACCAAGGACCAAAAAGCCTGAAATGGACCATGACTTAAAATGACTTGCAACAATGAGAATTTAAAGAATCAGAAGGAAGGGGGATGCTCGCCTGAGCTGCGTTTGTTAGCTGTGTTAGCACATGACCATGCTTGGAACAGAGCTCCACGCTTGGATTAGTCAAAGCTGCCAGTGCGGAGAATCCTTCAGGGGCCGTACAGAGTGCAGCTTGTGCCAGGGCCTCATTAAGACTGGCGGTCTGAACAGTGATTGAGTGATTCTGGCATGTCACTGGCGTACATCAATCTAGGTTTTCAAAAGATTTTTTTTTTTTTTTTTTGCAAGTGGCTCAAAAGCGTCTTTGATGTTTCATAAAGCATCTTTGTAAGGTTTGCGTTCCACAAAATCTTATTTCATGTTTACAAAGGGCTAATATGTGTTTGTACAAAAGGCTCATAGAAAGCTGTCCTTAAAACTTCCAAAATATGTACATGAGAAAGTCGCAACTTGTCTGTGACGTTCTAAAAATATGTATTTTAAGTCTGTGGAGCGCTCCAAATTATGTTTGATGTGTAAAATGTCATGTGCATTCGCTTCATTGAACGTTTTCTTTGATCTTTCGAAAACTAGTACTTGTACCTTAGACACTTCAAATTTGTATTTGATGTTTTATACACATATTGTGGAGATCAATACTTAAATACGGCTCAGGTTTAGAAAACAGGTCAGCCGTGATTGGTCGTTGCGAGCAGTTGTGATGTCATTTTCAGTCGACAAAAAACAAAATGGCCGCCCCTAGAGATGGCTAAAAACGAGTGCATTATGCTGCTTAACTTATATTCCACAAACGCAAAATTAATCAGAATGTCGTGTTTCAACTAGTGGGCCTGCTGGGAACATATTCTTGAAAAAAATATGTTTCGATACCAAAGTTCCCAGTATCGCCCACCCCTACAGCATAGACATATCCATCACATATTTAACTATCTAGATGTCTATCTACACGCATACACACATACGGTAGAGATCCCTCTTGGCCAATGGGATGCCAGGAAGATGCTAGGTAATAGCCAATGGCAGAGCAGCTATGAGTATGTTGCCTTCAGGAAACTCTGGAGCTGCGAGTAGCAGCCCATACTGTATTTTTACCTTTCGTATCCTGAAATTTCTTTCGTAACAAGAGGCAATATTTTCCTGTTGAGGCGTTTTGTAACTTGAAAATTTCGTATGAAGAGACGTTCGTAAGTAGAGGTACCACTGTAATTACTTTCAGATTGGTGTTAAAACTCCCTCACTGGCATTGTAGGCTATAGATCCCAAATATAAATTTTAACTGCCTTGAATGAGAAACATCATACACCTGCAGCCATTTCAAGTGCGTCTGATCTATCCCAAAGAACCCACTATAACCACATTAACCACACTAGTTACGGAGCTTGAGAATTCATTTAAAAATTCAAAGGAAGGGCCTGAGGGGCAATAGAAAACAACCAATAGTAGATGCTTTTATCTGCTATTGTCACAAGTGTTCATTATTTCCCCTCATTAAAAGGTTATATGCGTTCTTAAGCGATGTCTGCCACCTAGTGGTGAACACCGTTATTACAACTTGAAACTGCTCCTGTACAGTCAACATTTTTTAATAAAAAAATTAATGAATAACCGAGGCCACTCCGCGGGCGCGTCCAGTTGCACATCCTTGCTCCGATTTGTCGTTGATACAAACGAAAATATGATAGGTTAGCTTCGATTTCATTGTTCCATGTTACCATTGTGTTTTTCCTGCATATGACGAATCATCTTGAACATTCCAGAAAGTCTTTGATGTTAACCTGAATGCAATGTGACAGATGTGCCTCAGGCAACTCATTTTTATCACTTTAATCATGGTACAAGTGTAAAACTAAGTTAAATGCTGTTAAAAGTAAGCAGTGTCATATTTATTTCATTATTGCATTTAGAGTCCGCTATCAATAACTCCAGCATAAAAGCTGAGTTCAACTCAACACTTTGATCTATTATGCAACATTTTTTTGTTGACTGACAATGTGTTTTTTGTTTGAAATTCATAACACAGTCATGACTTTCAAATCGTTTTTCAATCAAAATATTTGGCTTGACTATACAGGAAGTGGATCACTGAGAAAAAAAATAATTCATTGTTGAACATAGAAGCCCCCAAAATGTCAAAAGTAAGCCCATCCTATTAAAGTAGACATGGTTAAAAACAGACTATATCAAATCACATGGTCATATATTCATCAAAACACGACATCGTGTAAATGATGACATAAAAACACAATAGTACGGAAGCAACTGCCAAAAAAATGACAGAAATCACCATCATCTTCGATTGTTGACACTAACAATTTAATAATGCATAAAACAGATTTAATATTAGAAGGACTTTCTATAAATAATGCTCACTTAACTTAATGTTCACTGTTAGGGAGCTTAATCCTGTCCACCATTGAAGTGGCTGTAGTGCACAATTCCCTCAATAGAAAGTCAATACCATGTGGCATTAATGGGGATTTTTTTTTTGTGTGTACACTTTTAGCATTTAGCCTACGTTTTACCAATACATAAAAAAAAAAAAGTATATATATATATATATATATATATATATACACACATACTGTCAAAGCATTAGGTATGGAGATTAATTTTATTTTTATAATGCACTAAAAAAATTTTACTCAGTTAACTCAGTTTTATTTACTTCCTGTAGCAGCTGACCTCTGCTCACTGTGCAGCCAAACTTAGAGGAGAGTCACTGTCGCAAAGACGGACTTTTACGTAGTTTTACTTTCAAAGGTTGCTCGACGGCTCATTGGAGGAATCCCAAAATAATTTGCGCACTTCGCAAAGCCAAATTCAAATACCATATTAGTTGTACGTCTTTGGTTCAACGTTTGTGTTTTATACAATACAATACAATGCAATACTTTATTTTTATAGCGCATTTCATAACAGCAAAAGCTGTAACAAAGCACTTTACATGACAACAACAAAACATATGTTTGGGTTGACTTCTGCTTTAAAGTGAAAGTCAACACAAACATTTTTTTTCCAAGAATATGTTCTATGCAAGCCCACTAGTTGAAACAGGGCATTCTGATAAATATTGCGTTTGTGGAATAAGTGTTAATCCACTTGTTTTTACCCATCTTTGGGGGCGGCCATTTTGTCTTCTGTCGACTGAAAATGACATCACACCTGCTCACAACAACCAATCATGGCTCAGATTTAGAAAACAGGTCAGCCGTAATTGGTCGTTGTGAGCAGTTGTGATGTCATTTTCAGTTGACAGAAGACAAAATGGCCGCCCCCAGAAATGGCTAAAAACAAGTGCATTTTTCTGCTTAATTTATATTCCACAAACGCAAAATTAATCAGAATGCCGTGTTTCAACTGGTGGGCCTGCTGGGAACATATTGAAAAAAGATGTTTGGGTTGACTTCTGCTTCAAGTTTAAATAAAATTTTCATGTGAACGTTTTCGGCATAATCCCCGGAATCCAACACAAAAAAGACCCCATAAATGAAGATATGAAAAGCAGCATATTTTGCCAAGTAGAGCACATACAGTAGCTGGACAGAATCTACATCACCACATGCATCATTCATGTTTTGGGATAAATCAGGGAAAGACGACCACTACTCTTCAAACGCAGCATTAGTGTAAAATATACTTTTAGGACATTGATAGCTTCCATGTGCACACCGCTCTGCCTGCTCTGCGTCACTGGAAACAGCTGGTAGTCTGCTTCTGTTTGAAACAAGACATGAGGGCCAGCAGTCCTCAACCCAAAGAAAAAGCTCAGTAGAGCTCATTGCTACGGTCACCACAAGAGTGCCTTTTATTTCATTGGTGTGACTTCTGTCG
The DNA here is from genome assembly GCF_054856515.1 of Filicampus tigris. Classification (NCBI taxonomy): domain Eukaryota; kingdom Metazoa; phylum Chordata; class Actinopteri; order Syngnathiformes; family Syngnathidae; genus Filicampus; species Filicampus tigris. The sequence goes on along the minus strand of NC_141220.1, from coordinate 24,116,079 downwards.
ACATATATTCTCGCACTCACCTATGACCCGTGTTTCATGGGGTTCCTGTACGACCGAACTGTAACTTTTCACTGGATGGATTTTTAGTCAATGTTCAAGCAGTCGTTGGACAACCTGTAGTAGGGTGGAGCGGTTATGGATAAAATTAAAATCATAGCGATTATTTTGATTGGCATTGAAACCACAATGAATAAAACAATTCTTCTTTGATTTCCAAAGTTAGTATTTATTCAACTACCAAAACTCAACTACTCAAAACTACAAATCACAACCTCATGCCCATTTATGTCAAGCACGTATTGACCTAATAAATATGTGAAATTTAAGCCTCATGTATTTTCATTTTGTTGCAGCCACACCTTTGTTGCAATGCCTCTTTGCATACAATCAAACTGCGAATAAGCATCTTCCTTGCCCTTCTATCTTATTTACTGGTATTTTATTTTATTTTGTGGCCATATTTATAATATATGTTCTACAAATATAACAGACCAATCCTAATGAATTAGTACCAAAGTAAAATAACTATAATCTTATTTTACTTTAATGAAAAAAAAATCGAATACTGTAAAAAAAAAACGGCTGTTCCTGCTACGCACGCATTGGCCTCTTTGGGGCAGTGTGTGGACGTACATGCATGGAGTACACACAATGAAGTAAGAGTAGAAGAAGAAAGTTACAATTGTGTTCTATTAATATCACTTGTTTTCACATGTGCCTTTTGAGTATTGTTAGATTATGTGTTAGTATGTGTTCCTACAGCATTTGTTGTGAACATTCTTTTTTTTTTTTTTTTTTTTTTTATAAGGAAAATCACTCCTGAAGTTGATGCAAATTTTACGTTAGCATGTCAATAAGATTTCACACAGACTTTCGAATTAGCACTAGCAATGTTTTTAAAACAAAGTGCGTCTTGTATTTGAATATACAAAGAATGTACTTCTTTTACAGTAAACTCCAATAGAGTGTAATTAAACGGCTTGTCACAAAATAGTGCATGCAAGGTACTTTCACAACATCGGGAACTTGCAATCACAGTCAGAAATCAAGTACTGACATTCTGTACTTGAGTAAAAGTACAATTACTTGTATAAAAAAATGACTTTGGTCAAAGTACTCATTCGAATAGTTACTACTCAAGTCAAAGTAAAAAGGTACAGGCTCTGAATTGTACTTAGTAAGTAAAAGTACTTTTCCTCCTCATGTCATGAAATTAAATTTGAAAGGGCATCACTTAACACACCATGCAGGTAGACCCACCTCTTGAAATCACGTTTTTATTAATGAACTGCTGTTGCATTCAAACAGTATAAAACTAACGACATTAACTGGGGCTAAGCTAACGAAAAGGCTGCCGACTCGCTGGCTCGTTCTGAGTCGAGCCCATATTGTTGACAGTTTCAACATCCACATAATTTGACTTCTTCTCACCTTGCAATTGAATTATTTTCTGTAGCGGGTAACATCATTTTAGTCGGACTCGCCGACAGACGGCCGTTTAAAATTGGAGGCGGGCCTACCTATAGACGGGTACTATTTCCCCCTCCCCTCCGGAAAAAAAGGCGAATGACGGACGACGGAAGGGTACCTACCACGCTGCAGATGGATGAAGAATAACGGACGCTCAATTTGTAGTAAAATGCCCAGCTCTGAACATTGGCCTAATTTATTTTTTAATCGTCATGCATCATGTAAAACATAAGTAACGACCCGGTTTTGAAAATGTATCGAGTAAAAAGTATATATAATGTTGTTAAAATGTAACGGATACAAGTAAAAAGCATTTGAAAAAATAAATACTCCATGAATTACAAAGTATTGAAGAAAAAAACTCAAGTATTTGTACTTAGGGTAAACCTAACCAATTGGACCACACAGTTGTATCTGGCCTACGGTAGGTTGTACTGCTTTGACAAGAAAGCGTTTGAGGACATGGCATCACTAGACTGGACCATTGGGTTTTCCAGTCCCACTTGGACTTGAAAACACGTACGGCACCATTTGATTTGACACGGGGGCCTGACTGGTCCAATAGAAAATGAATGGAGAGAGAATTAAAGCTGACAATAGTTGTCAGAAAAATTCCTGTGTCACGCAACATATGTCCCAAAAAAAAAACAATGACTTTTCTTCTTCAAACCGGCATGTTTACAAAGAGATCCCCAGCTTTGTTCAGTGTGGGAGTGGCAGGAAAACTTGATTCACCGTGACAACGCTCCTGCTCACAATGCCCTGAGCATCTGACAGTTCCTGGCCGGGGCAAACAGCTATGCTGGAGCAACCACCCTAGTCCCCCGACCTTGCCCGAGGGATTTTTTTCCTTCCTTCCCGCGCTCAAGGAGGTGAATAACCGGGTCTTTTTTTGACGGCGACAACATCAAGACGACAGTGACAAAGAAGCGGCAGAGGATCCCGGAAGAATCATTCGAGGGGGATTACTTCAAAGAGAAATAGTAGTTGATAATGGTTTGAAAGAGATCATCCGTGATACTAGTCCTGGAACATTTCTGACACGCCTCATGAACAAGGATAGAGTGAGTGTCTCATGTGGTGTGCGAGTGACAAATACATCCCACAGGAGGAATGGATCAAATGATGTTTTATGTTTGCAACTGTCTGCCATTGCTGGCACTCGCTAATCCTGAACCAGATGCACATTGCACTGTCGTCCAATCGGCGAGTCTAATCATCAAGTCGTACCGCCTCTTCCCACATGGATGCTGTCTTTTATAAAAGGCCACACAAATATGGAGTATCAAATGCGGGGATGAGCAGGAGGCTAATTCCAAACATATGTGCTCGTCGTAGCACATGGTCACAGACGCACACACGCACTCATGAGACATGAAGAAGAGAATGTCGATATAAACATTTGTCTTTTATTGACGCGCGCTGCATGGAACAAAGGATGCGAAGACACATCAACATTAGTCATAGTGAGACACGATGCTCAAACCAATCATCGTGGTAATGTGTTTCTGTTTGTATTCAGACGCGATGAGACAGACACTCGAGTCCACGCTAGTGCTTTTACATACAAAGTATTTGTGGATATTTCCTGGCACTGCGACGTGGCTGCCTCTCGCGCCTAGCAACAAATTTAGCAACTTGTTTATTTGTATGTTATTGTGCGTGTTGATTGTTCATATGGATGTGTCTAATCTCGACAGTGGGGACGGAAAGTATTCAGACCCCTTGAAATTTTTCACTTTATGTGTCCTTTGCCCAAATCAAAAAAGTTCATTTGATTTCTTATTAATGTACACTCAGCACTACCATCGTGACAGGAAAAAAAAATCTGAAATGTAGAAATTTTTGCAAATTTATTAAAAAAGAAAAACTGAAATATTATATGGTCATAGGTATTCACACCCAGACGCATTTTATTGACTACTTTTTTAGCTAGTACAGCCATGGGTCTTCTCATGCTAATGCTAACATGCTAAGATTCCATTCTGATTTAGACAATTGGTAGGAAGAATAAGACGGATGAGGTGGTTTGGAAAAAAAGAAAAAATATATATTTAAGAGAGATGAACCACGCGCAATTATAATACAAACCCCAATTTCAATGCAGTTGGGGTGTTGTGTAAAGTACAAATAAAAGTGATTTGCAAATCCTTTTCACCTTTTTTCAATTGAAAAAAGGACAAATACACGATATTGAATGTTCAAACAGATGAATGTTATTGTGTTTTTGCAAATACTTCCTCATTTTGAATTTGATGCCTGTAACATGTTCCCAAAAAAAAAAAAAATCTGAGACAGAGGCAACAATAGACTGGGAAAGTTGAGGAATGCCCATAAAACAGATGTTTGGAACATTCCGTAGATGAGCAGGCTAATTGTAAGGGTGACTTCGTTTAAAAGTCTTTTTCAGACCACTTTGTGCTCAGTCTTGCCCTGGGAACCAAGCTATTTTATTTAACAATCTTTTAAACTGCATCAGCTTTAACCCAACAGGTGTTGAATATTCCAAGGGTCCACAGGCTTTGGGTGGGTTGGAGGTAATGTGCTTGTGTCTTTTATCATTGGTTTTGTGAAGCACTTTGTGTTGCTTTTAAAGTATGAAAGGTGCTATCTGCTATGTAAATAAAGCTTTGATTTTTTTTTTATTGAGAATGAGCATCCCAAAATGCTCAGTTGCTCACATGCAGGGAGTAGCCAGGTTCACAACAACCGCATGAGGAGGGTAGTCCGAAAGGTTAAGAAAAACCTCTCTCAATGTACAATTGCAAGGAATTTAGGTATTTCATCATCTAGGGTCCATAATATCATCAAAAGATAAAGTTAATCCGTAGAAATCTTTGCACGTAAGCGGCAAGGCCGAAAAACCAAAATGAATGCCTTTGACCTTTGATCTCTCAGGTGGCGCTGCATTAAAAACCGGTATCATTGTGTAGGATATTGCCACAAGGCATAAAACCACTGTCAGTTCTTCTACAAATCCAAGTTGAAATTCTACCAAGCAAAGCGAAAGCCATATATCAACAACACCCAACACCGCCGCTTGGCTTCTCTGGGCCTGTGCTCATCCGAGACGGACTGACACAAAGGGGGAAAATGTCCTGTAGTCAAATTGTTTTTAGCATTTATGGACATCGTCCTGGCCAAAGACGAAACGAACCATCAGAACTGTTATCAATCAGCGAAAGGTTCAAAAGCCAGCATCTCTCACGGTATGGGGGCAGTGTTAGTGCCCATACCATTGAACATCTGTGAAAGGATAATTCATGTTAAAAGGCACCGTACATACAAGGATTTGGAGCAACAGATGCTGCCATTTAAGAAACGTCCTTTCGAGGGACGTCCCAGCTTACTTCAGCAAGACAATGCCACGTGTTCCAACAGTGTGGCTTCATACTAAAAGAATGTATCCACTAGACTCTTTGACATCACCTAAACCTGACAAACTCTGGCCCGCAAACACTAAAGCCGATTCCTACGTTAACCCCAATTTCAACCCAAACCCCTAACCTTGCATTACCATCAAACCCGTACCTTTCACTAACTCCACCAATACCCTGACATTTCAGATAACCAAAACCTACCCTAACAAACTCCAACCAACTATCCCTAAGACAAGCTACCTCAGCAAGGCCAAATCCTACGGTTCCGTTCCTAATCTGACCAGAACACTGTTGCAATGAAACAAAACTGTTGTTGTCGTGCTGAATCCGACCCTAAAGACGTTTCGCAACGTCCCGAGCAGCAAGCTAGGAGCTTCTTGAAAACGTGTGATGATCCACAGCCAGTTGACATGTGACGGCAGCTGCCTGTCGAAGCGCTTAGGAAGACATGCTCTGCCAAGCTGTTTCTAGTTAGCAGTTACGTTACCCATCAGCGGCCACAAGCGCTGCGGGGTGGCTGTAAATCAAAATCTATATGGGGATCTTGTTGCAGCACAGAGAGGCATCCTTCAACGCTTGAAAACTGAAAGTATATGTGATATATACCTATGCCCTTACTGAACCATTCAAATCTTTGCACTTAGTTTATGTAATTTATTTATTGGCATGGTCTGTATTTGATGCCGTTTGAGAACTTGTTTTTGAAAGCACTTATTTTACAAACCACAAGCGCACCTGTGTGTTGTCATGTCCGGGGATTTAATTGATGTCCAGGGATTTAAATGATTTTTATAAAGAACTCAGAATTTTAAGTATCTTATAGCCTTGTTTATCTTTGTATAAAGAAAGACAAACAGATCAAACCCAATTTTCTTAAACTTCACAGTCTTACCTGGAAAAAAAGGCTTTTGCGTATTTTGAAAAACCTACCTTAAAACTACCTAGCCTACTTTAATCCGTAAAAAAGAAGAAAAAAACACATCCCAAACCCTTAAATAGGCTAATCGTACGGGGGATGGTATGGGTATGGTTATGGTTTAGCATAACCCCGCCTTAACCTTGACAGAACTCTAATTACCTTCATCCGAATCTTCACTTAGGCCTATTCCAACATTAACCCCAATGGTCTCATTTTGTCCCTACAATTTGAGAAAGTATAACATTTTGTTGCAAATAATCTACTCATGCATGAATGACCAGTAAATGTGCCATTTTATTTTATTTTTTTAAATTTACATTAAATATTTTTGCTGCTGTCAAACTTCTGCTCCACACTTTACCCCAGCTGTTGGAGATAATGTGCCAATGAGCTAGTTTGCCAACCTACATTAACTCCAAAAGAAGAAGAAAGCAGAGAAACAGCAGAGAAGAAGGTGGGCCAATGTTCAGGGCAAATGGCCACCGTGATTTGATAATGTGTGAAAAGAGGCGGGTTTTGGAGGTTTTCGCGCAAATCTTCATGTTTTACATAAGTCTTGTGAACAATGAACAATGACGACAACAACAACAATCTGTGCCTACTTTCTCCCAATAAACCAAGGAGGGAAATCATGGCAATGAGACGGGACTTATTTTGTGAGGAAATGTGGTTGTGGCGAAAATAAAAGGCAGGAAATACTGTTTTTCGGATGAGATGCTGTATGAGTTAATAGGCGTTGAGGGATGCCATTAAGCTGAAGAAGGAGCCCATCTGACCTTTTGGCCTGTGGTACTCCCGAGGCAGCTGATGGGTAATGGGAGGCTAAGCACAATGCAGCTTTGGACGTCCCTGAGGCAAAAACTCTGGATTGGAAGGAGTACGGTGAGGCCATGGAGAATGACTTCCAGATGGTTTTGATGAAATTATGGTCCACCATCAGGCACGTTAGGAAGGGAAAGCAGCATGCAGCATAGGCCGCTGCTGACCTCGACGGCCTCGGGACGTTGGAGAGAATATTTCAAAGACCTCCTTAGCTCCACCGACGTATCTTCCTATAAGGAATGTGAGTATGATTGACTCAGAGGTGGGCTCTCAGATTTCTGGATCGCCAAAGAGGTTAAAAAGCGTGGAAATCGAGGACAATGTCTCCAGATTGGCAGACTGGGGTGGTGGTGCCCCTTTTGAAGAAGGGGGATCGGAGGGTGTGCTTCAACTACAGGTGGCTCACACTCCTCGGGATCACTGGTACGGTCTAACTGGAGGTGCTGGAGAGGAGGGTTGGTCAAGATGTGGAATCTCAGATTCAGACGGAGCGGCGTGGTTTTTGTCCTGGCTGTGCAACAGTAGACAGGTTCTACACCCTCGGTAGGTTTGTACAGGATGTATGGGGGTTCACCCAACCATGTGCTTTGTGGACTTGGAAAAGGCAGACCGTGTCCCTCGGGGTGTCCTGTTGGGTGCTCAAGGAATATGGGGGTCGCACCGCACAGTCTACGGCGGAAGCATGATGGATTCGCTCGCTGGAGTCTATGCAGGAGGCTGGCGTGCGAAGTACGTTTATAAGGAACTGCAAGATCTCCACTTGCGGATCATGTAAAGTTGGCCACTATGAAGCAGGCACTGCGCTCGATCGAATCCATTCATCTGATTAAGATCCCGGATAAGAGGAAGAAAATAAATGAAAGAACGGATGAATTCATGGATGGATAAATAATGGGAAGAAATGAGTAAATACTGTATTCACTTTGGAAGATTACAGTGCGTGCACCTGAATATTCTGTATGTATGCCTAAAATTATAAACTGATGGCCACTCTGCATAAAAAAAAAAAATCTTATCAAGAGCCCTTCTCAAACCCACCATAACCCAAACAACCCCTCTCCATGTGATGTGTTATGTGCATTAAAAATAATAAATATTTTAAATCAAAAGAGGCCCTGTATGAAGTGGTAATCAAAATACTTCCCTACTATAATAAAACATGTTTTGTATTACTGGTGAGGCTGACATGGTTCATATGCCTTCAAGGGGGGAAAAACAAATGTTGAGGATGCTACTTCCTTTTGCTCACTCGCTGCCTCCAACGCTTATTTGGCAGACCTTGTGTGTTTCTCCCATTTTTCATCCACACAACTGCAATCCAAGAATGTTATTGAAAACATTTTAGCCCAGAATCAAGTTACCCTAAATCATGCCCGGACCTTTCTGCAGCGATAGTAAATTTCCCGGCTTGGCACGGATGTGCAGCAGGCAGGAATGTCAACTCAGTTCGTACTCGTGTGAACTTTGATCTTGACACCATCCCAGGCATTTTAGATTAGGTTTTTTTTTTTTTTTTTTTTTTTTTTAAATCATTCTGATTTCTTGCGCTGGCATAGAAATATAATCAGTAAAACTAGCATTAGATCTTAAGAGGGTTTGCATTCACTTTCTCAAAGTTCTAATACAACCTTTGAACTGTCTTTCATTAACCTTGACATGGAAGCTGCTTGATCAATGACATTTTAAATGTACGGTGACAATACGGTTCTGAAGAATGTAACAACACAGCTAGCAAGACAACTTATGGTGCTAGCACATGTAATGATACAACTACAGCGATAAACGTTCAGTCCACATGCAACGCATGTAGCCACGGATCTGACAATAAACAAAACAACACAACTACAGTGCTACGTTCCTCTACAGCTACAGCAGTATTGTGACAACAAAACTATAGTAACAAATTACAAACATGTCAACAACAGGGCGAAGACCAACTAACTGTGTGTTAAACGTATGTGAAATGACATTCAAAGTGTGTGAACTTTGGCATTTGGAATGTTGCAGATGTGTGATGACAAAAAGGGTGAATCACCTCGAAAGCTTTACTGACATTTTTGCCCCAAAGAAAAATACTTTCACTTGTGTGAACATTGTGTGAAACTCAGTGGAAAGAAAACAACATCTTGCACCACAGCAAGGAAGAGCAAGGATTGTTATCTTAAGCACCAACAGGATTTGGATTTAAGGGACGGGTTGGTCTAAAGGACTAAAAGACCTGGTATGTCTTAAGAACATGTTTTTTTATTTTCTTGGGGCATGCCTTTGGACCTGACAGTTGGGTTTCAAATTGGACAGTGATTTTAATTGGACCGGAAAATTGCTTGATTTTTAAAAGGTAATCCTAGGTATAGCTAGCTAAAATAAAGCCGCTCCTTTCACAACAGCGCTTGGAAACGGTAAACCATGCCTTCGTTTTTTGGAGTCAGTCAATCCTCCCACAAGTATCGCCACAGTGGGTCCAAAATGTTGCTGCTCGCCTTCTAACTGGAGCTCGTAGGAAGCAGCACATAACTCAAATTCTGTCCTCCCTTCGCTGGCTCCCTGTCGATTTTAGAATTCATTTTAAGACCGTTTTATTTCTCTCAGAATCTTTAAATGGTCTCGCCCCACCTTACCGCTCCAAGCCTCACGTTAGCGGACCAGACGCAACTGGAGGTTTGGAATGATGTTCCGTTAAACTCTCAGTCCATCTTTAAAACTGGTCTTAAAAATATGTTTATTCCTTGCTTTTATCTCAGCATGATACTCGGCATTGTCTGTGGTTTATTGTGTATTACTGTTTTATGTTATTAGTTTGTTTTGTTTTTAGATGTCTGATTTCCACTTTATGTACAGCACATTGCACGCAGCTGTGGTTGTTTTTAAAGAGCCCTGTCAATAAAGTTGAGTGAGCGGAGTTTACGAACTTGGACTAAAGGATTCAGGATGAGGGATATTTATCACACCAGCAGTCAACAAACAATGCGGAACATTACAGTAACAACATGTCTAACTACACAGCTCCAGTAACACATGGAAACAACTCAACTGTCAAAACGGCAGTAACAACATGCGTAACAACAAAACTAAAGTAACACAAACCGCAACAAAGACCTAACAAACTACAGTGACAAGATACGGCCCACGCTGAGGTCATCGTGTCGGCGAACGTAGCATTTGTAAAGTGCACCAATCGGTGAAATTTCTTGTGTGGTCTTTTTTGCGCGTCAGTGTTACGTTTAGCGCCTGTGCTTCGACCGAGCTAGCAAGGCGCCACCGTTAGGGGTCAAGTTTGTTCAAAGCTCGAAAAGAAGGCTGTCTGTTAACATGCGGTTAAAGTTGCGTTGATGTGTGTTGACCATCTGCTCTCTTCAATGTGCCTTTCATCAAGCCTCCCTCGGGTTGCTAGGCAATAAAATATTTTGACTCTGATTTTGAAGATTTGGCTGTCGCTGTGATGCATGCGTATTAATAATCGTGGTCAAGATATTTGAACACTTATGTATATTAAGATTGATTTTTTTGCACAGTATTAAGTTCCTTTAACACTTCCAAAATAATTTAAAAACATTACATTTATTACATCAACATATGAACAGTGCTTATTGCTTAACTGCTTTTTACGTGGGATCGAACAAATATTTAACATATTTGTATGTTAAATATTCAACTTTTTTTTTTTACCCTGTAATATTAACAGTTGTGAACTTTAGTACTTGTGATGTATGAATGGGTGGATTTACTTCATTTAAACACTTGTAAATAATTTTACATCTCATCAGCTGTGGTTAAGTTCTTTTCACACCTATAAAATGTAACGTTGAAAGTGAGATTTATGTACAATTTTCCTTTACAGATGTACAGTTAAATGCTAAAACATTTTGTTTGTACTGTTAAAAGTTTTAGGAATGGACTACTTGCCCATTATATCCTGTGTGAAAATTTATGTGTAGGCTACATGACAGACATGTGACTTAACAGTTAAAAATGATGCACTGCAGCTGGACAAAAATGGAAGAAAAATGAGAGGCCCGTTCCAGTCTGCGCTTGTTGTCTTGCTGGAGGCGAGGTGTTAAAAAAACTCTGCGTTTATTTGAGGCACACAAAGTTAGAGCGGGAGATCACCGACTCACCGTGGTAGCAAACTCATGATTGACCGGATAAAAAGTCAACACACACCAATTTAAGACCGCCACCAAAGACAAGTGGATTAAACAAAATCTCATGGAGTGTCACGATGCACATTCGGGTCTCTAGTTACGATTTCGGTTTTAAGCATGGTTTAGATTTTAGGTTGTTGTTTCAAGTGTTGGGGTTTCAAGTGAGGGTGAAGTTTCGAATTAGTTTCACGTCTGCGTTGGGGTTTAAAGCTAGTGTTTCGAGCGAGCACTGGGGTTTTAAACAAAGGGTAGGGTTTCAGGCCAGGGTTATGGTTTAAAGTTAGGCTTTCAAATTAGGCAAGGTCAATTCCTTTGTTTTTGGTTAGGTTTCAGATCAAAAGACGGATATAAAAGTTCTCAAGTCCTTTGTTGCGTTGGCAGTGCGTTTTGGGTCAAAGTCTTTTGAAGCACGATTGAAGCTTCTCATGATTAGTTTGGATGCATTTTTCTGTTAACTTCCAGACATAATGGTTTTGTAGACTTTGAAATTCATTCTGCTGTGACCGTCACTTACACTTGGGACAGCTCACTTGAAAAGTAGGTGGCTTCAAACAAAAGGTGTTCTGTCCTGAGTTGTTTAACACATATGGATGTAAATAGCATGAAATAAACGCGAGGATTCTGAACTTTTCTCATAAGACCGGTAATCTTTCAATCTGAAAAAACAAATGTCTTCAGTTTGCAACAAAAATAAAGGAATGCCGTTCTATTATTTCTATAGGGGACTGTAGCTGCCCTCTGTTATTAAGCTACAACCGCGTCAACACAGCACAACAGGAGCAGTCAAGTTGTCGTCTTCATTTTTATTCAACCACCACCGACGAAAACGAATCTCAGCAAAAAAAAAAATCTGAAAATAAAAATCAATCACTTGGCAGGCAGAAAGAAAAAAAAAAAAAAAAAAAAAAAAAAACCAGAATCCAATCGTACCTTCTTCTGTTTTAACACCAACAGTGATTGTACACAACTGATAGGCGGGATTAGTCACAGTCTGGATACAATAACAACAATAAATAATGAATTTACAATCTTTGAACACTTTCAGGGCTGCTATATAAAAAAAAAAAAAAACAGTGTGGCACACACACAATGTATTGCACGGTGGGGTGAGAGAGGATGGGTGTGACGTGGCTGTCACGTTAGCATTAGCTTAGCACGGGCAGCAACAATAGCGCTAATGGCAACGACGGGAAGGCAGGAAATGCGGCGGGAGATCAATACAGATTAGCGGGCGGTGATGAGGCGGAGGATGTTTTGCTCCATTTCGGGGGAGGCCTTCATCATCGTCGTCATCCTCATGGTCACTTCCCGTAATTGTGTTCCCACTTTGTGCGTGTGTGAGTGTGGAGAAAATGGGTCACACAGAGACAAAACAACATCCAGTGGTTAACGACAAACTTGTGCTGCTTCTTGACCGGCTATAGGATGACATTTAGCTGGCCATTTCTCGGGGCACCCCAAAAGTTTTAGAAAAGTCCACCCGCAGAAAGCTTCACTGAGCTACATGAAATTTGGTGGGTAGGTCCATCATGAGAGCCACAGAAACGTCTCAAAGCCATGCCCGAAAATATAGGAAATGTGCCATTTTGGTTTTGAAGCAGCCTTTCTAGGTTGCGTTCACCTATTTCCACTGGTACTTCACAATTTGGTCTGCTCGCTTATCAAATTTGAAGCGTGCATGCCCGACAGACGGCCGATAAGAAATCGGAAAGAATGAGTTTCCATCATTGCATGCGGGCGGCGGGCCGGCAATGTTTAATGGCGACCATTGGTTGAGTAGGGCACCCCGTAGGTTTTCAAAATTCAGCCCCCAAAGCATGTTTCACCTAGAAAAGTCTCCAAAAGCCTTGCCACTTGTCTGTCATTTTCATTTGAAACAGCCATTTTGTTTTCTCCTATTTTCCAAGGGTCCTTGAAAAGCGGACCACTCCTAGAGATTTTGTCTGACTGCAAGAAAACGTGAGTATACTTGATAGATGAGTGACGCAAAGTTACGAAGCCAATTTCCCTCCGAAAACATGACATTTGCATGTCTTGGCTTGGGTAGAGCCACCAAAAAAGTCTCAGGAAGCCAAACCAGAAAAGATGCAAGAAGTCCAAATTTTGTGTTTAAAGAGGCCATTTCAGCCAATTCTAGGGAAACTTGTTCCAAGGCTTTTGTTGACTGCTAATCAATTTAAACCACGCATTGTATAAACCGATGGTACTATTGCTCCTTAATTTAAACCACATACAAAAAAAAAAAAAAAAAAAAATCATTGCATGTGGGCTATATGGCAGTTGATTTGAAAGCCTTGCCATAAAACAGAAACATAAAGTCTGCACCAATGTCTTGTGTGATGGATTGCCCACTCTGAAGAGATTTAAAGCCGGCCCCTATTTCTTCCCAGACATTAATACAACTAACAGCTGTACTTCAGCTTTAGTTGTGCACACATTTCTTCACAAAATGGCCCTCGAATAGATGACAAAAGCATGAATTTGTATTTCCCCCCTTTGCGAATTTCAAGTTTCCCTTTTTGACTTAAGAAATTCTCCATTCACAAATTCCAATTTCCTTTTGCTAATTGGTGAAATCTCAACTTTTTCATGCGTGGTTTGTGCTCTAAGATGTCCTGGCTGATAGCAAAATAGTGCTTGGTGTAAAGGTAACCTGCTCAACGGTGAGATGTCAAAAGGGAGGAGCTAAATTTAGCCGGGGTTAACAGCCAAAGTTGTGTGTCTTCATCGCATGTGCTTGTACATGTCTGGTATATTTTTTGTCATCGGTTATGAAGGGTAATATCGGAAGATGTTTGAAATGGTTAGTAGAAAGTGTTGTGAGATTATAGTATGTGGTATATTTATGGTTAAAACTATTAATATAGGAAATTATAAGCATGTGGGGGTGTCGATTACCTGCAGTTTTTCACTATTCGCAGTGGGGCTCAGTACCTATGCCCCGTGGGGTTTTACTGTATCGGGGGGGGGGGGGGGGGGGGGGGTGACTACGGGAGCAAAAGTCTTAATACATAAAAAAAAAGAAAAAAAATTTTCTGTGTAAAAATAGTCACGGCTCTTAAAAAAAAAAAAAAAAAAAAACAAGAAAAGAAGGGGATAGTGGTCAATCACCGCTTAAAATGAGCTCGATCTCCTCCAGCCTCTTCAAGGCGGCAGCGCGTTTCTGTTCGATACCGCTGGTCTGGTCGGCGGACTTGGCCGCGGTCCGTCTGTCTGGCCGCCCGGCGTCCAGCTCCGATTGGTCGCGCTCCGCGGAGGATTTCCTTGCATTCTTCTCGCTGCGAGGACTGCGCCTTTCCCCCTCCCCCGTTGCCAGCTTCTCCTCCACCTCCTCCTCCTCCTCCGCTAGGGGCTGCCCGGCAGAGCTCATGGCCGCCATCTTGCCCCGGACGATGCTCAGATGACGGCGCACATACTCCTCGTGTGGCGCCAGCGCCAGCGTCTCTTCCAGGCAACGCTCAGCCCGCGGCAGGTCCCGCTCCTCAAAGTAGACCACGCACAGGTTGTGCTTGCCCTGCACGTTGCCCGGGTCCATCTGCAGGATGCGCTGGAAGCAGGCCTTGGCGCCAGCAGTGTCCTTCTTGTGGTTCATCAGGATGTCGCCTTTGAGGATAAGGCCCTTGATGTGCTCGGGGTGGTGGCGCAACAGCTCGTCCAGCACGGGCAGCGCGTCCAGCTCGCGCCGCCACTGCGAGTAGAGCAGCGCCAAGTTGAAGAGCGCCGAGCGGAAGTCCGACTGCAGCGCGATGGCCTTGTGCATCCAGCGCTCGGCCGCCGCGTTCTCCTCCGCGTCCATGGCTAGCATGCCCAAGTTGAAGTAGCCGTTGGCGTCGTCCGGTTCCTCCTTCACGTAGGCCAGGAAGCGTCGGTTGGCTTCGGGCCAGAACTTGGGCTCGCCTGAAGAGCGGGGGGACAAAAAGGCATTGGCCTTAATGTTATACGGGGGAACCTTGACTTTTTGAGTGCCCCAACTTGACGAGTTGGGAGTTATAAGATGTCCCTTGGTTGATTTTTTTTTTTTTTCCTTAGTGTTGTGAGCACAAGTTTCTGAAAGCGCTGCTCAAGCTAAGTGAGGAAAAAAAAAAAAGAAGCCACTAGTTGTTGTCAGGATAGCAAAGTTTTGACTTTGCTACCATTATTTGCATAAGTGAAACAATGAAACAAAAACTTAAAAACCAGGAAAATATTGCATATTGCCGTTGCATAATAGCTGATGGCTAAACAACTTCATTTTTATTCAGAAAATTACCAGTTAGAATTCTTTTAATAAAATAACAGTCTGAACATTTTTGAAAACGTTAGAACAATTCAACACACAACGTTAACATTTTATACAGTGGTGAAAAAAAATAAAAAATAGGACACCGCATTAACCCATTTAGGCCGGGAGCGCATAACTGCGTTTCATTTATACCACTAGAGCAGGTAGTGCTGTTGCGTCCTTCTACCTTTACTGCCGGGAGAGCGTATACGTCTTTTTAAAAAATTTTTTTTTAAACCAATTCTCCATCTCTTAGCCAATGAAATGCATCAGAATATACACGTGACGGTGTCGTGAGCCCTCGGAGGATGTCCTGGAATTTTTTCGAGCAGTAATACTTCAGGTTTTAAAGGGTGATTCTAAACTCGCCCTCCGTTTTTTTGAGAGGTGTTTCTTTCGCCAGGCACTTTAGGCCTAAAGCACCTGGTAATTAGCATCCTCTATTCTGTTACAAAGCCGTCGATATTGTGATTGTCTACAAACATTTATCTTAACCATATCACATGTTCGACTGGTTCAACTGGTTTAAGGTCCACAAGCGCGTAGTCTTTTTCACTGCCGCCACTTATTTCAGAGCTCCCGCGATCGTCTGCGTCCGCCATTGCGGCTCGAAAAAAATTCCGGACATGTCCGAGTGCTCGCGAGACCGTCACGTGGATATTCTGATGCATTTTATTGGCCAAGAGACCTAGAATTGGATTTAAAAAAAAAAAAAAAAAAAAAGAAAATGACATACATGCTCTCCCGGCTTTAAAAGGGAAAATCAACCCAAACCTATTTTTTTCTCGAATATATTGCCTGCAGGCCCACTAGTTGAAACACGGCATTCTGATTGATATTGCGTTTGTGGAATATGAGTTAAGCAGCAAAATCCACCCCTTTTTAGCTATCTCAGGGGGCGGCCATTTTGTCACTTATGTTGACCGACAATGACATCACAACTGCTCAGGGCTCAGGTAACGACCAATCCCGGCTCAGCTTCAGAAAACAGGTCAGCCGTGATTGGTCGTTACCTGAGCAGTTGTGATGTCATTTTCAGTCGACAGACGTGACAAAATGGCCGCCACCAGAGATGGCTAAAAACGGGTGGATTGACTCTTATTCCACAAATTCAACTAGAGGGCTTGAATAGAACATATTCTTGAAAAAAAATTTGTTTGGGTTGACTTCCGCTTTAAGGGGAGAAAGACAACAGCGCTTCCGGCTTTGGTAGTAGAAATACAGTTATGCGCTCCAAGGCTTAATGGGTTAAATAGTCAACTATTAAAACATGTTCACATATTGTCAAATCTTGTTTTTATTTATTTTTGGTGAAAAAAGTGATTTAATTGTATATAAACATTTTTTTTTTCTTTCATTCAACAAAAAGATACAAACAAAAATGTGTGTTTTAATGCAGGGAAAAAAAAAAATCGGGCCGCAAATTAGGACAATTGGCAGGTCTCGGCCCGACGGCAGCGAAAATTCTTTCGTGTCAAAACCAAATGTTTCTAGTTCACAGCAAAAAAAGGAAAAAAATACAAAAAAAAAAGTAGAAGAAAAAAATGAATAAAACCCCCAAACACTACTGTTCCATTATGTTTAAAGGGGAGTGTGTCTATTGTTCCATCGCCATGTCACCACTAGTTTATACGAATAAAGCCGCTCCTAGCTGCGGGTGGGTAAATCAACAGCCCTCTCAGTAGCAGATCGTCACCAGAATAAGCGTGAGAAAGCCATTTCTAGTGAGCTACTACAACGTGAAGAGGACGCCAGCAACCTTTCATTGAACTTCCATTTGTCATCTGACTTGTCATCCAGGGTAGCGAGCGCTAACAATGCTAACAATAGGCCACTTTGCGCCATGCAAGCCACCAGTTTGAACACGTTCCAATTGTACTTAGGAGTGTTATGACAAACATGCAGAGGAAAGGACCCCCTCCAGAAAGGTGTTCAATTTATTTACAACCTGAAAATGTTTAAGACGAACATAAAAGGAGCACTTTCATGAGAAAATGTATAGTTTCTCCCGCCAAAAGAAAAAAACCACGTCCTACACAAGTTTTTTTTTTTTTTTTTTTTTAATTACAACAAGTTTCCCCCCCGCCCGAGGAAAACAGTAATCTTACGTAAAAATTTGGGGTTTTTGAAGTCTTTTTTTTTTTTTCAAAATCAATATGTCTGATGTATGTAAATGTATATTATAACAAAATATAATAAATCTTGTTTTCATGAATGACTTTTCTTTTTAGAAAAAGACCACTCAAGAATAAGGTCACCTCGTTCTGCGAAAAACAGGAGCGTTCTCATGAGAAGTCATATTGTATCAAGTTTTTTTTTTTTTTTTTTTTTTTTTAAGGACCCCCTCGTTATCTTACAAAGAAAAAACATACAATTATCAAAAGGGGAAAAAAAGTCAGAATCTTACAGATTAAAGCCATCTTGTATGAGTGTTCTGTAAGAGGGAGCAGAAGCAGCTGTGAAAGTGACAGCTTTGACAGATGAGTGTGCAAACTGCAGGTAAGAGTGGCGGCGATAAGAGGAACAAGCCTTTCATCTGAATGACTCAACCCTTTTGTTACAGACATTTGAATACAATTCGGTACTAATAATCCACCTTCAGTCTTTGTAAACCTGCATTAGCCCGCCGTTGCTGTACAATGCAGCAAAGTTTACAGAAAGCACTGCGATTCAAAGCCTTTAAAGAGTGTTAAATGTTTTGTGTGTGTGTCAGTGAAGAGAAAAGCCAGAGATTTGATGGTGCACGCAGAGTTCATTCAAGCTTGTTCCGCATTATTAGCGTCAACGCCCTCGTAGCGTTGGCAGGCAGCAGGTGGTGGTGCCGCCTGCTGGTTTTTCAGGTAGGGTGGCATGGTTGAAGGAAAATAATTCCGATTCAATCAATCAATGTTTCTGCTGTATGGATGTTGCCATATGGCCTCTCGTGCTGTTATTAAAAGACTCCAGACAAGTTCCGTTAGTTTACTTTTGAAGCGCACATCAGAAGCTGAAAAGTTGCTTTTTTTTTTTAATGGTTGCAGAAAACAATCATAATCTTGCAAGAGTAGTTATATTTTTGGAGAAAAAAAAGTGACAGTCATGTTTCAAAAATCTTGCTGGAACAGACAGCTTTTTTTTTTTTTTTTTTTTAGAAAAAAATCAACCACATTTTTTCAATTTCAGTTTTAATCTTTTCAATAAAGTCATGTTACACAGTCGTAGTTTTGAGAAAAGTCGTAATTTTTCAACGACAGGGTCATTTTTATTCTGACAAGAAAAATTGTAATGTCGGAAGATTATTTGAAATATTTAGTGCTATTATGCTACGTTCAGACCGAAAACTGAAAACATCGGGTAGCAGACGAAAAAAGGTTTCAACATCGCGAGTCAATCGAGTGAACGGTGGTTGTGTTGTTACTTTGGATAATGCTATCATGGTTGACCGTTCAAGGGCTGTAAACATGTCAATAAACTTACCATTATCCAACATTGATTGCATGGTCTCGGCAGCTATTGGAAGCTAGCTATGTTGTTTACCTTGCGCCTGTCCGGTCCACATTAAGTAACGTTGGAAATATGCAGCAAGAAAAGCTTTGGGTGTACTGGCAACAGCGGCTTTGGGCTAGTAGGACTACATTTCCCATGATTCTTAGACACAAAAGCAGGAAGTAGTTCTAGTTCCGGTATGACGAAACAGATTTCCATGAATGCAAAAGTAAATAGGAAGGAATTTAACTTCACGTTTATCTCTCGGCCCCACAGACAACAATATTATCCCACATTGCAACATTGGAAAAGCATAGCCAGAAGCGCTCAGCTGACATCATTGGGCTAGTTGGACTACATTTCCCATGATTTTAAGGGCACAGAAGCAGGAAGTAGTCTCAGTTCCGACGACGAAAACAGACGCGCAAACGTTATAGGGAGAAATTAAAGATGACTAACTGAAAAGCAGACATTCACCCATAAATAGGGTGCGCCGCATTACAAAGTGCAACTGTCGATTTTTGAGAAAACTAAATGATTTTAAGTGAGCCTTATGGTCCAAAAAATACGGGAAATTAGAAAACTACTCTGCATTGGCGTGGTGCCGGGAACAAAAATAAATAAATAAATAAAATAGCTCTCACCTGATTCCTGCATGAGGAGGGCTGAGTTGAAGAGCGCCAGCTTGTGGCGCGGGCTGAGTTGCAGCGCCTGCTCAAAGTTGCGCAACGCCTCCGACGGCTCCTTCATCTCGATGTGCACAATGGCCAGGTTGTACCACAGGTCGGCGTTGGCCCGGTCCAGCTCCAGCGCGTGCAAGTACGCGTCGCGTGCCTCAGTCAGCTTGTTCATTTTCAACAGCAGCTCCCCTCTGTCGGCAAGCGCATCACGCACATTAAACCCTCAACAACAACAATGGAAATTTTTTTTGAGAAGTTGTATTTGCCAAAGAGAAAAAAGGCACATTTTTTCAGTCATACAAGAACAAAGTTAGATATTTCTGAGAGTGTTTTTTTTGGGGGGGGGAAAAATACCTTGAGGGGAAAAAAGAAGGTAATTTTAACTTTTTTTTTTTTTTTTTTTTTAAAGAAAGTTTTGTTCCAAAAATAAAAAAAGGTTTCATCACAGAAAAAAAATAATTTCTTTTAATCCTTCGAAAAGTCACTTGGAAAAAAAATCATATACTGCTACAATAAAGAACACTTTCTGAGGAAAAAGGCACTTTTTTAAAATAAAAAAAAAAGTTGTACACAGTCTTACATGAATCAAATTTAGCGTACTTAAGTTTTCATTTTTCAAAACAATATTGTTTGAGAAGTTGCATTGTTTTGAGACGTTCATCATATTTCTAGAAAAAAAAGTGTCAATCTTTAATAAGAGGTCAAGTCCAGAAAAATGTGTTTACAATTTTTACGCTTATGTGACTTGACCAACATGTTTTTTGGTCATAAAAAAAATCAATTATTAGATTAGTAGACTATTAAATAATAATGAATAAAGTTCACTTCATTTCTTGTAATAATGACTGTAATAAATGACTTTTTCTCGAATATAATCCATCCAGTATCGTAAACGCTTTGTACCTACGTACAAATTAAAGTGTCCAAATTAACCTACAATGCATGTTTTTGGAATGTGGGAGGAAACCGGAGTACCCGGAGAAAAGCCACATAGGTACGGGAAGAACATGCAAACTCCACACAGGAAGGCCGCAGATTCGAACCCATGACCTCTGCACTGAGGCATACATGCTAACCAGTCGAGCACCGTGCCACCCATCTAACACAATACGTTATCTATAGTACTAGTTTATGTCAAAATTATAAATTAAATATAAAATACTGCTTGTTGCCACATTCTTTTTAAATCTCAAAATGTAACTTATTTCCTCCGGTAGTGGCCATCCCAATACTAAAAACTGCTCCCCCAACCCCCCTCTCTAATAGACACTACCCATTTGGAACAGTTTTGTTTTATCACAAACATTCTAGTAGGGACGTAACGATTCCCGATTTTCGGTTCGATTCAATTTTTGAAAAATTGCTACCATGCTTGTCTCTGTGCACTAGTGTGATTCTGCATCCATCCACAAACCCAAGACACAATGATGTTTGGCGCAAAAGCATAATTTGATCTACACATTCAAAATGTCCTACGCACCTGGAATGAAAAAACGTTTCAAAACATCATTTTCTAGATGAATTCAATCAACTCGATTTTCGATGAATCGGGGTGAATCGATTTTAAATCGATTTTTGATTCGTCGTTACATCCCCACATGCTAGCGGAAGAAAATCACGGCCCACCATCTGCAAAGACTTGCCTGCTGATGTACGCCTGCTTGAAGTCGGGCCTCATGCTAATGGCCTGTCGATAAAGCTGGTCGGCTTCCTCCAGCCGGGACTCGTTAGCGCGAATCAGATTGGCCAAATTGATGTACACGTTGAGATGGTTGGGGGCCACCCGCGTAGCGTACTTTTTGCCGGGAATAATCTACCGGGGACAAACACCAGTCAAACTTTCATCCAAGTTATAGGATGTGCTCCGCTTACCTTGGGCTCACTTACCTGCGGCATGAGGGACTTGGCAACTAAATAGGCATCTTCGGCCTCTTTGGACTTCTTTAAGTTCTTGTAGGTTCTCCCAACGTTCATGTGGGCGCCAATGTCATCTGAGACGGTCGAAATAAAACCGTATAACATTCTCATTAACTTGGAGAAGAAATTTATTGGATTAATTCACATTCTTCCAAATGTGCAAACAAATATGACGCATCGTACATAGGCAGGATACACACACAGATGGGTTTTTACCCTATTAATGAGTATATAAAACATTAAATGGGGTCTAAATATGCTAAGTGAAAGGTGTGTAGATTAAATATGACACATTCGGTACCAGAGTGGTACATTAAACATGCCAAAAAATGACAACCAGTGTGGAAATGTGGAGGTTACCCTCATTTAAATCAGTGAGTGGAAGTCAGCCAAGGCCCCCCAGACCAGGCTAATCTCTCTGTAATGATTAATATTCTTGTATTATTTATCATTGTCGTATTGTCATTTAGCATTAAATTGGAAAAGGGCAACTGCTGTGTCAAGTCAATCGATGAAGAGTGTCTTGGAAAGTTAGAAAACAAATAGCCCCCTAATAACAGCTTCGCCAAATTATAACAAATTAGGTGGTTATGTCTGTAATGGCAGGGGCGAAAAAAGTTCCCAAAGGACCCATGATCGAGGCTGAAAAGGAAGTCAGCCGTTGTGGTTTGATGCAACTCATTATTGCCCCCTAGAACATTTGGAAATAATCCAGACACCCGTTTCACAGATCAACACAAAATTGGGTCGACATCGCTATCATAAAAGGAGATGAAATAAAGTCTCAAGGACCTGCGCCTGAAATAGAAAATCTGCTATTTTGCTTTGAAGCGGTTATTTGGGCCGAATTCCAGGGACGTGAAATAGTATCCTACACAGACGCATACTTAGTTTGTTTTTTTCCCCCCACTTGCGTCAAAACAAAGAGACTTACCCGGCTGCACGGAGGTGGCCTGCAGAAAATAGCGAAGGGCTCTAGCGTAATCATTCTGGTTCTCCAGCGCGTGGCCGACATTGTTCCATATCTTAGCGTTGTTCTTGTTCACCTGTGAAACCCCCGCCCCCAAAACAACAAAACACTTTGCTCAATCAAGAAACAAGGCAGCATTGTCGCCGTCCGGTCTCACCTTCAGAGCTGACGTAAACAACGTATATTCCGACTCCCAGTCCCAGTTCCTGTTGAAGGTCTTGACGGCGTGCGTGGTCAGCAGCACGCCGATCATCAGCCAGGAGATTTTCTTCAGATACCTTCAAAATAAAAGAAATAAGTCATTATTTATAAAGGGAAACTCGCCATCTACTGTACGGACTTAACACGTTTTTGCAATGTGGGAAGATGGGAAGAAGCCAAAGTACCAGTACAAAAGAAATATGTATATATCAAAAACACACAAAAAAAAAAAGACAGAACTAGGACAAAATCCCCACAAGAGGGCTGGAGCCCAGATTCAAACCAAAAGCATGAAACAGTTATTGTGTGTGTGTATATATATAAGTGATATCAAGCAAATAAAATGTTTTAACTAATTAATCGCAAAATTTCCTAAAATTGATCGCGATTAATCGCATTCCTCAACTACAATTTTTTTACAAAGCTTGGAGCCGATATTTACTTAAAACGTATTTACTTATGTAAAATCTAGGAATTCATGTGGGGAAAAAATAAATAAAAGTATATTTTGATTCTAATTCCGTTCTAATAGGTTTCTTTGATCCTTGTATATGATTCATTTCCTGCAAAAAACAACAGTTGATAAATACACCAAAAACGCATTATATACCATATAGTAGCTAATATGCTATTTGAATTTGGCTTTACGAAGTGTGCAAATTATTTTGGATTTCTCCAATGAGCCGTCGAGCAACTTCTTAAAGTAAAACTAAGTAAAAGTCCGCCTTTGCAACAGCGACTCTCCTCTAAGTTTGTCTGCACAGTGAGCAGAGGTCAGCTGCTACGGGAAGTAAATCAAACTGAGTTGTTGTTTTTTATGTGCGTAATGAAATTCAATGTAATCTTCATAGTTAATGCTTCAACTTTGAGAGCCCTTATTGTCTTTCATGCAAATGTTCCACGTACAAGAGAAGTGAACTCGTCTCCAGAATGCAGTAGGTCTGCTTTCAAAACAAGATTGAACGAATAGGGGTTTCCTTGTCACGGCTTTGCTCGCTTCATTGCAGACAACAGGGGACTCATATAATGGAATGCACTTCAAATTCGGGGGAAAAAGGGAAATATGATCAGCTCAATGTCTTTCTTTCAAGTCATTTGATCTTGTCCGCCACGCTCCATGTGCTGAAAGCTCACATGCTCTGAATGACCTATCTGAATACCGAGTATAGTAGATATGGACGTACAGTGCCATGAAAAAGTATTTGCCACCTTCTGAAATTCTCATTTTTTTTGCACAGTTGCCCGACTTTAATAAGTAAATGTCAGGCAAAGGTAAAGTCAAGATGAACGGCAGTTAAATGGTGATTTCATTTTTTTTAATTGGGAAAATAAAATTCTAAGTTACCTGGGCCTATGTGGAAAAAGTACTTTCCCTCTCCCGTTAAATCATGAACGGCTATTCACAATCTTTGGAAAGCTGATTTCATTTTCACTGGTCACACCCAAGCCTGATTACCTCCAGACCTGTTCAGTCAAGAAATTGCTTAAATAGAATCGGGCGTGGGTCCAAGAGGATCTTTCGTACGTTCTGTCGCAATGGATCAACCCGTGAATCTTTGCACCGATTGAAGGAGCTTGGGAAGCGGTAGGATGGTCCAGTATTTTGTGGCGTGATAGCGAAGACATTTAAAAAAAAAAAAAAAAAAAAAACTTTCAAACCAAAATGGAAGAGTCTTCATGCAACGTCTCATCCGCTCACCCTTTGTGCGAGACCACCTTGAATCCGTGCGCTACCAGCACGCAGAAGCCCATGCTGGGGACGTAGAGGACCCTCTCGGCCACAACGAACCCCACGGGGAAGAAAAGGTTGGATGCGGGAAGGAAGGGCAGGACGATCAGAGACAAGGCCTGAAAAGGAGAAAGGAGAGAACGTCTGAAAAAAAAAAGAAAAAAAAAAAAAAAGAGCTCCACTCAATGAGGCATGTTATCGATGTGAGCTGTTCTATTTTGATGCTCGATCTCCTGATGAGGAAAAAAAAAAAAAAAACAGTGCTTTGTGTGAGTCCCCCCACTAAAGGTCATCTTTTGCTCTTATTTGTGTTCTGTGAGAACTGAGAATGTTAGGGCTTGTTGCGCAACACACCTATAATTTCATTTCAGCGTCGTGCTTTTTTACCAAGCCAACATTTTCACGAAGTTAACCTAATACGCCGCATTTACGTAACCAGCTGGGGTGAAACACAGGTGTTCAACTGCAGATGAGGGAGGCACGGTTTGGGACGGGCCGATGGGCTTGTCTATAAATTACACTTATATGAAGCAGTGATCATTTTATATTGAAATTGCAAATAACTGAGGACGAGCTTCAGGATGCGGAGGGAATTCAATTGGGAAAAACATGGTCAGATTTTTTTTATTACTCACAAAATTAGGAGGGAAATGATAGGTATTCAACATGCTGGAGAGAATGCGGTCACATGGACGTTGACCATGCACATATATTCTGGTTTTGCCAAGGATTGCAAATAGAGGTGGGGGAAAATTCCGATTTTCAGATTTAGATGGACGAACCTGAATCGATTCACTAAGGTCCATATTTCGATTATTTAAATATGTTAAAGTAATACAGAATGTTCAAAACAATGCGGAGATATTTTTGGGATACGCGACGCAAACACACGCACAGAGGGGGAAAAAAAAAATGGACGACCGCTACCCACCTCGCCGTGAGATCCAAAATCTCCTTCGAAGCACTTTGGCTTCTACAACGTCGACAGTGAAAGAGAACTGCGCAAGAGCCACGTTATATGTAAGCTGTGTCGCGCTAAACTAAAATACTTTGGCAACACAAACACGAGAAGTCATGTAAGTCGATACGGGGGAGTCTGGGAGACGGCTGGCGGTTGTTGCTGCGGCTACAAGTGGCGCAACAGCGAATTACGAAGGCCATCTCGGCATTTATTTCCAAAGATTTGCGTCCATATTCCGTCGTGGAAAATTAGGGATTTTTCGAGCACTGCTATATACATTGTAGCCCGGGTACGTCATCCCACCCCAACGCTATTTTACTGACGCTCTCCAACTAAACCAAAACAGACGTCATGGCCGCGCTGTCAAAGGCAAATACAATTGCAGTTACGTTTAAGTTACAGATAATGCCACTAAAATGATTGTCGCCGTCGAGCTGGGTGGCTTCGTTCAACTGAAATGCGGAAATGTTACTGAATTATACATTTATGCAATTCGGGACAGCCTTTTGATTTTGTTAAATATTGAATGTACTGCTGAGCTGCGGATACAGAAGGAGTATTTTATTTGTAACTCGTGGAAACCATTTCACATTCACAAACATTGAAAATCAGCAAAGCACTTTTTCGAGCTGCTGGTGCTTAAGTACATGCACTTTTGTAACTAATTAGTAGTTTTTGTGTTCATTTATCGAATTTCTCAACAGAAGTTTTTTTTTTTTTTTTTCTTTTTTACAAAACGCTGCTATTTATTTTGGTATAGCAATTTATTTTGTCAATGTTGATTACGGCATTGCACAAACTTTACATGCATTTCCATCAGTTTAATCAAATATAATGGAAATGGATTAATTTCTTGTTTCTTCTTACAAAGAATGCTTTTAAAAATTGCTAGTCAACCTATACTCAGTGAGATCAAAACTGTGTGTTGTGAAAAAGTTCAAACAAGTCAAAACAGCTAAATTAAAGATGCCTCAATAATCGTTTTAATAATCGAATCGTAGTCCCTGAATCGTAATCAGGCTGCCTCCACATGATCTTAGATCGCGTTTGAAACTAAACTGGGTGAAACGAATCTGTCACTTGGCTGCCTGAAACAAACATGGATACACACAACATTGTGGAGCGACCACGCGGCAGTCTACTAGAGCAGTGATCACCGTAATCAAAAACGCCATCTCCGTATTGTCGCCGGCCTGTGAAAAACACGTATGTCCAATTTTGTCATGAAAAAAATAAATACAATTATTAATAACGCCTGTTACGCGGACACACCTTTAACGTAAAAAAAAAAATTTAAAAAAATTGAAGTGTTTTTCACAGGACAGCGACAATATGTTAGTATCATACTATAGACTCGCCTCACCATGACTACCGTCTTAGCAGAGCTGCGTGAGGAAGTGATGCTGTGGTACGCCAGCAGGCCCATGAGGGTATAGAAGAGCAGCGTGGCCAGGTTGCGCTGGTCCAGAGCGGACTCCACCAAGGGGATGGTGCCCATGGTCCAGTCGCAGCACAATTCGGACGGGTTGAGCAACAGCCAGGCGTTGACGGGCAGCAGGTAGTTGAAGGTCAGCTGGCGGGTTGGCGTCGGACTGACGGCCGCCGGGTTGTCAAATCTGAAACGAAGATGTTTGTTATGACCATGTTCCATACAGAGATCCTGAAAACGTTGGTGCATCAGAGCTGGAAGAGAAGACGTCAAAGAGCATTTTTACACAGAACACAGCAAAGCGGGAATTTGACACATCGATGTTCATCTTTCACACAGCACCCTGTAATCCAGTACTGCCTTCAGTCTCAAAGGAAGATATCCGAAATTTAAACAAAGAAATAAAACAAACAAAACTTTGACTGTGAACCCTGTGAGGCCAAACATTTTCTATGCTTTCACACAGCGACATGGCACCTTGCAATCTTAAACTACCTCAAGCCTACTGATCACAGAAGTACCGCATATATACATTTTTTTTTTTTTTTTTTGTCGCTGGGTGACACGCCGCCGTACAGTAAAATGTGTGCGTGTGCATGACTGCTACCTTACATTTCTTCACATTTGATACAGAAGACGGCAAAGTGGGAAATTGTTACCTTTCAATACGATAATTTGATGACGTCAACTGTCCTGCGTGATGAACAAGGCAAGCAAAGGCGAGTGTCCGGTGTTACGTCTTCACATCGCTTTGCTGCTAGCTTAGTTTTAAGCGTTCGCATTCCTCGCCCATGGCCAGCAAAAACGATTTGTCTGCGACAGTAGCGATCATTAACATTCACGGGTAAATATAAGTTCAAGAGCCCGGTTAATCCTTTAAACGGAGCCCTCATTAGCCGTGACAATATCTCAGCCGTTTGAACGTCAAACCCCCAAGTGATTTTGGAGGCCTAATTTTTTTCCCCAATGGTATGTGAACCGATACAAGACACGACTCTGTTCAAATATTTCAAGATGGCGTGCCTAAAAAGTCACAGCCTCACAGATCAGCTGCCACTTTGGTTTGAAGCAGCCATTTTTCGGTCTGCTTCTTTCGTTTTCCAGGGTCCTTCAAAAGAGAATGTCCGAGAGATGTCGTCTGATTGCGGCCAAAGTTGAAGCACATATACTCGAAGGATGGGCAAGACTAAATTGCGCAATTTGTGTTTTTTATGCGGGTAAATTTGATTTGACTTGTCAAAAGACGGGAAGCCACAAGTACCTTTGACATGCAAAGCTCCCAGCCTCAAAGAACATGTTTTGGCGACCGCTGCGTTTATCCTAATCCTGCCCTCTTAACTCATGTTCCTGTGTTATGGCTCGTCCCGCTTATCCCGGGAATTCCAGCCATAAACGCCCCCCCTCCCGATTCGCAAACCCAACGACAGTTTAAGGATTATAGGCTTAGCACTTGTCGGGCTAATTGTTGAGGAATTTTATCTGTGAGATGGCTGGTTCGATGGCTGGCAAAGGAGCAGACCAACTTTTCAAAACAACAAATTCCATTTTGAAAATTTGAAACGTTCATCTACTGTAGAAAACTGCATGGAGCTATTGTTTTAAGTTTCCATTTACCCTTTTTTTAAGACATGCTTGACAACCCTGGGTGCTCCCTGAACTTTTTGTAACCGAGATGTATATGTATGTATATTATAACCGAGATGTATATTGTCAAAAATTTCTTGGAATAAAAAAAAAAAAAAAAAAAATCAACATTATGCAAACCATAAACATTGTTCAATAAACATGCTTAAACACATTACAACAAAGTTAAGAGTAAAATTTTCTTTAGATTTGGATGATATATTTTCCTTTTTAATGAAAACGAATATCGGCTCCAAATATCGGTTATCGGCCCAGAAAAAAGCATATCGGTCTATCTCTACTCATAACGTTATTCAAATGTGCCGTTCAGTTGGTCAAGCCGGATAAGCGGATAGTAAACAGCTGCGTTCAGAGGTTTTGAGCGGAGCCCCCCGGCAAGCACCACGTGCTCAGCACGACAATGACTACGAAACAACGTCCTGTTCGGAAACTCATAACGATATTCAAAGGTGCCGTTCATTCAGTCAAGAGTCGAGCCGGATGAGAGGATAGTAAACAGCTGTGTTCAGAAGTTGTGAGAGGAGCGCGCCCAGCCTCCGGGCAAGCACGACGTGCTCAACACAAGGGCGATGAAACATCGGCAAATACAATGTCAGTGTTTGTTAGTTTTGTCTTAGGTTTGTATTAAAACGGCTGACCTCAACTCCAATCCGGCGTCGCATTTTATCCGGAGAACCTTGTTGATGTTATTGTGAAAAGAAAAGCCATGCTTACTCCCGGTGATCGTGCTGCTTCTTCGTTTTAAAAGAAGGAGGAGGAGGCGGCCACGTAGAAGAAGCGGCAGCGACACGTTCGCTTTGCACGACGACAAGTGTTTAAAAGTGCATTACACCAGGACTGTACCATTGGATAAAATGCACCACGGCATTCTAGTTTAGAGAAGTCAATTGTAGGATGAAAACGAAAACTTTTAACGCGGCTATTGGCGAACGTTCCGTCGCAATCGTCCGCTGCCGCGGTTGACGTGCACGTTCCTCTCACAGCCTGCAGCTTGCTATTTATTCTTCAATTTGCATTTTGGAAAGTGAAATTTGCCGTGTAACAAGTTATTTAGAAGGGTGGGAAGCCGTGTCGGGGGTGGGGGGCGGGGGGGTTCACAACGGCATAAAGGCGTAAATCCGTCCAAAATAAAACTTTAAAATAAATATAAAACTACGATAATAGTAATAATAAGTCAACCTCTACTTTGCGGTTTATAAACGAGGGGTTACTGTATTATTGGACTGAACCACTATAAAAAAAAAAGACTGGAAAACACAGAGTTTACAGCACAGCCTACCTGGCGAAGACGGGCATCTGCGACTGGATGACCTGGACACGCACTATGACGAGCAGCAGCGTGCTGATGACTAGAACGATGAGCTTCAGCAACATCTGGAGGACGGCGTATGGGAAGGCGCCCTTGCCCCGTAAAGCCTGCCGCAGTGTGTCCAGCAGCACCGGCAGGGTGAACTGCCAGAGCAAAGAGAAAACACATTTTAACGACAATGTTAAAACACTTCATGAGGTCGGCCGTTAATTTAGACTAGGGATGTGCGCGACTGGTCGTTTAACCGTCTGCGATTCATTAATAAACCTTTCGTATTTTACTAGTCGGTTCAACGCGGCATTAAGTGTCGCGCATCTTGTTCCTCGCGCCTCTGCCTCTGTAAACAAGCTGAGCACCAAGA
Source organism: Filicampus tigris (assembly GCF_054856515.1). NCBI lineage: Eukaryota > Metazoa > Chordata > Actinopteri > Syngnathiformes > Syngnathidae > Filicampus > Filicampus tigris. The sequence goes on along the minus strand of NC_141220.1, from coordinate 24,086,419 downwards.
GAGAAAATTTGCTGCCCTCCCCCCACTACTAGGGATGTGCGCGACTAGTCGTTTAACCGTTTAACCGTCTACGATTTAGCAAACGTTTTAAATTTTGCTAGTCGGTTAAACGCCGCATTAAGAATCGCGCGTCTTGTTCCTCACGCCTCTGCCAGCAAAGCTGAGCACCAAGGAAGAGAAAAGCTTTCTTTTGTTGAGGGCAGACGGTTCGAAAAATGAATGCTGTATATCGAGCATGGGTACGTGGCGCCAAGTCGCAAAACAATAACGACGTGTGCGTGAGTGAGTGAGTGCTTGTGGTTGTCTGTCTTTGCGTATACTGCGAGGGAGGGAGGGAGGGAGGGAGGCGGGTTCTCTTTTTATGCTGTATTTTGATGTTTTTAATGTACAGCACTTTTGAGTTGCAGCTTGTGTGTGAAAAGTGCGATATAAATAAAATTTGATTTGATTCAGTCAGATGTTGTTACATCAATAGAATTGAAATTAACAAATTGTCCTGAATGTTTGGGCTGAAATAGGCCCTGGTGTAAATACACAAAACATTTGCATTTTAAACTTTGAATTCAATATATTACATTCCACGTTTTCTTGCTTATAGACTAGTCGCTAGTCGGCGGGCAAATTAGTCGAAATTCCCATCCCTAATTTAGACAATTGTAAAATATAATAATGAATATATTGAGCATATTTATTCATTACAATGTACACCATGGTCAATTTAAATATTTTTCATAACCCTTTTCAGCGGCATGTTTATTATTCATTTTAATTTGTGATTATTAAATAGTTGTATTTATTTACTGGATGGTATTTTTTACTCAATTCAATTATCAAATGACAATGGTTGAGTATTAAATGCATAAAATAAGTTCATACATAAAACATACCATGAATGCAATTCACTGCAGTCGACTAGAATCCAAGCGTTTTCTGCCATCGATTACTATATTCGTCAAGTACTGTATAATTTGGATGGCCAATTTGCCACTTTGCCATCGACGGATAAGGACATCACAGTTGCTCTTGGAAACAACCAATTATGGCTCAGCTTCAGAGCAACTGTGATGTCATTTTCAGCCGACACAAAGTCACAAACTGGCTGCCCCCCCCCCCCTCCAGAGATGGATAAAAAATGTTGGAATAGCGTGTTTAAACTAGCGGAGGTGCAGAGAGCATAGTCTTGTCAAGAACATTTTTGGGTTGACTTCCCCTTTGTTGGCCTCTCTCGACACACAAAATCGCATCCATCCACTTGTTTGATGGTTTCTTGAGCTTTATTTAAGGCCTTACCCCTTGCGCCACAAACACCTCGTACACGCAGCAGATGCCGACCACGGTGATTCCCTGCTCTTTGCACAGCGTTGCTGCCGCCACCAGTACGACGGTCTGAGCGATGGGAGCCCACACTAAAACCAAGAAGACACAACAAGAGTGGGAGCAAGTGAGCGCTGCGTGAAGACATAGACGGACGGCTTCATGAGGCGCCGACTGGCAAGCAGCCACTGATGCTTATCACTTGTGTCGTGCAAGTGCGTAGTTTGGGCCTCGGGCTGGAAATGTTTTGATTTAAGTTATGATCTGGGATCCTAATAGCTGAACGTAGGTTAAGGATTTTTGCAACGTATTAAGATTCTTACATAAGCGCACCAAATGAACTGATGATATCTCTGATATACAGTAAACGTAATCTGCTTGTTTGACCTTGACGATTAAAATAACTTTCATGCAACAACTACAATTCATACAAGCAGTTGTCTAGGCTTTAAAAAAAAGGTGGCTTTGTTGGTGGGGGATGGATGAATAATTTTTCCAATTCTTTCAATGGGGAAAAATTGATTTGACGTTCTCGTGAATTGCGTTATGAATTTGGTCATGGAACAAATTAATCTCTTCGGTCAAAATACCAGGGGGTTTAACATCCTTTATAGTTTTACTAATGTAAAAATATGTCAACTGCTGTATGCTATATAAATTAAGGACAACTTCTCACTGAAAACGCCCCATGACAGATGTGTCACGGCTGGAAAGAAAGAGGAAAAAAAAAGGAAAAAAAAAAAAAAACTAAGAAAGAAAGAAAGAAAGAAAGCACCTATTGAGTGGTTGTCGCCGGTCGATTTGGTGTAGGCCAGGAAAGCCGCCAGGAGGAAAATTGACGACAGGAGTTCAGCTCTGCCAACCACGCCAGTCACCTGGTTGGACGGGAGGTAAAAAATACATTAAAAATAAAAGAAATATGGCTTGTGTTGTGTGCTTTATAGCACATTCGAACAGTTCTCTCAAGTAAGCTATAGGGAATGTTGGATTCAGGAAGGCACATCCAAAACCGGTGCCAAACACCTGTATGAAACGGCTGAAAATTATCACCTTCTACAGCCTGTGTGAACGCGCCTTTCGAAGAGATCCCCGGCAAATTTCAACACAACGGGGCACGAGGACTGAGCGTCATGTGTCAAACTTAACACCTATTTTCCGGCTATTCCCTTTCACACGGGTACCCCTTTGCTGCCTTCGTCCCCTTGTTCCATGCCTTGTACCTTTTCACAGAGACACAGCCACGTGGGAATAAGCTGACTTGTAGTTTGAAAGGCCGGGCTTCAAAGCTGTCTGCTGTTTGGCACACACAAAGTCGCCTTGGCTCCCAAAAAAAAAAAAAAAAAAAAAAAAAAAAAAAAAAGAGAAGAAACATAAACGTTCTTCAGGGCTGATTCACGAGGAGTCATGTAGTCACATCAAAGCCTCCGGGGTGAGTAATAAACACCTCTCGTTAAAGATGACGCACACCCACACACACACACAACCAATGTGAGGGGCAGATTGTCTTGCAACAAGGCACAAATGTTGAGTGCCCTCATGTGGACGTACCAATGTACAGAACGGGAATCATCACATGAAACTGATTTTAACACCCGTTGCTTGCACCAAAAATGGTCGTAAAAAGGCTTGTAAAATGTGCATGCTGGGCTTACATTTTCATAAAGGAAAAAACCCAAAATTCATTCAAAATTAGCGGTACATGATTCAAATCAAGTTTTGCCCTTAGTTTTTTCGTTCTAGTCAGTTTTGGTGTTGTTTTTTTTTGCTTTTACCTAACTCATTCGGTACCAGGCATTTTCAGACTCTCATTTCCCCTAACGTTTGAAAAATGTTGAGAAAAAAAAAGGAAAGAAATTCCTGGGATTGAATGGCTGGACTGTGAAAAGACGTAAATGTCTTTGGGATTGAATGAGTTAATGAAGATTAAAAACAGTGCCAAACAACTCATGTGAGTGATTTTAGTTTGGCGTCTCCTGATGGGACAAGCAACAACAAGACTCGACTCTGGAGCCATTTGAGTTTTTTTTTTTTTTTTCTTTTTAAGATACAAGCAGTTGTTTTGCCAATTTCTTTGTCGTCAGTTGCAAACAAAAATTTGAGTTACAAGCGCTAACTGGTGGCAATGAATTTGACAACAAATGGCAGATAGTGAACAAGTGCTTACTTGAAGGAGTTTGATGCCACTCCTAGTCAAAGTTCAAATACAGAACAAAGAGAATTACATGTTGTGTATTTAACAACGCCATGTCACTTATTGTAGTGCACTACCTTAATGCTAACACGCAGTGCTACAGACGCAATAAAAACAAAATTATCTATATTGTTGTACTTGTACGTTTTAGGGCTGTTCAAATCCACTTTTTTTCAGACCAATACCAGTATGTGTATGCAACTATTGAGTGCTCACCGATACCAAGTAACCAATACCACTAGTACTTTTGATACATAAAATTTCTACTAATCCAATTACAGATCATTTTAAAGCAAGACCTTTCATTTATTTCTGACAAAAGCCAGAACAGTCACTCTGCAATACAAAATGTATCTGCTCATCGCACGCACACATTTTTCTAGCCGTCCTTCTTCGTTCGCGCGTCTTCTGTGCGTTTAAATACGAATAGAAATTCAGCACCACCATTTTAAAATCGGAATGATCCCGAGAGCACCGGAATGTTAGTCCCGGTTCGTCCTTTGGGAGAAAACAGAACCTTTTGTCCAAACATGTATGTAACCACCATTAAATTAACATTTTAAATATGCAACAATTAAACATTGCATACTTAGTCAGCGCACCGCATACCTTGGCAGGTCAATATGGCTGATTATGTGAAAGGAAAAAAAAAAGTGTCACATCCCCTCCAGCACCCACTCAGTCTTTTCTCATGTAGAGTTTTAAAGATAAGAGTCAAGGCAACCTCGGAAAAATATTTGCGGTTTGCCTTTGGGCGGTTCAGAAAGAGGAAAAAAATAGCATGTTGGTGTCATTTTCGGGGAGTTGCGAGGGATACGTTCCAATGAAAAAACTAACACAATCGAACTGTTGAATCGTGAATCTATTGGGGGGGGGGGGGGGGGGGTACACAATAACCAACAGGATAAGCGTAGCTAAAATGGGAGCGTAGAGATCCACTCACAGCTTCTGTGTGGATGGGATGCACGGCAAAGAGGAGCGCTGCCAACAGGCCCGAGGTGTGATCCAGGAAGAGGCGGCACACACGCAGGAAGAGCAGGCAGGTGGCGGCATGTAGCACCACGTTGAGCAGGTGGTAAGAGGCTGGCCTCAGCTCACTCAGCAGATAGTTAAGGCGGAATGTCAGCACCGTCAGAGGCCGGTAAGATTTGTGGCTGCGTTCCTGCAACGGGGACACAAAAGATGGGATTCATTTAAGTGTCACTTACATTTCAACACCACTAAGTGAGAGTATAACTCAGCAAAGACCGAGACACCGATGCCTTCATAGGCAAAGTACTTTTGCTTTATTTAGGGCTAGGTGATATGGACTTAAAATACAAAATCACAACTTTTTTTTTCTCTCACCAAATATCCAATTTCTGATTTTAATTGATTCCCCTTCCACATTCGCTTATAGAAAAAGCCACAGACAATGACATTTTTCGGTCACAGAACAAGTGGAAATCGACGTACCTCTGCCATAGGTGTACCCCAAAAGTCGTTGAGGAAGAGATTCTTCAGTGGCGTGGTGGGCCGCAGGTCCTTGTTGTCGAGGATGGCCGAGGCATCGTCAAATACAAAGCCGCACGACAGGGTGTTCCAGTAGCACGCCACTACCAGGCCACTAAGCAGCAGCGCCTCCTTCCATGACACGACAGCCATGGCTCAGCAACGTCGTCATGGATCGCTGTGCAGGAAGACAAAGAGGTGAGTTAAGTTGTTTAAGGTTGAGTGGTTAATCGATTTTCGGAATTATTTCCAGTTTTTTGCGACTTGTTGAAAAGCACTGCTTGAAAGTTGTTGTGCTCCAATGTGCACACAGTTATCCGTACTTAATGGTGGTTTAAGCAACCAAAGATTTCCCAGCAATATTTAACTCACTTGTGATTATGAACAATACAATTTTATTAATACAGCGCATTTCATAACAGTTAAGAGCTGTAACAAAGCACTTTACAACATGTTAGAACAAAATGGAATCAATAAATTATCATAAAACACTATAAACGATATCGAAAAGAGCCGAAAAATTCAGGTCTGATCAAAAGCCAGAGAATACAAATGTGTCTTCAACCGGGTTTTAATAGTGGAGGAGCTCGGAGAGGTACGCAGGGGCCAGGCCATTTAATGACTTATAGACAAATAGGAGAATCTTAAATTGAACCGTAATATGCACTGGGAGCCAGTGAAGGGAGGCCAGAATTGGTGTCATGTGCTCGATCTTCCGAGCTCCAGTTAGTAGGCCGGCAGCAGCATTTTGGACCAACTGGAGACGTTTGAGAGAGGACTGGCTGACTCCAAAATAAAGTGAATTACAGTAATCTAGCCGAAATGTAACAAAGGCATGGATGACTGTTTCCAAGTGCTGATGGGAATGGGGGGGCTTTACCATAGCCAGCTGTATAAGGTGAAAGAAGCTCGACTTTACAACAGTGCTGATTAGTTGGTCCAATTTAAGATCACAGTCCATTTTAAAACCCAAGTTTAAGACTGTTGGCTTTAGATATGAAGCCAGGGGGCCCAGGTCAACAAGGTGGGATGTTAGATGAGCCACTGGGACCGAAGACCATAACTTCTGTTTTCTTTTCATTGAATTTTAAGAAATTCAGTGACATCCAGAATGCATCTTTTTTGCTCAGCGGGATATAGATTTGACAGTCATCCGCATAGCAATGGAAGGAAATACCATGTTTGCAAGCAGTCAGTGAGTTCCAAGATATGGAAATTACCAATACAAAAACCCACATCAACACAATTTTAAAGAATGAATTTTTTTTTTTTATTTAATTCTTACAGATGGCATGCTGGTAGCTTGGAATAAACATGAACCCGAAACTCGTACGCCTCCGAATCTTTCCACCGGAAATACGGCATGACCTGCCTTGGGAGGGAAGAAAATCTCAATCCCATGCATGTCGTCACAAGGGTTGAGGATCGAGCCAACAACCTTCGGGATGAAAGACGACCAGGCTCTCATACTGCGCCTTAAATTAAAATAAGTGCAGTCCATTTTTGGAAAAGTGAGGAAGCCAAAGTGGCCGCAAAAAAACACCACGAAAGCACATGGAGGCAGACTTGCTTGTCAAGCTGCGTGTAGCAACAGCCTCATCAACAATGAAAACAATAAAAAGGGTATTGCTTGGATAGCTAAATTAAAACCACTATTTGGAGTTGAAAGACATGCAATGCAGCCGGAAGCCGGCTTCCCAAAACAGGGTGTAACGCACGCTGTTGGGAACCCCTGGTTCTTAGGACAGTTTTTAGTCTTTAAAGTCACTTTTGCGACCAACTAAATCTTCATCACACATTATTTCCTGCTCATTTAACACGAAAAGCAATGTTAGCTCGCCACCAACCGCTTGCATGGGTTACTTTCGTAGCTAATGCTAGATAGTCGTGCGACAGAAGTAGCGGGCTTTAATCCTGGCAAGTTCCATAAAATGTAGCAATTCATCTCGACACGTACCCCGTCCTCAAGACGATCGAAGTGCAGTTAACAAACCTGAATGGAAACGACAAAAAATTAACTGAATTGGGAACAAACAAATAAAAAGTAGGTACACGACCCAAACAAACGGCATTGAAGTTGTGCGCACGCGCCGGCCAGAATCGGCTGGCCAGGATTACTTCCGGGGAAGAGGTGACAAGACAAAAACATGTAGAGTGTTGGTGTAGTGAAAATCTAAGAGAAATTGCTTCATGTATGTATGTATTTTTTAAATTAATTTATATTCTAGAAATAAAATAATAAAATAAATAAAACATCCGCCGTGGTACCGCTGTATACACTCCGAAACATTAGGTGGCGTCGTACATCAGACGAAAGTGCCGAAGAAAATAACAACATAAATAAATGTTACCGCCTTGTGTATGTTTTTCATTCAATGAACTATGGATTTTTTTTAAGCACTGACGGCGTTACTGGAACTTTGTCCACGACAACGGAGAGGTAATTTATGTCATTCGCGACGAATGAGTGACTTCATTTTGCAGTTTGGGAAGAATAAATGCACACTAATATATTTTTAGGAGTCCTAGTCAACATTTTGTGATAAGGCCAGCCAATTTGGACGTTTTATGTGACATTTGTGCATGTGTGTTTGCTTACGGCCATCAGCTGTGTGTGGCGTCGCCATGGCCGGGAAGACTGTTGCTCTCGAGTGGGATGAGATGAGTAGGATCGAGCCGCAGAACCTCCACGAATGTGACAGAGATGAATTGGACGATCTTATAACGCGGCTCACCACGGTAACCGTCCAACACGAATACATAGTGGACCACAAATAGTTATGCACTGTTTTTCAGGTTCAGATTCTTCTAAAAAGGTTTTGTTCTTGCATCCTTACTGCCTTCACTGAAACCGACTTGTCACCCTTCCCCATCCCCACATCCATCGTTGTTTTGCAAAACCTACTTTTCTGCCTTTCATCATTTTTTCCTATCTTCCAACTTTTCTTTCTGACCTCTTTTCATGCTTTCCTTTCCTTTAGACCAGGGGTCACCAACCTTTATGAAACTGAGAGCTACTTCTTGGGTAGCGATTATGGGAAGGGCTACCAGTTAGATACCAACTTCAGAATTTTCATTTACTTGAATACACTGAGCATGTTAATTATTTCTCATAATAATTAGGAAACATAAATATCAATATGCAACATTACCTCTGTAAATACCTTCCACTGTTTATATTTTCACATAATCACTTCTACATTCCTGGATAATCACAGTGTCCCATCACTGGTGAGCAACCTTAGGAAACAGGCCCATGGGCTACTCATCTGGTCCTTGGGGGCTAACTGATGCCCGCAGGCACCACGTTGGTGACCCCTGCCTTAGACCTTTTTTCCTGTGCCAATATTCAGTGTCGAAACAGCAAAAAAGCCATATGACAGTAGAACAAGGTATGGAAACAATTTCCATTGTTATAGTCAATATATTTGAAAATACTGTACTAAGAATTTGAAGTGTGATATTTGCTTTCACCTGTGTTATATCAATGTTTTTGCCGTGGTAGAAGTATTTATTTAGTGTAGTATCATAGTCAGAATTTGGATCCTTGCAGCCTTACTTTTGTCTTCCTTCCTTTCCCCCCTTCTTTCCTCAAGACCCTCTTTTTACTTTACATCCTATACTCCTTTTCTTAAGATTACTTCTCTGCCTTTGTTTGGTACTTGTACAATACTACTTTAGAGTCCAGCTTCTTTGTTCTAGATTTAAATTGTTTGCCATTATTCAGTAAAAGTGTGCACTGAATTCTGCCCCACCATATATATGCAGTACCGAATAAAAATGTATAACTGAAACACCTGCTCTTGATATTATTCCACTGTGGCTATCTGTTATTTCACATGATGACCAGCCATGCTGACAGAATGTCTCCTGCACCTTTAAATCACATAGACATGATATGAGGAGTCCATTTTCCCACAGTGAAAATGCTAAATGTGTCTTTGAAGGTGCATAAAACAAGAGTAGGCGCATCAAAGGATTGATGCGTTAAGATGCTTCTTGGTGAGCATCAAAGGATTACGCTTCGCATTTTTCTTTGTCGTTTTACTTTTCAACATCTTATTCCAAAAGCAGCAAGACCTCACAAGCTGAGAATATGATTGAAAAAAGTCGCAAAAAATTCCAAGGTCACAAGAAGTCGGTGTATGCCGGATTAACTGCCATGCTTTGCTTTTGAAACTATTAATTCAAAAGAGGGACCACAGTCAGGGAGGACAATACAAGTCGAAAAAATATATAATACGTCACATATGGTGATTATATTTTCTTTGAAATACTTTTTATCCCAAGACCTCACAAGATGAGAATAAACCTGTGCGCAGTGACTCATTTTCGATGGGAACGTTTTTTAAACATTTTTTTATTCACAATTAAGAGTTTAAATTCGGTTTAAATTTGTGTGGCGTTGCGTATAGTTCAAGGTATTACGATGGCCCAGTATGACTCTACAACTGATCATTTCTCTTTCCAGTAAGGGTGCAGCAAAGATTAATCAATCAAACAACTTATTGATGACCAAATAAATCGCTAATCGTTTTGGATAACCGATTAATCGTTTAGAGACCTTGTTTAATCTAAAATTGTACAAATCCTCAGAATTTCAGCCTCTCGACAGTAAACGTACTCAGATTTCTGTAGTCATCCATGAAAGCATACTTATCTTTCTGTTGAATCAAAACAAAACATCTGTTTTTACTTTGGAAAACAATGGTGAAGTATTTTCCTATTCCCTGAAATGACCAAATGAACCAAACCAGTAACTTTATCTTTTTTTCATTCGGGAATTTTCTGCACTGTCAATTTGAATTAATATCCTTTCTTTAAATAGAGAGATGGAAATCAACCTTTTTTTTTTTTTTTTTTTAATCTAAGTAAACAAAATAATCGTCACTGTGACTTGAAACACAACTGTCCAGTTACTTCAGTATTTTACAATTGAACAAAAACTCCTGCGTTTGACCATGGCAGTCCCACTACTCTTTGAATTGATGTCTGCTTGAGGTATATAAGCGCTTGCGAACTGTGCTATCAAGGCCTGCAAAGCATGAGTGTTGTTCGTGTGTGTGCGTGGGGTTTCTGTTCCACAGACGCCTGCGCTTTCCTTTTCTTTTTTCAAAGTTATAATTCCAGCAAGCGGGCATAAATATTTCAGCGAACCTCGCCACAGCAGTGAAGAGGAAAATGATGCCAATGAAGCGGAAAATTTCTATTTTACAAGATGGGCACTTGTTTACTCAGGCACGCAGAGATGCAACACAGCATCAAAGGCACTGAAGAACCAACTCTTAACGAGCAGGCAATAAATAGTGAAGTACAAGTCGTAAATACTCTTCAACAACAATTTCAAGAAACAGTTGTCAACTCACGCACTTTTATTATTCAGCAAATATGTGGCCAAAAATCCTTGCAAGCTGTTCTTCATTGTAATTTGCATATTCATTCTCATTTTCTCACACACTTTTTATGAGCTATTACCCCGCTGTGAGACACAACAACATAACTGCTGATGAAAGTCTGAAAATATATCAATCAGAACATTTTGCTGTGATTTACGATCAGAAGTTGACGTGATGTTCAATGGAATATAGTGTCATGTGAGAAATGTATGTGAAGGGGCAAATCTTCTTTATTAGGTGGCGTTCTTATGAAGTGCGTATGTTTGTGTTACAGACAGAAGAGTGGCGGGTGGAGAGTCAAGCTCAGCAAGATGTAGTCCACCTGCTGCGAGTGTTTCAGGCCCTGCTCAAGGTCTTTTTCCACTTTCATTCCGTGCCATCAACAACGACTCTATTTTGTCAAATGAGCAAGCAATAAGCAACAATTGTGCCTCGATTCAAATGGCATGTTGTCCTCCTGCCCCGCTACAGATGAAACATCAGGAAGCGTCTCTCGCCGAGCAGTTGATAGAGGAACAAGAGAAAAATGGTCAGTAGACTCGGTGCAGATATTTGTCTGAATAGAAGACACTGCTTACCGTGATTTTTGACAATGACGTCTTCTGTGTAGAAAATAAACTTCAAACCAAGATGTTGAGACTGGAGGAAGAACTCAAGGTAAGACTTAGTTTATTACGAACAAGTTTAATAATCTCAGCCTTTTGCAGGCTACATGGACTCATATTAGTCCTGGGCGATATGGAAAAAAAATCTTCGATCACGATATAGGCCATTTTATATCATGATAATGTTATACCACAATATATTTTCAGTTATTCTAAAAAAATATATATACAACATATTGTGACTGCTTACCTTTTCTCACTTAATTCTGAAGTGACATTAAACAGACCTGTATCATATCAGCTGCTATATAAAAGTATCAAATGTAAACAGAAGCAAAATTGCCTACATATTTTTGCACAAATGTAAATATCAAATATAAACAAGAGGCATACAAATAATGCCTCTGTCAGAAATGGATTTAAAATATAAAAATTAACTAAAACGATGAGCTCCACTGTAAGGTAATTTTGAGACCATTTATTGTGCAGAGGTGGTCGACTGGTTAGCACGTCCGCCTCACAGTTCAGAGGTCATGGGTTCGATCCCGGCCTCCCTGTGTGGAGTTTGCATGTTCTCCCCGTGCCTGCGTGGCTTTTCTCCGGGTACTCCGGTTTCCCCCCACATTCCAAAAACATGCATGGTAAGTTGATTGGACTCTCTAAATTGCCCCGAGGTGTGATTGTGAGTGCGGATGTTTGTCTCTGTGTGCCCTGCGATTGGCTGGCAAACAATTCAGGGTGTCCCCCGCCCGAAGACAGCTGGGATAGGCTCCTGCACGCCCTGCGACCCTTGTGAGGACAAGCGGTATCGATAATGGATGGATGGATTTATTGTGCAGATCTCAAAAGTCAAAATCAAAACTCAAGGTTGTATTGTGAAAACAAAGCATATTAGTAATATCAAAGATGGACATTCCGTTCCAGGGGCAGAATGGTCGGAGGACGAGAAGTCTTTTGAGGACAGACTAAGCACTAACTCATGTCATATTAAAGGCCTTGATCTTCTTTTTTCAATATTTGTCCTTTTAAGCAGGTCTATCACTATCAAATATTTTTAGAGTTAACTATACTCTCGATTTTCCCACCCATTCGTCGGATAACATTGATTTTGCATTAAAATGTATTGCAAAAACACTTTTTTTTCTGATTTCAGATTATTGACCAATGATTGTTATTTGGTGTTCAATGATTAAACAAAACCATATAAACAACAATTGGAGTGATGTACTCAACAATGTTTTAGAAACAAAGCTACTTCTTGCGTACTGATTAATGCAAAGGGGTGGCATTGTGATTGGCTGTGCACCTTAAGAGGATTACAGCTAATTCTGAGCATAGTGGCAGCCATGCTCGTTGGGATTATGACTTCCTTCTTTTGTTAATTTTTGTACACAATCCAACTGGAGAACCCGTTTTCAATACAAAGAAAAAGGTCATCTTGGGCTTGTCTGTGTCTACAACATATGGCAAACTAAGTTAGTAAGCGTTCCTATTATTACTGCAATTGTAGATCTTTTTTTGTGTGTCTGGTCGCAGTACGCCAAGAGCGGAGATAGTAGTGGTGGGACAGACAATCGCTTCCTGAGGAATGAAATCCGTCAGCTGGAGACGCAACTGGAACAGAAGGAAAAGGAGGTGACCCACTTGAGGAGGGAGATGGGCGGAAGCAAGAAAACTATCGATGAGGTGAGACCATCACATCAGAATCACTATTATGCTCTTTGTAGACCAGTAAAGACCGGATTAATTTGTGGGCTGAATTGAATCTCACAAACAGCCGTTGCAACTTCACACATTAAGATAATTCGGTGTCCGGCCGGCTACTACGGCATGACAGCAACAACTGCTTTCAACACAAAGTAACATGAAAAGAGATAGATCGACACTAAGGGAATTGTCATAGCAGTAATATTCAGATGTATTTACTTAGATATTAATCAGAGCTGGGACCTATGTGATAGACCGGTCCATCTATCCGCCAAGGAAGGATGCCCATTTAGTAGGCGACAAACGATTGATGGAAACCTTACAAAAGTAAACGGATTATGCATTGTCCGAAGCCCATTTTTTTCCGTCTATGTCATCGTCTATTTTCTCGGTGAGGCTTCAATGGCCGCGGCGAGGTTTCCGTGTCCGGTGAGGATTCCATGCCGGTGAGTCTTTCGTTTCAAATAACCCCGGCAGCAGGCGGAAGGTGATAAACGGACCGGAAAATTTTAGTAAAATGCCCAGCTCTGATATTAATAATATTAAAACAACCAACAAAGTATGTAGATTTATTATGCACGTTTCTTCACAATCTAGAGAGTTCCCAAGTGTCTTCATGTCTGTGACGAAGCCGAGCCCATCTTGTGGACAAAAATAACAAATAAACCAAGTTTCTGTCAAAGACAATAACCAGTAATAGTAAAACAAATGTGTTATGAGTGGTTGCTCTTTCCTCTTGTAGTTGGTCCTGCGAGCAGAAGGAGCCGAGGACGAGGTGAAGACATTGAAAAGAGAAGTACGTAGCCGCCACGCAAAGGACAAGGCTTCCCTTTTCCTCCTCTTGACCTTCATCTTCTCTGTTCAAATACCTTACCCAACTGTCTTGCATTTGTCATCCACATTATTTTCTCACATCTCTTCCACTGTTCTCTCTGATCTTCTTTGCCAAAGATAAAAAAGCTCAAGAGGAAGGTAAGAATCATAGGTTGTACCATAAAATTAGATTTACAGCCTTGAATTCCATCGGCAAAAACAATAAGTCACGTTTGGTCGTAAACATTAGTAAGGATTGGCTAGTGTACATGTAAGCTATTTTGGATCCAGGTACCCTGCAAAGACGAACCTGAAACCTCCTGTAAATTCTGCCACCATAGCGAGTAAGATCACAGAATTGTCTCAAGAAGCCATGGTTGAAGACACCATGCAGGATGACCGTCAAAAACCCACTTGACTACTTGGTAGCTCCCACCGAGAATATTTTCAAAATTCAGCTCCTTTCACGCACACAAGTTTAAGGAGCCATGGCTGAACATACACAGGAAGTCTGCCATTTTGATTCAAAGAAGCCATTTTTGGAGTCATTTCCAGGGGTCTTTTTCCAAGACCGACTTGTCGACTCGGTAGCACCGCTTAGAATGTTTTGAAACTTGATTGAAGAAAGTTTCACCAAGCAACTTGAAAATTGATAGGTGTGTTTATCATAAATAGACGCACAAAAAGTCTGACAAAGCCATGCCTGAATGGACACAGGAATTCTGACATTTTCGTTCAAAGTGGCCGTTTAACGGGTCATTCCCAGGAATCCTTCAAGGACAAGCTTGTCGGGCTTGGTAGGAGCGTAGAATGTTTACTCAATTCTGCCCCCAAGGCCATTTTCCCCTTAGCCTCATGAAATTTGGCTGGCATCGTGAATAGACACAAACAATTCTCAAGAAGCCATACCTGAAAGACACATCAAGTCTACAAAAACGTGAAGAATTTATATTATGGATTTCACTCATTAGGGAGTGATCAGGAATCTAACTCGCGGGATGGAGGGGGGATTACTGTTTAGTAAATAGAAGTACTTGATGTAGAACCCTCTCTTAGTATAGACCTGTAAATTTGGTAGATGATTATGACTAGTATAGACATTAAATGTGTTCATTTTGTTTGGTATTTATATGATAGATAAACATTTCGAAACATTCCAGGAACTCGAAAGTGAATATATTCATTTTACACGCAACAAAAATGTCATCAAAAACAAAGAAAAAATCCATTCTAGGATAATTTGGGTCATTTCTAGTATTGCTCCTTTAAAGACAAACTTGTCCCAGAGATTTGTCCGACTGCTACCGAATATGGAAGCACAGCTAGACAGTTGGACGATGGTAAATTGACAAAAACGAAAAAGAATTTTCACTATTATGTGTGGGACTTAAGTCTTTTTAACTCTGTGCCAAAGGTCTTTCATAGTCTTGAATTTGAAGTCCTGCGTAAGCAAAAGTACCTAAAAGTAAATGTGTCCTCGGTCAGACCACGCAGCTCCAGCGGGACGTGGACTTTTATCAAGGAGAGTTGGAGCGTAAAGAGTCGGATGCCTTCAAAGAGGAGAATGCCGAAATTCAGAGGAAGCTCAGCTCAGCCAACCGCCAACTTTCCCAGTGCCTGGATGACTTGCAGGTACACCACTTACCTTCCCTGTATGACCATCTCCACATTAATGACCCGATCCGTGTTAATTTTTATTCAGCAAGCAGAGGATGAGATCTCACGGCTGAAGGCAGACAACCTCCACATGCAGAAATGTGTGATGGAGTCGGCCAAGGAGATGGAAAAGATGAGCGACGAGTACAACCAGATCAAGATGGCCGTCCATCAGTGCGACTCCTTGACAGACCAGCTTAGGAAAGACAGGGATCGCGCTGAGCTGCAGGTAAACAACCTTCTCCAATAAAACACTTTTTTTGTTCATGTTTTCATGTTGCCGACGTGTGCTTCGTGTGCAGGTCAGAGAGCTGACGCAGAAGATAAACTACATGACAGAAGAGGACGATCCCATTATTGCAGCAGTGGACGCTAAAGTGGAACAATGGAAGGTTGGTCATCATCCCAAGTTAGTTTCACCCAGAAACAAGAAAGCTGGTAAGAATTTGTATGTGTGAAAAGTCAAAGGAAGTCTGCAATCTTGATTTTTGGGTCAACTGGACAATTAGCAGGAAAACGGAAGATTTTGTCCGATTGCTATCAAATTTGAATTCAGGCGAGTCTAAAACCAGTTTGACTCACCAATATGGAAGTTGGTAGCATGATACCCAGAGAAGTGTCAAGATGCTACGTCCGAAAAGGAAGTCTGCCATTATCTTTTGAAGTGTCCATTTGAGGTATTTTTTTATTTTTTGCCTGTTTAAGGTTTACTTAATGACTACGCAGAGATTTTGTCTTTTTACCACTAAATTTGAAGCATGAATACAAGACAAATCGACATCTCTAAATTGTGAATATGTCCTGTCGAAAGCACACAGGAATCCTGCCATTTTGGTTTGAAGCACTCACTTTTTGTCATTTTGAAAAATTCCAAGCGTCCTTAAAATGGGAACTTGTCCTCGAGATTTTTTTTCTGATTACACCACAGGTACCCACTTCTGGCAGAAATGTATAGATGCAATATCTGCTACTGTGTCAAAAACAAGAACTCTTGATATAAAATGACATTCTAGCAAAGATGTGTAGTAGCACGACTGGTTTCAAACGTCTTCGCACTCGTTGCACCTACATTGAGGATGTGATCATGACTTGACGTTTATTCGCAGAAAGTGCTCTCTGAAAAGGATGAGGAGATTTTAGTGTACCAGCAGATGATCCGTGACCTTCAGCACAAATTGCACGTGGCCCAGTTGGACCTGGACAGAAGCAACATTATAGCCTTGCAACAGGTTTGCTCCACCTGCTTTACTTTGATTTCTTCTCCTAAACATGTCATTGATACTGATGGAAGACAATTGTTGGCAAACGAATGCTCTGCAGGCCGTGGAGGAGCGAGATGATCAGATTAAGAGCCTGAGAGAGCAAGTAGAGCAGTTTACAGGCGAAATGGAGAAGCAAACACTGCTCATGGAGGGTCTGAAGGTGCCCAAAAAGGAAAGTGGAGGTGAGTAGCTCCAGGTTCATTGCACAACAAAGACTGCAGTGATAAAAAGTCATTGGAAAAGTGGATTTTGTTCTGTGTGAAAAGCCTCAGTCTGCTAAGAGATTTTTTTTTTTGTACAGAGAAAATCTGTATGTCACAACTGTTCCAAGTGGCACAGGTCCAATGTTTTTGTGTTCCCAAGTGACACAGTTCCGATATTGGTTTGATAATTAATTTGTTTTTGTGTTCCAAGTAAACCACTTTGAATAATTTTGGTTTCCTAATCAAAATAATTGCAATGTGTTCTTCTCCCCCCCTCCACCAAGTACAATGTTGTTTGGTACAAAAAAAAAACATTATGTTCTTGTACTGATGAGGCACAAACAACACATTGGAGAAATGTTATTTGGGATTTTGGAAACACAAAAACCGGAACCGGAGAATAAAAAGAAACATCTGAATTGCGTCACCCGATAGCAAAAAGGATCCAGCTGCTGTGGCGCAAAAGACATCCTAATTGTGCTGTTTAGGAGTTTTAAAAAAATAATAATTTTGCAGCAAAAAACATTGGAAATGCAAACATTAATACCAGCAGCTGTTTATAATCGTGAAATTAAAAGAGAAGTAGCTAACCTTCCTGTTGAAGAGTACCACGTTTCATTTTTTGTCTATTTCATTTGACCCCAAAAAACTGAAATTTTTGAATGCAATCGTACAGGTGGACGCCATCTATAGGACGTACATTTAAAAAAAAAAGAAATTCCATCATTGTTTTTAAATGGCATGTTTTAAGCTTTCAATTGAGTAACATTTTTCTTCCATCACTCTGTTTTATTGGATTGTTAAAAAGTTTCAGTTTTTTTTGTGTTACCATGTATTTATAAAAGTCTTTTTGGGCTGTCCATGACACTATACAAACATCAATACAACAATAGGTAGACTGTGAGTAAAACTTGTGTGTGTGTGTCTTGTTTAAGCACTGGTCCAGCAGAGAAAGATGGAGGAGCTAGTATCCAAGCGGGACGCTGCCGAGATGAGAGCAGTAGAAGCAGAGGAGGCTTTGAAACGAGCCGAAGCTCATGCCGAGGAAAAAGACCAAGAGCTCATCGAGGCATCTAAGCGCCTGAGAGAGTACGAACATGTAAGTGGATGACAACATACATAAGTCATGAATGTAACGCCATTGGTGTCACTGCTTATCCAATCGCTAGCCGACTTCTGCAACACAAGATGTTAGTGATCTTTCATAATGAAGGATCTTTTTCTGTATTCCAGGGCATTTACGGCCTGGAAGAAGCCATTGGTGAGATCAAGGCGTGTAAAAGTCAAATCCAAAGGAGAGATTTGGAGTTAGAGTCCGTGACCAAAGAGCTCAACCAAGCATACATGACAATCAACCAGCTCTCAGAGGAAAATGAGGACTTCCGTGACAGACTTGGTTATATTTTTTCCATCGCATCTTTCACCTCACCTCAATTCCACTCAACTTTATTTCTAGAACACTTTAACAACAACAACCACAGCTGTAACTAAGTGCTGTACATAAGACAAAAATTCATCTGACTCTTGTTGGTGTCTTTCCAAAGGCTATGAACCCAAACAGGAAGTGGACCTGGGCGAGTTCAGACGAGCCAGAGACCTTAAACAACGGCAATATAAAGCCGAAAATCAAATACTTGCTAAAGAGGTAAACTCAATCTGAAGTAGGGCTGAACGATTTTGGAAAATAATCTATTGGTGATTTTTTTTTTCCTTGTCCCCCAATATTGCGATTGCGATTTAATTTGCCTATATTTTGTATTGTATGTATTCTCCCACAAGCAATTAATATTGATTACAACAAACAATAGCAGATATTTTATGCATTATAGGATATTAAGATAAAGGCAAATGATACATTAACTAATATGAAAGTTTTTCAACTGTAATTACAGGTGTGAACTTACTAAATACTTTTGACGTGCAGTCTTGTAAGCCTTCACCACAACAACATAATCCTGGCGCACAAGTGTGGTAAATATATACTGTAAACCAGTAAGAAATTACACAAACTATAGTGGCGATTACAATAATAATGCAAACAAATCTTGGATTTACCACTTCTTACATATCACTTCATGTTTCATTCATAATTTGATTTATCAGATAGACAATGAACAAATACAACACATGTATAAAAATTAAAGTTTACCTATTGCCAATCAGTAACATAACACATTGTGAAAAACCCTTCTGGCCAATTTTGGATTTTTTATTTTATTTGTTATTTTTTTTCACGTTAATGTGATGTCTGTAACGCGGAAACACCATTCACGTAAAAATAAGAAAATTTACAAAAATGGAAATAAGGGTTTTTCACAGGACAGCGACGACACGCTAATGTGTAGAACAAGTGCGATTATTCCTGTTCATGAGGGACCATCTTTCCACTTCAAAAACGGATAAGTGCCAGCAGCCATTACAGATGGGTGGCATTTCATTGAATAAATGAGTAACATCTTAGTCTCATTTTGGTTTCATTCATGAAACATCAGGCCGGATTTTTTTATCCTCTTACCGCTGGAAGTGGCATCAGTTTCGAAAAAGTTCTGTCCACACAGACATATACCCACACATGCGCTTATTCGACGGGAGTTTGAGAAAAAAAAAAAAAAAAACGGTCATTTTTTTTTTTAACCTCACAAGGTTAAAGCTCCGCTCTGCTCTCAGAGACCAGTCTTTACACAGCCATTACAACAATTATCAAATCGCATTTGTATTTCAAATGTAATTAATTGTTCAGCCCTAATCCAAAATTTCAAGTGGTATTTTCTCTGCTATGTTTAAATTGACTTGCTGTTCAGATTGAACGTCTTGAAGAGGAACGACTGGAGATGAAGAAACAAGTCAGACTCCTGGCCAAACAGAGAGGTGACTTAAACACTATTCACTCAAAAGATACATGATACGGCATCCACTTATGAGAAATATTTTTCTCCTTTCTTCCCATCAGAAACAAAAATGAGTAGTAAATATAATTAGCTCATTTCTAGCTCAGGCCTAGACGCTATTATTCAAACACAAACGTTAACTGCCGAGCCCGTTTGAGCCCATCTGCTGCTAACCAAAACAGCAGCAGCTAGCAAGGCACACAAACAGTTTTAAGATGAAATCAAAGGCATACTTCAACAACTCCTTTCAAATAAATCAGTGCCCTGAGCAGCCATTGTAGTTCCAAAGCAGCCATTAAGGTGCTCAATTCCAGAGGTCCTTCAGTCTTGATCTAAAGTTGTGTCTCTTTAGGGCCGCCACCGTCCATCTTGGTGGAGGAAGATGTCTCACACAGCACAGGAAAGCCGACAACTCAAACAGATGAAGAGCTCCAAGCCAAGGTCAGCTCCTAAGGGACCGCACTGGCACTTTTTCGGAAGGGAAACTGAATTCCTGAACTCCTTCAAAAATCATTTATGAACATTTCGTATGCAGAATGAGCACCTGGAAGAAGAAGTGAAAATGCATAAGAGACAGATGGAGCTCCACAAGACTCAGTTTCACCTCAAGTGTAAGCAGAATCACTGCAGTCGTTTCCCATCTTCAGTTTGCCCTTGCATTTGTCTATTTTCTGTGTCTTCTCAAAGTGGAGCATCTCTCCAAGGAGAAAGGGGACGTGGAAGCTGCACTCAAGGACGTCCTGCAGGCCTTGAAGGTCAAGGGGACCTGTCCATCTGACGCTGACTCTGGTATTTCCGGTCTGATGGATGTGAGTAATCTCCCTGTCGATCTTTTAATCCCGAGACTCTACCCGTTCTTGTCCTCTATATAGTCTGTTCCCATGGTGGCCATCAAACAAACTTCCAATGTCAAAGATTTCCAGTTTGCTCCACAGGATTTTCATTTTCCTGCATCCATTTGTGTCTGATCACAGGTAGGGAACGTCAGGGGCAAGCACCTAACGTCAGACCTCAAGTCTCAAATCCACAAACTAGTGGGCCGAAACGAGGAGCTCCGGCGGGAACTGAAGTCCACCCGTGAGGAAGCGACTGGCAGCGTCGCTCAACTGGCCGCTGCGAAAGAGAAGGTACGTCCAGGGGCAGAGGCCAGGAAGCTGCCCCAACTTGTCTTGTAGGACATAATATGTGGTCATAGAATCTATCATTCACCAAAATGTTTTGCAATTCAGTGTCGCCAATCTGTCTGATTGGGGCTCTGTTGGGCCAAATGCTTAGTCAAGTCTCCGTCAAAGTACGAATACTGAATTTTCCCCAAAATTATGAGTTTAATTTTGTGCATGAATTCTTGAGATTTTTTTCGTGCATCCTGTCCAACCAATTTATGTCGGTCGGTCAGACTGGTGTTTTACGCCACAGCAACATTGTTTGATCATCAGTTTCATCATTTACTTCAATGATTCTTTCGTGTACCTCGTACAACAGTTTCAGAATCACTGCCTCCATTAGAGTTTGCTTTAAAACAAAATGATAAGACTTTTAGCTAAATTTCAGGCATGGGTCATGGAGATATTTTGGTCCGTCCAATTCTGATAACAATGTGCACCAAAATATGTTGTTGAAAACTAGTGCCAGGCACTTTTTTACCCAACTTTCCACTACTGGGTAAATTTTGAGTCATCGAATACAAAACTACTTGGGTTGTTGTCGACTTTAGATGGTGTGGCACTACTTGTGATTGTCTGTGTCTATGGTGTCAGATGAGTCACCTGGAAGGAAAGCTGGAGCACCTGCGGAAGTCGGGCGGTGGCATCTTCCAACCACTGAGCCTCCCTGAGGGGCTGGAGGCCAGCAGCATGCAGGTCATCAACTCCTTAAACGAGTACGCTGTCCGGCTGCTTCAGGTCTGTTGTACCCTGTGTGCATTAGTCATTGAAGATAAAGCATTAGCTCATGTTTTTTGTTTTTCACTATCGATGTTAACTAGGAAGTCCAGAACCAGGAGAACACACGGGATAAGATGATGGCATCACTGGAGGAATACAAAGAAAAGTTTGCACTTGTTAGCCACCAGCAAGGACTTCTGTATGAGGAATACCTCAGGTTTGGAGACTCAGTGTTCCTTATTGGATTCTTGTGTACATGAAGGACGTTTTTGGGTGGTTCAATGCTAACATTTTATGGAAATTTGTTTGTAATTTTTGTGCAGTGAGAAGTCGCAATGGGAGAAGGAGAAAGAAACTTTGATGAGCACCAGAATCAAACTTGAGGAGAAACAGATGTTGGACTCTGTTAAACTCCAGCAGTTCAGTGTAAGCAAAATCAACTTCCACACCGGCAGACTGCAAACAGCCGCATCAGAACTATATCTTAAGGCCTGGCATTTTTCTGCCTTTGCCTTTCACGCATAAGTTGTCGGACCCGATAGTTGCTTTCAACACAACAGGTTGGGAGAACTGTCGAGTGTTGAAATTTCATACCCTCATCGTGGCATTGCGGAATTTCCCTTATATGGACGGGCGTCCCACTTCTTATACGCTCGTAAATTAGTCGACTTTGTGCACCCCAATTTTGTGTTGGTGGTCTTAAAAACCCACTAACGCTTCACTTTACTCCTACTGTTAGGACCTACTGGAAGCCCTGGAGAAGGACCCAGAGGAAGTCAGGCGGCATCTGAGTGAAGCGCTGCGCAAGTTGACCGTGTCCAAAGTGAACGAGACAAAGCTGACTCGACGCTGCACCACCCTAATGGAGCAAGAGCAGCACCTGCGCAAGGAAAATAGCCGGCTGAGGGACGCCGATGCTCAAATGCAGACTGCCATCACACAGAGGATAGGCCACCTGCTCAGATACAAGGCAAGCAGTCGTCTCATTCTGAGCATGTTGTCCAAACGCAGAGTTTTTCCTGGCTGTGGCTGGCGGGGAATGGGAAGAATTTCTGGCCACGTATTACATTTTTTTACACAAGCATTACATGCTTTTTCTTTCTTTTATTTCTTTTGTGTAGGCTTGTGTCTGAGCCAGGTGAATTTGTCCAGCCACTGTAGATCAAAACTGCTGGTTTTTGCTGCTGGTGATTTAGGGAAAATTGGAACTAACATTAACTTTGCTTTAGTGAAATGATCCTCCTTTTCAACTGAATCCCCGTATTTGGCCTCCATGTCCTGTGCTGAAATCTTGCCTTCATTCCATTTTAACTTCTTTGAAATCTGACAATGGGCACATCTCATCATTAACACGATTTCGAACTTTCTGACTGCTTGTAGTTAATTTACTTACTTTACAATTCAAAAGCCAGAAAGTCATTCAACACACACAGTCAAAAAGAAAACCTGTTAGGAATCATTGGGCTTTTCTGTTTTAACAGTTTTAGAGAAATTTCCAAATGTTTTGAATACAGCGCCCCTGTTGGTTTAGTACTACAATTGGAGTTAAAAATGATGACGTTTTGTAGTCGGAGGTGGCCCTAGCTATTGTCCTTTTTGTTTTTCGTGAAAAAGGAAACTGCAGCGTACAGAATGGCGGCCCTGCAGAAGGCCTTGGACGACAGCGTGCCAGCGTCGGAGTTGGAGAAGGCCAACAGGCAGTACACGGAGCTCACCGTCAAATACAGAGACGTGCTACAGAGAGACGGACTGCTTGTCAAGAGGACTACAAACTTGGAAGATCTAGAGGTGCGCAAAGGCACGATGGTGGAGCCTCAAAATTGTTCAATTGTTCACTTAGGACAGTGATTCTCAAAGTGTGGCACCACTAGCGGAACTTATTATTATTGTCCCGTCAGAGTGAGAATGCATCGCTAAGAGGACACATGGCCACCATCAACAAGGAGTTGGAGATCACCAAGGAAAAGCTGCACACGTTGGAGCACGCATGGGAGAATGCGAGGTTG
Organism: Filicampus tigris; assembly: GCF_054856515.1. Taxonomy (NCBI): domain Eukaryota; kingdom Metazoa; phylum Chordata; class Actinopteri; order Syngnathiformes; family Syngnathidae; genus Filicampus; species Filicampus tigris. The sequence goes on along the minus strand of NC_141220.1, from coordinate 24,063,004 downwards.
GAAACGGGCGCGGACGATGCGGAGAAGGGCCCCGCTGTGGGGGCATCGGTCGCCCGGCGGATGGCCACGCTGGAGATGAAGGAGCTGAACGAGCGTCAAAGGGCAGAGCATGCCACCGCCATGTATGAACAGCTGAGAAGCTCACTGAGCAAAGTGGAGGAGCGCAACAGTGAGCTGGAGACCAAGTTTGCTGAGGTAGGTTGGGGGCAAGTGCTACAGATATATAGCTCAGGGGAAAGCTTAGTTATACAATATTTCAACTCATTTAAATTAACAATTGAATTTAATTTTTTTTAAAAAGTCATTTATTCATTTAATATACATTTGCATTTGTTTAAATGAACAAATTAAATAGTAATGTGTGAAGCTTACTTGAATAGCCAATCCATGTTCTCTATTGAAATAAAATGAAATTTCATTAATCCGTTCCAGCCCCGCACAAAACACAAATTTTACATTAAAAAAAAAAAAAAACTAATAGCATTGTATATATATATATATATATATATATATATATATATATATATATATATTAGAATATAGTGTAATGAAATAAACTGCTTTTATAAATTGCAATTAAAGTGAAAGTCACACACTATAGTATTCATAGTTAGCGACTGCTCTTGCACCTTGCGAGTGTTTTAATTTTGTATCTGTGTTTGACGGTTTTCCAAGTTCAAAAAACATCTGAACTTCACTTGAGCAACATTGTGTCTGAAGCTCCCTCATAACTCACATTTTGGCTCAGAGGCTAATGACTTGTAAATCAATATGCTGTGTATTTTCAGTCAATGAAATGAAAAATGATGAAATCTAGTCATTATGCACAAACATTAATATTGCGATACGGAGCACCGAGTGGCAATGTAGACCGCTTGCCAGCCATCATACTATATGGGGATCACATCTCGGAATCAGATGTTTTTGTTTTCCTCCTCAGCTGACCAAAATGAACGTAGAGGCACAGAACTTGGAGCGAGAACTAAGGGATGAGCTGGCTGACTGCGTCGCCAAAGCCGCAAGTGACGCCGACCGGGCGAGGATTGGACAGCTGGAGGCCATTGAGGCACAACTCCGCTCCGAGCTATCAAAGTATAGTGTGCAAAAACAACAACTATAGCTTTTAAATTAGTATTATTAATGACAGGCATGTGTTTTTAATCATGACTGACAGGCTTCGGGAGGTTTCCGACATTGCCATGAAGCAAGCGTCAACTTTCCAGGCCAGACAACAGTCTAAAGACAAGGAGGTGGAATCTTTGAGGAGACAAATCTTAGACTACCAGGTATGTGTGACAGCATTCCAACTGCTAGCATTTTAGCATGTAATACATTCTCATTAGAAATAGTACCTGAATACAGGGCAATATGTCAAATCCTTATCAATCAGCCTAATCGCTCTCACAACTCAGGTCGCTACCTTGGTATGTTAGCACGCCAACTGCTAGCATGTTAGAATTTGATTAGTTTACATTACAGTGCCCAATAACAGTGCAAGACTAGAATTAGAACTTGAACATAGGGCAATTTGTTAAATCCTTTTTCTACCCGGGCAATTTGTTAAATCATTTTTCTACCCTAGATGTAAAGCAAATGACAATGATATTATTCCAAACAACTTTGGCTTTTTTCCTCTTCCGGCGATTTGCTCCGAATACCAAACAAGGTTGTTTTTTTTTTTTTTTAAGAGTTAAACATTTGAGGCAAGGCTACCTCGGCAAAATATTTGTGGCTTGTAAGCATGTACCTCAGGTCAAAAGTTTCCAACATGTTGATAAAGTTCTTTTTAAAAAATAAATAAATATAGCAACCAAAATCACTAAGATGGGCAAGACTTACTCTGCTTTTGTAAATTAATTGCCGAGCCCTACTTAACACTAGCTTCTTTAACTACTGTCCTTCTTTTAGAAAAATCCAAATAAAAACCTAGTTAATAATTTGAATGCTGGCTAAAATGAGGTCCAAAACGTATATTGTCCAATCTCTCATTTGTTGTCATCAGTCTCAATCGGATGAGAAGGCCCTAGTAGCCAAGCTCCACCAGCACATCGTGGCTCTGCAACTCAGCGAGTCAGACGCCTTGGCGAAGCTGGCCGCTTCCACCGCCCACGTCCAACATTTGGAGACACTCTTGCGGCGCGCTGAGCAGCGGCTCGACGCTGGCGAGCGGGCGCTGTTCTTGGCACGGCAGGAGGCGGGCAGCCGGTGCCGGCGCCTGCGGCAGACGGTGCAGTCGCTGCGCCGCCAGTTTGCTGGCGCTCTGCCGCTGCAGCAGCAGGAGAAGTTTTCGTCCACCCTGGGGGGCCTCCAGGAGGAGAAAGCAAAGGCGTACCAGGAGAGAAGGGAGGCAGAGGAGGAGCGCAGGAGGGCGGAGGGTCGGGCGGAGGAGCTGGAGTTGAGGCTCCGAGGCCTGGAGGAGCTCTGTGCTATGTTAAGGGATGCCAAAGGGGTCCAGAAGGTTAGTTGTCCGCCATGACTTGCCCCACATGTCAAAGTGAAAGCTTAAAGCCACTGTATCAAGAAAGAGGCAGAAAGAAAAAAAATCAAGATGCTAAACTAACCTACGTCACAGAAAGAAAATTCAACCGCCAATATTTAGGCGCAACACTGTTTACATCCATCCATTTTATATAATCCATTTTATATAGCGTCCTCATTAGGACGGTGGGTAAGAAGGACTCTGCGAGAGAAGTGTTTCTATAGTGAATCAAGGGTCACTTGTGTTCTGTTTGCATTCTAATGATCAATTAATATCACTGAAACAGGTACGCGAGTGGCACAAGAAGATGGAAGAAGCCCATCTGCAGGAGCTGAGGAAAAGCAGGGAGGTGACAAGGCAGAAGGAAGAGATCCGGTACCTGAAGAACCTGCTGGAGGAGCAGGAGAGAAACATCCACTCACTAGGCGAGGAGATTGTGCAGCAAAATATGGTGAGCGTGAGAGTGGGAGAAAAAAGTGGGTCACTCTTAGTCACTTTGTACCTAATTTTCTTCGGTCAAGATTCAAGAAGAGCGCCAGCTTGCGTGGGACCAGCGAGAGTTGGAGTTGGAGCATCAGCTGGACCAGCATGAGATCCACCAGGAGTTACTGGATGGCACTGAAAAGGTTCAGTGTAGCGATGCAGTTAGAAGCCTCATCTACGATGTGAAATTGTTAAACATTTAAAATGATGTCTAAATGTTTTGACAAGTGGGGGTTTTCCAACAGTTCTTCTTATTTTGATAGTACAGTAAAGAGTCTCTGGTCAATGATGCAAATTAATTCTAGGGAACAATTTCAAAGCTTGTTTATCAGGAGAAATAAAAGAAAATTCCAGAAAGGATGGGGGGATAAATTTCCTTATGAACATATACAGTATATTGAGATTTTATTTTAGGGCCAATGAGCTAATATTCTGTGATTTCAGGCACTAGATACCCCCAGCTACCTCCCGGACACAAATCTGCCTCTGACTCAACAACTTGAGTTTGCCTTGAGAAAAATCAGTGAACAAGTTGATACCATCTCGAGCACACAGGCCGCTGGAAAACGGTTGGAGGAGGTATCATTTTCTTTTATTTTGTATCGTTTTTCAATCATGAAACAGATGACCGGCATTCTTTCATCGAACGTAGAAACTGAAGGAGAAGGAAGAAGCCTTGAGAAAGTCCGAACAGAACGTGGCGTCCAGGGACAAAGTCATCAACGAGCTGCGTCTCCGCCTCCCGTCCGTCATCGCCAGTGGAGGGCATCTACTGGCGGATACTTCCGAGCGTGACGGCGAAGCACTCAAGCTGGTGCACAAGACCATTAAAGATCTCCAAGGGCGACTGGACAAGAAAGATAGTGTGCTCAAGAAGTACCAGAACCAGCTGACACAAGCTGTAAAGGTACGGTGATACCAAATTGTTGCAATTCAGTTCTTCTAACTAACCTAGCTACTTATTTCAGGATCAAGAGGTGCTGATCAAGAGGCACGATGACGAACTCAGGACACTTTATCAGAAGTTGGATTCCAACAATGACATCACCCTGGACCGCCTCAAACAGCAGGCAGCGGTACTGAAAGATACCCATTCGCTGGATTTTTTTGTAAAAATAAATAAAAAGCACCCTGAGGGCACATGTACATGTGGCGAAGAATTTTCAACTTAACAAGTCAGGCTAAACTCAACTTAACCGACATATCAGTATCATCACCTAGTCAAGATTTACCCCTTCAAAATACTTCCTAATTGCTACTTTAATTTTAGCTGTGGGGTTTTAAGAGTTTTTAATATTTTTTAATAGGGATAGGTTCCACATAAGAGCAAATGTGAATGTGATTATGCCTCAAATGCGAGAATGATTAATCCATTGTTTGAACCCTAGATATCCCAAAATACTTTGAGCTGATTCCAATGGACTTTTTAAATCCAGAGGTGGGCATTTTAATAAATTTTGATGGTCCATCATTTGTCAGTCCATCATTTTTCATGACAGTCAGTTAAATCCGTCAGTTAGTCCGTTGGTCCATCAGTCCGTCCCCTCAAAAAACGTCAGAAAAACAGGCAACTGCCTGTGACGGACTGTCACTGGCGCTTACACTGACAGATGAAAACCCACTTCTGTCATTAATAAACTGTCAGCAAAACGTGTGTCCGTCGATCTGACGGAATGCCCACCTCTGCTTAAATCATTCTTGGCATTTAAAGAGTTAAAATCAAGTTGTTGTTTTTTTAACACATTACAGCATAAAACCTTAATGACATTCACCCTCCCACCATACACAGCAATCAGTCGCAATTAGTATAAAAAAAAAAAAACAACTATCAGTCAGTTCTGTATCAGTTGGCTACACTAAAACAGGTCAGACCCTCATTGGTTCTCAAATGTTCCTTATGTCTGTCCTGCCTGCCAGGAGATGATGAAAAAGCCCCGCATCGTAGTGCCTACCTCCAAACATTTGGACCGCATGGCCGAGTTGGAGCAAACTGTGGTTGAACAGGACGCGTCGCTCATATCCGTCACCAATAAGCTGAAGATGGCCGCCGTGGAATTGGAGCAAGTGAAGATTGCCCTGGATACGCAGGCCAAGCAACACACAGACGAGATGTCCAGGTTATAAGGGGTGTCCTTAATTTGGGGGCTATTTCTATTGGATGATACCAGGCCATTTTTTTGTATCTGGTCCCACACAAGTTGGCTTTTCTGTCATGAAATACGATGCAACTAATTGTCGATTAAAATGCACATATTGAATGTACATAAGTCTTATTTTGCCTTGTCTTTGAATGACTTGGCCCATCTGTCAGTCTAAACATCCACATGTGGCCCTTGAACCCAAACATTTGCACATGTCTTGAGTTAAACCATCAAAAACAGACGTCATGTTTCACATTTTGAAAAGGTGCGGCACATGTTCAAAACCAGAAAGATGTAAACCTTGAACTAATGGTGACAAAGGAAAATATGAAGCTACCTTGCTTTAACATTGTGCATTTTGCTCAGGCTGAAGGAGTCTCATGTTGTTGAGGTGGAAGATCTGGCCATGGAGACCAAAGACCAGAAGAGAGAAATAACAGAGCTAAAGAAGGAGATTGAGTCCCTCTGCAATGAGCTGGAAAGCCAAAAGGAGGCCAATGTTCTGTCTCCAAGTAACACCATGAAGAACTTGGTGGAACGCCTAAGACTGCAGTTGGTCCACAAAGAGAAACAGATCAAGGTTGTCAAGGATGTTTTTTGACTTTGGATCGGAATCTTGCTCTCATGACGATTGTTTCCTCAGGCTCTCAGCAAAGTTCTCTTAGAACTGCGGACCCAGATGACGTCAGCTGCCGAACAGCAAGTCTTGGCCAATGCCGCACAGACTGAGGAGAGGCTTAACGTACAGAAGTTAGTTGACAAGCACACCAAAGATCTGAAGGTAGGCTTTACATATCAAATGTCTTATGTTGATTTTGATTGGTTGATAAAACCAGCTCATACTCCCTCCACGAAGGCTCGGGTGCAAGAGCTCAACAACGAGTTACATCTGGCGAAGGAGTCGGCCAAGAGAAACGAGAACACTCTCAGGAAGGAGGTGGATGATCTGAACCAAGAGCTCCAGAAGAGCCACAGTCATCAGAAGAGTATTCAAGCCAAGAAGGAGGAAGGAGAACAGGAAATCCAGGACCTCCAGAAACAAGTCAAGAGGCTCAGTAGCTGCATTCAGGTTGGAAAGAAAAACTTTCTAGGATGAAAACACAATGCAGTGTTGTTCCATAAAGAAATACTTGTCTATTTAGAATCAACCTGTGCTCGAGGGGAAGGGTCCAACTGTTGAGAATCTGAAGAAGAAGATCAGGAAGTTGGAGTCAGACTTGGAGAAGAGTGCTGAACTCAAAAGAGTCAATCAGGGAAAGGTTTGTAAAACCTTCAACCATTATCTGTACATATGTAATGTTTCATTTGTGCCTAGCTGAATGCTGTTTTACATGCGTATTCGTCAGAGCAAACAGGAAACACTGCTGTGGGAGGAGGGTAAGAAGTGGCAGTCCAAGCTTGAGAAGCTCAAGAATGCGCTGAAAGACAAGGAACATGAAAATGACTCTCTGTCCAAACAGCTCAGCACTATAAAAGACCTCTATGGCAGGTCAGTGTCAATATAATAATAACAAAAATCTAATGTGTCACGTGATGCTAGGGCTGAAAACGTTATCCAGAGGAAGCCGATCGTAATCGCTAAGTTAATGTTGTGTTGCCGAACACCAGAACAAAGTGCTTTGGTGATAATTTTTTTCAATGTTTTTTATTAATGGCACTGACACAGACTAGAGCGAGAGAGGAACGTACTGCAGAAGAAAACAAAGGCTCAGGTAGTGACGGCGGACCAGGTGGCGGGAGTAAGACGAGATGAACTGGACAAGGACCTTGAGGAGCTGACGAAAAAGAATGCAGAGCTGGAGACTCAGTTGATCACCATAAAGTATGTATCCTGTCTGTTTGAGTACACTTCGTTGAACTGGTTCAACATTATTGTCAATCCTAGTTCATCAGCGTTCTCATTTTATGTTTGACCCACATTCAAATGCATTGCACATGCTTCATTTTTTTCACTTCACTAAAGCATGTTTATGAAGCTTGTCGATCAATTCAAATTCCGAGCAGTTCAAATTTACCAGCCACTACCACTGTACTGACGTCCGGTGTTTGTATTTCGGGTAACCTTGTAGGCAGCAACAGGCTCTAAGTCGTGACGCTGCTGTGGAAGATCTGACTCGGAGAAACCACCACCTGGAGGAAAGACTGCGAACCATGGAGAACCAGACATCCCCCTCAAGACCACCTTTGAGTGTTACTGCGGATACACATCCCAGATTTGTAAATATTCTTACATGGCACTTCTACACACACATCCACCTCCGTTAATGATATAGCCCTGCTGTCTTTCCCTGTCTTCGTCTGTTTTCTTTCTTGACTGGTGTCGGTTGGATTCTGCGCATGCAAAGGGGAAACTCTTGCAGACTTCCAAAGGGATGACTTTTGATGTTGATAACGTGTCATCGGAACCTAGTGCAGTGCCCCAACCGGATGAACCACAGTGCTGCTCTACGGTCCCTGAAGTCAACACGAACACTCCTGAAACGTCTGAGTCTGAAACCAACGCTGTAGAAAAGAGTATGAACCTTGAGGCGGACAAAAACCAGACCGCAGAAAACAATTACATAGAGGGTGCAGATGTGATGGAAGCAAAGGGGAGTCAAGGGAAATCTGAGGCTATACCAGATGGTTCACAAATTGCAGAGCCTGGTTTCGAAGGATGTGAATCATCGTCTTGGTCTGCAGAAGAAGGTGAAACAAAAGGTAACATACACAAAGATGATGAATTGGCTAGTCAAGAAAGTTATAAGGACGAGGGGGGATCAGGTGCAGAAAAGCCCGAGGGGACAGAACAAGATGAAGTGTCTCCAAGGGAAGCAACGACAGATATTCCAGATGTGACCAAATACAAGAAACCAAGCCTAAACCTCGACAACACTATAAGGAAACAAATGGAAGATGGTGTGCAGAAGCCTGAAAGCAGGTCGCAAATATATCCAAAGGTACTTCAGGCCGCTGTAGTCCTCCAGCACTCTAGTAGTCTTGTAGTATTCCTGGCAGAGCTGAAGACTTCTGAGTATTCCCCTTTCGCCCTTTACTTTTCCATAGTGGTGTGTAGGCACATGTTCCACACACAGATTTCTGTAGCCTTTAAACAATGATTCTTACCCTTGCGTTACTCTAGACGTCAGAGAAAGATGCAAGGACGCCAAGAGACATAGACCTCCAGAAGGAAAACCTCAAACTGGCTTCAGAGAACCTGGAGCTCCGTCTCCAACTGGCACAGGCCAACATTGACCTGCCAAGGCTAAAGGTATGCACCACTTTCTCCATGGTTGCTGTTAAGTACCTTGTCACAATTTGTATATAGAACCCTAGATTAGTGGTTTAATGATTTTGTTTTTCTAGAGTAAAGTTGCAGACCAGGAGGAGATGTTCAGCGTCTTGAAAAAGGAACGTGCCGATTTGCAGAAAAGGCTGGCGAATTCCAAAGTATGATCCCGCCAAAACGAACAGACTTTATATAACCTGACAATCGTTTCTTATGGGATCTGCAACAGGTCGGCTACAGCGGGAACACTGTGCCCGAACTCGAGAAAACCATTCACTTGATGAAGAAGGTGGTGGAGCGGTTACAAAAGGAGAATGAGGCACTAAAGAAAACCTCCACAAGTCAAAGTCAGGACAAGGTTTTGGAGCAAAAACACAAAAAGCTACAGGTTGTTGTCCACTCATGACTCACACATTTTCACCAAAGCAGGCTCGACCAATCGTCTTTTGTCTTGTAGGCCGAATACGACAAGGTGAAGGGTCTACATGAAGCAGAGATTCGCAGAATGGAATCGAAATGCAAAGGACTGGAGAAGATAGTGATGGAGAATGAACGTCTGCGAAAGCAAGTCAAAAGGGTAACAATAAAGATCAGCATGAAAATGATGAATATCCAGTGCACCCCCGCCTCGTCACGATTCACTGTGTATTTTTTACTCTCATGAGTAGTTATTAAAAAGCCCAAGCTAACAAATGACATAACCCTTTTATTACAGGTTGCAAAGGCGAAATAAACACACGTTTGGGATAAATGTAGGGTTTTAACTAAGGCTGCACAATATAGTGAAAAAATAGATTTGACTGTTGCTGATGAGGGACGGACTGGGACCAAGTAGGTCGGCCGGAAATACCGCCCAGAAGTTATAGACGGATAGTCGATGCCCAGTTCTGCTCACTCAAATGCGCAATGCAACCCAATTGTTGGACATTATCCAGGGGAATTACAATTAATTAGCCAAGAACACGTTGAGACTTCTTATTTTGTCGCATTAAAAAAAATGTATTTCTTTCATTAGATAGTAAAAATGTAATTTCTTTAGGGACATGTTGAACATCGCAATAATATCGATATTGCCATAGTCAACATCCATGTCACATATCGCATGTTTTTCCAATATCGTGCAGCGCTAATTTTAATTATAATCGGCAATTAAACTTTTTGGGGGAGGCGGGGTGTCAATTTCTCAAGGATTTAAGATTGTAGATCCCATATCGATGAATCATTAAGTAGCAGAACACCATTTTCGGCTTACGTGTTGTCAAACTTCGGTCATCAGGAAGCGGAAGCCGCACAGAAACTGCGATTGTCCAATACCAGCATGGAATTGGGCTGTGAGAGGCTCGAGGTTGAGCTGGAGGAAACCAAGCAAAGACTCCGCGACGCCCTGTCCAAACCGGCTGTGGAAGTCACTGACAGCAAGTCCGCCAAGGTGTCTGTGGTGACTCGGTAAGAAGGCTGGCTTTCACCATCAGAAAATGTTGCCAACTGTTATGTTTCTTCTTTCTTTGAATGAAATGTTTGCCCCCTCCTGTTTCGATAGAATGTTTGAAAACAAGATGAAGGAGCTGGAGAAGGAAGTCTCGACGAAAACCTCCAATCTGGCGGAACTCAAACAGAAGTTGAAGGAAGCGAACCTACGTGCGGAGACGGCGCAGATCCGCATCGAGCGACTCGAAGATGAGGTAAAGTTCGACTACTTATTTGCTTTAATCCCCCGCCCCAACACGAGCAATCAGTCCAGTCTTAGTCTTTTGCTTATTGCTTCGTACAGTTTGGTTAGCAGATCCTCGGCATGAGAGCTTGGTGGGCTATAAACTCACACTAGAGTCGGTCGGCCACATTTGCGTTTAGCCTAGCAGGATACAACCCTCCACCTCCACCCAGCTTGCATCCCATATTTATACATTTTAACCTGCCCAATAAGTCAATAAATCTCTTCTACTTCTTTTGTACAGGTTGACAAAATGAATGTTGCCAGCGGTCCGCACACAGAAGCAGATGCCCCCAAGAAATTGAGGTATGACTCTAATTTTATGTCCATCCCTCTGCTGTAAGACACTGTCACAATGTGTTGCCACTGCATCACACACACAACATAAACTAAGAAAAAATCCCAAAAACCAAAACACTAAGCGTTGTCACTCCACAATGTTGAAATGTGTCCTTGTTTCTGTTCCAGCGAGCTATGCTAGTTACTTCAAGTATGCTGCACTTGTTGCGTTTTTGCATACTTTGGAATTTCTCCATAGTATTTTTGTTTTGAATTGAATTCCACTTTTACTTGACACAAATTGCATTATACTATAATTTTAAAAATGTGTATAAACATTTTAGGACTATTGTTTTGAATCGTTTTTTACAGTGAGTTAAAAAAAAGAATGGACGAGTACAGCGAGCAACACAGTGGGACATCCAAACACGACACAGGTGACACTCCCACTTTACATTGCACTTTACACTTCACCACAACAAACTAAATTCTCCGTTCTCGCCCTTGATAAGATAACAGGAAGTTGAAAGGTCTCCTTAAGTCCGCGGAGCTGGAGAAAAGCCAACTGGAAGCCCAAGTCCAACAGCTGAAAGATGATTTGGGCAAGTTGGACGCCGCCTTCTTTGACGAGATTGAGGACTTGAAGTACAACTACAATCTGGAGGTGAAGAAGAACCTTGTACTGGAGGCGCAGCTGAGGAAAATGTGATCGCGCCTCAAGAGCCACCCTCAGTTGAGATCAAAATCGTTTATGCAGCTTTTAATAATTTCATGTCTCAGATTTTACTGAACATAATAAACCTTTCAGTGCCTCGGTAGGGATACACATTCAGTGTCATTTGAGCTATTTATTGTCAACAGTTGTTAACAGTGTAATAACTTTGAAGTCTTCATAGGTTACTATCATAAGGGCAACTTCAGACGTAGTAAAGTTGTTGTTTTTTCAGTTTTACATCTGTATAATTGTCATGTCGTACTGTAGTGTTTGTTACTAATAAAACGTTGCACTGGTTACTACAGTAAGCCGTTGGCGCATTTGGTCGACATTCTTGATATCCAGCTTGACGTCCATCTCCTAAGTACGCCGTCTTCATTAGTTAAAGGCACAACATGTTACTCGTGGGGCAATTATTTAAAGTGCGTCCATTTCTTTGGCATACATTCTTTATAATTTAGCACACTTTTAGGATATCTTAATTGCAATGAACCCGTTTGAGCGGTTATTCGATATCCTACTAGTGCACTTTCTTGTCTTACTAGTGAGGATAAAATTAGCTTGTATGTTTTCCCACCCTTTATTAGTTTGATGGTCTTCTGTTACCCACCATCTAGCTGGCAACGGTCAAATAAAGGGGAGTACCGGTGTTACGGTTCAACTGGCTTCCAGATTAACTGGCTCCCGATTCCAGATGTGGCCGTTAGGGCAATGTCAAAAAGTCATTTTGTGTTTCCTCTGCAGATTCGTCACAAGCTACATGGAAATTGTTCAAGTGCATTCCTGTTCAAATCCTCAATCAACACGTGATACCAAGCGTCTCGTTTACAACTCTCGATTCGTGGCAATAAGTAATTGTAAAGGTAGTAAAAATAAAAATAAACAAAACAAAAAGTGGAGGGCGGTACTCGAACCCATCCTGCGGTGAAGAATAAAGACACACATGCCGCTGCCTAACCACTGCGCCACGAGCTGGCACACTTTGGGAGGTACACAATTAATACTTGTAGATCGGAATAAGTACCCCGGCACGGAGGCACAAATTAATCTGGTGTTAATTGGATACGCCCATGTCAACTGGCTACTGGGAAGCAACTTGACATGGTCGCGATTGTGTTGCTTTTCACCTAAAGTTCGTACCTGACATTCCCGCGGACACGGATGCGCCGAAATCACTAATGAGTGATGAATACGTGCAAGGTTGTAAAAATAAGTGGTCAAAAAGAAGCATCAACATGTTTGAGGCGATGTTGTAATCGGCTCCATGAAAAGGAAGACACGCATAACTGCTGTCGTCTGATCGCACTGTTTTCCAACATTCATAAATAAGCACGGCGAATTAACAGCACATGTGGCCTAGTCTTGGGTAACAGCAACATTCCTATTTCATTATTCGACCATTTTGCAACATTCGGAACTGAGTGTTCTATATTTATGTCTCATTTAGAGGCACAAGGCATTAATAATAACCCCAATTTATGTTGCAGTTGGCTAAATCAATACACATGCTGTATACATGATGTTCATGGTTGGCGCGCTTCACTAGACTTAAGTCGTGATGTACTAAACTAAATTATCGAATTGTAAAGAAGAATAAGACGCTTACCAGGCATAATTCTTCGAATTTCTCTCTGTAAACGCGAGTAAAAACAACCACACAACACGGTGGGTACAAAATGTCCACCAGAAGTCCGCCAAAGCTGGCAAACATGGTAGTTACCAGTTGAGTGCTGACGTCATTATCAAATGCTAGGCTAACTCGGCTAGCTACTTGCTTAGAAAAAAAATCCGTCAAAGTTCCACTTTGAGAAAGAACAAATACACCATAAAAACGTCATAAAAGAAAAAATGAGTACGTGCAGTAATACACAGAGTGAGCCAAAAGTAGAGATACACATTTTATTGCATTGTCACTATTTAACACAATGACAGTCACATTTATTTAATAAATGTCCTTCAATATTGCAACTACCCTCAAACCTTTGCACAACATCACAGTAATTCACACCAGCAGCAATTTCTACAAAGTTGCCAAAAAGGCACTTTCAAGACATGATTGGGGGTTCTAATATATTTTAGAGGAAAGTGGTAGGATGTCCAAAGTAAGGTTCCAAGACAGAATTAGGTTTTCAAAATTGTGTTTCGAGCCAGGGCTTCAAATTAGGTTTCTAGCCAGAATTAGGGGTTTAGTTATGGTTTCAAGCCACGGTCATGGTTTTAAATAAGGGTTAAACTTTCAAATTAGGATTTCAAGTCAGGATTTGGGTGTCAAAATAGTGCGAGGGCTTCAAAAATAGGGCTTCTATCACCCGAGTTAGGGTTTTAAACGAGGGTTAAGATTTCAAATTCGGGTTTCATGACAAGTGTTAGGGTTTTATGGAATGTTTATGGTTTCAAAGGGCTTAAACGCCAAGGGTTAAGAATTCTAAAGTTGGGTTTCAAAATACAGTAGTAAATTGTAGTTTCTAGTTCCGATCCTTCCTTTGTACCTCCTCCCTTCCATAAGTTAATTAAAAAAGTGCATACCCACTTTTGGCCCACCCCCTTTATTGGAGTCGACTGGACTATTTGGTCCCTTTTCGATATGAAACGTACCAAAATAAATAAGAAAAAAAAAACCTTATATGTTCCCCTTGTTAATCAAGCAGTTTTGTCAGGTATGTTGTAGGTGATGAAATAATGGCTGTTGCAATGTGCTTGCTGAATTATAAAATACCAAACTCATCATCTATCATAAACTGAAGTGAAATAAAAACAATTTATTCTTGCATAAAATACTGAAGACCACTGTTCATAAATACAAACGTAGCATGTTTACAGTCATTACAGGTTAAGCTTGGGAGAATCTCCCTCTGCTATCATCCTATCGAGAATGAAAAATACTCTGAATGGGGACATAGTATTATGGAGCAACGAAATCCTCTGTGTTACTTTCAAATTGCTTTTTCTCAGTTTCATCCGCCTGCTCGGGACTTCTTAGCTCCTTGGTATCTAAGTGGAAAAAGTAAAAGGTTAGATTTTAAAACGTGAACATAGTATAGCGCGCGGGAGTGTCACCTATGTCGCTCGTAGGGGTCTCTCCATTTGGATCGCCCGAGCATGGCTTTTGTTCCTGTGCGGTGTCGTCGTTCCTCGGCTCTCTATTGACACAAATGTGGTGATTTTTCAATGAGAATTTATGGGCTTTTAAAGTTTTTAGCGGTATGCCAAGTTTCAATTTAGAGTTGTGTGCCTTCAGTGCCGGGCAGCGCAGTGCCATTAAGGGCAAGAAGAGAGAGAGGAGGTTCAGTAAAAATGACCGTTCCCCCAGAGCAGACAGAATATACGCTGGATATAAAAAGTCTACACACCGCTGTTCAAATGCCGCGTTATTGTGGTGAGACCACGATGACTTCAAAACCTTTTCTACCTTATAAAGTGTGTAAATAAAATTGCACAATTCAACTGACAATAAAAATCAAAATCGTAAATTAATCTGGCAGATTTTTTTTTTTAATGTTTATTATTGTAATTGAGTTGTATATGTTTTAGGTCATATTAATGGTGAAAAAGGTTTAGAGATTATTTATCTTGGTCCATTTTTTTTTTTCATATTACAAAAAAAAAGGGATTGATATCCACTGTCTGCCGATGAGTATTTATCTATTTTTTATATTTTAATGCTCTTGTTTTGGATGTATTTTTGCTCCTTGTGTGTTGAGGTAGCAGTTGTTTGAAGGTTTGTAATTCCCATGCCCCCTATGCTCATTTCCATGCCGTTTCGCCTATTAGGTAACAAACTTTTATAAGATAAAATGACATGGGGTGGTTGAACGTTTTGGTGTCTAATTTACGGTAAACTTCAAGTGTGAGTGACTTCTTTTCCTAGAAAAATCTAATCTTCATACTTGACTTCCTCAATGATGTCTGTTTCTGCCTCCACGTTGTCAGCAATGTTAAACGTATCTACCTGAAAATGAGACCAAAAAAAAAAAAATATTGAAATATTCCATACTTTGTGTTGCCATTCACCATCACAATGGATTTGGGAAGTGTAGCCTTTTCGTCTTGAATTTAAGAGCTTTCGCAAAATATTCCATTTATCGTTTAGGAATGACAGCCACTTTACCCCCATTTTCAGGAGCTCAAAAGTATTTGACTTGTAGTCTTTTAAATGGAGGTATGCATGTGTACATACAGTATATTGTTCATGATTTTTTTTTTTCCAAATGCATTGTGAAGGTGAATAGAGGAAACACCATAACTGTATCACAATTCAAATACTTCACCAGTGTACTCAAAGTTATTTCCACATACTTCGCATGGATGAGAAAGACTTTCAGCATTGTCATTCTTCAGTGAACTGCACATCTCCTCCAGATTTGCAACTTTACACTGAGGGGGGGAAAAAAAAAAAGATCAAAAACTAGAGTGATTCAAACTGCATCATGATTAAGAGCATTCTAATTGGAGTGACTTGTATCGGATTTAAATTTGACTGGCTTGAAATTGCGTCATAATTCGAGACAATCGTATTGAGTGGTCATTGAAGTGACTCGTATCGCATCACAATTGGAGTGAATAGTGTTGCATCGTTAGTGGAGTGAATAGTATCGTAATTGGAGAGGCTCATATTGAATGGTAATCGGAGTGAATCGTATCGCAATGTAACTGGGGCGCGTTTCATAATTAGAGTGACTCAATAAATTGTATCATAACTATAGTGACTCGTATCGAATCATAATTGGAGTGAAGTCATAGTTGCAGTTTCGCTAGTCCTAACTTGAGGCAATCGTATCGCATTGGTATAATGGCAATGAATCGAATCGCCTCCCAATTAGAGTGAATCGTATCGCATTGCAATTAAAACCTGATCAAATAACCCCCCCCCAAAAAAAATTGCTAGCACGAGCCAGTCTTAATGTGTACCTTGAATTTCGGCAGGTCTATGTTGGCTTGCGCGAGCTGGAGGCGCAGCTCCAGATTCTCCGAGGCCAGCTTGAGGTTTTCTTTCTGGAGGTCCCCGTCACTTTGCGAGGGAGTCTTAGCATCTTTCTTTGGCACCTAAAGCAGACGCAACATTCAACCGCGCCAATGCTTGGGAATGAACACAAAACAACAACAACAAAAAAAACTCACAAGCGGTGTTGCCGAAGACTTGTTGGACATGTGCTTTTCTAAGGATCGCAGTCTCTCCTCCAGGGATTGGTTCTTTTCCTCGACGACCTCGGCATTCACAGATTGTTGTTGCCTGCAAGGTTACCCAAATCTCAAGCTTCTACTAGTGGTAGTATTAAGAGATACGTACTACTTCAAATATGAATAGTTAACATTTCAGTAGTGAGGCACACTGGTAGAAAAATTGTGAAATTCACTTCATGCTTTGAATGGGGAAAAGTAGCACCATCTGGTGGACAAATATACACATGACCAATTGAAAGTCACTACAATAAAGCCTCCAAATTGGACCGAGTCCTGCTGTGTAGACCGAAAGCCAGCGAGTAGTTGACGGCATACATTAATATTAAGATACATGATTTATACATATATATGTATATAACGATTCATCGACAACAAAACAAATTGTTTCGATTCTCCAATTTCTGTAGTCCTCCATGAAAGCAGACTGATCATGTTTGTGTTGACTCAAAATACAAATGAAAAAAGCTTTTACTTTGGAAAGAATGATCAAAATGTTTGCCTATTTTCTGACATTCCCTAACAAATCAATAACTGAATCATAAATAATTTCTTTGTCCATTTTCAACATTGTTTAATTTAAATAGAGGGATAGAAATGAAAAGCATTTTTTTTTTTTTTTTTAACCAATTCATCTCATTCACTGCCATTGATGAATTCAGTTGTCTTTTCACAGTCCAGCCATTCAATCCCAGGAACGTATTTATATCTTATTCAATTTTTTTCAAACGTTAGGGTAAAAGAGGCTCTGAAAATGTCTGGCAGTAAATGAGTTAATTGACAATGAATCGCTGATTAAAACAATCATTCGTTGCAACGCCAAAACATTATACTGAATTGGTTTGACTTGGCAGTTGCGTGTCTGCTGGATGTCCACTTAAAAACCGAAACCGGATATAGTTTGAGAAAGCTTGTGTATTTTGTGGCTTCCAAAAACATGCAAAGACACCTTGCGTAAGCTCCAACTAACCAGGAACACTAATGAGAGTGAGCGTTTTTGTTGTTAGGACTAATACATACTTGGCAGGGATCAACTGAGTTTCCTTCTCTGTTACCCGATCAACCGTCATTCCCTTAGCCTTGGTCTTCTTCTGCGTTGTGTTCTTCTCTTGCTCCAGCCTGCGTCAAAACAGTCAACACGGAGGTTGAATCATCATTTGAGTTTGAATAAAAAAACTTTTGTTGTCCGGCCGGGAAAACCGTTGCCACGCTGACTTTGCATAGAGGTCTTTCATAGTGATGAGCTGCCTTGACAGGAAGTAGTTTTGTTGTTCCTTTTCCTTCAGGATACGCTTCACCTTGTCCAACCTGGTCCGCCACTTCTTAGCCTCTTCCCACTGCACTACTTTTTCTTTGCTCTGGAAAATGAAGTTGGCTTGATGAGCCCCACGAAGTTGGAAGTCAAGAATGGTGAGAATTTTGTTGGTGAGATGAAGAACATTGTTGGGGACGGGGTTATAATAGTTTGGGATTTTTCATTCGAGTTTCGTTTCGACTTGGTTTCTTTTTTAAAGTCAGTTAGTTTTAATTCGTTTGGACTTTTTTTTTTTTTTTTTTTTTTTAAGTCAGTTAGTTTAAATTTGTTTTTAGAGCGAGTTTGCTAGTTTTTATTTTTTCAAAAATGCTATATATATCGAGTATCTGCCCGGTGCAAGATAAAAAATAAAAAAAAGTACTAAATACTGTGTAATGAACTACAATTACACAAACAACTGGCCTTGGTTCTTCTGTAGCTACGGATGTACAGCAATACCAAAATATAAACTTTTAAAATGAACCCCAAAAGCTCATATATAATATTAATTGACCGAGATGAAAACGAAGGACAAATATGTAGTTTCAGTTAGCCTTCGTGTTTTTTAAAAGCATTTTCGTTTTCCATTTAATGGAGTGAATTGTAACACGTTGCTATTGGAGTAAATGGAATCATAGTAGCTTCATACGTATGGTGAGTACCGTACGGTAGGTAGAGTTTGTATACATCATCATACACGTGAATAAAATCAAATATTCCCTAAAGGTTCACTAAAGTGTCCATCATCACCCAAATATCCCGCCACGTGATTCCACACCCCTTTAATAACCTGAGCGGGGTCAACGCGGTTCTTGCTTTGCTTCTGCAGCACATGGAACTCTTGTTCTTTCTCCTCCAATTGAGTGCGGAGCGCCTTCTGAGCGCTAAGGCTCTTCTGCAGCCTCTTGTTAAGGTTGTCCACCTGAGCCTTCAGTTTGTTGTCATTCTTTCTGGACAACTCATTTGCCGCTTCCAGTTGGTCGCTCAGCTCCTGCACCTGAACCTGAGGAGGAGACGAAAGGCGCACATCCAACGCACTCTGTACGGGACAATATGCCCTTTGTGAAACTTTATTTATTTTATTTTTTTGAGGGGGGGGGAGCAGGCCTTGCAATTCACTTTGCATTGACGCTGTGTGTGTGGGCCGGTTGCACTTTTCACCCATTCACAGTTGTAACTTTCTCGGGCTTTAAATCTCCAGTGTGGGTTAATTTTAGTTTTTTTTTTTTTTTGTCCGGATCATTTTTGTTGTATTGAAATCAACCCATAAATTGGAAAACAGACAGACAAAATAAAAAAAAAAACCTGAATTGGAATTACCTCAAGTTATTATGGAAGAAGACTCTTCTTCATCTCTCGGGGGAGAGATAAAATAAAGTTAATGAGCAATTGTTTCTTCATAATAGTGTTTTCCCTTATTTCTATATGTCACTGTATTAATTATTAACCACACACAGATGAAAAGGTAAGTATAACTTAGTTTTGGCTCTGAGACGGATTCATTGAGTTTCCATTCATTTCAATGGGAAGCATCGCCTCAGTTTATGAACGTTTCGGGTAAGAAACGGGGTCACGGAACGAATTAAATTCGCAACCCAAGGTTCCACTGTATATCAATTTGCAATTGAAGTAAACACTATCGTGTCATAGTTGTAGTCAATCACATCATACTGCATCACAATTGGAATGAATCGTATCTCTGTTATTGGAATGAATCGTATCGTATTGTAATTGTATTTTCGTTGCATCACATAATTGGAGTCTATCATCTCATAATTAGAGTGAATCATACTGCATCAACATTTGGATGCAAATGGACTGGTCAGGTTGCGGTTGACTCAATGCCCCTGAGAATACAGTACAACGACCTTGATGAATGAGAATATACACTGGCCTATTAAAAATGTCAGCAATGCCAATTTGGTGACATTTGGAGCTCACCTTCAAGTCTTTAGTGTGCTTGTCAACCAACTTCTGAATGTTGAGTTTCTCCTCGGTCTGTGCGGTGTTAGCCAAGACTTGTTGTTCTGTGGCAGACGTTATCTGGGCTCGCATTCCAATGAGAACTTTGCTGAGAGCCTGAGCAGATAGGCATCATGAGAGCGAGTTTTTAATCCACGAGTCAAACTCAGGGCCCACAAATTGAAAAGTAGTATTTATACATATGACGTCTGATCCCAAATTTGTTGTTTTTATTTATTTAAAATATTTACAATGACAATAAAATCTGGGGCCACTCCTGTACCGTATTTTCCGGACTATAAGCCGCACGATTATATAAGGCGCACCCCCCCCCCCAACAATATATAAGCCGCACTTTTATATAAGCCGCACTCATTCTATTTTCAGAAAAGAATGGAAAAATATACATAAGCCGGACCTGTATATAAGCCGCACCCATTTTTGTTGAAAAATGTGATATTCGCTGCATTTACAGATTGATTTTGAACTGTAAATTGACAGATTCTTTCCTAATGGTGCCCTTTAACACGGCAAACTTTGCTGATTAAAACGGAACAGAACCAAGGGAAAATAAAGTACTCCACCTACAGTCACATCCTGTTTGTAATTCCGTTTAGAGCGCCCCTTGCAGTGGAAGAAAAACCCACAGAATAGCCGCACCTTTATATAAGACGCATGGTCCAAAATTTAGGAAAACAGTAGCGGCTTATACTGTAGTCCGTAAAATAAGGTAAATGTAATAATATGATGAGATGATTATATACAGCTCTGGAAAAATATAAGTGACTGCCAATTTATCGGTTTGATGCCAACAAATGCCATTTCCAAGACACCTTCACTGATGCAAAGGGACTGAAGTGTGTATGTCATCTGTAACAAAAAACGATTAAAACCGGAAAACCATTTTTTTATTTAAAAGCTGCGAGTGCATTGAATTGAACCGAATCGTTCCACTTTGAAATGTATAGAGATACGTATCAAATCGTCTTTTATTGGCGAGATATATCTTAGAAGGAATTGGCACATTTCTAATGCGTTGCATTTTAATGTGTGTAAAATGACAACAAAAAGGTAATTGCATCATACACTATCAAACTGAGCCATACATACGATATCGAATCGAATCGTAATCTCACTGAGTCGAAACGAACCGAATCGTTCCACTTTCAAACCGAACTGTCCTTGAATCGTTTCGAACCTGACATATCGAAAACCGTATCGAATCGTCTTTTGTGGAGAGATGCACACCCCTACAAACAAAGCGGCATTGGGCTCAAAGTCCTCTTGTTTTTCGTTGTGTCATTGTTTAATCTTGCATTTCTCTCCTATTATTTTCCAATCGGGGCACTAAAGAAAACCATAACTACGATGCGGCCCAAATGACAATGCATTTGACATCCCTGTTCTAATCCAACGTATTCAAAACCACAACACTACCTTGATCTGTTTCTCTTTGTGGACCAGTTGCAGCTTGAGACGCTCCACCGTGTTCTTCAAGTTGTTGCTCGGGGACTGAACGGTGGCCTCCTTTTGGTTCTCCAGCTCGTTCTGGAGGGAGTCAATCCCCTTCTTCAGCTCCGCAATTTGGCTACTCTGGTCTTTGGTCTCAAAGTTCACATCTTCCATCTCGGCCGTATGAGACCTCTTCAGCCTGCGCCAAATCTAACACGTTAGCCGCACATGGAGTCTATTTGCGAGGAGAGAGAAAAAAACGGGGCAATCACCTGGAGATCTCATCGGCGTGCTTTTTGGCCTGTGTTTCCATGGCAGCCTTGTGCCGCTCCAACTCGGCGGCGGCCATCTTCAGCTTCTTGTTGACAGACGCGAGCGACACGTCCTGTTCGGCCACCATCTGCTCCAACTCACTCACGCGGTCCAGGTGTTTGGCCGTCGACGTGACGATGCTGGGATTCTTCATTGCTTCCTGCGGTGAGGAGCCAAACAAGGAACACTGAAGGCTTCATTTGAATATTCATGGGAGTTATGATTGACTTTTTAAAAAAATTCGCATCCTCCGTCCGCAAAATGGGCGTCCCGTCCCTGGGACGGAATGCCCATCTCTGCCGACCTATAGGCGATTACTATTTAGTCCGGCTTGACAAAAAGGAGAACAGACGGACGGCGGAAGGGTACCCACGCTGCAGGCGATAAACAGACCGGCAAATTTGAGTAAAATGCCCAGCTCTGCTAACCAATGAGCGGTGACAGTGATTTTAGCCTGCAAGCTAACTTTTGTCTCACTTTTTTTCCTTCTTTCTTTTAGGGAGAAACATAACCAAGAACAAACAGTCAGCTTGGACTCACACAGCAAAGCTCCTCGTTCCCTAATTGTGGGTAAATTCCGAAATACACTACAGCTTCACTCCGACCATTCGGAAACTCAAGAGCGTTGTGCAAATGTGCCGTTCGGTTATTCAGAGTGCCCAAAAAAGGAGTGCCGGAGATTGAAGGATTTTTGCTATTTGCCTCGGGTCTTGGTCCCTAACCCCTGCGAATAGTGAGGGTTTACTGCAGCTATTTTTTTGGATAGTCAGCAATTCTAATTTTCAAAAAGTAATAATCAGTACCGCTGCTTGCCGTTTGAGACGATCCAGGGCCATGTTGTTGTTGGAGTCCAACTTCTGATACAGCATCGTCATCTCCTCAGCGTGTGTTTTTATTAACTCTTCTTGATCCTGATGACATCAACAAAGTTAGAAGACTTTGTTTGGCGTATTGCTAAAAGTGTAGCTAAGCGGTCCACCAGCCAGACAGTTGCATTGTGTTCATTTCACGAGTAGCCGTGACGATAAAAGTGCTAATCTAAGTACCGTATTTTCCGGACTATAAGTCACGTTTTTTGGGTTTTTTTTTCATGGTTTCATGGGTGCGATTTATACTCCGGAGCGACTTGTATGTGAAATTATTAACACATTATTACCTGTGTATCATTTCACATGTTATTTTAACCCACATAAAGAACATAAAGGTAAATCCTAAAAGCTATTAAGATGCATGAATAATTTAAACAGTTAAGATCTAAAATTGTGTTAAATAAGTAATTTAAATAGTATGATAAAAAAGACAATTTGACTGTTTATCAATCCATCTATACAAAATAGTGTACTGTTCCTTTAAAAGGCGCCATGCCTGGCAGTGCATGATCTTGCATCATCAGTCCGCCACACACACGCACGCACGAGAGCGGAGGAGAGAACAGATAATTACAACCGAATACAAAAATACTTTTGCAGACTTGGAAACATTGTAAAAGACTTATTTAATCGATCTACGACCGTTTTGGTGAGTTTAAAGTTATCTTACCGTAACTTTCTTGTAATGCTACATGTGTGGTATGTTAGCTAAAAGTTATCTTACTGTAACTTTCTTGTAATGCTACATGTGTGGATGTTAGGTAAATGTTATCTTCGTAGCTCGGTGGAAATGATGTATACTAAGCGCACAATTTTATTAATTTGATTTATACACATTTATTTGCATTACGAGGCAGAGACGACTTGGATTCCGAGAGGGGGTGGGCGGGGGGGTTGGGTCGACTTATACTCCAGTGCGACTTATATATGTTTTTTTTCTTCTGTATTATGCATTTTATGGCTGGTGTGACTTGTACTCCAGAGCGATGTATAGTCCAGAAAATACCGTACATGCAGCATATATACATACAATTACGCCAGCATCAGCGAGAAAAAAATGGAGTGCTGCAGGTTGGAGGAGACACATTTTAGCGAGTCAAGACCGTATAAAACAGAGTGATGCAACAAAGTGTAAAGCATAACACTGCAGAGGCTAAACAATGGAAAAGTGTCATTCGAGTGGCACCCTTTGCGTCAAATGTACCTTTCCCATTTGAGTCAGCTGGTTCTGGTACTTTTTAATCACGTCTTCTTTATTGTTGAGTCGACTTTGGAGATCCTTGATGCTCTTGTGGGCCAGCTTCACGGCAGACTGGCCGTCTGCCTCAAGGCCGGACTTCTCTTTTAGTTTCTGCATGGAAAATTTACTTTTTAATGAAATAGTTGGGTCTCCGCACATCCATAAAGTGTGAAACGTAAACAGGTAAATGTTTTCTCATTTACCAATTTCTGAAAATGTATTGTCATGAAGTCCCAATTCTGTGATTTACCGCCCTCACATTGAGTTGCTTTGCCTATGACTTGGAAGCTAGACTGTGTGATGGTCCACCACTTTCAGGTCAAGGCTGGAAAGCCAAAACGTAAGCAGAGCCGCACTGGTTTTTTTTTTTTTTTTGAGGCAATCGTTAAGTTGTCAATGTGGTGGCGGAGGTATTTGTGTTTTGCGAGGTGTCTGCTGCATGCACCACATGCACAGATCTGCACAGTAATTGACGTGCAAGAAGTGCTGCCTTCACGAGTGAAAATGTTGAGGTTTTTTTTTTTTTTTGGAGTCTTTTGCTTTTAAGACCACTCCAGCCTCTGACGCCCGGTCGCAACGCCCTAGCATGGGCGTCATGCTAATGGAAGACTTTCTTGCCATTGGCTGAGCAGTGTATGGGGTGTGGTTAACAGTCATGAGACTCGCCTGTCCCCTCACAAGAGGCTAATTTCACCAAGACAAAAAATAGGGTGTGTGCTTTTATTCCTGATCTTTGGAGTACTTTTGAGAAAAGCATCTCACAGATATCTTATTCAGACATTTTAAAATGTGGACAAAATGCATGTTTCATGATAGATACCAATGAAAGTAAGATGGGAAAGTCGTACCTCCTCCAAACACCTGCAGGTTTCCTTCATCTCTTGGAGCCTCTGCTCCTGATTGTCCACCTTCCTCTTGGCCCTCCTGCTCTCCTGCTCGTCCTTCGTCTTCTCCCGGACGGCCTTCGCGTACTCCTCTTGGAGGCTCGCCACCATGTCAGAGGCAAAGACCTTCAGGTTATGCTAAGAAGGACCAACCAGTGGTCAAATTCATGAGTAGTGCCTCAAACAGTTAAAGACTGTCATGTGTCAATTCCGGTTTGTCTGCGCGTCCCTGCACTGCTTACACTAACAACATGGCGAGTTTACCAAAGCACTGCATGTTGCCTAGTTAGCATCTTGCTTACTATATTTGGTGAATTTTCAAACTGATGTAGTCATTTTTTTTCGCCCCCCAAAAAGTCACTAACGACCTTAATTCCTGCAAGAGAAGAAAAAAGACCTGATCTGATGATCTGAGTCGCTCCATATTCATGTAATGAGAAAGAAGAAGAAAGAAATCAGCCCGGTGGAAGGGACTCACAGAGTTAATCGGACTGAACAATGTACATTTATACAGTACATTGCTCAAGCGGTGATTTATCCACGTTGGAAGCTTTTCAGGCGAGAAAAGTTTCCAAGTCGTAAATACTTTGCAGAGGTCTCCTTGCCTCACCTGTACAATTCAACTTGAGAATATGGCAGAGCTGGATGCCAACGAAAGACATATTGACAGGCTGCAGCATGCAGTTCGATATCTTTTGTTTTTAACAAGAGGAACGTTTTTTTTCCCAAGAGATATTATTTCTGTGGATGCTAGTTAATGTTAAGAGGAAAACATTTTTTCACAGCTTGTTTGGTATCACGAGAGACAAAGCGAATTCCGCCCAAATTGAGTTAAATGGAGGGGAGGGGTGGTGGGGGTTAATAAAATTTGTGTGTGGGAAAATAAGATTTGATTTTTAGGACATGTTAGCGGCTCCATGTCGTGTTGATGCTTACGTTGGACAGCCTTTTTAGACTGGGGATGTCCGCGGTGTCTTTAGCCTTCAAGGCCTGGAGGACGTCTTTAAGTGCAGCCTCCAGGTCACTTTTCTCTTTGGAGAGCTGCTCCACTTTGTGAAGCAACGGGCACAGGAGAAGAAGACCACATGAGTTAAAAAAAAAAATAATAAGTGCATAGACATCCACCAAAACTTACATGTATATACTTGTGTTTTGATTTATTGCTTTCACTGTCTTTGTTGTTGTATTGTTGCTTATTTTATGTTAAATAAAGTGCTTTGTTACAGCTGCAGCTGTTGTGAAATGCACTATATAAAATTGTACTGTATTTATTTATTAGAATAAATCTATACACCAATTATTTAATAAGATGTTTTGAAATTAACTAATGTATTTTTATTAACCAATTGCAGGTACATAGTAACATTTAAACAATTGTAAAATATATGATTTTGTAATTACAAAATATTTAATATTACTATTTAAAATAAATCTATTAACCAATTACGATACATATAAGTATTACCGGTAGATAACTGAATAAAAAAAAAAAAATTAATACATATGAATACATACATTTGAACTCATTTTAGGAAAGAAACTGCTAAATGAATGCAGCAAATATAATTGAACTGTTGATGATGTAAATTCTCTGTGGGCCGGAGTAAAGAACAAAGCAGGTCGCACATTTTGCCAACCCTGGTATGCATGCACTTATGTATGTTAAAATGTTCCAGTGTATAATATGATAGCCAAAAACGTGCTTCTAATAAAGGTTTGGCACAAGGGACCAAAGGAACCAAAATGGAGGATAACAATTGTAATTACATTCAAACTGTGACTGGCATTTGATGAGTTCCGCCTCACTCTTTGACATCGTCACCGCTTCTTCCCTCAGTTCAACCTGACAACGAAAGATCATGTTAAGTTTTTTTTTTTTTTTCAATAAATGGGAAAGGATTTTTCTTCCAATGTGCCAACCTTGGCTTGGGGCTCTTCGTTCGTGCGTGTGTTGCTGTTTGGAGTAGGAGTTGGTGGGCATGTCACATTGTGTATGACACTGTCCTCTTCCAACATGGACGGTGGCAGCCCTGAGAAGGGTGGGCATGTCACACTGGGTATGACATTGTCCTCCTCCAACATGGACGGTGGCAGCCCTGAGAAGGTTGTTTTTTTCACACTGGGTATGACATTGTCCTCCTCCAACATGGACGGTGGCAGCCCTGAGAAGGTTGGTCGTTTCACACTGGGTATGACATTGTCCTCCTCCAACATGGACGGTGGCAGCCCTGATAAGGTTGTTTTTTTCACACTGGGTATGACATTGTCCTCCTCCAACATGGACGGTGGCAGCCCTGAGAAGGTTGGTCGTTTCACACTGGGTATGACACTGTCCTCCTCCAACATGGACGGTGGCAGCCCTGAGAAGAGACAAGTACGGTCAAGACTGAACAAAAAAACGACACCAAGCTCTAAAACATGATACAAATTGGATCAAAATTCCTACAATCAGTTCATTTCTGAAAGACCCCTCCCTTATGGCCCTAAAATGTCCACTTTGAACCAAAATAGCCACCAAGAGCATTTATTTACTCACTTGTTTTTTTTTGTTGTTTTCACAAAAGTTTGTGATTTTATTTTTATCTATTGATCTTGTTTCTATTACTGTTTACGGGATCCATATGTTTTGGTTTAGACGTGCCTCTGGCAGAGTCATGAGACTCTTTTTCACCAATCCGACGTAAACATGATCAACGTTTGACTCTTTCACCAATAAAATGGAGTCAAAATCGCTATCGGGCTTCTCAGATCATTTGAATCAAGTGTAATGGAAGACATCTAAAGCAGGCAAGATAGGGATAATTGAGGAGCGGACTTGGGCACGCCTGGTTTATGTACTTTGCTAGGTGCTGCTGTTTTTGTTAGCAACGTGGTTCAAATGGGCTCATCTTAGCCCTTTAATGTCCGCGCGTGAATAATAACATCTATGAATTGAGATAATTACCGATTTAACTTTTTTGGAATCATAAAACACGCTGTTTTTGTTATTTATTTATTTTAAGTTAAGGTTTTGTGTCATATACTGTAATTGCAATATTTGATTATTGGTTATTGAGTTGTCTGTTTTGTTAATTGATGTGTATTTTATGTTCTAAACTGTACTGCAATGTTGTGGAAGAGCCCAACTGGGGACCGGAGTTGAGAAATAGCATTAGCAATAACCGCTACATGCATCACATCGGCTGCAAGTTTGTATCTATGTTTGACTGCATTGTCCCTGTTAAATAAAGATTTATTATGATTGAATAGGGGAATATCTATTTGAGGGAGGCGCCTATTTGGTTTAAGTGGATGACACACAAAGTGGCTAAGTAGGTAGTGTACCTTTTTGCTTGGCTAGGTGCCGGACTTGTTTCTTCATCACCAGTCGTTCCTCTTCAAGACGTTCAATCTGAAGGAGAAGTTAGCGTAAACAGAACAAAAAAAAAACAGCAGTCAAACTGTGGATTGTGTTTACTTCTTTCGCGAGGACTTGATTTTCGGCTTTGTACTGCCGTTGTTTAAGGCCTTTGGCTCGCCTGAACTTGCTAAGATCAATTTCCTGGCTGGGTCCATAACCTTTGAAAAGAAACAAACACAAGAGTCACAAGACCTGCGTGATTGTTGTCGTCGTAATGTGATTAAAAAAAAAAAGACATCACCAAGTCTTTCCCGGAAGTCCTCATTTTCCTCTATGAGCTGGTTGATTGTTATGTATGCTTGGTTGTTCTCTTTGGTCACAGCCTCTAACTCCAACTCTCCCCTTTGGATTTGAATTTTACACTCCTTGATCTCGTCGACGGCTTCTTCCAGGCCGTAAATGCCCTGGAATACAGACAAAGCGCCTCCATCGTGAGCCATCAACAACCTTTGTCTCGAGCTTTTCACAGAAGTCTGAAAGGACACACCGACGGCATCTCATGAATGACTTGGGAGTGTTTTCATCCACTTACACGCTCATACGCTTTCAGGCGCTTGGTGATCTCGATGAGCTCTCGGTCTTTTTCCTCGGCGTGATCTTCGGCTAGCTTCAAAGCCTCCTCCGCTTCTGTTGCTCTCATCTCGGCAGCGTCCCACTTGGACACAAGGTCTTGAGTGTCCATAAAGACGCCTAGAAATAGTGTTGTTAATGTAAGCCAATCAGGATCAAATGGACAAACTGTGAAACAAGAAATGTTAATTGAGCAGACTGAGGTTTTTCATACAGCACCGAATCTACTTAAAAAAAAAACAAAAAAAAACACTTTTCATCACAAATGTCTTTGTTGTGTTCACAAACTCGAGCCACTCACTTCCGCTTCCCCTTTTGGGCATCTTCAGACTTTCCATGAGCCGCGTCTGCTTCTTCATTTCGTCCGTATACTGCTCCACTTGCTCTCTCAGGATCTTGATCTGATCGTCTCGCTCCTCTACAGCCTGCAGAGCATTTGCTCGTTAAAATTTGTCTTCATTAGGATAAGTGGCATGTTCATGAGAGGACATGAAGAGAAAAACGGTGCCTCGTGTACCTGCTCCAAGGCAAGATTGTTGTTTCTGTCCATGTCCAACTGGGCTAAGCGCAACTTCTGCTGAAGCTGACGGATCATCTGCTGGTTCAGCAAAATCTCCCTGTCCTTTTCAGACAGCACTTTCTGTGAATAAAAGTCAAGTCGTTAATTTTCCACAACCTCCACACAGGTGAGCACATCCACTTACAAGCGAGGATGAAGACACTTGCAACTAGTCCAGCCACTGAACATCTTGTCTTAGTCGTTCATAATCAACAGGGTTTTTGCTTTGCTTTTGACACAGGAGCGGAGTTATGGCATCTACACATTTCTGCCAGCAGTGGCGCTGGTGGAGGTCGTCACCAAGTTCATTTTTTAAAGTCGAGTAAAAAAAAAAAAAAAAAATCTTTGCAATAATATGTTCTGTGTGACCCCCACTAGTCTAGACATGTCATTCTGATAAATATTGCGAGCAACTTTTTCAGAAATCCTGAGAAGCTGACAATTTATGCAGCACCACCCCCTACTGTCGACTGACACTGACGTCAAAGTGTACACGGCTCCCGTTTCCTGGATCGTGCTGCATAAAATTGTCAACCTCCTTGGATGGTTGGATGATGGTTGATAAAATGGCTGCTTCAAACCAAAATGGCTGACTTATTGTGCCTTTGCAGGCATGGCTTTTTTTTGGTCTTTTTTGTGGGTTGACTCGTGATCGACCTGCCTACCAAAATTCATGTTGCTAAGTGAAACTGGAGTTGTGGGCTGAATTTTTATAAATCTTGGGGCCATGACCGAAACAATCACAAGTCGGTTATTTTTGAAGGAGCTGTAGAAATGGACAAAAGGATTCCTAAAATGCTCACTTCAAACTAAAATGGGAGATTTATGTGTCTTTTTAGGCATGGCTTCTTGAGGCTTTTATGTGGGTTTACTTATGACAGCCAAGCCTACTAACTTTCATGTTACAAATTGAAACAAACTTCGGGGGGGGGGGGGGGGGTGGGTGAATAGTTAACCACAAACCTTCCATTCCTCCACTTTAGCATCCACTTCTGCCATAATGGGGTCGCCCTCTTCCGTCATGTCGGTAATCTTCTGTGTCAGCTCTTTAACCTGCACGGGAAACACGCGTCAACACTATGAAAACGTGTCAAAAGTGTTTCATTTTAGGAGGGTGTTTACTTGCAGCTTGGCGCGATCCCTCTCTTTCCTCAGCTGGTCTGTTTCAGAGTCGCACTGATGGATGGCCATCTTGATCTGGTTGTACTCATCACTCATCTTCTCCATCTCAATGGTGGACTCCGTCACACATTTCTGCATGCGGAGGTTGTCCGCTTTCAGCCGCAAGATTTCGTCCTCTGCTTGCTAAAAAAAAAAAAAAAAAAAAAAAACACAAGTCGGATCGCCAATCAATCAATCACATTTTCCAAAGCAAAATATAAAAAAAATTTTTTTTTAAATCAGCCAATGTAAAGACAGTGGGACAGAGGTGGTGAGTGGGGTACCTGAAGGTCATCCATGCACTGGGCGAGCTGGCGGTTGGTCGAGATGAGCTTCCGTTGAGTCTCGGCGTTCTCCTCTTTGGACACATCTGACTCTTTCAGCTCCAACTCTCCATGATAAAAGTCCACATCCTGCTGGAGCTGTGTGTTCTGACCCAGGACGCATTGACTTTTAGATGACATGGCACACAAGATTTTGAATTCAAAGCTCATACAAGATGTATGGAGCAGAGTTAATAGGACTTAGGAATCCTGCAGCTTGTTTTTATTGTTAATGTCATAACATTTGTTTGTTTGTTTTTTAAAACAAGTGAATTATCTAAAAATGTATTTCTTAAGAAAGGGTTCGACATGTATTGCAACAGTCGGCTACTGTTTTGCACAAAAACAGGGCCACAAAATGGCAGGGTTCCTGTGCACGTCAAAGTGTGGCTTCTTCAGACATTTTTTGTGGGACTACTCGTTTCAGACACGCTAACCAAAATTCACGTAGCCAAGTGAAACTGGCTTCGGAAGGCTGAAGTTGCTGAACTTTCAAAACATTCCAGCTATTGACTACCAAGTCGGTTTTTGAAAATGGATGCCTCAAAATGGCCGACTTTCAATGCATTTTTCAGGCATGGCCTCTTGGGACTTTTTTTTTTTTTGTTGGTCTCTTAATGGGACATGTCTACACAGCAAAAAGTTGAGTGTTAAAATGACTAACAATTTGAAGTGATGCCGCAAAAAAACGATAATCTGCTATTAATTTACACCCACCCAAAAAGCGTGGTAATTGTCTGCAGATACCAGAAGATGGCAGCAAAACATGTTCTGTTTGACAAATACTTTACAATACTTTTCAATCTACATATTAGTCAGTGAATGATTCCGAACACAGCCTTTCTGTCTGTTTTCAGATATTTTTCTGATATGTTTGTGGATCTACTCCAACTCAATTCAATGTTTGTGTTTACTTTTCAGCACCAACCAAGTTGTGTGATTGTTTGGACATGCCGTGTGCTGTACCTCTCTTTTCAACATCTTCAGGTCGTCCTCAGCAGCCTCTGCTCGCAAAAATAGCTACAAGAGAAGTACAAAGGGAAAAAGATGTTTCAATTCCAATAAATGTTTTATGATGAAGATGAAATAATTATTTCTCTATAGACTGTTTCCCCATTGTGGGGGGGAAACAAATTGGGACAAATTAGAGGGGAACCTGCATTCTGGAGCTGACTGAACTTTTACTTATTTTGATTAGTTTAGTTTTCATTGTCTGCAAATAAATGCTCAAAATGATAATATTGGTATTTGAAATGTGTTAATTATGTTCACAGTAGTCACTAAAATAAAATAGAAATATTCACTTTAATGAAACATATACCTATAAATAGCAAAATCCGTGACATTGATGATTTTGCAGTGATCTCTTCAGTTTTGTCCCGAGCTGTACATGATGGAATGTCTCGAACAAAGTGTTCCTACCTTCTCCATCGACTTCTTCTCTCTTTTAATTTCCTTCTTCAGCTGGTTGACCATCTCCTCCTTGCGCACCAGCTGGCCCTTGAGCTCCCGGATTTCGTTCCTCAGAAAGCGGTTTTCTGGGGCAGTGCCGGAGTACTAACGTGTGATATAAAGCGCCAACATATGAATGATTTTCACGTACGGGATACAAGGCTTCGCACGAGACTCACCGTTAGTTCTTCCTCCAGTCTGGACACCTTGGTGAGAAGCGTGTTTTCTACATGGCAGAGAGAGTCATGAGAACCAATTTCAACATGGCATTGTGTTTAAAAAAAACATCGAACGTTCATACAAACCATTTTTCTCTTGTTCTTCAACTAATTGTTCGGCCAAAGTCGCTTCCTGGTGTTTCATCTGAGGAGACAAGGTCGCAGTTACACAACATTTGAAAACCACACAATGGCTTACTGCAGTGGTTCGACAACCTTTTAAACGAAGTAATACCGCAAAAAAATAGTACCGACCTACATATATGTTCAAAATCAAATGGTTCGATTTGATACGAATATCATGCATAAGTTAATTTCAAATGAACTTACTGTATTCCCTTCAATAACAAAATTAAATGTAAAAAATGTCAAAAGTAAATGAAAACTATTATATACTGTGGTTCAGTCTCTCCTGTGCAAGGCTCCCACTTAACAGTTCAATTGGCAAATAAGCGTAGGCTATGTGAAATGTCGAATATATGCGAGTGTAGAGCTGTTTGAACAGCATGCCGACACATTATGATGGACAGTACATAATGCACTCCATTTAACATTGTCATCAATTCGGGTCAGATAATGGAAGGATGGATGGATTTTTCATCTGTTGGACCTTTTTTTCTCGGATTGACAGACAGGCAGATCTTTGATGTTTACTGACGGAAGCTCGATTAAAATAACATGACGGACTCACCGACAGTTGATTACAGTTTGGTTCTGCTTGAAAAAATGACAGATTGACGGATGACGGACGGGTTCCCAGGCTGCTGACGGATGACGAATGATGGACCGGCAAACTTTAGTCAAATGCCCACCTTTAGTATTACGCCTTTTAAATGCTTCCTTTTCCTGTCTATTTGAGGGAGGTGAGATAACAAGGCCTGGCGTATATCGGGGCAGATGAACTTCAGTATTTTAATGAAGTGTCAATGAGGTGTACACGCAACAGATAAGAAGAGCACATGAGGTATAGGGGACCTTGAGCAGGGCCTGAAACACTCGCAAAATGTGGACGACATCTTCCTGAGCTCGGCGCTCCAAGTCCCAATCTTCTAGCTGCAACACAAACACAACACAGAGGCGCAAATAAGGAAAACGTAACCAATTAAATGGTTACTGTGGCACTTAAACTTGCCAATGACAGCTATGTCAAAAAATGATGAGTTGAAAAGATGATATGCAGGTAATGTTGCCCTTTAAGCACGTTGCACTGTCCACAATCAGGAAGCAAGTAGTACTTATGTTGTCTTGTAAAA
The DNA here is from genome assembly GCF_054856515.1 of Filicampus tigris. Classification (NCBI taxonomy): domain Eukaryota; kingdom Metazoa; phylum Chordata; class Actinopteri; order Syngnathiformes; family Syngnathidae; genus Filicampus; species Filicampus tigris. The sequence goes on along the minus strand of NC_141220.1, from coordinate 24,029,801 downwards.
TTAGCTCACAGCAGGACGCACCTTGAAGTAGTTGCAAACACGTGTGGGGTGGCAAATCCACAATGTGACACGGAGTCCGTGTATGCTTACCGACGTGAGAAGGTCAATGACACTGTCCAGTTCATCCTTGTAAAGTTCATGGAGGGTCGCCGGGTTCAACTTCTTCACATTGTCCCACTCGACAGCAGCAGGCATCTTGAGCTCTAAAATGTCCAAAACCACCAACAAAAAGGAAATAAATTAAAATAAATCATATTACATATTTTTTTCTAATCTATTGCATTATTATTCTATTCCATCAAATGCTAGTTTGATTAATCACACTAAATACAGTAACAAAACATTATAGTGCCTGTTTTCTTGTGGCTTTGCCTTTATGACATCATGGAGGTGAGGTTGATAAAATGGATGTCCTTCCTATGAAATGATAAAAATGTCTAAACGTTAGGTGTTTCAGTGGTGGTACATTGACTAACAATTGTGATCCAACTTACAAGTTTGTCTTCAGTAAAAGCATGTAACCAAAAATGAATTTGATATATGTGTAATTCAAGTTGGGTAACACTCTCATCAGAGGTCCGCCTTATTTGGCACTTAATACAGCTACCACGCTAATATTTTTAGTATTACATTGTATTATTAAACTATATGAATAACAGGAGCTCACATTGGGTTACTTTTACGGCAGTTATTTTGTGTGGTTTTTATGCACCATTAATAACAAAATGTGTCAATTATAGAAAACAATACCTGACTTGTCAAGAAACACGTGTTTCCATATCCACAGACGGGAAAATAATTATATTTTTAGTAGAACGCTGATTAGTCAGTTCCATTTGCAAAGCCAATCATAGATGGTCATTACTACTACAACGTTACGTTTACTTGTCCGCACTCATAACCGTAAAAAAAAAGAGAAAAAGGTTAGCTTAACCGCGTAACGTAGCCCCGAAACTGGCCAAACCAGTATCTTCAATTTTACATAATATTTGGATATTAATCGTACAGACATTGACTCTAAACTGCTTTTAAAGCAGTTATTTAGTGCGATTGACTCTAAACTGCTTTTAAAGCAGTTATTTAGTGCATTTTGTGTGCATTACACATTCAAAACCGTTAGAAAAGATAAGCTAATTTAGCCACAGACGTGTTACACCTCCGGAAGAATAAACGCGTCGGTTTATGACAATAATTTAAGATTAATCAATCACAATTAATTCCCATTGAGAGAAAGATTATCAGAGGTCTCAAACCTAAACGATCGTGTTCGTTTTTTGGTCGAGCCTATCACAGTCTGTTATATTGCGCGCCTCAATATCGTGTCAATTATTCATGACCTTAACTACTCGCACCTACTCCGTTTAACTCTTCGCTGAACGCCTACCTCATCTTTGCACCTAGCTGTTTTTGTGCTCTCCCTGTCACGCCATAAGACAAGCACCCAAAACGTAATGTAGCTTCTAAGTCACCACATATGCGGAGCAGCTATAGTTTGCCGGCTGGATTCCGGTCGCGGTAAGGCTCCCTTGCAGGTGGTAAACATGATGCAATGAATGGTTCGAATGGCTACTGGCAGAGCTTGAATTTAACATCAGATGCTAATGGCAAGATTCTCAATGTAAAATACAGTATATGCCCAACAAAAGTTAGACGTTTATATATCACTAGAAATAGGAAAGTAACGAGTTTAATTTAATCGTTCTGTGTCTAAGCATGTAGAATAATAAAACATGGGAATGTAAAGTAATAAACTGATTTTACAAATGTAAATATTGTATGTAATGCAGTACTTGTGTTCGATGTGTGCCTTCGAGAGGTATGGCCTAATGAATGCCAAAAAGCTGGAGTCGGGTTTGCCAGTGTTGTCGCCGGTTTGTCCACTGTATATGCACATACAGTATCCGTGTTTTGGGGAGGTATACATTTGTCGTTCGCTGTATTGCACCATACAATTTCAAAAAATGTACAATTTGTGACCTAAAACCAATGTGGTACACTTTGACATCACCTGTGTTGTCAAATTAGTGACCTATGCTGTCAAATAATCATCAAACATCTTTCCCTATAGGCAGGCTCAAGGGAGCCGCTCCAAGTTGAACTTAAACAAGAGATGACGGTGATTTATGACAGCTCCAAATCTGGCAAGTACAGTTAGAATGTCAGGAGATTGAGGGAGTTTGTCTTCATTTGACAGTAAGGTAAAATAAAAATCTATTACAGAAAGAGCCTTTTATCTCCTTGCCAAGTGTTGAGAGATGATATCCAGAGTGAAGTACTCTATTGCGAATAGTACATTTTGTCCAGTTTTGGGAGTGTAATGACAAAAAAAAATCACATTGAGAAGCTGTTTACTCCAAGTACAATACAGTTGCACATTTAAACAGGGTAAACATCAACCATGAATTGGAACAAATTTTGTTTTAATAAAAAAAAACAAGGTTGAGTCATTAAGTAGCAAAATGTTAAGACTCAGTATTGCCTCAATCAAGGGGGTAATGTTTTCGGTCAGGTGGTTGAGCCATGAAGGAATGTCTGGTATTTTTTTTTTTTTTTTTACAGTAGAAACATTGTAATCATGCACATAGAATACTTTGAGTAGTAAATACGGCATTTCATCAAATAGTGGCTGGAGCAGACTGATAGTGGTCACTCCATATTATGTCCAGGGCTAAGTTCCAGCAAATTCAGTTCAGTCTGCCTACATTTTGTGGATATAACATCTTTAATGTGTTAGCGTTCCAATAGACTGACGTGCAATCACTTACAATCCAGCTAGCAACCTGATTTATTTGTTGGGCCTAATCTGCAGTACCAAAAGACAACACCTTAATTGATGATTAGCGCTTCGGTAGACTTGGCAAGAGGTGGCGCCACAAAGTTGTGGTGAGCAACCCGACTTTGTTGTTCTAAACAATCTGCAGTATTAAAGGTGATCTTGTGTTGCGTTGAGTCAGCGTCTTTATTGACGATTAGTACCGCCATAGACTTCAACCTGTGGCTGCTCCCCAATCTTTTCTTGTGTGCGTCCATGTTTATGTTCTGGGTAGCTACACAACATATTTTCTTCTTCCCACAGTTTAAACAATGATTTGTGTTCCCGAAGACTCTGACGTGGCTGCTATACAAACATATTTTCCGACCAATCTGGAGTACTCAAAATGATCTTACATAGCATCTTTTAACTAATTGTGGAAATACTGCCTTACAACAAAAGGAAATATTAAGTTCCATTCGGCAGCCACGTTTAACAAATAAATACATTAAAAAAAAACTTACAGTACACACTGTATTTGAATTGTGATTTTTTTTTTAAAGAACTTTCTGAAATACTCTGCTTGTTGAAAACTAAATGAAGGGTGTGAATGCACATCTGCCTTTGAAAAAGTTTGTATTCACAAGTCAAAATGGATGTCACGCAGACGGCTGAAACGGTGTCCACTGAGGTGCGATAATGACGCGAACAGACTCTTGCTGTTGTCGCCTGCTCCAACCGCTGTCCCGCCCACACGGACCACCGCCGGCTTGTTGCCCAGGTGTGTGTCCTCTGCTGGCCACTCCAGGCCCAGATGGTGGCGGTGAACCTACCGACACAGATAATATCCCTCAAAATATGACAAGGGGAACAGAGTGAAGATGTAGACTGCAACAATAGCTTCTGTCGCTAGCTGCTGGCTCCGCCGCCTCACCTTAAAGAGCGAGCCGTCGTCGCAGTGCCACACAATACCCTCCACAAGGCCCTCAGTGCTGCCGCGGAACCACGAGTAGAGCTGCTGGAAGTCCACCGGTGGTGGGTTTTGGATACGGACACTCCCATGGGACACCAGCAAGTGGATGGGTTGCTTCTTGGATCCCAAGCCTGTCAAAACATGGTCATAAATTACTACGTGACAAATCCCCCAGTGTACCACAATTTAATGTTTCTACTTCAGTAAGAGATGCTAGCTATAGGATACCACTAAATATAGCCACAATTTATTTGATTAACTTGCTTTACGATTGTTTAAAAACTGGTGGTCATAAATCAATGACTTCCTGAATAAAATATAACTACCATAATTTAATGTTTTCAAGGCACTAAGGGATGCTTGCAACGAGCTGCAATAAATGTCGCGACAACTTGCGTAATCATAACCCTGGTCACAATGTCGACGTCATAAACGAATGACTATCCAACGATTATAAATTCATTTCCATACATGACCACAATTTCACATTTCTAAGCTGCTTAGCAAAGCTAGCTCCTCAAGGTGCTGAAAGTCAAAATCGTGTTGGTCATAAACCAACGACTACCCAACGAAAACAATATATTGATTGCAAAAGACAACGTAATGTTCCTTGGCCAGTAAATGTCAGTAATCATGCATGGAAATCCGACTACATTTGATACTGATGGTTCTGGGGTGGTCATAAAGCAGAGTACCTCACTACAATTTATGTCCAAACCAATTTTTGAGTGGTTGATGAGTAAAACTTAGGTCATAAATCAGCAACTATCCCACAAAATTTATATAAATTGTGCCTAAATGTTGATGCATAATTTGAAACTGATTGTTCTGTACAACTTGGGTCATAAATCAATGACTACCGTAAGGGTTTCCATTGATGTTGGTCCCGATCAGCTCCAGAGTTTGTTCCTGGAGGTCCGATAGGGGTACAGCGGCAATTTCCAATGTGCCGTAGTCATCGTTGGCGACGGGACGGAGAAGCAGCACAGTCCCTGCACCATAATCCACTACGGATGAGTGCCAACAGTACTGCTTGTTGCCATCCTCCACCGGAACCCAACCTGATATTTACAGGAAAACACTGTGTAGTTGTTTCGTAAAATCTCAGTGAAAAAGCCTTTCGTATGAATCCCCTTTTAAGCATTTTCCCACATAGCTGGTCTGTATAAACAGCATCGACATGAAATGAACCCCCTTTCATATTGTCTGTAATGTCAGCAGACCTGGAATGTGTCCATGTTCATCAGGGACGGGATGACCGTTGTGATGTTTGACTCGGTGAGCCGGGATCCACGTGCCCGGCACGGTCTTAAAGTCCTCTTCCACATTCCACGTAAAACCTGAAACACAATCCACCAAAAAGTTTCGAAGCCGCTGATAGACACTCGCCCTGAACTACCACAAAATCTCACTCGAATTTCTGTCCAAATCGCATTATGACTGATTGGACTGGAAAAAAAACTGTTCATGAATCAAACACAACCTAACTAAAACAATTACTGACAGATAATCACAATTTAATGTTTCTAAAAGACTTCAGAATGAACATTGACTTATGACACTCGCTCAGTTACCTTTGGAGCTTCTGTGAGAGTATTGATATTTCTTGAATCTCTTCTCTGCCTGTTTATTTGCTTTCCTGTCCAGTCGAGCCCAAAGGTGCATTTTCCCTGAAAGGACAGTGAGGGAAAAAAATATATTTTACCACAACTCACTAGAACATGATTATGTTTTTTGTCAGGAATTGTCACCTTTGTAGTGTGTAATGTAGCAGCAGGTGCCGTCCAGTTTCTCTGTGGCCAGTGCGCTGTTGATGTCCGCTTCCAGCACAGTGGGGTTCAAGATGGTGGTGGCGACCATGTGGAATGGCTAAAAACAACAAAAACAATGACAATCTTTGCAGATGCCAGCATTTTCTTGCCTTTCTTTACCCATGTCGCATTGTATATACGGTATAAATGGCTTTGACATTTAATTTGCTGTATTACAGTATCACATCTATTCCACTTTTGAGGTAAATGCCTGTTCGGAAGGGAATTCTACAAGGCCAGGACTGGGGGGGTACTTTAACATCCATCATTCTAGTTGTAGGAAGCAGTGTTGCTGTGTGAGAAAAAAATATCCCTTTTTGCTGGGTTCTGTGTGAAAAGAACAGGTCCTTTTTGATGAGTCTCTTGTGAACAAGGCTTATGAATCTGCCACTACCTGATTAAGGGCTATGAGGTTGCAACACTCAGGTAATGCTTGGGCTACATTTGCTTTCAACACAACAGGGTAGGTGAAATCCTGACGCCTGCTCTGACGTCATGCAATTATCATATTGCAGGATATACTATGTCGTTGTGAGAGTATCAGTATTGACTCTCAAACCATTCACACTATAACAGAAATCAAGTCCTATGAGCAGGCAGGCAACGCGGTTGTGGTATTTCCAAGGCGAGACTAGTTTTATTTAACAGTGCTAAATCAATCGTAACATCGTTAACATAACACATTTGCTTCATCGTCGTTTTTTCATGTCACGCACACTCACTTACTTGGCAGTCACGTTTTTTGGACGGTTCTTCCTTGACTTCCGTCATAAAAACACACGATACCTTCTGCTGCACCGAGCCGAGACGTCGCATATTGCCACCCCTGCCAAAATAAATAAATAAAAATATGAAATGATATTATCAGATTAGAATATCGGGAGGGGGAGTGGATAATTGTATTGTGATTGAAAGACAGCGTGATGTGTTTTTCCGGACACGTGACATACCTCTTCTTCTACGATTTGAAGTGTAGTATCACGTCGCGCTTTGTACTTCTCGAATAACAGGCGAGCGAAGACCTATAACAAAAAATATATGAAAATGATATTTGATTATAATTATAGGCCTTCAGTGCAATGGCAGAGGGAGAGTAATGGTTGTATTTTAGTTGAAAGCTAATGTGACATGTATTTTCGGACACGTGATGCACCTCTCCCTCTGCCCACCCCATCCGTTTGATACGTCAGAACGGCCGTCATCCTGTGGCTGTCATTGGCGGCCTTTGTTTTTTAAACTCTTTATTTGAACAACGTAGTGAAACATACAAAAATGGCAATACTCAAATAGTTTTCGACAAAAAAACCCCCAACATAATTGCCAATGGAGCAGTAGTTAGATATTAATCATATATACATTACAAAATAATGAAACATAACGGACTTATAATTATTAACTAAACAAGCCATAATAAAACAAAAAGACAGACTCTGGGCATGTGAACCTCTTTGAGACTTTTCTTTGACCAAGGGCTATACAAATAAATTTGACTTGACTTGAGAAAAAAGGCTGGAAATAATAGGAGTGTTCCAATGATGGACAGCTTTACAGACTAATTGTACAATTGGACAAGACAAGAACATATGGTCAGCGGTTTCAGTGTCATTGTTACAGAACCAACATTTACTTGTCTTCAATATTGAAATGTAATCTTAGTAATTCTTTCGACAGGTAAATATTATTCATAATTTTAAAATGTGTTTCCTTCATTTTGAGGGGCAGAATCAAAATCAGGGTAAAACACAGCAATTAAACAATATATCCTAGCTGTAAACTGTAATTCTATGCAATGTATTCACGACTGTTTGGCAATTTGTGCAACCACAAGCAGAACACTGATACAGTACCTTTGCTCAAGACTTGACGAAAGACTTCCACAAGATGGCGGACACCCTGACGTATTATCCGACCGTTCCGTGCATCAGTAAGAGATGTCTATGTTTGTTCATTTTTTTCTTGAAGCATGACCTGCGTAATTTAATAATAATAATAATAATAATAATAATAATAATAATAATAATAATAATAATGTACAAAATACATAAAAGGCCGGGGTGTGATTTTCTAACAAACCCTATAATGAAATAAAGGCCATTGGCCAGAATAAAAGGTGGCAGAAAGCCAGTCTGAGTTGCATTTCTGTGAACGTGACTCACTTTTTCATCTTCAATGGTTTGTAATGTGGAATTCTTCTTCCACATCCTCCTCTACAAGTATTTGTAACAAGCTAGCATGTTACAAAAAAAATAAAATAAATAAAAAATAGAAGCTAGTATGTCTTAGCTAACAGGCGATAAAGTCTTGGGTTTCTTCTTGTTTCGTATTTTCCTTTTTAGATTCTTCAACACAACTGCAAACACACATATGTTAAGCCAACGTTTATTCAGTTTGCTTCATTTATTAATTATTTATCTTTTTTTTAAGGAAATCATATTACTGAGGCATTCCTACAGCTACTATAGTTACTAGCCACAACATTAGGTACACGCGCATAATGTAAAGAGTCAGACATGTTTTTTTTTCTCACTGTTTCTTTTGAAATAACATGTTTATTTTTCCTGTCAGAAAAGTATTAATGTAACAATATTTTCGCGACACTGTGTGTATGCTCATTTGCAGAGCTGGGCGCTCCGCCTATGTGACGGACTGGAACATCTATCCGTCACTGACGGACACCCGTTTTGCTGACGGTTGATGGGAACATTTTTAAATTTAAGGATTAATCATAGAGGGAAGCCTCTTTATTTAGTGCGCCATTCGTCAGTAGTCCGTCATTACTCTATTTTTCGCAGCAAGTGTTCGATGGCCGCAGGGGACAGATTTGAGTGAGGGACCAGGCTGTGAACAGGCTTCCATGGCCCAGTAAGCCACTTTTTTTCTCTTTCTATTCACATATCGTCCAGCGGGGGGTGGGGTGCAAATGAAAGCATAGTCGGAATCGCCGACGGATGCCCGTTTAAAATTAGAGGCGGACAGGTCTATAGTGTATATTATTTTTTTACCCCCGGAAAAAAAAAGAGAATGACGGACGACGGAAGGGTACCCACGCTGCAGACGGATGACTAATAACGGACACTCAATTTGTAGTAAAATGCCCTGCTCTGCTCATTTGTGGCTTCACACATAGCATGATGTCACTGGAGTATTTTGCGTGACTTTCCTCCTCTTCTTCGTCTTCGTCATGGTCGTCTTCTCGACGAAGGTCTGTCCGGCTGTCCGTGGGCTTCCACATCTCGGCCTCTGCATCGTAACCCTGCAGGTCCCGCGACCTACAGGGCTCACTTTTCCTTTCCCGGAAGAAGAGAGTGATAAGTAGGGGTCACACACACACACACACACCCACACACACCCCCGCACCCCCCCCATATAGAATAGAATAGCTTTAATTTTAATACCAATAATAATATGAATTCAACTTACCGTTTATAGTAGTAAAACAACACTGCGGCCGCTGTCGCCATTAGGAACATGACACCGAGTACAATGAGTGCTGTCCAAACTGCTAAAAAAGCGAAAAAACACACGCAAAAAAAAACCAGACTGAGCTCAGTGAAAGGATAAAATCAGCCGGTGTGTATTGCCTTTTCTTTGGCTTTCTTTGCAAGTCAAGCCTTAAACATAACAGAAAATGAACATTTTTATTTTTACTGTAATCAAAGGCTGAGTAATCCAGCAAATTCTACATAGAAAAAATATTAGAAACAATACAGAACTATTACATGGAAAAATGTTGGAAAAAAGATAGGGATATGAACATGCTACAATAAAAACATTCGACAAAACGTAAAAAATATATTTTGATACTAGATTTCTTTTTACGTATAACTAACTAACTAACTATTAGAGAATCATTTTGAGCAAACAGAAATAATAAATAGGAAAAAATAGAATATTAGATGAGGAATATAAATATTTTACAAATATTATAAATTAAAAATACTAGATGTTTTTTTAATGAAAACTGTTGGGAAAAACAATTCTCAAAAATGTTAGAATAAAAAAAAATATATATATATATATATTAGATTTTAAAAACCCAAAATAGGAAATAATACAAGATAAATTATTATAAAAAGGAAGATAAATATTATGGGGGGAAATGCAAAAATTTTAGACAAGGAATACTTTTTATTTTAAATAACACCTAATGTTATAGAAAAATAGAAAACATTAGATGAAAAGTATTTGGAACAAATACAAAAATAACTACAAAACAAAATATTAAACAAAAAATACAAACATATTAGAATATAAATGTAAAACAAACTATAAACAGCTAATAAATAAATCATACAACAATTGCATTGTAGAATAAAACAAAAATATTGAAAGTGATGAAAAAAAATCATGAAATTATGTAAAATATTTACATTAGGAAGGTTAAAAAACGCAACTTGAAACTTGACATGCAATTACCAATAAATTACGGACATGGACGAATGAATTCACTTCACATTGTTTCGGGAACATACCTCTCAAGGGGGCCTCGGTGGGCCTCTGGGTCTGCTGATTAGACGCATGAGCCGGAGCTGAGGTGATGGACGATGAGGAGGAGAAAGAGGAAGTGGGCGATGAAGTGATGACATGAGAAGGAAGAGCGTGGCCAGACGAGGAGGAGGAGGATGGATGACGAGAAAGAAGGGGAGCAGAAGTGGGGATAGTGACTTGGTGGGACGTCCGGGCTGGGGGCGCTTTTGTAGTTGCAGTCGTTGAAGGGGAAGGTGCAGATGTTGACAACAGAAGTGGAGGTGCGTCGGACGTTGTCGTGGACGAGGACGAGGTGGACGTTGGCGGGGTGGCTGTTGAGGAGGACAAAACATGTACTGTGCATTAATTACAAATGCATGACAGTAGACAACCACAATGGTTTACCAATGGTTCTCAGTATAAAAGATAGCACTAAAAGAAGTACAGGTGAAAAAAATTAGGTACGTGAATAACTTACCAGACCCAAAGCAGTAGTGCTCAAAATTTAAACAAGAGTAAATAAATAAACACATATACACTAATATTGGGAACATTAGGAATATCAGGAAAAAAACAAAAATGTAAAAAATGTACATTTGACAAAATATACGCAAATGTTAGGGGAAAAAAAATAGAAAGCTATTTGACAAGATATACACAACTATTAGAAAAAGAATTTTTTTTTTTCCTTTTTGTCTCAAAAATATTAAAAGAAAATACAAAACCAGTACATAAAACATGCACAAATAATACCAAATTGAGACAAGAAGGAAATATATTAGGCAGAAATACAAAAAAGTACTCGAGAAAAATATTAGAAAATGCTAAATATGCCACAAAAATATTTGAATATGAAATGGAAATTATTTGCCAAAAACACTACATGGGAAAATACAAAATATGAGATGAAAATATACAAAAACGTTTGAAAAAATAAATAACGAAAAAAAAATACAAAAATATCAAATAATTATATTAGAACACAATACAAAATTATTAGACAAAACACATAAAATCTTGAACAAAATGGGCAAATATTGAAGAATAATACACAAGTGTCTAGTATTCTAGTTGATAACATGACTAGATAATCTCCCTCCTAGCATGTGTACAGTCAATACCTGTCGCAGTGAAGCAGAAGACGCCAAAAGCCTGCTCCTCCCTGGCGTTCCACTTGACCAATCCCGTTTTGCCATTTCCGCACTTGCTGCTCGCTATAAGTCGCGGGATGACGGCCACCTGTTCCGCTACCCAGCCAAATCTGGGAAGGTGTAGCACACATCACGATGCAACACCTCACAACGAGTTCAGACACATTTTGGCACAAATTAATGCGGAAGCTGCATATGAGCGAATATAGAGAGTATAAAGTGGAGCAAAAATAAGCATTTTGAGTTGAGTTGAGCATAGGGAACGAGCGCCATAAATACAGCCATCTCTGCAGTGCAACCCTTGTCTCTCTGTTGTTTGTTTGACGACCAACTCCCACCATCACTGGCAAGGGGGACAGCAAGTCTGGCCATGGAGCAACATCCCGTCAAGGACTTATAAATCTGTGCAGCCCCTGCATCTCCCCAGTAAGTAACAAACCGGTTTCCAAAGGCTGGAAGCTCGTCTGCGAATTTGCCTCGTACGACAAAGCGAAACTGAGAAAAGTTCTTTCACTGTGGCGCGGCTGTATAACAATCAGCGTTCTGCATTGTTTGGGGAAAAAAAGCATCTACCGGTGTTTGAGGCAAATAAAAGCTTCTAAAACCACTATCTGTGTGACTCTTTGCAAATATCCCATGTTATAACATGCAGACATGGCTATTAATCCGAAGCGGCCAGTATATGTATAAATTCGTTTTTATGGCTAAATTTAGCTACTGCAGTTTTGAAGCAGGTAGGTTTTGTAGTCAGGAAAAAAAAAAAAAAGATTTTGAAAATTGTATGCAAATATTGACAAAATAATGAGAGATCTCGAAAGTGAACATCAAGGTCGTTAATATGACGTATGAGTCAACGTGGTGTGTCCCAAATGTAGATGTATTTTTCACCTTATGCAATTCTCAAAACAAATGAAACGTAACTGTTCTAAAACAAGTGAATCCACGTACTTGCACGTCTCCAGCCCGTGTCGCAGTGCCTCCTCCACATTGGCGGTGGTCGCTATGGTGGCGTGATGTGAGTGGCAAGCGGCGGGCGCGGCGGTAAAGTTGAAGGTGTAAGCTCCGCCTTCGATGAGCAGGAAAACCCCGGCGACGCTCTGACCTTGGGAGGCTGCGGACAGGACTCATAGATATTAGGTCCAACTTTGGTCACATGACACTCGCAAACTGCAAACCCTAAATCTAAATCCTAATCCGAGGCAAGGCGTCTTTATTTAAACAGCACATTTTATACACAAGGTAACTCAATGTGCTTTAAAAAATTTAAAAAGTACAACATTTAAATACATTTACAAACAAAAGAACTAAAAACATTTAAAAACGAAGTACAAAAACAAAAGGTACTTTACTAAAATTGCTAAAAGAACATAGATTGCAGGAAAAAGAATTTGGAAAATTTATTTTAAAAATGATTTGAAAGACCTCAATCATACGTATAGGAAGAAAAGCATACTTTTTAATCTGAATTCAAAAGCATTCACACTTGGAGCTGACTTCGCTTCCGTTGGCATCTTATTCCATTTGCGTGCAGCATAACACCTAATTGCTGCTTCACCATGTTTCCTAATCCAAACAGCTAATCACAAACTTTATTTCAACCCCATATTGTAAAATCTTACACACTGTAATCCTAAACTCTAATTCAAAAAACTTTAATGGAGTTGATATACTGTAGATAGTGTGCTCATAAAATTGCCTATGAGATTTTTTAAAAATATGTACCGGTATGTACTCTTTGGATTCAAATTACCGATAAACTTTTCGGCTTTTCCTAAAAGCACACTCATTAAACAAAACATGGCAATAATGGAAATAATGACATACTTCAGTCATCAGTCGTATTTTCTGAAAAAGTGCCAATATTTAACAAAATCCGACGGCCAAGGTATGTAAATTTATGATCACAACTGTATAAATACAATATCAAGCATCATAAACAACTGGAGGATTGAGCATTGTATTGGATTAGACTCTGTGCCTAATGAAGTGTCCAAAGCATTCAAGTTAAAAGCATCTCTTCATTCATATTCATGCACCCATGACAGAATCATCACCAAGTTCAAAGCGTAGCCTCCATTTATTCGGGTACCTTTGAGGAGCGTGGAAGTGAGCGTCAGCGTCAACAAGCAAGTCAACATGTTGCAAGCGGTCACGTCCACCGCCGGCACGATGTTCTGCCTCGCTAGGACACGAAGCCAATGCGGCGAAAAAAGCAAAGCGAACTCGACGGATGACGGGAGGAAGCAGGAAAGCGGAGGTCAAATCTGCAGTGTGGCCTGTTGACCAGATAACCAGCAAGACCTGCACTGCTATCTATTTTGTTGTCGTGTTGTCAAACACGGTCACAAAACTCTTTAAACTCGATTCCGGCTAGGGACATCATCACAATATGATGTCATCAAGTCTGTGTGCAAATTGTGCATTCGTTTCCGCCCCACCCCCGCCCCCCGTCTTTTTTGTGCCTGGTCAGCATTAAACGCCCGTTGGGAAAACTGGAATTTCCGCCCTGATGTTCCCATGCTCCCGTTGTTCTTCTCACCTTAACTGTAAAGTTCGTCCAGAGGCCTACTGAAACTCTTTCGACTCACAGAGGATCATCGGACGCGCACCAGCCAATCCAACAGTCCAATTTAGAGCCACTTTTCCAGCGATAGTACCACGATACAATAATTATCAAGGCCCGACTGATTAACCAACCCGGCTGATTTTAATTGGCATGAATATTAGCTCTTTTAAAATTAGCCTATATTTTATAATTCCTTTTTTTTTTTTTTTTTACACATTAATACAAAGATAATGACGTTGACTAGGGATAGACCGATCATCGGCCGGGCTGATTATCGGCGCCGATATTCGGTGTTTTGACGAATATCGGCACCAGATTTTTTTTTTTTTATCTGTTGGCCGATAATAAATCAATTTAAAACTGTGCTGAAATCAAAACAAAGATATGTGAAAGTTGAACTTTTCTGTCATTTTGAAATTTTGGAGTTTACTGTAGAAAACTATATGGAGCTATTTTTTAAGTTTTTATTTCATTTTTTAAGACATGCTGACACACCTGGGTGCTCTCTGAACTTTTTCTTTTAGAATTTGATAACAAAGACGTATATTGTCAAAAATGTAGTAATCATAATAAAAAAATATTTTTAAAAATCAACATTATGCAAATCTGAAAAAAATGTTCAGTAAACATATGCTTAAAGACATTTCAACAAAATTTCAAGAATTTTATTTTTGATGCTAATATTTTCTTTTTTTACTGAAAATACTGTAAAAATCGGCTCCAAATATCGGTTATCGGCCTTCTTCACTACTAATAATCGATTTCGGTATCGGCCCTGAAAAAAAAAAAAAACGTATCGGTCTATCTCTAATGTTGACTCCCTCCCGCACCTCTGGAAAGAAAACCCCATTAAAAAATTCAGCCGATTTTTGTTGTGATGTGATACAAATACTATAGGACAAAGTGTTGTAAAAAAATCAAATGTTCTGCCTGTAAGTCATATCTTTATTGTTATAAGTGTTAGAGGACCAAAAAATATGTTATTTTATTAATTATATATTTTTCAATTGATTGGCCGATTAATCAATATCGGAAATCTGTTCTGCTAAGTACCGGAATTGTCTTTAAAAAAAATCCTCACCACGCCAGCCATTACTATTTACAGTGGTTAATTTTTATTTTTTTTAGAATTGTAATAATGATAAAATGTGACTCAAAGCATTGCCTTTTGGGTTTAATAAAGCGCTTATAACAAGGACAGTTAAAGTTCTCTGGTGTCCCAAATGTTCTCTTGTTACTTGATGATAAATATTGAATGAAACTCAGGTGATGACCCAGCAATCGTGAAAACCGGAGCCTCACTCAGGGGGAAGAAAATGCCGCTCCGAGCCAAATCCCACACGGACCTGCGCTCGTCCGGCTCATCCGACGACGGCCTTGGCAAGTCTCTCACCATGAGCGGCGTGCGCTTCGGGACCGGGATCACGGAGGCACAGGAAGGGGGCCGACTTCTTTCCAGGCCGGCCCGGAGGCCCCTGAGAGTGGTGAGGCCCGTCAGTGCCGGCGTAAGCTCCAACGCATCCTTTCTGCACATCAACCACCTGCAGGGAGAGCTGGTTCGCAAGAGGAAGGTAGGGAGGAGATAGAGTAAACATGTTTTCACACTACAGCGATATCAATGATATCACGATACGGCCATTGTACGATAATTAGAGGTGTTGAACGTACTTACACTCCATAATTATATAGCTGTACAGATAACTGTGTAAGACTCTTGTAGAAGCACTCATATGACTTGTTTTGATAACTTGATGCAACAAAAAAGATTTGTTAAAAAAAATACTAACTAGCTTTGACTGGGGCTTTTATGTTACTAAAACGTGTTCTTACGGTTTTGCGAACGTTGTGCACTGACGAAAATAAAAAAGCAAAATTAGCTAACTTTTACTATTGTGTTGTAAGAAAACAATATAGAATACCTATGTAACCGAAGAAGGAAAAGCTTCGTATTAAAAACAGGCATTGTCGATGATACCGATAACTAGTATCACGATACGGTGATACTTGATAGATAGGTTTCTAGGTTGTGATATTTGTTTTCTCACCTTTTTTGGGCAAATCATCAAATCGCAACTGGCCGTGACTGTGACAATTCAAAATGCTCCCAAAATGAATAGCGCTCTTGCTGTGTCATCGTTAAATGTTGGTCTCCTTTGGTTTCGTGGTGTTTGGGGGTGAACCCAGGAGTGTGAGGACCTGAGGAAGGAGAACAAGTTCCTCTCGGACGAAATTCGCATGGAGAGAATTACCATGCGCTCAGAGAACGAGCTCGTCATGAGGAACCTGAGGAGCGTCAACCAGGAGTTGACGGCACAAGTCAAAGATGTACGTTATTGCCCTTAACGTACACGCCACAGTCCACACCATAGTTACGTACACCTAAATCTGACGTACGCGTCATTTCACAGTTATGTAGATTCAGCTGTTACATGCACATCATTATGAAAATGTCGCTTGACATTTAAACCCGCGTCAGTTGATAGTTACGTACACTTGATGGTAACATATAAGCTAATGGATAGTAACATAGATTCAATTGTTAAGTGCCTATCAATCAAGTACGTATGCTTTGTACGATTGATCATTTTGTTTGATAGGTACGTAGACATCGCTGAATAGTTGAGATGTCAATCAATTTGATAGTTACACTCGATAGATCCCCGATAGTTACGTTACGTATACGTCACTTGAAAGTTTTGTACCGTCAAATTATGTGCGTGTCGCTCGTGATTACGTACGTCGACTTTGCCCGGTAGCTAGGTAGCCACCTCTTGATATTAACCGACACGTGGCTCTATAATTACTCACAACTCACAATTACTCGCTCGATAGTCACGTACACTTGATAGTTACATACTGTACATGAGGCTCGATATTTACAATCATGTCGCTCAATAGTTGCAGTATGTACACGTTACTTGATACATAGTGATAGTTACGTGCGTATGACACTCGAGTTACGTACATACCGTACACGTCGTTTGAGTTGCGTTGGCAGTTACGTAGACATCGCACGATAGTTCCGAATGTCATTGAATAATTACATACACTCAACTCGATATTTACTTACTTTGCTGAAATGTTATAAACATCATTCGGTATCAAAAGCCTTTCTGTCCAAAACTGAAAATGCACTCTGGGTCATCTTCGACGGCCAAAAATTGTTATGACGTAAATGCTGATTTCAAAATTTGTTCTGGCCTGGTGTGTCCAGCATCTAAAAGGTTGGCAGTGGCGTCCTGGCCGCAGGCCACTGTTAAAGTCGGACCCTGGTATATGTTGAATTGCAGAATACCTCATACACTAGAACTAATAGCATCACAATAGTGATTAATACGTTGGAAGAAACCCATATCATATGGGTTGCTAAAAGTAAAAAAACACTGTGACCTGTATCCATCAAGGAGGTCGTGGCTAGCATCCAGTTTCATCTTCAGACTCATGTTTCCTAGCTGAAGCAGCGCCTGTGCCAGAGCCAGCAGAGGGCGGCGTTATGTTCGCAGGCCGCCGCTGAGGCTGAGGCGCAGCGAGGGGAGGCTGATAAGGGCAGAGTCCTCGCAGAGGCCCGCGCCATTGCCGGTCAGCGGGACATGGAGGAAGCCCAGGAACAAGGCACAAGACTGACGGGACAAGTGGAAGAGCTGAAGAAGGAGGTAAAAACACACACACTAGCACTAGCTTGCATTAGCGCATACGCGACCAAGACCACACACGTAAATACACACTTCACAAAAACACACAATTGTAAACAAGAACACACTTTTACTCACCACCAAGATTATTTTTGTTGTGAAAGGAAAGGATTTCTGTCTCTTCAGCGTGCGGACCTTCAGCTGGTTCTAGTTCAGACAGAGAAGCACCTGTTTGAGGTGCAGTTGAAATTGGAGCGAGCCGTCGCCGACAAGCAGGCCCTGCAGCGGGAGAACAAGGACCTGCAGGAGGACCGGGACGCCCTCAGACACAAGCTGAGACAGACCAATGACGAGAACCACCACCTCAAAGAGAGGCTAGTGAAATACTGATACGCCATGGAAGCAGAGGAAAGTGAAAGGCTTAACTAAAACAACTGCGCTTCTTTTGTTAGCCACACAAAGCTAACACCTGGATGATGTCTTTGTTTTAACATGTAGTTTGGAAAACCTCAAATATCAACTGAAATCCGTAGGTTTCTTGCTAACATATCATCAATGGAGGTCCAACGAGAATAGAGACTGGTCGAGAACACCTTGGTTTGTTGACTTCATTTTAATGTGCCTAACTTTGAAAACGTTAGCTGGATCCAAAATCAATAGGTTATTTGCTGATAACATCAAAGGAGTTCGGATCAAACTGGTGACTGGATGACCAGCTTAGGGGTCACCAGCTCCGGTCCTCATTGACCCCTATCATGCATGTTTAGGATTTCTCCTTCCTCCAACAAATTCAAATGATCAGGATCGTTATCATGCTTATGGAGATCATTTGAATCAGGTGTGTTGGAGGAGGGAAACATCTAAAACATGTAGGATGGGGGTGGGGCGGGGGGTCTTGACGACCGGAGTTGGTGACCACTGCATTAGCTTGTTAGCCACATGACGCTAACACCTGAATTTATTGTCATTTTAGTCTAACTTTAAAAACAGAACTTCGGCTATCGACTAAAATCTGATAACATAATGAAGGTTTTAAGTAATATCAAGTTAACTTAAGGTGTTAGGTGCTTTTGCTATCTGACCACAAAAAGCAACATTTTTTCTATCATCAATGGAGGTCAGATGAAAATCGTAACTAGTAGAGGTTATAGAGCTTCCCTGATTAGCTGCACGAGGCTAACACCTGGACTTGTCTTTATACATTTACATACTAATCAGTTGGTTTCTTGCGCCGAGTAATCAATATATCCGTCTTGGCAATGTTACGTTTCCGATGTTGCGTTTCCAGCGACGCGGAATGGCAACGTCGGGCTGCGGCGGCGCGGGAGGCTCTCGAGCGAGTCGAGCGGGGCCGCGAGGAGGCTGAGGCCGAGCGGCGTCTGGCCGAGCGCGAGCGGAGGGATTGGGCGGACGAGTGCCGCAACTGGAAGGAGAAGCACGGTACACTGGATGGCGTGCTGAGAGCGCAGGAACAATTGAAGGCCATGCGGCGGGACAAGAGCGTGAGTGGGACTTTCTCATAGTTTTCAAAAAGCAACGAGTCTTGGACATTGCGTTACAGTTAAAAAAAATATATCAATCAAGAGTTCTTGCTTTCACCATCATGTTTTCATATATTCAAATTTTCATTAGGACTCATGAGTAAGGAGGGGGGTGGGGGGTGTCAAAAATCTGACAGAATGCGTGTTTAGAAATCACAAAGGTTTCCTGCGCTCACTCGTTTTGGTTTCCGACATTAAAAAATTGGTAAGGCACTTGAATAGGTCGGCAACTAATGATTATTACTATTTAATAGATTAATCTAAAATTGGATTGAATTCAAAAAAGGTTTCATTTTCATGACTTCATTAAAAAACAAGACATTTTAAATAAAGTCTGGAATATGCACAAACAAATTATGATTCAGTTTCTGCTTTGGTCCGTAATATTTTGGAAAATAGGCACAAATATTGATCATCCAAAGTAAAAGCAAAAGTTTTATTTTCATTAAAGACCAACAATCAATCTTTCACGGAGGAGTACAGTATCAGAAAACATTTACTGAAATGCTAAAATTCTTAATCTTAAATTTAAAATGTATCTAAAAGATTAATACATTATCAAAAATAATTAACTAATTGGATAATCAAACAGCAAAAACAAATCCATGGATGGCATTACTATATGTCTTCTAGTGTCAGGCTAGCATCAAGAGCTACTTCCTGTGCATGACTGAGAGTGACCAGCGGGTTAAAATTCTCAAAAATCAAGACGGTACGCCCAAAAATTTCACGGTAAGACAAATTGTCATCAAATCTTGAGAGTAGTTTAGTTCTATGGTTGCAGTCTTTCATGTGTTTTTTTCTGAGGCAGGAGGGCGATCCTGTTTCCATCTCCACTATGCCGGAGGCCAAGTCCGAAGAACCTGAGAGGAGCTCATCCAGGTAAAGCGGCGACGACCAGTGACAGCTACCATCAATACCAAATGAAACTCAAAAATTAAGTCAACTCTCGTTTAGTCACAGAAAGTTTGTTTCTACATTATTCCATCCTATTTTGGACTTAAAAAACACAGAAAAACAGCTTTTTCTGAAAGGATATTTTATGCACAGCATTGACTTACACGAACAAATTTTTCTTTAGTGATGCCTCAAACATCTGAACAGTCCTTTTCGTCTATAAAATGCCAACAGCAACAATGAAACTATTTTTGATGGCAGAACATACGACAAAGTATTTGCACGACATTTAGTAGTCGTATTTAGTAGCGTGTGCGCACGCTACCGTGCCATGCATGTACACAGTCAGCACTTTAAATTAAATTTAAATTATTTCTGACATCTTTTTTCATTTATGACACTCTTTGTAGTACATTTAACGTGACAAACATTTTGATCAATCAAATGCGGCTTGTTACGGTCAAATTTCCAAAGCTCTCCTACGTTCACAAATGTTCACATATTTTGTTACATGGGTCATCTCATCCAAAATATACCCAATGCTGCCATCTGCTGGCCATAGTTTTTTTCCCCCTTCCTCCGTTCCTAGCTTCACCAAATAAGTTTGCCAACACTTTTCTCCACCTATTCCCATAGAAAAACACAACAGCAATTGATGTCGACGGCATTCAAAGTTCAAAAGGAAGTTGTAAGTTTAAAAAACAAAACAAAAAAAACCTACCTAGTCCTACCACTTGTTTTTATATTTTGATTGATTTCATGTTAATAGGTTTATAAAGTCGTGCTGAAACCAATTGTCACGTTCTGACAGCGATTTTCTTCATCACAACACACTGAACTCATTCAATTTCTGTCACGTCAGCTCTGATGTGCTAATTTAGCAGAATCTCAGTGAAAGATGGCCTTTCCCTGCAGTGTCCATAATCTGTGTGAAAAGGCACTGACAACTCAACCCCAGTATTTTTCAACTTCAGAGATAGTGTTTAAGCCTTAGTGTAAGCATTTTTTACACAAATTAGCTTCAGATTCAAATGAATTGAGTACACCGACCACCTATTTGCTTCTCTCTAGTGGCCAACCAATTCACCTTCCTGCCGTACTTCCTCAAACCTCAAATCTGTCCCGTTTCCCAGGACCATGCTCCGAGCGAGCGTGCCGCACTCGGCGAGGGACGCCGAGCCGACCCACTTTGACGAGCTGCCCCCTTTTGAGGGAACGCGGCCACAGTCCTCGACGGGTCAGCGACGAAGCAGGAAGCTGGTGGAATACTTCTGGATTCCCACGGACCAGGAATAAGTCCTGCAAGGACGACTATTCAGACAAGTGATGTTATCGGTGTTCATTTACTGACTTTATTGACATTAAAGCAGGTGCACAATCATGATGAATGAGTACAATGATGTTCACTAACAATGACTCAGCAGTTTTTAAGTAGGCCGGGATGAGTAGGGGGAGAACTAGTAGTGGGGCACTTGCATCTTTTTATTTCATTCACTGAAACTTAAAAAACAATAAGACCATGATAAGCGTTGTCATTTGTCTCACTTAAATTAAGGGATTATTGCCATATTTCCTGAAAATGGCAGCCAGCAACAGGGATGAGT
Organism: Filicampus tigris; assembly: GCF_054856515.1. Taxonomy (NCBI): domain Eukaryota; kingdom Metazoa; phylum Chordata; class Actinopteri; order Syngnathiformes; family Syngnathidae; genus Filicampus; species Filicampus tigris. The sequence goes on along the minus strand of NC_141220.1, from coordinate 24,008,407 downwards.
CAACTGTAGATGAGTAAGAGGCCTTCGTTTTTGGGAAAATGGCAGCCAGCAACGGGGATGAGTCAACTGCAGATGAGTAAGAGGCCTTCATTTTGGGACTAATTAAGTATGTAACAGTTTACCTCAATTGAAATGGCATTAAAAGGGAAAATGACGCACAACTTTGTGGAGTGACCGGAACACTAAACGTCACTAGGTAGCTTCTCAAATCAGACACCAGAACGAATTCGTTTTTAATTGCAAATGGAATCAGAAGATTGCTGATAACACAACAATGGCTTCAATATGACGTGGGCTAGCCAGATTGTTAACGTGCCTCACTGTACTGTTTTTAAAAGTTTTCACCAAAGAATGGAGATAATTACACTGATTACGTCCTGAGAAGCGTTTATTTTCATATGACTAATTGGGGCCATTATTTAAGGAAATACGCTATTCAGCACAGGGCTTTGGGGTTTCGTTTTCAACAAAATGGGCACAAAATGCCCACTTAAAGAGGTAGGAAAGTTAACCTGCGATTGGTTGAGGAGGAACTTTGACGCAAAAAAAAAAAAAAAGCGAGCACAGGCCGACTAAACCAATAATTTTACATCCTTGATCCCCAGGGTGAGCTAATTAGTCAAAAGGAGGTAAAGAAGCATTACAAAGACAAAAAAATAAAAATAAAATAAAAAGTCGTGTCACTCCACACGTGGCCACAGAATGGGAGGAGGACGGGGGGAAGGACGATTTAGATGTGGCGGTGTTGCTCGTTAGTGGTTAATCAATCGACCGATCAATGGTGGAGGTGAACGGAAAGGAAAAGGCAAAAGTGTAATCTTGTGTGGCTGGCGCCTCTTCAGTCGCCGTCATCCTCAGACTCCTCTTCCTCGGCCGTCTCCAACCACGTGAGCCACTGATTGACCTGAAAGAAGACCACAGTCGAGTTCATCCGCAAACTTTCGAGGCGATTTGTGGCTTGCATGAGCCTGCTTGACACCTAAGCTCTGATGCGTCCAAGTTACTCATAAATAAACGACGACTAGAAATAATCCAGTCAAGTATGCTGGGTCAATTATTTTCATTGACATGACCTATTTACATGCAATACAAATAAAAACAACGTAAGCATGTCTTTTTTTTGAAGATACCTGGAACAAAGCTTTTCCTTTCCCAGGGAATTCTTGGGTGATGTCTTCTTTCCATGCGAGGAAGGCTTCTTCTTCAATAATCTCCATGTCGTAGAAGTTGACAAAGTAGCGCAGCAACATGCCTTGAAACACACAACACAACTAAATATGCATATCGTCGCTGTCATGACACTTATCTCCATTTTTTTTTCCATTTTCTTATTTTTACATGAATGGTGTTTACGCTTTACAGACATCTCATTAATGTGAAAATTAAAAAAAGTTTCCAAAATTGGATATAAGTGTTTTTCACAGGACAGCGACGATGTGCTCCATATACAGTCCCATATACCCACTTTGTTAGGTACACAAGCTCTCGTCGTGCACCTATTTCACACAAAACGCTCATTGGGCGTAGGAATAAGGTGGACAGAAAAGAGGGGGACTTTCACACAGAACCTCTGCGGCGTCTGTGCACTTTCACACAGGCACAATTAAACGGGATGTACCTAATTAAGTGGCCCTTGGCGGCGGTCGCAGCGTACCTTTAGGGAAGCCGTTGGCATTGCAGTGCACCTGCAGGGCATAGAGGGCGCTGACCTGCAGCTGGGGTTGGTCGTGCAGGAACTTTTGCATGACGGGTTTGAAGGCCAGCAGCAGCGTTTTCTCCTGCTCCAGCTGCTCCTTGGAGGGGGCCGACAGCTGCTCGTCGCCCTCGGACACGCACAGCTCCTGGGCGATGTACTGCAGGAAGCTGAGGTGAGAAAAGAAGGTTAACAACGGAGTTTGCTAAGTGTTGCAATCAATTCTGTAACGGGAAGAAACGCCAAGAGTGGTGTTTTTAGTATATTCCGTGCAGCACTCATTTAATGCCGGATGATTTTTCTCAAATTTAATACAGTGATATTAAGATATTTTTGCTCACAGTTATGATGCCGTCAGAATCTTAAATTGGCTCATGCCTGGTTAAGATTTTGTAGCTTTTTACTACCTGGTCATGAGGATGTTGACGAAGCCTTTGTCAGTGTGGAGCTTGGGGGAGATGTTGTCCTTGATCCACTTGTAGATGGACTGTGGAGATGGGTCTGCCGTGATCTGCTTCAGCAGCTCCTTCTCTAGCTTGAGCAGTGGGAACAGGAAGCTTAGGCCCTTGCCCTCTAGGATCTCCAGCATGCGATCCTTGTTCTGGTCGATTTCTGCACAATGGGAGAAGGGTTAGCAGTGATGCCAACTGGGTTCGTTCCAGAGCTTAGTACGCCTCTAAAGAAATCTTCGAACCGCCTTTTAGTCTTGGTCATCAAACTATAAATTCATTTCGGTGCGGGCTTCACGGTTTGCGAATGATCAGCTGCGGCATCCAAGCGACCGCCGCATTTGACCGTGGTCACAAGAGCCGTGGTGGAGCACGAGCTGTCCTCTGCTGCTCTTATAATGAAGTTAAAGTTGGCAAGTGCTACCTAACTACCTGCAACATCATTCTATCCATACAAGTAAGGGTGTTTTCCTGTGTTTAATCTTTTTTTTATATCATTATTATTATTATTATTTATGAACAACCCTAATATGCAAGTTTTTATTCTATTTTGTGCTTTTATAACAGGAAATGTTTTTTGCTTTATAGCAAATTGAATTGTAACTTGCTCTCTGTTCAAACAACAACAAAAAAAGTCTTATGTATTTGTGAGACATATTGCTGTGCCGAACCGCAACCCCCATAGCGAGGTACGTACCAAACCATGACTTTTGTAAACCTGTACGTATATATATATATAAATATATATATATATATATATATATATATATATATATATAGTCCCTATGTCCGTAAAAAATCAAAAGTGAGGCGACTATGGGAGTATTAAAATATCAAATATCAGTATTTATATATATTAAACAATCAGTTTATTAGTCATTTATTCTAATTGAATTACAAGTACATTGTAAAGATGTGAAAGTATTATTTGTACATTGAAATAAACTTCACATACTATAAAGTTTTTACATCATCTAAATGACCTGGTCCAATATAGTGTCACCCTTGAGCAGAAGTTTACCCACTCATGGACAAAATAGTATATACAGTCGTATATATAGTAATGGAGGTGTGAATGGTTGTCGCGTGATCCACAGTTGACAAGCAGTATAGAAAATGGATGACCATTAAGGTCCTACCCGGCAGCATCTTCTGCATGTTGACTTTGCTCTGCTGGAAGATGTCGGTGAGCCACTCGCGGTCCTTCAGCTTGGCTGTCTGCTGCAGGCAGAGCAGGAAGAGCGGGAAGTGGGTGCCGTTCTCCAGCGGGTGTGCCAGCTCGGCGACGCTCAGTAGCTCGGCGATGACGGCCCGCGCGGCGAACTGGGCCAGGTACGACTTGACCAGGGGCACGTCAACCTCGATCTTGGGGCACTGGTCCAGGACATTGAGGAAAGCCTGTAAAAGGAGAGACGTGACCATGCAGCTTCGTTACTGGTGACAAAACGACAAAGGCATTTTGGCAGCATGCAAACCTGCATGAAGTTCTCAGCTGTGATGAGCCCGTCGAGGCGCAGCGCGTGGATGAGGGTGCTGGCGTGCTCCTTGTCCTCGTCAGGTCGGTCTAGAGAACACACGATGATCTTGCTCAGCATCTCCGACAGGAAGTGCTTGGGGGCCTTCATTTCCCGCACGCCGTTGACCGCCTCGCTCAGGTTCTTGCTGGTGAAGTACTCGCTCATGGTCGCCTCCTTTGGAAATGAATCAAAAGTTAAATAGTGTCTCTTAAACTTTAATGAACGTCTCATATCGGCACATACATTAGGCAGGTGTATAGTGAACCTCCTTATATATGTGGAATACCAGCTTGAAATAATATAATTTCACTTAATTGGTCCAAATATAATCTATTTACATCCTGGCACTAACTTGACTTCTAACTTTGATTAATACAATTTAGGTTCCTTTAGGGCACCCTCCTAACATCCCTTTGGAAGCACTCCCTGGAGAATAAGAACATTTTAGAACCCACCACCAGTGTGCCAAACTCGGCTTGCATGTACATCAGTAGAATTCTATGCTGTGAAACACACAATGTAGCTTGAAGGTGCCCATTTCTAGCTAAAATGATAATATTGGTGGACATACTGTCATCTTCAGCAGCTCCTCCCTGGCAGGAGGCGGTTTCTTGTTGGTCTTGGGAGGCTTCTCTTGAATGGGTGGCGGGTTGGTTTTCAAGCCAAGCTGAGGGGGCTGAGTTGAAAGGTGGCGTGATTAAAAAAAAAGATGTTGCAAAAAAAAGAAAAAAATAAGTAACTGGGAGAGCCACACACACTGATGCACTTTCAGCCAGACAATTAGAGAACAAAAAAAAAAAAAAAAAATCACTCAAGGGGTATGAAGCAGATGTGGAAAACGGCCAATTGGAGCTGGAGTCAGAAAATATAACACTTCACTTTGTTTAATGGGAAATATGGATTTGATTGACTAAATTGAGTTACAACAAAAAAAATCTCCTAAGCCATGGTACTATTGCACATTTTAATGGGACGCCCTGTCCAGTTGAAAGTGACACCTGCACGAGACCTGCTCACCTGTCCCAGGGGTGGGGTTTGCGTGCGAGGGGGCTGGGCGCTGGGAGGCATCATGGAGGGGATCTGCGGTGTGAGTTTGGGAACCTGGCTCTTGTTGAGGAGGAATGACTGAGCCGGCCGCAGGCTGATCTGCGGGAGGACACACACAAACACCACCCCAAAAAAAAAAAAAAAAAAAAAAAAGGCATTTGTCTCGCATCTTAAACAAAACCACAGCCTGAGCACCAAATGTGGTCATGCCCTCAGATCTCATAATCACAGTCAGAGGACCGCCAACCAGTGTGAGGAAGAGGAGCAGAGGAGGAAGGAGAGAGGAGGAGGAGGAGGAGGAGAGGACTGGTGGCAGTTTGCTTCCTCAGAATAACGCGTCTTTTTATCATCAACGAGCCAAGGGGGAGGGGGAGCGCACACTAGCGGGCGCAGCACGGAGAAGAGTGACCAGCAGTTACCTCATCCGCATTTAGCTGGCCTTTCTTGCTGAAGCGTGGGGGCAAGTCCTTGGACTGGACCTGCTGCTGGGCCGCGTGGTTCTGGCTCTGGCTGATGAAATGCTGGTTCTGAACCTGCGCGGACAGAGAGGACAGTGAAGACATTTGGGGCGGGATGACACGGCAGGAGAGGTAAGGTGCTCGTTTACCTGGTTGGACTTGACGAAGGAGGACTTGGGCCCGATGTCGAACTGTGACTGCGGCTGAGGAGCGATGTGGCCGCTGTGGCCGTTGAAGAGCGGGTTGGTGCGATGGCGTCCCATGGTAGGAGAGTACCTGTCCTGAATCACTCCCGGTCCTGTTCCAATCCCACTGCCTGGAGGAGGGACGCATGTAAAAACATACACATCAATATTGCATCAATTTAGCAAGTCATAAAATATGAACGCAATAAAAACAATACACTGATTTTTGATCAGGTGGTAAATCTTTGTTATAAGAAGGTTATGTTGTTTCTACATTCCCTTTTAAGGTTATTTGCGATTTTAAGTCAAATTGTAAACTTTTTGTAGCCATCATGTCATGCTGCAGGTTTTAAAATTCATATATATATATATATATATATATATATATATATATATATATAAAAAAACCTCAATGAAAAATTTAATGAAACCTAACTTTTGCTCTTTTGTTTTTATTACACAGGTGCATCTCAATGGGTGGAAAAAAAGTGAAACTTGTAGATTCACACAGAATGAAATATCGTCGCTGTCATGTGAAAAACGCGTATCACGAAATTTTTTTTTTCATTTTCTTATTTATCCCTGAATCACGTTTCCGCATTACAGACATTGCATTAAAGTGAATTTTTTTTAAAAGTTTCCAAAATTGGAGATCAGTGTTTTTCACAGGACAGCGACGATATTACTTTATTATAATTTTGATAATTATAGTTTACAGCATCGGTTTCAAACTTAACTCATTCACTGCCAGACATTTTCAGACCTTCCTTTACCCTAACGTTTGAAAAAAATATAAATAAGTTCTGGGATTGAATGGCTGGACTGTGAAAAGATAAGTAAATTTGTCAATGGCAGTGAATGAGTAAAGTTCTGGATTAAGTTGTCCGCTGAAGTAAAATCCTGTGCGTCTACCTAATGTTTCTTGCTAAAATTTGTCCCGGAATTGCAGATTGTCCATAAAACTGAGTGTATCGATGGCTCAACTCATACCCGGCATTTGTCCAAACATGTCGGCCAATCCGCCCAGCGTCTCCCTGTCCAATTTCATTCTGTTGGGCATGAAGGGGCTTTCCAGGAAGAAGTCCATCCTCATGCCCTGCGACATTTGTGCTGGGATGAAAACGCCCAAATCCTGCAGACATAAAAAATGTTATTTAAAAAATAAATAATCACAACCAACACGCAGGGTGCTCTGCGTGGCTACGTGGAGGAGACCCGCCGACCTTCACTGCGTCCTGTCGGATCTGGTTGATCGTCTTTGGTCCGTTGTCGAGGAAAGCCTTGCGGGGGACCCAGTTGTTCTCTCGCAGCTCCACTGTGTCTTGCAGCAGGAAGCGGATCCTCGCTGGCAGATCCTTGTTGTTCATTAAGGATCGCATACGGCCAAAGTACTGATCCATTAAAGACTGTGGCAACAGAAAAAGCCTTAAGTTTGCACAAAAGATAAAGCGTGCATTACAGTTAAAGCGTCCACGCACAAAAAAATATATTTTCTGACGAAAAAAAAAGTATATAATTATTTATCTGTAAGTACACACTAGACCTGTCACAAACAAATCTTTATAGAATAGATTATCCTATCAATATTTCATTTTCTATCAAATACTCAGGTAATCAAAAAGTCAAAACCATGTTTCATTAGAAGATAAATAAAACACTAAATAATGAAATATTCCACTTGGTATATGATAAATCAATACAAGACTTTCACATTTTTAATTGAACTACTACAATAAATGAAGTTTTCCAGCAAAATTCTCATTTCTTAAGATGTCTGTAAGTGGTGGATTCATGCATGTTGACATTTAGAGGAAAGCCCTCTAAGGAATTTCAGTCTCATTAACAACAAAAAGTCACTAGATTTGTTGCTCGTTGCTTTTTTGAAAAGCAGCCTCTGGAGAAAATCGCAAAAGTCCCAAAATATAGCGACAAAGACTCTGAATTGTTGTATGCCTGCCCTAACACCGCAGCTGGTTGTCATGGTGACAAAAGTCCTACTTGGCCTTTGCATGAGGAAATACTCCATCCCCCGAAATGGTGTGATGCGATGGTTTATTGTGCTGTAATTCTTTATACTTTGTGTATTGTGGCTGAAGAATGTCACAGGCCTTTTGTTTGGACACCTGGCAACTACTAAACATGAAAAGACGCACAATACACTACGTCACCTTTAGAAGATGTATACTGGTGGAAAAATGGAGCCCCCTTAAATGGCTTTCCATGGGCGTAAACTATAATTATAGCGGGGTCGATCTGATTGCGGTTACCTTTGCTTTCTCATGGTCGAGTCTCGGCCCGACAGTCCTCATTATCTGACAGAGACACTCCAGATCCTCGCCCATATCCTTAAGTTGGACTCTCTTCTTCTTTTCCAGAAGCTTTAAAAAGGAGAGAGCGTCACACAATGTTTTTGGAAGGACATCGTTCCAAAGAATCAAGGACGTGTATATACCGTTTTGATGCACTTATGAAGGATAGATTCATGGATGAGGTCGAGTTTGCCAAGTTCCCCGATGAATTTAATGTTGCCGAGCATCTTGATCTTGGCAATGGCTCTCTGCTCCTCCTCCTCAGAAGTAAGAGGGTTGTCATGTTTGTCATAGACTGAGGGACGAGACAAGGCGGTTAGTCGGGACAAATGAAGCCGACACGACATGCAAAGACCCTCATCAAGTAGACTTACTTTCAACATTTCGGGCACGGTTTTCAAATTCATCTTGAAGCTTGGAAATCAGCAGTCTTCTGAAGGTCTGGAGGAGCAACACAATCAACATGGAAGGTTAACCATTTTTATTTTAATGAAAAAGGGTCAAATTTAAGACTGTAAAGATGATGCAAATAGTGGCAAGTGATTTTCATTTACACAACTCCAGATGGAGTAATAAGCGTGTGTGTAAAATTTCTAACCACCGATAGAACTAACTGCAGGAATTACACGCACCGTGCTCTGCTTTTGGGAGGTTTGGCTCTCGGTTGAAGGGCCATCAAAGTTTGGTGCGTCCTCTGCCAAGCGCAGACATAGCTGAGCATAGAGCGAGCTATACTTGGGCTCTTCTAGGGCTTTGTCCACAATCTGCACGACACACAACAAGCGGTCGGGGGTCACCCGGAGAAAGCGCGCGCGTACGCATTGGGCGCCGTGTGTGCGTGTACGTACCAGCAAGATGATACCTTTAAGGACGAGTTTGGAGTCTACGCCCACGTTCAGGAGCTCAAGGCATAGCTTGTCAAACTTATCAGGCGTGAGTTTATTGAGTATGCTGGAGGAAGGCGAACAAACGCGTCATTGTGATGACCAAGAATAAAACACATGGAAGAGAATAGCGGTTAGCCTCGCTAGTTTTGGCTATTCCAGTCACCGCTAGTCTTCCCTCAACTCCTCGTGTAGACAAGAAACTTCTACGAATCGGGTTTTACAAGCTTGGCATAAATGAATTGCCGATGTTGGGGGGGACGCGGACTAAGACTTCAAAACGCAGGTCTGCTTACCCTCTCACTTTCCTGAAGATGGCATCGTGCCGCTCTTTTTCGTTGCTGGAGTTGGCATCTCGTCTAGTGCTTCGTGAAGGAACCCATCTCTGAACGCTTTGCCCTGGGGTTTTCCCCAGGAACTCGCTGTGGAAACCCAAAGGAAACCGTTTGTATTACACATGTTCCTTCACGCCAAAAAAAAAATAAATAAATAAATAACACAATAACATGGCTTTGAATGACTTGAGGTGACAGTTGTGGGATCTGGGTGTGGATCAAAGCATCTGTGGATGACTGGTGACATTTTACAACAAGTGCGGGAGAACGGTTGAGGCGGTGACACACCTGTTGCCGACAGTCTTGGGATAGTGCTGAGGTGCACCCCTACCACCTCCTCCCCCCGAAGAAGCACTGCGCCAGGGAGCACAAAGAGACAAATTATAAGATTTACAATAGAAGGCTTTATTTGTTACGGCGATGAGCAGCCTAAGTGTTTACGTGCCAACTGTACGTGAATAAATAAATACTGCATGCAGCTGATGCTTGCTTAATTATTTATTTTTGTAAAAAGCATGGTGTAGCACAATCTAATGAGATTCCGTACAAGAGCTGGTACTGTATTGGTAGCAGTCCAATGAAAATGAACAGGTCAAATTCAGCACATTTTGTTTTTGATAACTTCTTAGTGTTTCAGTTAAAGCGGGGTGGGGGGGTGGGGGGCTGGGGATATTGATGAAAAACAAAAACAAGAACGCGTCCAGCATCACGAAGAGTGCTTTCAAATCAACTCTTTTCAATTTCAGCCAGCTCTTGACATTTTGGACATCAAGGGATTTCATGCTTTTTCATTTCAAGAATCTCCGTAAGTAACTCGAATTTGACTTCATAATCCAAATACTGCACTTAATTATTTCTGTACTTATGGATAACAACAGTTAAGCATTTGGGTTAACCCATGAGAGGTTCTGCATAATGGTGTATTAACTAGGACTGTAATTATACACCAAAGTCAAGACTCAATTGTTACCTCGATGTCTTACTGTCGTGACTCGAATTTATTTATAATTATTTTAAAAATATTCGAAAAACAAAATATAGCATTGGTCTTTACCACTGCTGCTAATTTTAAGATGCTGTGTCATAAACCTTACACAAACCTTAGATTGGGCGCTGTTTTTTTTATTTACATAAATGTAATAGAATTGAACAAAGATATTGATTTCCAGACCATGTTGACATTTCGAGTATTGTAAGATGTAAAATGAATGGCTATCAGTTTTATCTTTGAAATGGCACATTTGTTTTGGCTCTCACTGAGTTACTTTAATGTAACAATATATTTGAATTAGAGAAATGCACTGACCGCGGTTTATGCTTGGAGCCTACGACATTCCATCTAATGTGGTGGTTCCCGGGCGCGTACGCTTTATCTACACACAGCCGATGACATGCCCAATGCAGCAGGCTTGTGCTGCCATCCTCCACCCAGAGCAATAAGATCATCACAAGGCTCGTATCAACAGAACCCCCGCCTCCTCACTTCACCCCTCCGGCTGCACAAACAGCCATTTTGAGCTTTTCCCATATCCTGCTTTGTTCTCTGCAGCCGGAAGTTACACGGAGGAGGAGTAGGAGTGGGAGGAGGGGGGAATAGAAATACAGTACAACACAAGATGATCATTACCTGAAACGAGAAGCACCCCCTTCTGCAATCACACTCTCCACTTTGGCGGCTTGACAATGAAGAGTAGTGGAAAGAATAAGGATAATAGGAAGGGATGGGGGGGAAACGGTGCTGTGGAGGGAGAAGAGGAACAACCACCAAGTCAACAGATGAGCAATCACATACTAATCATAATATATAATCGAGCAATCACACACCAATCATAATATATAATCCAACAGGGAAAAATAATGTTTTATTTCAAATTTCAATCCGTAGTTCCATTACAGCCCGGCCTCGTCACTGACGAATACGCATAATACGAAAGCATTCATGAGACAAATGCGACAATGCGCGCTTGATGCCGTGTTTACACACATTTCTCTGCGAAAGGTTGGACACGAGTGACAAAGACGTGGATAAAGTCATTCGTGACCGTCTTTGTTAGAACAAAGCCACCCCCCCCTCACACACACACACACATATTTGGGCTAGCCGGCTAACGAGCTAATCCAGCCGGTGGGCGAAACGACGTCGTTTGCAAAAAAGGCGTTTAAAACAACATTAAGTCCAGGCAAAATACATACCACTTGAGTTTTAACTGTTAACTAAATCAGATTATAAGAACTGTCTAATGCGACAAATTTGCTAATCTGGTTGGGGTGGGGGGGCACTGGCGTTCCAGTGCAGCGGAGCAGGGCAAAGCACCACGGTTAGCCGCTTACCGGAGCCGCAATTGGGATACTACATCCGATCTTCTTCTGATCGGCAAGCAATAAATTACATTTATTATCACACCAAATCGGAGTGTTACCGGAGAGGCGACAACGCAGTTTTAGCCAAGGATAGACTTCTAGCAGCCGGCTCGGATGCTAACAGCTAGCGCAGCTAGATGGCAAATTTTCACTTGTCAGCTAGAGCGACGCCATTTTGGATCAACCGGTGCGGCGTTTGCGTCGCGAGGAGAGAGAGGAAAAAAAATCCGCCCTACCTTCACCAAGGCAGCGTCAGTTTTGTAAATGTTTTGTGACTACCAAAGGGGAAACTGGTAACGGCGCTAAAAGACAAGCGCTGAGTGGGCTTTCTGACAAACAGCTTGGCGAGGAGCAGAAATATGAGCTCAAAACAAAGCACACGCATCAATCTCCCTATCCCTTTAGCTCGCTCCGGCTTGGGTGCGTTAGCTGCCTAGCCGTTTCGCTTAATGTGGGCCACGCGAGTTGCCAATCAAAGCGTTTCGTATGGTTGACGTATATTGTTGCTGTGCCGATTTGGACCAATTATAAGATAGAAGCACATTATTAGGCGTTACCAGTAAGAATTTCAGCCAATGAAAGGCTTTAAATGAAGACAACAGACCGCCCTCTTTGGTTGATTGACGTCTAATTTAACATCTGCAGTGCAGGAAACTACTGTGCGTGTGTTCGTTTTTCATAAATACAAAGTGACCCATGGGCTTTAACCTATACTGTAAATAAAAGAATTAAAAATGAATAATTTCTCATTTGTCATCACATTAACATTAACGTTTATGCAAATCATTCAGTTGGCGTGCATTCTAAAAAAGACCGTTCTACAGTTTTCCTTTCATCATCATTATTAATTTGGTTTTAATGCACAGAAATGCAGCAAACTTGAACATATGATTAATTTTCCTATTTAAAAAAAACGTAGAGCAAAATTTAACTGCTGAAATCATTATCTGGATTATGGACAAAGTGATAGCTTCCTAGTGAATCGTTTAATTTAATCTAGAATAATATATTATATAATATATAATAATAATTATATATATATATATATATATATATACATATATATACATATATATATATATATATATATATATATATATATATATATATATATATATATATATATATATATATGTATATATATATATTCACACACATTCGTTTTTTTCTAAAGGAAAAATAATATTTTATAAAATAAAGAAAGTATATTTTTTAAAAGCACATTTTAAAGATGATCAAAATGGAAATGAACAAAATGAAATGAAATAAGAAAGATAAAAGTTAGTTACAGTTTCAACTTTTAGACACTTACGTAGTGGCTTACAGTGTAACTCAGTCGCCACTAGAGAGCAGAATAGTCCCTTCTAAAGAGAAGGCACCTGATGGAAAAAGGAAAACTGTACCTTTTGCCTCATATGGGATGTACCCACAAGACCACTGTTTAAAGCAACAATCAACCACACCAGCCTAAACGTAATTATCGTTTTAATTAGACATGCACCTTCCTTCCATATCTGAAGCGGAAGAGGAAGACGAGGAACGAGAGGGTGATGGAGCTCAGCTGCACAGCCCAAATTGATTCGTGGCACATTCTAATTGTTTCACCAAGGCATAAGCCAGAGAGCATTCAGGCGTGAGGCTAAAATATTCCAGAAATTAAACATGCCGGTCATAATAGAATAATATAATATTGCCTTTGGAGCATACATTTTTTTTCCACCCATCGAAAATAATGGGAATAGAAATAAACTAGCAAAATTTTGAGATACTTTAGTGACTAATGCACTACTTTAAGACTCATGCATAATACAAGGAAACATCTCTTGAAATATGCTGTAAAACATGTCTTTTATTCCTTGATTCTAGGGGTAATTTGACAAAAGCTTGGCACAGACATTTTATGAAGGCACACCAAAACTTTTAAATTGTGTAAAAAAAACTAAACAAAATGATAAATGTAGTATAATGAGTTTAAAGGGACCATTGATTGGCCTGAACACTGGCGCAAAATGAAGTTTTTTTATGACTATATTCAGAACATCTTATTGGCACCCATTATTTATGGGCGGGGCCTGCTTTTTTTCACACATCAGCCTCACTACCATTGAAGGAAGGAGGCAAGCATTACCATATCGTTTCCAGGCTTGCTTTATCGCGTTCTGTGTTCACTTAGTGTCTGAGAGGAGTCACCAATTCTCACCAAAACTCATACAGAATGTCCACTTCAACCTGTGAAAATATAAATAAAATGTCATCGGCACAATATTTAGGATTTTATTGACATTAAATGTGAGCTCTTATGAGGAAAAAAACATAATGCCTTCCACAAAATCAAAATATTGTGCCGAACGTTTTTATATTTTTACAGGCTGAACTGGACAATAGAATGGATGTGCGTATGAATATTGTTGGTGATTGGGTGAAGTTTTCAGACATTTAGCGATGCTTATGTTTTTTTAGACTCCATAGGTATCCAGCCAGCCCTGGAAGCTAGCTCTCACAGCTAACAAGCTAACACCACTGCAATTGTCGGTGCAGCAGTTAGCATTTGACCATTCAGGTGTGCAGGACAAATTAGTCCTGGAATTAGTGGATGGATGGATGGATGGACTATCAAAAATTCGGAGCACCGGAACCCCAGCGAGGGGGCCAACCGTCCATCAGAGTGTGGCCGCTTAGAGTGTGTCATTTTCAGATACACGGTGGCGGGCATACTTCCTGGAGGTCGACTTGGGGAAAAAAGTAAGTCATGCTAACCCTTATTGATTGAAATCTAATATGTATCAACCTACGAACAATTCATCTTGTGAAAAGCCTTTCAGAATGCATAATATTAGTATCTTGGGGATTTACCAAAAAAGAAAGCAGATCCGGCATGAGAAAAAAATGCATGTAAGCTGCTCATTTCCCAATTCTCTCATAAGTGAGACATGGAGAGGCTAAGCGTTGTGATATTTTCAGAGGCTGAAGTGGGCAAACTGTTAGTACAGATGTCCGCATAAATTTTGGTGGAGATTGGTCACCATTTTTACGACATTAGCCATGAATGTACAATGATTTTGAATGGACAAATTCCATTTGATTCCTCCGCTGACTCCCACCAAGACATGGGAAGACGGATGCGGGTGTGGCTGCTAACCATAAAGGGACGTTTTGGGAGTAGTTACTTATTTACTGATTTCTCAAAAACAAAGACAAAGTGATAAAATTGAAAATGCAAGCTAATATTATTTTAATCGATAAAAAAATACGGAAAGAAAATTTTGAAAAATGGGCCATCATCACTTGACCATTACTTTAAAGGGAATGTCAACCCAAACATATTTTTTTCAAGAATATGTTCTATGCAGGCCCACTATTTGAAACACGGCATTCTGATTTATATTACGTTTGTGTAAAGAGTTAAGCAGCAAAATCCACCCGTTTTTAGCCATCTCATGGTTTGGCCATTTTGTCACTTCTGTCGACTGAAAATGACATCACAGATGCTCAGGGCTCAGATAACGACCAATCATGGCTCAGCTTCATCAAACAGATGAGCTGTGATTGGTCGTTACCTGAGTCCTGGGCAACAGTGATGTCATTTTTAGTCAACAGAAGTGACAAAATGGACGCCCCCAGAGATGACCAGAAACGGGTGGATTATCTTTTATTCCACAAATGTAATATTCATCAGGATGTCTTGTTTCAACTAGTGGGCCTGCATCGAACATATTCTTGAAAAAAATATGTTTGGGTTGACTTCGACTCTAACAAAACCTCTGTGTATATTGTAATTAAAGAAACAAAAGCCGCTAAGTAGCTAAAATGGATGCCAGTGTTTCAGATGTGACAAGCGTGACCTTATCATCATTACAACAAAGTGTAAGCCTCAGCCATTTTTAAAATTTTAATTCCATCTTTCAGGTCTACGCAGTAAAGTGCTCATTTTTCCTGACTTGGATCTACTTGAAGGCTCTTTTGACCTTACCACAATGCTTCACCTACGCCGACGCGCCCTCCCACGCGTGTCCCCGTTCACAACCTTGTGGGGGGCAGGCAGGGGTGGTTGTTAGCAAATGAGAAACAAAGGTTGATTGTTGAATTCTCCTCAGAGGCCCAGTGACCTTGCTGACACGTTTCTGCTGAGCTCTCTTATATGGAATACAGTACAGTCTTTTCGAGCACGCATATGCCTGCAACGTACTGTTGCTTCATTATGCAAGTTGCACCTCTGTTACTACAGTGGAGGATTATTTTTTAAAAAAAGCTGTTTTCTTCAATATGCATGCATTTTAAACTCAAAATTGTGCATCAGTCACTAGTGGATGGCAGTGTATGGGATGACACACAAATGTCCACTCTAGTGACTGATTCGCAACGTTGACATCAAGACTCATGTACAGTCCCCTTCCAAATGTATTGGAAAGGTAAAGTCAATTCCTTTGTTTTTGTTTTATACTGTACTATAGTATACAAGTGAAACATAAGGTGAAGAAGAAGCGCTGTCTAATATTTAAGCAATTAATTTTGTTTTTTTTGTTAGAATTTTATAACACAGATGTATATTGTCTTTAAATTGAAAAAAAAAAATCAACATTATGCAAACCTGAAACATTGTTCAATGAACATGCTTAAAAACGCTGCAACAAAGTTAAGAGTACATTTTCCTTTAGAATTTGATGCCAATATTTTCCATTTTACTGAAAATGAATATCGACTCCAAATATTGGTTATCGGCCTCCTTGACCACTAATAATCGGTATCGGCCCTGAAAAAAAGCATGTCGGTCTATCTCTACTAGAAACAGCCATCAGTCATATGTTCTAATACTTTTGTGCACTTGAAAAAGTTCATCTTTTGATTTGAAACACAAATGTCTTGAGTATACAACAAAAACAAAGGAAACTGACCTTGCCAGTACTTTTGGAGGGTACTGTATATAGAAGAAAACTGTAGTAACTAATGTTGACATCGACATTCCTGTACATTGAAGATAACAGCTTTTGAATATTTGTTGGCGATACTGGAATTTTGACATCATGACCCTTGCCTATAGAAGACAACGGCTTTTGAATAAGTTGTCTACTGTAGTGACCGATGTACGTACAGTTGGAGGCTTGAGCAGATTTTGTTACTGGTGGTCTTTTTGGTGGTCTTTTGTGCTATGAAATAGAAGCGAGCAGAACAGGAATGAGCTGGTTTGGTTCGGTTGTGGTGTCAGACAGAGATAACCTTTTTGTCAAATGGCGCGATGAGTCTGTCAGATAGCGTGTAATTGATAGCGGGGGAGATTAAAATAGAAGATATCGCCGTTGATTATCGATTTCCGTGTGAAGAGGGTCACTTGGAGCGCACTTACTCAGACGAGCAACAGCGACGGTGGCAGGTACTTTATTAGAGGCGAGGCGCGGAAGGGCGGGGATGTCAGTCTAGTGTTATCGTATTCACACGCATAATCTGACTTTTTACTTAATAAAAAGGGGATGTAAAAATAGATTGATATCATTTTATTATTTTCTTGACAAAATATTATGTTATGGTCATAAAATTGAGACTTTTCCTTGGAAAAATGCAACTTTACAGATATTTTTCCTCCCCAAAAATAAAAATACAGTGTATGTCTCATAATATTATGATTTAAAAAAAAAAACTTTTTCTGAACAAAAAAATTCTAACCATACACTTGTAAAATGATGGCTCTCAAATTACTATTATTAAAAACTGTAGTCCAGTTGTACTATTTTTCTCCCTTGCACCCACCCTTGTGTGTGTGTTAACAAACCTATTAAAAAAGACAATTTTACTCATATTATTACCACTTTTTTGTGGCAAAAATACAACTTCATTCTTGTTTTTTAAAGATTCATATGGAAAACTACCTGTACCACCTTTCTCTCCCTATACAGTGTATTTGACTGACAATATATTTAACATAACATTTGTATACCAAAATGCAGATTTTTTTTTTCTGGTCAGGCATTTTATGCTTCTGCACAAATAATTATTTTTCGGGGGGACGAGTTTAGAGCCTCATTTTTGTCTAATTTGCGAGGTCATCCCATCAGTCTTCTGTCGTGGGAAGAGAGAAAAAACTTCAACAAACTGCTCCCATCGAGTTGTAAAATTGTTTGACATTTTCTGGATAATTGAGATTCAGGCAATGTAGTCCAACCTGATCGACTCATTAACTGATTAAACATAACCAGACATGAACTCCTAATCTGTTTTCCCTCACAAAACACCTGCTAAAGTTCCAACGTTAGGCCTGTAGGCTCTGCTGCACTAATCTGGCTTTTCATTTGCCCGCCATCTTTATCCGAAGCATGCAGATCAAGGCAAACATTGGCTTATTTGTCAATTAAATCCCAACGGCTGCATCACGGTCTGTGCCTTTTGCTCATTAAAAGACCAAAACGTGGCTGGACCCGGCAATTAAAGCCTTTATTAACAGTACAGGCAATTTTCGAAGTCACATTTTAACATTTTTGAATAGTAACAATTTCATTTGTTTTGTGACAACATTCATAACAAATCACTCTTATCTCAAATCAGCTTTTTCCATTGAAATGAATGCAAATAACATTAATCCGTTCCGGCCTCCCAGAAAACGTCAACACATTTTTGTAAACTATTTTTTTTAAATAAGAAAATTAGCACTATCTAGAATTATCTAGAATCTTATTTAGTCTACACTGTGTGGCTCCTTCTGGTGTGTGTGTGTGCTTTGGCCACCAGGGAGCAGTAAAGTGCATTTAGACATAATGGGGGTGTGCGTCCCTCCAATAAAAGACAATACCATACATGTCTCGATAAATAGGTTGTGATAAGATTCAAGCACGGTTTTAAAGTTGAAGGATTGGATTCAGTTCGATTCAGTGGGATTTTAGAGTCAAAAATGTTCTTTACAATAATATCTATTATGCGCCCCCGCTAGTCCAAACACGGGATTGTGCTTGATATTGCATTTGCTAAATACAAATTAAGCAGCAAAATCCACCTGTTTTTATCCGGCTAATTTTGCCACTTGCTGTCGACTGAAAATGACATCACAGCGCCTAATGGCTCAGATAAGGGCCAATCACGGCTCCCCTGTAATAGTATGACTTTCATATTAAAAATCCGACTATATTCACGTAATATTATTCATTAAATGTTTTAAATTTAAAAACACCACTTTTTATATAAAAATAAATTAAGATACAGGTTTATTGTTCTAATATTTTGGCTTTTGTTGAAAAAAAGTGTTGATTTTATATCTTGAAAAAAACGTTCTTTTTATGACCAAAAATACGACGCCATTCGACAAAGTGGTAAGCACGCTAAGCACAAGCAACACCAGAATATTCCACATTATAACTTGGTGTATTTTTTCACTTTTTTGGTGCTGGAACATCAAAGGCACCCCTTTTTTTTTCCTAAGAAGAAGATCCTATTTATTTTCTCCAGAATGGCAGAACCTGGCGGATGTTCCACTCGGGAGCAACTGTCCACTTCGTTTACTCTTTCCATTTGTTAGGCTGTTATGTGAACGTCGCACACCATCTGCGAGTGTTTCCTATCGCAAAATACGAGTCGGCTGGTTGAAAAATAAGATTTATTACACGCATGAAAAGGGTGGTCCTGGTGGTCCATTTGACCCCCTTTTTGGTTTCACCTCGCTTCCTCAAATGGTAAAGAAAAACTAATAGAATTGAGGCCACATTTACGCTACTTTGTTTTTTCAGGAGAGGATTGATTGTTTTTTTCTTTTAGTCTCTGTTGCGTTTTCTCTTCAGAACTCTAAATGTAAATGAAAAAAAATCTTCAAATTTAGTTTTCCCCCCTTGCAGTCTCTCCTGCTTTTTTTTTTCCAAACCTCTGTCCTGTTTTAATGTTTGTTGCTTGAGCTGCATTTTTTTTCAATGGATTTTGTTTTATTTTTTAACTCCTTCAGTCTCTGATCAATATTTTTTTTGTCTTTTTTTAAAGCAGCTCAAACTTAATTCATTGTTATTCTCTATTGATTGTTATTGAAAAAATGTTCACATCAATGAAAAAAAATGAAATAAGTATTTTTTCACAGGACAGCGATATGTTGAAAAAACATGATTTTTATAACCAAAAATATGATGTCATTCTCAAAAATGGTAAGCACACACCTCAAGTGGTCAAAAGGTTTTTATTGCTCGCTGTAATAATAATAATAATTTATCATGAAACCAAATTATTTTTTCCTTTCAGTCTCAGTCACTGTTTTCTATTTGCTGCTCGGGGGAAAACAAATCTAAATTTAAATTTATGGTTTGTCATGTTTTTCCTCTATTTATCACTTGAGAAGTTTGTTTTGTCTGTTTCAAATGTTTTTTTCCAAATGTTTTTATTTGTCGCTTGATCAGTATTTAAAGATGAAGTCAACCCATAAATTTTCATTGCAAGAAAATGTTCTACGCAGCTCCACTAGTCCAAACATGGCATTCTGGTTACCGATAATATTGCGTTTGTGGAATATGAGACAAGTAGTAAAATCCATTCATGTTTAGACTAGTTGAGTCATATAGAACATTTTCTTGTAAAGAAAATTTTGGCGTTGACTCCCCTTTAATAAAAAAAAGTATTGTTTTATTTTTCCATCTTACAGTCTTTGTCGTGTTTTCTATTCAGGTGCTGGGGCAGTAAGAAAAAAAGGAACTGTCACATTTAAAACTTTTCACCCTGTGAGTCTTTGTCTATTTGACACATGGGTAGTTTAAAAAAAGTCATAAAATATATTGATTTTTTTTTCCCCCTTTCCAGTCTCTGTCCTAAACCTATTTTCCCGTCAGCACTCTTCTAGTTGTAACAATTATTTTGCAGTCCTTTGCCACCTGACCCATTTCCTCCTTTGATTGTGTTGCAGGTCCAGATGCATCAAAGGTGGTAAAACCCCAGCCTGGGTGTGAGCTGGGCTCTATTGATCCGCCTCCGAGAAGATAACCTGCTCACATTTGACTGGTGGTAACCGCAACGTCTCCACTGTAGAATTATTCATCGGGTGCCTCCAACCTGTTGCTCTTTTGTGTTGAAATGTCAAACCACCTGGTTTTTATTTGGCATTCTGACAGTACTGTACTGTACAAGTGGTACAGTAGTAGTAAAGTACCATTCACAGTGAAAACACCAAAGATTCTTGTTTCTATTATGGGATCGAGCAGTAAAAAAAAACAAAAAAAAAAACATGTAATTGGATTCATTTTCAAAAGTTCAATGATTATTGAATATCCAAGCAAGAAGCCTATCCATTAGAAAAAAAAAAAAAAAAAAGTGGTCACGTAGCGCAGTGGGAACACGTGACTGCTGCTGCTGCAGAGCTAATAAAGGTGAAATACGCTGAGTATTGATCATGTGACCATGTGATTGACTCCCCGGGGGACCAGAGGCGGGCGGCCCCCGCCTCATGGCCCGTATCCGCCGGTATCGATCGACGCTCGCAGGCGGGCTGCAGCTGCACAACAACAGCAACAACAACTGCTGCCAGAGACCTTTAACCCATAATTGCTAGCTGGCTGTTAGTGTAGCATCATGCTAACACTTCCTTTTCCCAGCACTCATCTTAACTATAGCATCTTTGGTTATATTGCTTCTTCCGCTTTAAAATGGCGTAACAATCCTCAAAAGTTTGAATAAGAATGATTTAATATGAATGGTTTGGCATTTCCACTGTGAATTATATTTGACTGTACTGTACCACTTTTTCAAACATGGATTATTGCTTTGAAAGTCAGTAATCCTCAAACATTTGAAAAGGGATCAAACATTTTTATTGCTTGAGCACCGAAAAGAAACAAGGTTTGGCTTTCACACAAGGATAATTTACAGTGCATAGAAGCCTTATTTTTTTAATTGATGGGGATCTTGATTTGACATTGAATAATGCTCAAACATTTGAAGAGGAATCAAACATTTTTATTGCTTGGGCATCAAATAGCAACATGATTTGACATTTTGCAAGGGTAATTGACTGTGCTACAGGATACTGTTTTTTTTGTTGTTTTTTTTAATGGATGGGGTTCTTGCTTCGGCATTCATTAATCCTTGGCTGGATGAAGATAAATCAAAGTTCTTATTATTTATTTATTCTTTTTACTTGCTCAAGCGGCGAATAGAAACACGATTGTGTGACATTTTGCAAAGGCATTTAAAGTGGATGGTGTTGTCGGCCTCAGTATTTGAGGCATAGATTCAGATCCTTCAGAGTTCTTGCTTTGTTATTCAATAATGCTTGAACATTTTGAAGACGTTATTTGATTTGATTGGGTTAGGGTTAGGGGCTCCGAATAGAAATCCGAATCCGAATAGAAAGACTATTGTATCAGTTTACTATTGTGAACGTTTTTTTATGTCTGCGTCCTACTTTTTAAATGTGTAATTTATTATATATATTTTTTTAATTTAATAGGGTTTTAGCTTTGACATTCAGCAAACCTTGAATATTTGAAGATGAATAGATGTTTGATATAACGTTTTGCATTACGATTTAACGCGTCCACACATCTCCACAGCGAAGGTCAAGACATTCGTATGCTAACGATAATGTAGAACACACTTGTGCTGATTCTAATTTAAATAGCAAATAGAGTGGCTGGGCTGTGCCCGAGTTGCCTTTGCTGTTGGTCAGAAGCAGCAAAAGTACGAAAAGCGCAATGTTTGTCATTGATGATTACAAAAAGGCCAACATAAAAAATTTTACATTTAATGGTTGAATAGTCTTTGATTGTTGGGAAAATGTAACCTTTGATGTTGACAAAAAACATAGTTGTAAATGTAATTTTATGTTGGGGTATTGAACTAGGGTTAGGGTTTCATAGTAGGGTTTTAACCCTAGAACACTAACGTTGGGTGATTTTCACCCACACAATTTTTTGTGATATTTTGTATTGGGAAATTAAAGGAAAAACAACTTCCAATTTGGCGTACAGTGTTGTAGTTTTACGTAAATTGATGAAAACTGTATTTTATTCGGGATATTCTATCGGGTTAAATGTACCTCACGTTGGTGAGGGTTATTAATTTTAACATTAGTGTTGGAGGGTTAAACTTGGGTTATGGTTTCAACATGGGGTTTTAAAGTAGAGTTACGGTTTCAAAATGGGGTTTTAAAGTAGAGTTACTGTTTAAAGTAGGGTTTCAATGTAGGTTCAGAGTTTCGTCGTGGGGTCGAGATTTGGGTTAGGGTTGCATTTATTGTGTGTGTCTAAATATTTTGTGTTCTGTTGCGGCAATGTGGGACAATACTCCAATTACGTTATACACTCTGCAGACCACATTCTAATGTTATTTCTGTGTTTGTTGAGTACTCCAAATTGTCTTTAATTTCATAAAAACATGTTTGTTGAAATTGTGTTTGATGCTTACAAAAACAACAGTTGGCAACTGTTGTTTCTTTGAAAACGCAAAATTATCTTCGCTGTTTGCAAAAACATGAACTGACGACAAGAATTCTTACTAGTCTTCCAACTAATCTCGGGAATTAGCCCGCCCTCCTGATCTGCTGGTCAATTTGGAAACGAAAGGCAAATTAACGCAAGCTTCCCTCCCCTGCTTGTGCGTGAAATTTACGAGTTGCGAGGGCCCGTCCTGCTCCCGTCTCATCGCTCCGTGTTACGGCACCGGCCATGCATCACTTTTTGACAGCAATAATCACGCTGTCACTTGCGTGCACCACAGATGCGTTTAAATCACATTCCGTGTTGAACGCGCTACGGCGCCGTGATGAAATATTCAAATGAGTGGATGGTTGGTAATAATAATATAAAAAAAAAAAAAAAAAAAAAAAAAAAGGCCGGCAGCGATAAATGGGTGGACGATTCCAGCATGACGGATGAGGCCGGGAAAGTAGGTCAGGAGCAGGTTGGTGGACGGGGGCCCGAGTCAGGCATCATGGGACTACTTATGTTCAGCCTGTTGCCACTCTCAGATCAACTATACAGCCAGGACATTAATATGAGGAGAACAAATCTAAAACCAAATTGCCTTTGATGTTCACAGAGCATATACGTTTAAGGTTTGCTTAAAGTGGAAGTTGACCGAAACATTTTTTTTTCAAGAATATGTTCTATGCGGGCCCACTAGTTGAAACAAGGCAATATGAAATATGCAGACTAAGCAGTCTAAAATCCACCCGTTTTTAGCCATCTCATCGGTTGGCCATTTTGTCACTTCTGTTGACTGAAAAGGACGTCACAGACCCTCAGGGCTCAGATAACGACCAATCATAGTTCAGCTTCGGTCGACAGAAGTGACAAAATGGCCGCCCCCAGAGATGGCCAAAAACAGGTGGATTTTGTTGCTTAACTCATATTCCACAAACACAATATCAATCAGAATGCTGTGTTTCAACTGTAGAAATCTTAAAATGTTATGAAACATCATCTTTAAGACATTTAAAAACTAGCAAAACAACCAATAAATTGACACAAATCGATTCTGAAATACACAGGGAGCCAATGCAGCGCACCGGTTGACTGCTGTCTTTGATGCTGGCAAAAAAAGTTAAAACCAAATTGTCTTTGATGTTACGTTTGTCGAGGACGAATTGACGTGTTGATGTCTTGCTGTTCCCATCATGGACGTTTGGTACACGTTTTGTCTCATTGATGTTTTCAAAGACACACACTTGATTTTGACAGGCAGCTTGGTTGAAAAGTTCATTTGGATGTCGAGACGCCAGTTTGAATTGTTTATCGTTAGCAACCTATCAGCTCACTCATTTGTAATCATCAGCAACTTAACGACAAGTAGTCCCGCGCTCGGGCGAACATTTCAAATGCTGTTTTTTGCGATGGTGCGATGCATCAGGCGCTAATGCTTGTGTCACTCGCGCGGTGTTGTGTCCCAGCCTAATGATGTGGGGAAGAAAAAAAAAACGCAGTTTTGACTTTGGAAGCGGGCCGCTGTGATTATCAGCCTCGTAATGACGCCCATGACATTTCTTAATGACCTTCCTGTTCATTTGTCAGACGCCAGGGTGAAAGAGAGTATGTGCGGTGTAAAAAAACTAAAATGAAAAACAAAACCACTGAAGAAGACCACAAAGGACAAAATCATTTTTTATTTGTTGTGCTGCAATCAGAGTGGGCCTATTATCCAAAATCAATAGTTCAAAAGAGCCAGTGTGTGTTTAATTGTTTCTGCTGTGTCATTCCAAATCAATAGAGGTAGACTTTCTTAGTGCGTGTGTGTGGGATATCAATACCAAATCAATAGTGTTCAAAAGTAGATAGTGGGTACGTGATACCATTCAAAATGAACAGGGATCAACTTTGGTAATGTGTGTGTGGTGGCGGGGTATCATTCAAAATCGATAATGTTCAACAGTGCCATTATGTTGCAGTGACAGTTTATATGACATATTTTTCTCTAAAGCAGCGGTGTTCCAAAGTCACAGTGTGCGTTTTGTTGTTTTTGCTACATTAGTCAAAATCAATAGGGTTCGACAATAGCGGTGTGTTTCACAGAGGATGGATATTACTGGTAAATCAATAGGGTTCAACTTCCTCAGTGTGTGTGTGGATGTTGGATAGCATTTAAAATAAGAAGGGTTTCAAAGTCCCAGTGTGTGTCAGTGCCAGTGTGTTGAAATGAGAATGGATATGAGATATCAATCACTCCCTGCTATCAAGGTCTGGGGTCGTCAACTTGCGAGGCTCCAGAAAAGGACTGCGCTGTAACACTCCTGACCCCCGACCCTCAGCTGTTGGACTTGGTCTGAGGATTCTAGATTTCTTCCAAGGCAAAGTGGACTCGATGCACCAGCAGCTACTGGCACCTAAGCTAACTCCACCCATCCATGTCAAAATCCGAATCACCACCTTCTTCTCTCGCCCCAGCCACAGGATGGTACTCCCTTCGGATGTTCACTGTGTCGCCAAGTTGGTCACCAGCAGGTCCAGGTCCAATCCAGGTCCAAAAAGTCAAAACCACGAGCTTGTTTAAATGGTAATGTAAATGGGTTTGTCACTCATCTACCTACTGATGACGCAGCATCAGGAGCAACTGGGGGTTCAGTATCTTGCTCAAGGATACTTCAACATGGTCACAATGGCTGGGGATCGAACCCACAACCTTCAGGTTGGGAAACGACCACTCTAGCACTGAGCCACGCCGCCCCGGTTTGCTTCAGTTTAACTGCTGGTTTAATATAAGCACCTGTGGCTAAAGCCAAACTGGCAGGATGGTAGACTCCAGTATGTTCAGAAATCTGCGGTCAGGGCTCTCACTCACACCAAGCGCTAGCAGCAAATCACCCCCTTGCTCATCCACCTTCACTGGCTCCCTGTGAGATTACAGATCTCTTCCAAACTCTTCCTCACCTACAAATCCCTCCAGTTCCCGGTCTCGCAGCCTTTGGACCTCAAGCATGGGTCTGCTCACCATCTCCTACGCTTGCCGACACACCTTTGGGGAAACTATCTTCAGTATGGCATCCCCCATCCCCTCGAACTCCCGTCCCTCCGAGATATGTGACGCCCCCGCTCTGGACCTATTCAAAACAGCCCTCAAAACCTACTTGTTTGCCCATAGTTAGCCACTTTTAAGTTAGGATATTATGTGTTAAGCATTCATAGGTAACCTTAGTAAGGATAACATAAAATCAGTAGGGTTCTTCTTTAACAGTGAGTGTTTTATTATGTTCTAACGGGTGAATACCGGCATCATTCAAAATCAGGTGTGTTTCAATCAAGGTGGATATGGGATATTGTTCGAAATCAATCGGGCTCAAAAGGGACAGTACGTCTTTTGTAGTGCCAGGAAGAGGATCAATATGGGTTATTATTCAAAATATTTAGGGTTCAAAGTTTCCAGGGTGTGTTTTGTTGCAATGAGGTTGGATTGGGATATCAGTCAAAGACCAGGTGGGTGGATACAATGAAAAGTTGTGTGCTTGTAACAGGAGAAAAGGTGCTGACTGAGCTTACCCTCAAACGAGGACGACATGGCATCAAAGGTGAACGTCATGGTATCTGCTGACCCAGCACTTAATGGGATAGGTCGTCCGAGTCAGCAGAGGGGGCCGATCCCGGGATAGAGCCGTCCACTTTATCTTTGGCCCCTGGCTTGGCGCGAAAATGTTTCCTGGCCAGACAGTGATGAAGCACCGGAATGCCTGTGAAAAAAGGTCATTGCTTCGCTACACGAAGGACTCGGACGAGGGGAAACGGGACCTCCCCTACAGCATGCACCTAACTCTTAATGGCGGCGCCAACCTCCTGACATTTTTCTTTTCCCGACATGTCTGCACGAAGTAAGTATAGGAGTAGGAGTAGAAATAGATCAGTAAAAAATGTGGATGGACAGATGATTGTGAGCGGGATAAGTGGGTAGAAAATGGACGGCTGCGTGATAGGCCGTAGAAAAAGCATGGATGGATGTTTTCGAGCCAGATAAGTGGAAGAAAATAGATGGACGGCCATTTAGGAAGAGGATAAGGGAAGGAAAACAGATGTATTTATGTTGGGAAGCAGGATAAGTGATAGATAATGGATGAACAGACTATTTGGGAGTATGTTTAGAGGCTGAAAATGGATGAGTGAATGTTTAGAGCTTGAAAGACCGTATGGAATCATGCTTATTTAAGTATAAACACAATACTATTATATAAGATGCAGAGCTGGGCACTTGACCCTTTTTTGCCCGTCCGGCCGCGACCCTCCACCCTTGACCTGGCTACCCTTCCGGCCGCGACCCCCCGGCCATATTCATAAACATTGTCGGCCCCCGCCCCGTTCCACCCCCGCCGACCAAAAAAAACAAAAAACAAACAAAAACGTGCATGATGCTAACGGAAGAGGTTTATTTAAAGACAATTAGCTGGCTAACTTACTATTCAAACCCGCTGTGGACACGCTTCAAACGCGCCACTTACTCACGTACTTACCCATCTGCGTGTACTAACTTCCATTGCGAGCCCTGGGGTTGGTTTTGTCATATTGTATAATTATTTGGGTCCAACAGACGACAAGTCTGCAAGCATTCAACAAGTTACTTATTTTGCACACTTCCCCTCCTTCACATTTCCCGGCCTTCAAAATAAAAGCATGCCAGCAAACCACTACACAGCAGTTTTGCTGCGGCGTATTTCCGGAAGTAGGAAAGTGCATGATGTGCCATACTTGAGTGCTGCGCGCAGCTTGAATATACTCCCGGACACAAGTTCTTTTGAAAGAAGCCTAAAAAGAAGCCTTTCACCGAGTAGGCTGAGATTTGGCCGCCTCGCGAGCACGTCACACGCATGAGGGCCGATTAGTGGACCGGACAAAAATCCACTTCCGGCCATGCTTAGTCCAGCCATTTTTCTAAATTGAAGTAATTAATTCATCAATTAATGAGTGAACAATATAGTTGATCCCAAGTAGTGGATCAGTCCATTCAAGGAGTGGATTAGTCCATTTTTTTACCCAAAATGGTGTTATTTTTAACCCAACTGTTTTTAGAGTGTACAGTCTGTGTTGGGAATCACAATATGGGGATTTTTACATACTAGATTATATTGTTCACTCATTAATTAATGAATTAATTACTTCATTGCTTTCGCATAATTATGTCAGCTGATGGAACTTGTGTCTGCACTTTATGTCCATCCGTGTTGTGATGGCTTGGTTATTCTGTATCAGCGCAGTGCATCATGGGAGATATTGCTTTTCCGGTGACCATCGATTATTCACTGCTTTTTTTTTTTTCAAGATGCATTTATGGGATACATTTAGGGCACAGTATAGGGGATATAACCTCTTTTCACCATACAATGGAGCAACACGACAAAATGGCTAACTCACTGTAAAGGGCATTCTATAGCGGAGAGGGACAGATTCTTCTCCTCTTCGCTGTCTCCTCCATGATGGTGGAAGACCAAAAGGCTCCCAACCTGTTCTGAGGATGGAGACCACCTGCTGGGCCCACATCCAGCGCCGCCTCTGACTTATTATCCTCTTTAAACCGGCCAAAGGTTGCGCTGTGTGTGCGTGCGTGTCTGTTTGTGTGTGTGCAATGCATTTGTCCGCCCACAATCCTCACGAGGGCCCTGCCAGCCTCGCTGCCAACTCTAAGCACTCTTATTTAGAGTGATGCATTTCCCTCGGCTTCCCTACTGGAGTGGACCCTCCATCAAACCTACACACACACACACACACACGCACGCACACACACACACACACACGCGTGCTACAAGTGTGTGTTGCAGTCAGGAATTGGAGCGGATACTGCGTGTGGGTGCGTGTGTGCGGTATCAAGGGGAAGTTCTCTTAGATAGGCTGCTACATACAGTACACAGCTAAAATTCAAATAGCAGTCTGTTCAGGGATGCCAATGGACTTCTCCAAGGAGTATTAGGGTACCAGAAAAAAAGAGAGAGAGAAAAAAAAACCCCACAGCTTGAAGCGTTTTCATTTTAAGTGTTTTTTTAAGCACATTTTTTCTTTCCAGAAACAAACTTTAAGTAACTAACTTTAATCTGTAAAAAAAATAATAATAATAACATCCACACATTTGGACACGTGGACCAGCTCCTGATCATTTGAAAAGTAATGTTTTTTGTTTGTTAGTTTGTTTGTTTATTTATTTATTTTTTTAAAGTCTCATTTTTCCATAAATAGTCCGGTATTCCCAGCATTCCCCTCAAATGATGAAGTCATGTATCCTGCCATTAAATTGTCATAATCATACAAAAAGGGTTCTCCAAATACAAGACAAAGCGTGCTTACTTAATCTGTTTATGTCACTCCCGGTTGAAGATAACTGTAAAACTGGCACATAAAACCAAACAAAAAATGGAATTCCTAATTTGAATATGTAAACCCCAGAAATTTAACCACACTTTATTTTAACAAATTTTAACAAAAGTCTGCTAGCTTAATGCTAACATTTAACGTGAAATGCTATAGACGGACTGATGGAAATTAGTATGAATGCTACAGTAATTAATAACCTTCAGTCAATACTTTAAAGGCAAAGTCAAGACCAAATTTTCTTTACAACAATACATATTTGTCAACCCCGGAGTGTACTGAATCTTACGAAAGTTGTCATTTTCCCTTACATATCTGTATATAATCTTATACTTTACACATTATTTTCGAATGGCTGCCGTCGCGTGAACGGAAATCAGCGATGTACGGCCTATATGTACAAATTGACAGGTATGACAATATCTTCTAAATGCAGCTTCTAGTCTAAACAGTGCATTCTGATTAATATTGCCTTAGTGGAATTTGAATTAAGCAGCAAAATCCGTCCATTATCATCCATCTCAGGGAGATGCTATTTTGCCACTTGCTGTCGACTGAAAACGACATCACAGTTGATCGGCTCAGGTAACCACCAATCACACCTCCCCTGTTTTCTGAGTTTGGTCATGTGACGTTCTCAAGCTGAGCCGTGATTGACCGTTACCTGAACCGTGGGCACGTGTGATGTCGTTTTCAGTTGGCAGCAAGTAGCAAAATGGCCAGCCCCCTGAGATGGATTAAAACGGGTGGATTTTGCTGCTTAATTTATATTCCACAAACACAATGTTACTCAGAATACCATGTTCAGAGTAGTGGGACCGCATAAATCATGTTATAGTGAAGATTTTTTTTTTTTTTTTTTTTTTACCTGACTTCCTCTTTAACACAAACGAAGCAGCAAAACATACAAACAGAGCATGTAAATAAAAGATACAATTTTTAAAAAGTTTGTTGGGTAACTGTATGTGATCTGTTCATAATGCACCCAATTTCAAAGGTAGAAACAGGACACACACACCCCTAACTGCATAAAAGTACAGTGAGAAAAAGCAGCGAGCGAGGAGCTGCAGCAGGCATGAAAGATGAGCGCGTGGGACGGTCTGAGGGGTCCCTGAGAATTTAGGCTTTGAAAGCAGCTCATTCATATTTGAATCACACCGCCGGCTCAATTAATCATGGCACAGTTTATGGGTGAAAGTGATGAATATTCACAAGCCGAGCCGCTCGACTTCTGACCCCGGCTGGATAATATTCCCACGCATCTCCACACCGCCGCTGCCTCTCCTCAAGGTCTTCCGAGGCTGGCCACACGTGTTCAAGATGTCTGCTTTTCTGTACAGCGTCTTTGCAGTGGACTTGAAGGATGACTTGCTTTTGTACATTTGTATGAAAGATGTTGTCATTCTTTTATGATTGATTGTACAAATTTCAGTCTTTTACTTCACAAGTTGTATTGTGTTGCATTTTGATTTCAGGTGTTTTCATCATTTTATCCTCTCATTTGAATTTTTCGTACATTTTTTTACATTATTGTTATTACTTTAGTTTTCAGTTTTATAATTTCTTTCAACGTTTTACTGTTTTCATTTGATTATTTTAAGTGTTTACATTGTGCATCAATGTTTCCATTTTGATTTTCTTTTCTTTTACTATTTTTGTATTTTACATATTTAAGGATATATTTTTTGGGGGGTCAATTTTATTATTTTGTTTTTATTGTTATTAACGAGATATTTTTTGTTGAAGAAATGCCATTTTTGCATGGAGAAAAATAAGTTGATTTAATTCTTTTTCGATTCTTAAATTTTCTTGAGCAAAAACGTCATCACTGTGGGCGGCCATTTTGTCACTGACATCACACATCCTCAGGGCTCAGATAACGACCAATCATAGCTCAGCTTCAGAAAACAGGTCAGCCGTGATTGGTCGTTATCAGAGCCCTGACTGTCTGGGATGTCATTTTCAGTCGACAGAAGTGACAAAATGGCCGCCCCCTGAGATGGCTAAAACGGGGGGATTCTGCTGCTTAACTCGTATTTCATATTCATCATATTGCCTTATTTCAACTCGTGGGCCTGCATAGAACATTTTCTTGAAAAAAATATGTTTGGGTTGCCTTCCACTTTAATGAGTGTCTAGAATATATTAATGGCATTTCCATTCATTTTAATGGAGAGAGATAATCACCTACTGCAGACTTATGTGAAGTGTTAAAAGCGGAGAGTAAAAGTCTTGAGTCTGCAGCGTCCGGGTCATTTGTTACGGCACACAAAGCCTCCATCTTGGCGTCCCGGCCCACTTGTGCAGCCGAGCGACCTGCGCTTCTGACCCACTTTCCAACCTCATCAGTCACGCCAGACTCCCGTTCATTTCCCTAGAATCCAATTAAGTCCCACTGGGTTCCTATGTCATCATTACCCCCGACCCACCCCCAACGCACACACCCCTTTGCCCATTTGAATATATCATTACAGATGACGTAAAACTTTGAACACGCCACAGGATGGGATTCATATAAGGTGTGATTCATACGGGCGAAGGGAGGGAGGTGTTATTAAGGCCTACCCGAAGAATTATCAATGTGTGAGGGAAGAACAGCGCCACCCGATGACCTCGCTGGAGGCAACCAGACTGAATTGATTTTAAAGCCTTACTCTCAGGAGCTTTCAAATGGATCTGTGGGCCCTAAGCAGCCGCTTTGACACTGCCTGGAAAAGCCAGTTTATTCCACTGTTGCTGTTCTGTTTGGACTTGTGGGGACGCATAGAACACATTATTTTAAAGAACAGTTTTTATTTGACTTCCCCTTTAAATATTGAGTTTGCAATTCCAAAAAACAACAACAACTAACTATATGTCACATTTGTTAAAACTGTCAGTCTGATCTGACGATGGCAAATGTATCGGTTCAGTCTTGTGCCCGCCATGTCTTTCGCTCCCGCTTTTTCTACTAGCTTCCGGTAATAACAGAAAGAAGAACACTGACGTCACAGACATGCGCCGTAAAGACGGTTTGTTCTGAAATTTCGTTTTAATAAGTAATAAATTAATAAGTGTTTTCATGCGCGCCGATCCGATTGACAATGGACATAAACTACCTTTCTCGTTCGGAATGAAATCTTGGTCGGAATCTGCTTGATCGGGTCCGAATATTCCGAGCGGGGTGTTTATATGGAGCATTTTCATTGAAATCAGGCATTTAATCCGAATAAACGTCCCTATGTAAACGTAGCCAGTAGTATATTAGTGAAATGATTTGCCATGCACTCACATGGTCTGTGTTTTGAGTTTGGTTTTTGAGTGTAGTTTCATGTTTTTCCTTGCGTTCCTTTGTCTGTCTCTCGTTAAGTTATTGAGTCCACCTGTGCTTGTCATCCCGGTCGCTTGTGTTAGCCAACCAGCTTCCTCCACCCTCTGTGTCTTGTCCAGGTGTTCCTCGTTGTATAGTCAACTTGTCTGTATTTAGTTCCCTGCTTTCTTTCAGTCCTTGTTGGTTCATTTGTCTTGTCAAAGTCAAGTCCAGTCCAGTCCTAGACATGGTCCTAGTCTTAGTGTTTCTTTAGTTTGTTTTGGTCCTTGTTTTTTGGAGTTATACATTTTCGTTTTCACAGTACTTGCTAAATTTAGTGTTTTAGTAACACTCTGTTATCATTAATGTAAAGGTAGCATGTAGCAATTTCGGCTTGTTTCCCATGCTAATGCTAGATTAGCATTGCTAGTGTTGCTAGTTTGTGGATTTGACCATTAAGAGTTCTCATGTCTTTTGGTCAGACACGCAACACTCTCCCACTTGAAGTTGAAAATCAAGGAAACAAACTTGAATGTGAAATCCGCGAAGTTGAATTCCAACGTTGGATTGGAAGCTGGTTTGAAAGAATGCCACGGGTCGATGCTTTTGTCAACAAGTGTGCTGACGAACAACACGTCGAAACAGCGAGTCACTTCGTTTCCCGCCCCCACCCCCGATCCAAGTATCAGATGATTAAAAAGACACAATTCCCTATTGATTTCCTGCTGCAGGCACTCTGGCATGGCACAGTTGTTTTGTTTATTGCGAATCACAACAGAGCAAGCGCAGTGGGGAAAGAGAGTCATTACACATGCAAATTTCCAATAAGTGCCTGCAAGCTCTCGGCAAAAAAAAAAAAAGAAAAGCTCCTCTGAAGGATATAATTACAGCGCAGCCTTGATTACCTTTTACAGGCGGATCGACGCCCCCGATTCGGCCCAGCAAACCAACGGAAAAAGCTCCCGCCAGCGTGACATTTGAATTTAACTGATTACAATGTCGGTGGCAGGATCGAGGGGGGGGCGGTACCGAGAGCTGGAGTTTGAAATGGCCTCTCTTGCTTTATTATGGCTCTTAAAATGTAGCGTGACCGCGCTGGTTTTCGCGACACCAGGCCATTATTCCTTTTCATGATGAGCACCCTCGGAAACGTTAAGTCGGGATAACGCCACGAGGGCTCACCCGTTAAACGGTGATCACAAGTTGCGCCGCCTTCAGCGACTTGGTGAAATACTGTGTGTGTGTGTATATATATATATATATATATATATATATATATATATATATATATATATATATATATATATATATATATTAGTGCTGTCAAACCCTTACAATTTTTTAACCAATTAATCGCAAAATTTTCCATAATTAATCACTATTAATCGTGTTTTTCAAGTACAATTTTTTACAAAGCTTGGAACCGACATTTACTTCAGTAAAATCTTGGAATTAATATGGGGAAAAAAAGTATATTTTGATTGAAAGACTGTTCTAATAGCTTTCTTTGATCATTGAATACGATTCTATTCCAGCTTTTGATCTGACGTGAGACTGACGTTTTTCTGCTGTTTTTCGGTGTCTGCTGTATACAGTATTTTGTGTTTTAATTTGCTGTCTTTGCGACCGTGACTCTCCGCTTTTTGGCTGCACAGTGAGCGGAAGTCAGCTGCTTCAGGAAGTAAATAAAACTGAGTTAACTGAGCTAATTTTTTTAGTGCGTATGAAATTTTAATTAATCTCCATAGTTAATGCTTTAACTTTGACAGCCCTAATGTATATATATACAAACAAACACACAAAGTAGTTATTGTTAGTTCATTGGTTATTTATTTAGTTCCTCAGCTAGTTAACTAGTTAATTTGTTAGTAGCTGACTTAATTGGTTAGCTCGTTCAACTATTTGTCCTTTGTCAATTGGTTAGTTTGTTTAATTCGCCATTCATTTTGAATGGCTATTCAGAGACCCATATTTTTACATTCTTGTCATGTTTCATGTTCAACAGTGAGGACTTTGATCTAGACTGCGACTTTTATTTCACGTATTAAAAAAAACAACTTTGACGATGCCAGCCAGACTGACGGCGAAGTGGCTCCACTTTAAAAAGCAATCTGGCTTTGTAACTGCCGTTTACAGAACAATCAAATGGACCAAAAGAACACTGATTAAAAAAGCAGCCCTCACTCAGTTCAATTGACGCTTCAATAGAATCCTTTCATCCACTGTCTTCAGTGGCGTTGTGACGGCGGAGGCGCCAGCGTGGTCGGTGTGACCTTTCTGCGTTTGGCTGCCAATTCTGATAACGATTCCTCAACGGGAGGAGGAGCCAGTCACTTCCACGCCGGATGGATCGAAAATAGTTGGAGCCAGGCGCACCACTGGGAAAAGCATTTGGAAAGAAGAGTGGAAGCTCGACTGGTGCTGCTTTATTCCCTTTTTACACACACGCGCACACACACGGTATAACACAGTACAGTACAGTATTATAATGCAGTATTATATCTTGTATATATATTTTTACTGAATTATCCTTCTGGAACTAATAAAGGAATCTGAATGTCAATCATAAAGCACAGCACCATTGATCGCTTGGTCATTCAACTCGTTGAACTCATTCCCTAAGCAAACATTACTCAGTCTACATCTCATTCATAATCCACAGCACCTTTAATTGACTTGTCCCTTGGTGCATTCCTCAAACATTGGTCGGTCATTTCAATCATTTCTTTTGCAAATATTGTTCAGTCTACATATCAATTTTCTTACACCAGGAACCCAAGAACAAATCATTCATTCACAATTTTTTAGTGCTGTTTATTTTATAATCCATTAGTTTGATGTTGCGACAGAAAATCATTAGAACATGAAAACTTTTTCAAATAATTCAAGAGTGTGTGGATGATAAGTCAAAGCACTTGCTTGCGATGATGTGTTTACCGCCTCCTCCTCCAGCCGACACGTGAAAATGCGTCAGAAACCCTGCTTCTAGCAAGCATCACGCGTTATCACGTATGCACGTATATGAGGGTTTGACAGCGACCCACCGGGCTGCGGGGCTTCGCTTCTGACACGTCAGCCCAGTCGGTTAAACCACGCGAGCCCACCAGCGCTGGCCCCCCAGACCTGTTATATTGCTCGTTCAGCCAAACGCTAAGCGTTACATGCTGTTGCGCCCGTAGCGTACAGCTGCCTGTCTGTGCTGACCTGCATTCTGCTGATGTTTACTGACATGCACAGAACGACTTATCAGGATGCCCCCCGGCAGGCTTCTTCCTGCAACCACCTCAAGATGTTTTGTTGCCTACCGCTTGAACATGAAGCTGCTTCTCTTACCGCTTGTCACTCCCCTGACTCGTTTTTACTTTGCTGTGAAAGCAGAAATGAGTGGAACAAAACAGCCACTACATCAAAGCAACAACATGAGCAGAGGGCATATCTCCAACAAGACTTAAACCGTCTTTAACTCGTCCGATTCTGAAAATAATGACATGCAAGGTGATGCTGTTTCGTGGAGGTGGTGGAAACGCTAGTTTCGTACCAACCGCTACACACACAACAAGTTTAAAAAAAATCTTGCTAAGCTGCCCCATGTGGCCTTGATGTAAGTGGACTTTAAGGCTGCCTAAACCTAAACAAATTAAACTAACTAATGATAAAACAATCTAGCAGATTTACCAATCAACTAAACCAGTAGACTTCCAATCCACCTATCGAAAGAACACAACAATTAAAACAACAAAAGAGGAGAGGGAATAAAAAACAAATTAACTAATCGCCACCCAATTTACTCAGCAAAAAGTGAACGACCTAACCAACTAACTAATCATTCATCAATTTTCTAAACCTGCTTATCCTCATTAGTATGAAGGACTAACTAAAAAAACAATGAATTAAACTAATCAACCTATCAAAACACTAACTGACTAACTAACTACGCAGTATGAGTGGACAAATTACTTAATTAAATAAACAAACTATCAAATGAAACAACTGAACAAACCAACTATCAAAGAACAAATGACCTAACCAACTAACAAATGAATCTAACTAAGAGATTAACAAAATTTTAAAAATGACAAAGATCGAATGAACTAACCCACAAACTAAACGAAGAAAGTAATCAATGTAACTAGCTAATAACAATCAAGAAAATTAGCTAAACAAACTAATGAATTAAACAAAGTAGCCAAGTGACAAATGATGAACACACTAAATAACTACCTATCTTAAAGGAAGTAAGAATTTTAGTAACTAACTAGCTAACCAACCAAATTACGAATGACCTAACTAAATGAACTAAACATAATAACAAACTAACCAACCATCAAAGGACAAATGCCTGAATAACCTAACTAGACAAACTAACTACCAAATAAAAAAATTTAAAAAAACGGATAAATGGATGAACAACCTAACCTACTAATTCAACAAAGCAATTAATTAAAATAACTACTGCTGAGTGCAATCTATATTTTAACAGCATCAGATGGATGACCAAACCCAAGCAATCTACAGTACGGTATGTCCGAGTATAAACTACTGCAAACACTCTCCTCATTCCCTAATCTTGCCCGATAGCTAGCGGAATGCTAACACAAGCACATTCTCCTATTAGTTGATCCCAAGTCCTAGAGAGCCTCTCATTAAGTCCACAGCTTGTTCTCAGGGCCGATGCATCTGCGTGAGCATCATTCTGTATTCAGCCTGTCAGAAACGTCAGCATTTATCTTGTCACTCGGGAAAAACACAACAACAACACGCCGCTTAATACAAATGGACTTGGACACGAGTTTACATGTTAGTGCTTTCCCTTGATATGAGTCCCTGATTTACTACATTCATCAGTCTGTCTTCCAAGTCAGTGATGCCAGTACAGTACTCCCTCATTTATCGAGGTTAATGGGGACCAGTACCCCCCGCGATAGGTGAAAAAACGCAAAGTAGAGGTTGACTCAGTTGTTATTATTAGATTTATTTTAAATTTTATTTGGGGGGGATTTACACCCCTATTATGTCATTGCGAACCCCCTGACATGGTTCTCACGCAAAGTGGCGAGGGATTACTATATTTTAGTGCTATAGCAGGGGTTGCGTCAACTCTATAGTGGGGGTAGGAGGGCGGGGGGTTGTTGAAGCGGTTGCGTGTCTTGTACTGGAAAGGCGACCTTAAAATCAATACAGCCAAACAGGTTTGTTTTGGTGGGTGAAGGTCTGTTTTGCGTGGCTAGTGGCGTGTCTGCTCAATTGTGGAAAATGGATGCGAAGTTTATAAAGTTTGGGAAATTAGTGAACATTTGGAGATTCATGCTGAACTATTTTTTTCTTTTGTGTGTTAACTTATCACGGCATGACTAAATTAGCCAATCAAAGATTGTAGAGAGATTGCTAACGCGCACCGTCGGTCACAGAGGCTCGTGGGGACACAATGAGGATCTTGCAAAGGAGATTATGATTGGTTGTTAGCAATAAAAGTCAGAATGAAGTCATTGGAAATCTCTCTACTTCATGTCAAGGGATATAATGTTGATTTTTGTGGCATAGCCCTAACCCTGCATATGGATACAATACAATACAATACAATACAATTTTATTTATACAGCGCATTTCATAACAGGGGTCACTTTTTTGTAAGGTGTGGTTGCATGAATAGGTTACACATTCTGTATTGGTGTTGAAGGGAATGTGCGGCTCTAAAAGTTTAGGTAAACAAAGGACTTTATTCAATAGATTTTACATTCTTGGGGAGCAGATTTAATGAAATAGTATCATAACACAGCATATTTTCTGTTTATTTTTAGCCCTCACGTCAAATAAAGTAGCTGTCGTCGTATGCCAGTTTACTTGACAACAATACCGCCAGACTCTTTTCATTGTGATACATCGCGCCCCCTTGCCGACTTTTTAATGACTTCCTCTGAGGTTAATTAGCATTATTTGCACTTTTGTGCAGAGCGGGAAAACCGAGGAAACAAACATTTCTTTCTCCATGCAGACTTTTTGGTTGCTGCGGCGTTTAAAATATATATGTAATAACGGTCACCTGGAGGTCGTCACGGTAACAAACATGGCCACTCGCTCGCCGTCATCCCTGCGCGAGGCCCATCCATCACTACCGAAGTCTGCTTTGTTGTGCTTCTGATACGCGGATTTAAACGCTACATAAAATATGTTTACAGAGTCCGTACAGTGCTTTTTTTTCCTGCACATGAATAAAAAACCAAATCCACACATAGAGTAATGTAACTTTTACATTCTGACGAGCCTTTTCCACATCAAACTGACGCTTAGCATTGAAGAACATCCGTTGCCATGATAGGAAGTATTCGACTACATTTGGGGTGATTTTGTCTCTTAAACTAAAATAAAACTCATTTAAAATGTTGAAAACTACCAAAGGTAAAAAATACCACATTCATGATATTGAATTAAATTATAAAAAACGTTTTCATCTTGGGCTACAGAATTTGGATGATGAATGTGCCCAAATTGGAGACGTGTGCGCTTGGAAGTAGCGAATTGCGTTCAATAGACGTCTGCGAGGGTCGTCAACATGGCCTCGGGCTATTGTCGTCTTAATTACGACGCCCTCGTTATCATCGCCGGCATCATCATCGTTGTTGTTGTCGCTGTCGTGTCTGACAACATCATTTTCTTCTGACTAACGACGTGCTGAGTCATGCTATACATATTCATGAGCTTTGCTAGCGTCTGGCGTAGGAGTAATGGCGGAATGATGACGGCCATTAGCTGAGTGCAAAGATGTCTTCTCTGTGTGTGTATTAAGGATTGGGGGAAACATTATTCTCATGGTGATTTATTGTGTCGTTAACTGCCGTGATGCACTACTAGTGGATTGTTTCCCAAACATTTTGTCTGAATTTTGAATTGTACAAATTCAGGAATGTTGGCCTTGACCCACACATAACTTTATTTTATCCTGATCTGTCGTGAAATGCTAATGTCTTGACAGTAGTTTTACCTTTAAGTTTTCTCAATAAACTTCTAAATTGTAGTAATTCAGAACTGTTGGATTTAGCCCAAATATGTTAAACATTTTCATCCATCATAAAATAGCATCCTGAATTACGATTTTTCTTTCACAAAATGTCGATCTAATTACACATTTTGTAAACATTATTGGAAAATTTCAGCAGGTCACTCACTTGGGATGCAAGCTCAATTGCCATTTTCCAATGTGTGTTCGTTTAATCTTTCAAGAAAGCACCCAATGTAAATCAAGACAAGTTGATTGAATTTGCTCGTCCATTTCTTTGAATCTCTGAAATACAGGAATCAGACAAAGTCAGATCTGGGCTTCTTTTCTTACCTCGCGAACACTCACACCCATGGGGGCGAAGTGAGAAAAGGGCGCTGTCTAGATGCAACCCCCACATGTATAGTGTTGTGCTGTCGGATAAATCTAATCAAAAACGTTGGTTCTGATCTTTTCCATCTATGGTTAATCACTTCAAGGACCAGGTCGTCTGGCCTGGAGACATCCTTGGTCACAAGGACTTCTAGCTCCGTCAGATATCCCTCAAAGCCACATTCTATTACATTAGACAAATGTGTGCGTGCAGTTATGTGAAGGCCTGTTGGTGTGTGTGTTACACAAGACCCGAATAGTTTTCTTTCTTCTTTCTATTGATTTTTATAACTGCTAATGTTTAAAGATATTTAGCTAATTGTGTATTATGACCATAAATGTGTAATGCAATTACCGTCTGATCAACATATGGCTAATATTCAGCCATCCATCTAGAGTCAGTAATGACCAGCCTGATGCTAATATTGGACAAATCCTTCAGCTCAAAGGCCAGACTTTAACCAAATACTATTATGTTAGTTGATATTATCCTTTGATCTCTTGTGATATGCTCACATCATGCAAAATGTCTGTCAAAAATTCTGTCAAATTCTAAATTCAAATTTGGTGGGCCTTTGGACTCTTGTGATCTGCTACTTTCATATCGGGGCTAAACCTCCTCTGTCAGAATTTGCAGAATTATCTTTAATTTTTTTCATAAATCTACTCTATACTATTGGTCAGTCCACACATGTGGGTGTTATTTTTACATTTTTTTTGACCAGTCTATGAAAATAGCTTGCACACTTTGACGACGTAATGTTAATAGTCGAACAAACATGCCGTTTTGGGGGTCTCCTGAAAAGTGGTTGTTTTGGAAGTTACAATAAATTCCTCCCGACACTAGCGATATTCATGATAGCAGCTGAAACTGTTGCAGTCAGTGATGCATTCTCAGCCATTAATTGAACGGAATGGTCAAACACGCAAATACAATATGAGAAAGCTTGCAACAAGCTGCTGTAGGACACGACTCATGCCCAGATGCTCACACGCAGACAAACCAGCCAACCTGACTCCAGCTACTGACATCATTAACAAAGAACTTAGCCAAACCTGTAAAAGGCACACATTTATTAACAAATACAGACAGTAATTAAACTTTATAAAAACGTTTTTTTTTTTTTTTTAAATCGTGTTTTATTATGTTATTCTACAAAACCATTTTTTGCTATTTTTCCTTTTTTAAAAAGTGGAATAATCACATATGAAATGTTATCCTTCCTCCCGCTACGCTAGCTTCAGATGGCAGTTTGAATGCTGATATTGCTTCCGAATTTATACGAGGCACAGTATTCCATTGTGTTTAAATACACCATTAAGTTGTGGTGCGATTGAACGCCGTCAAATTACACAGCCTGTTTGTTGCAGAATAGAATTAGCACGTTGACGCCTAATGCCATAAATCACAAAAAGAGAGAGCAGCTAGCGGCGCACGTTAGTGACGCTTCCAGGTCCCCAAGTGTTTCAAATCGCTCAATTGAGTCCGTGGACGAAAGATTGATGCGACCAATCTCAGCCGGTGAACTTTAACGCGGACCCAAATGCATGCCTATTCCGCATCATGGCTCATAAAAATCAATGTGGTGATGACACGGCATCGAATATGCTTTAGTCTCGTTGAGTGGCATTCAATAAACGTTTGGCCCCATTGGTGAGAGCGGAAAATCCAATGGGACTCCCGGAGACGGTAAAAGGCTCAGCATGGCGTCAAATGACATTTGACTATTGATTTATTTCCCGTTTAGAGGCCCCTTTCTTCCATTGATTCATTCTTTCTGACAGCGCTCTTGTATTGCTTTTCTTTTTCACGTACTTGGTTGAGGTGACTCACACTAATGCTTGTCTTTTTATTTTTACCTCACCCGAGCTCAGTTGCATGTGCCTTTTTTTCTTCTTCTTCTTTTTGTAACACTTATTATGTTGGCATATCGCAACAGATCAAAGCAAAACATCTAATGTATTCGGGCCAAGGTCAACACCTCTGAGTTTCTGCAATTCAGAATTTGAACGTAATGTTTGCTAAAAAGAAACACCTTCATTTTTTTTAAACTGCTATTGTGCATGATTTTAGCATATCGCAAGAGACCAAAGGAGTTCAGTTGTTATGATGTTAGTATTTCACAATGGATGAAAGTATTAAGTAAGTAAATAAAGTAAGTAAATCATAAAATGTATTTGGGTAAAGTCCAACATTCCCGAGTTTGTGCAGTTTTGAATTCGACCAACAATTTTGAGAAAAAGATCAGCGTTCCATTGTGTTGGTCAAACTGGAGATCAAATGAGTTCAAATTGCTAACATGTTAGCAGTTTATAAGTTATCAAAGGCTAAAATGTCATATTTAAGTCCAAGGTTGTGCAATTAAGAATTCGACTGAAAATTTTGAGAGAAACCTTAGTGTTCAAACTGCTATCATGCACAATGTTAGCCTATCTTGAGAATTCAAGGTATTAAATCATATCACATGTTTGGGTGAAGTCCATTGTCCCTTAGTTTGTAGAATCTGGAGTTTGAAAATTCTTGTGAAAAATGTCACAGTGCCTATCGCGAAATATGAGAGCTCATATTTGGATCGAGCGCCCCTGAAATTGTACGATTCAGAATTCAAGGAACAATTTCGAGAAAAACTTCACCGGTCAAACTGCTATAATACTCAGTCATATAACGTATTGGGTCAAGTCCAACATCACTTAATTTTTAAAATTTCAGCATTAGCATTTCATGAGAGCTGAAAGAATAACATTTTAAAAATCATATTTGGACCAAGACAAGCTGGTCAAACTGCTATCATGTATATCCTGTTAAATGAAAGTATTAAACCCATTTTTGAATTTTGGTGTAGTCTGACACCTCCCAGTTTCTACAATTCAAAATCCCACAAAAATTTTGGAGAAAAACCTTAGCGTTCAAACTGCTATCACACTTCTTTACATAGAAGACATACAGTCTTTACAAATCCGAATTTGAATGACATTTCCAACTACTAAGTTGCAAGTTGTTAACTTATTACAAGAGCTTACATGATCAAATGTAAGTAGGCCAAGTACAGTACAATCACATAGCATGAGCTGTCACTCTGTAGGCTATTCATATACTTGTTAATTGAGCCGATGATTGTTATACCATGTTTATCCTGCATTTTTTAAAAGCATATTGTGTACGTCCTATGCCGTCTTATTATTGCGGCTCAGGGTTTTTGCCACAGGGGACATTTTCGGACTTATTGCAATCAATCCCTGGGTTGCATTGTGCAAGGGTTGGCGGGAAGGAGCAACAGCAGGCAGCAGCAGCAACAACAAGAGCGGCAGCGTTGTCGTCGCAGTCGTCGTGCGAATGCATAAAATACGAGCCGCATCCCCTGGGCTGCATTGTTTACGACGCGGGGCAAACAAAGACACATGCGGGGGGATTATTTTGGGATCACAAGCACACTTTTCATTTTTATTTCAATAAGAAATGAAGGCGAACCGAATTTATCCGAAGGCAAAAACATTTGAGGTTTAAAAAGGGATGAATTACATACACCAAAAGGTTGCTTTAATAA
The DNA here is from genome assembly GCF_054856515.1 of Filicampus tigris. Classification (NCBI taxonomy): domain Eukaryota; kingdom Metazoa; phylum Chordata; class Actinopteri; order Syngnathiformes; family Syngnathidae; genus Filicampus; species Filicampus tigris. Next base: position 23,965,249 of record NC_141220.1, on the reverse strand, counting down.
TGTATTATTATGCTTTTATATGCTTTTAGCGCAAACTTCATCTGACCATAAGCCTATATTTACAAAAAATGGCTCACTGAAAATCGGGGGATAAATTCAACAATGCCTGAATATTTAAAAACAAATAAAAATGACTGAGTGCTCATTCAGAATAAATTTGAATTTAACGGTGTATTTGTGCCCATCTTAAGTTCTCGCACAAAATGAAGTCTAACTGGGTACATGGGTGGAGTTTTCTTTCTTTAGGTATTTTCGTGGCACATGTTAGAAAGGAGCGTTTGCGCCATTATGGGAGTGAAAACAGCTGACTTAGTTCCTGGCCAATGGAAGCAGCTCCTGTTATTCCCTTTAATTTTAGTGCAGGAGAGGTACACGGTCAACATGGCGGAAGCCGAAATAGATTAGCTAGAGTCCATGCAGAAAGTATGTTTATAAGGAACTGCAAGCAGATCTCCACTTGCGCATGATTTCAAGTTGACCAGGGCGATCACAGATCACTCCGGTGAAATGGGCTCTTGGAGATCGCCTTCCAGCCCGATCGTCCATGTCCGTGTGTGTGAATCCCCCAAATCAGATAATACATTTCAGTTTGAATTCGCCTAACTTGCAAAAACGTTCAGTCCAAACTGCTATCCTACATCATCATTTAGCATATTCTAAGAGTATAAAGGATAAAATCTTTGAGCCAAGAATTCAACCAAAATTGCTGCTAAACACTTAACAGTTCCGATTGCTATCATACTAGCATAATATGAAAGATCAAATGATAATAATAATGTACAGTATTTCGTCCAATTCCAACCTGAGTTTGTAAATTCTGAATTTGACCGAGTTCAAAGTACCATCATAGACTTGGGGCAAGTACAAATCTCGAATTTGTACAATGTGGAATAGTCGTGATTTTTTTTGTTTCTGCTATCATGTTACCAAAGGTCCGACCAGAATTACAATTTAACGGAAATCTGTCCGGAAACAGTAGTTTTCAAATGTGGGATTTAGTAATCATGAGCAATCACAGGATAACACCATATAATGCATTTGGGATAAGTCAAACCTGCGTTTGTATACTTTAGAATAAAACGCATAAAGAAAAAACGTACAAAAGTTCCAACTGCTATCAGACATCATGTTAACATATGACAAGATCAGTAGCATACAAGCATGTTCATGCTAAAATAGAATGTAATTACACTGACGTATTGGCTATCCAAACATCAAATAATGAACACACGGGAAGCGACATCATTGCAAAAGCTTTACAGGGAGTAGATTAAGCCTTTTGAGCAAAAATATGCTAACGCTTGAGATCTGAGGTCATTTTTCAGCGCGTGGGAATAAAGTGGCTACTCCCTCTTGTTACACAGGGCACTCAATTGATTTCCTGGACGGCCTCATTATTGGACTACACAAGAAGAAATAGGCTCGAGCGGTAATTAAAAAGTGATTTTTTTTTGGGGGGGGGTAGCTTTTGGTGCGCCTCATTAAAACCTCAGCGTTATCTTGTGAAAGGACAGCCAGGTAGTTGACAACACGGTTGAAATGAAGGCTCAACAATGGGAGGGCAGTCACATTCGGCTCATCATATCTGTGCCAAACGATAGCGGCTAATTGGCGGCGGCATTCCGAATGTCGCTCCCTCCCTCCCTATGGAGTGTCGTGTGCATGAAAAGGTTAAGCCATTGTTAATTCCTCCCAGCCTCATCCTTCTTCTTTGGAAGCGGCCGTCCTGCAGCAGCGATCCACTAGTGGGAGGTTTAAGCGAGCGGGATTAGCCGCAAAGGACGGTCCGTCGAGTCATTTGCAACCTTATTCATTCTTTATGCATCCAGTATGGTAAAAGTGTATATTTATTCGAAATAGACACTTCACTAGCCACATGTGACCATTTCACTTGGTGAAATAAATAAAACGATATATTAGAAACAGCTTTCTGTGAGTGCTGATTTGAAATAAAACAATAGAAAACATTTTGATGCAGGGCTCTTTCAAAATCAGTAGCGGCAGTGATCCACCAGAGGGGAGTTTTAGCGGGATTAGCGGCAGAGGGTGCCCCGAATTATCTTTGGCCAAACGTCGTTAGAGATGCTAATCTCTCCTGTTGAACATTGTCGCTCTCAGTAAGGTGTGTTTGAAAAATGTTCATTACAACAGGTGACAGGCTCAAGTTCCGTGGCTTGACTCCACTGAATGTGCTAGCACAGCTAACACAAGTACAGATACTGAGTGCAAAGTGGCTAAATCGTGAATATACAGGTATGTGAGACTTGATTTGTGACTCGCTTGAAAATGACATCACAACTGCTTACAACGACCAATCACAGCTGACCTGTTCTCTGAATCTGAGCCGTGATTGGTCGTTGTGAGCAGTTGTGATGTCATTTTCAGTCGACAGAAGACAAAATGGCCGCCCCCAGAGATGGCTAAAAACGGGTGGATTAACACTTATTCCACAAACGCAATGCGTTGACTTCCGCTTTAAAAGTTGCTTTGGCCTATATTAATTCATCAAAAAAATCTTTATATTATAAATCATATCATCAAATCATAATTCATGCATGAAAGGGTTATTCATAAGCAACTTCTGAGCTACCATTATTTTGTCAATATAACATCATGATATTGAGTAATGATGTTTTTTTTTTATACAAGTAACAAACGTTGAGTTTTTTTTGTGCAAAAACACAAGTCACCTGCTTTAACTTATTTAGTTTAATTCCTATGCTTGATGCACAAGAGAAACTAAAAGTCTCTAATATTAGACTCAGTGGGGATTAGTGCGCATTTTGTTTGAAGCCTGTTGTAAATCTTTGCTTAGGGAAAGCGCAGAGGACTTGCTTTGAGTCCTCTCCTCACGAGCCTGTCATCGGTGCTTACACACAGGAAGACACAGCACGGCCATACACGAGTGGTGGCCCCGCCTTCACCACCAAACACCACAACAACAAGACACACCAATCTGTCACTCCACAATGCAACCTGTGTCCTACAGGAGGCCAAGTTGTCATTTCAACCGCCCGTCCATAAGACAAATGTCCCCTAATTCCTTCTGCCCAAGCGCTGCAAAACAAATTTACGACAGCGGCCCCCACGGATGAACGATGACACGGCCTTGAGAAGGAGAGGTAATTTGCTCTTAATGTAGTGCCGTAAACATTTATCACCAGGAAAGGGATGGAGGCGATTCTGATGAGTGTTGTGCTGATGTCGTGCTACCTTAACGCACTTATAAGTGACAACAAACAACACCAAAATAAAAACAAAATACTTCAAATACTGGTAATATATATCACTGTTTATCAAACTTTATTGAGTCAAGGCACATACTGCATTCTATTTGAAAAATGTCACAGCACACCGCCAAACAGGATTGTCACAAAAGCTGTGGTATTGTGTCAGGTTTTTCAACTTACAAGCTGTCACTGTGTTGATTTTTGTTTTGTTTTGTGGACTTCATATATCCGGCTAGCATCAGTTCATGATGCTTACCTTGCAATGAAAGTGAAACTATCTGGTGTGTATTTTCAGGGTTTTTTTGGTACAGAAAGAAGAAATTGATGATGCCCATTGAATTAAAGGTGAATATACTCATACTAGAAAATCAAATAATACTATTAATACTAATAATACAATATACCGCAAAGTCAATGCCTGGTTGCTGCCTTGTAAGCCAGTGCAGCTAACGAGGATAGCTAGGAGCTCCAAATGTCAACATTTCTATTGGCGGAGTTGGTTCTGCCAAGTTACTGCCTGTTAGCTAGCTAAGCTAACAAGGCTATTCCCGAGTTGCAATGTAAGGATAAAGCCAGTTCGCGCGAGATAAAGGTAAGCAGTAATCCTTCTCATTTGAATGCACACTGTTTATCTATTTTTTAATCAAAATGTTAATGTTGTGCTACAAACATGAAAGCCAAGTAATTACTGTCCTTTAACTAAAACAAACCAACAAACAAACAAACAAACAGTCCTTTAGCTAGCTCAACTAAAGAGTCTAATTCCTGGTTGCTAGGTCTGTATAGACCTACCTAGCGCTGGATAAAGCTATGTGGTCATCTGTATACTCAGTTGAATCCGACAAAAATCAACAAGCACACATTTTGTCTGCTGTTAGCTGAAGCTGTTAACCAAAATGTTGATGATATGCTATTATGCTACTAATGTGAAGTGTTGTTACTCTCTTTTAGCCCTCTGTCAAAGTTACAACCTTTGTACAAGTAATTTGTATTAGAAGTAAAATAATGCTACATTTTGGTCGGTGTAAAAATACTGACATTGTTCTACTAATGGGAGGTCGTTCTTTTTCAGTACAGCAGAGCCAAACAAATCCCATGATGATTGACAGTTCACTAATGGAAAGCAGACAATAAAAGTTATTTGCTTTATTAGGACAACCCTTGTTATGCTGATTAGCCTCCCAAATTAGAAGCATGGCTGTTAGTTTGTTCGTCAGTGTACACTTGTTTCTAATGAATGAGTGTAATCCATCCAGTGCACGGTGAAGGCCGCAATTAGTAAAATGTCAACATTGTTGTTCAAATCGCTCTGCATTGATATGTTGAATACATCTGGATGTTTTGTTTTTTTAATTAGCTACAAAGAAAAAAAAGATTATGCCTTTTCTATCCAAAGCAAAATACTATGCACTCAGATGACTGCTGCTGTGTAATAATGACCACAGCCCTGCGTCATTATCATCTTTGTGATGTATTATGCTTCAGGTGGAAAGAAATGAGAAAAAATGCCCTGTTTTGTTTTAGATGCAGCGCAACATGCACTATCCTGACCATAGCAACGTTGCACTTACAATAGCCCTTTGTCATCATCTTATTTGTTTTAGATGCATAGCAGCATACTATGAACTGTCATGTCTTTTGCAGTGAAATCCTGAAAACAGCCCTTGGCTATCATCTCTGGGATTTATGTCTATCCTAGTGTAAAGAAATCAGAGTAAACTTTTTGGTCTGTTTTGGATGCATCATCATATCGTTTATTGACACTCTCGGTTGAAAGTACTGCCACTACCACTATATTAATGTTTACATATGATGGAAAACACCTTAGGCACATGGGCTAATAATTAGCATCTACAGTATATGGCGGTATCCATACCCGATAAGCAGCAGATATCTGAAGATCACCCATGCAACAACACATCTAGCAATATAACAGTTGGCACAGGCATATATTATTTATCCTTTGCAAGGAACGACTAATTGTTGGTATTAAATTGCCCTCAGGTGGCCAAAGCATGCACACCAGAATGAACAGCAAAGTGCATACAAAGGAGAAAGTGTGACAAAAACTGTTTAATTGTATTTCATCGTGAAAGAGAGCAAGCCAGTTTCAGTCCTCCAGATTGGTCAATAAGGTGCAAAAATAACACCCACGCTTGTGGACTGACCCATAGTATAGATTTTGGAAACAATATGACATTTGGTAGGAGAGCAACATACCATTCACTGTCGTGACTCATGCAGCATGACAGTGGCAACGGCCCTTCGTTAATGAATTATCATCATCCAAGTGAAAAGAAATGTGAGAAAATGTTGTTTCGGAAAGTACTGCCTTGAATTTTGACTCATGCGATGTTGCCAAGCTATTTGTTGGCTATTTGTTGGCGTGGCTGTGACTCGACAGCGTGGTGTGACTCATCTGGATGCGTCACTCCGCTAATTGTCACTCCGGCTTTACCCAAGGCGTTCTCGAGGGCCCGCGAGCTAACTTCTCATCACAGCTTTGCTACAATGATGCTACCTCAGGGAATGATTTTGTATACCAACCACCAACACCAAAACAGACTTCGTTAATAACCATTTCTGTTGTTTACATACAGTGAAAAGCACCTCAATAGACCCCATTTCTGCCAGCACCAAAGGATGAATGCTGGCTGTCTTTCGTTTTATTTATTTATTTATTTTTTTACTTTCTTTCGCAATGCTTATGTTTGTGCTATGTGTGATGACAAGCTGAACATGTTAACGGTTACAACTAACCATACTTTGAAAGCCTACGCTGAGGTTGGAAACCTAACCCTGCTTGGAAATGTACTTTGAAACCCTAACACTACACTGAAAAAACCTGATGGTTGAATTTACTCAACTTTATTTTGTCATGTGGTCGCACAAAATAAAATAATCTATCCAGATACATTAAAGTAGTTGTATAGTCTACTTATAAAATGTACAACTACAACAATTTTAATGTATCTGGATAGATTATTTTATTTTGTGCGACCACATGACAAAATAAAGTTGAGTAAATTCAACCATCAGGTTTTTTCATCATCAGGAATGATCTCTCTGACAATGATGACATTCAAAGGCAGTAAAGCAAACTGTATGCACAAGCAAATTTGCGAAAATTTGGAATGTGAACAGATAAGGTGAAAATAGCGTTATTCAAAGCCTGTGCCACTCTATACCGCCTCCCTGTGGTGTCGTTACACGAAATCTAAATTTAGGAAGCTGCAGGTTGCATACGGCGATGCTCAAAGGCTGCTTTTGAAGATTCCTCATTGGACAAGTGCTGCTAGTCTGCTGTGTGTGCAGAACAATGTAACAACATTGAATGCTGTCATAAGAAAGCTTGTATATACATTTTTAATGAGACTTATAGTCTCACAAAATGAAATAATAAGTGTGCTTGTAAGCGGAGTAGTGTTAGGTATACCTCTGTGCTCTGGAGGCACTGGGGAAAATGCCTGTATGGATTGTAGTTGTTTCACCTATTCTTTGTCTGTCACTTTTATGTTATTTTATGGACCTCTTCTGAGTCTGAAATAAATATTGATTGATTGATTGATACTTACAAACCCTGCTTTGAAACCCCAATTCAAATTTGAAACCCTACTTTGAAACCCGAACCCTACTTTGGAACCCAAATTCTACGTAGAAACCCTACTTCTACTTTCAAAGCGTACTTTGAAACACTGAACCTACTTTGAAACCCTAGTTTGAAACCCTACTTTAAATCCCTGACCCCACTTTGAAATCCTACGTTGAAACCCTAACCCTAATTTCAAACAATACTTTGAAAACTTAACCCTCGTTTGAAACCCTCACCCTGTTTTGAAATTCTAACCCTAATTTGAGAACCCTATTTTGACACTATAACCCTACTTTGAAAACCTACTTTGAAACCCTAACCCTACTTTGTAAAACTAACCCTATTTTGAAACCTTACTTCGAAACACTACTTTGAAATCTGAGGTCACTCATGACCTGACATGACATGATATGAATACAGTGAGTTACTATGCGTACACAATAGTTGTAATCGTAATGAGAATGAATTGACTTTTTTTAATGAAAAACTGATTTTTACAAGTATTTGAAAACAATCCACACCTGTTTTTTTTCATTTTTTTTATAGAAAAGTCAGAATATAATGAGAATAAATTTGTATTTTTTTACTTACCAAGTATCGTACCAAGTTGTATTTTTAAAATAAAAATCTAAGGAAAAAAATAAGTCGATTTTTACAAGAATATATTTTTTCTTAAAACAAGCCACATTTTCGAGATAAGAAATTTGTATTTTGAAAAAATAACACTTTTTATAAAAGGTCTTATCTTGCGAGAATAAAGTAGTATTTTTACACCAATATTTTTCAGCGAAAAAGTAAACACTCCATGAGAATGAAAGTTATATTTCAAATATGAATATAACAAATAAAACAAAAGTCATATTTGTATTTATTTGTGAAATAGAATTGAGTGACAAGGTAGCGGCTACATTAGCTTTCAGGCTAGCTTTCGGTGCTAGCTTACCGCTCCAACTTTCCTCACTAGCTTTCCGTGCTAGCTTCTCGCGCTAGCCTTTCCTGCTATGACCGTCAAAAATGTAAACCTGACTTAAAACATCGCTTGTACATCTTAAAGGAAGAGCTTCAGTTTAAAAACATAACCAGAGTATTTCACTAAAGGCGATAAAAACTGCAATGCAGGCTTCTGCTAACTTGCCACCCTTGTGCTTTGATGTTTGAAGATTTCTACACGACTTTTTATGACTTTAATAAGCCTTCTCTTTTGCTCTCCATTTTTTTTGTTTCCTTCTCACGTTCCGCGCTGAAGCCATAATGTTTTACAGGCTTTTTTTTTTTTCTTTTACTGCCACTGGGACAGAGTCAACGACGCGGCATCTTGAAATATTTCACTGTGTGTACGTTTCATTGTCACTGGCAGTGTATGTAGGCCATACCACATGATGCCAGGCCATGTTGACTAGTGGATGAGCAGGCACCAGGAATACAAAGTATCCTACTGCCCACTGTTAACTTTCGCCTTCTTCTCAACATTGCTTGTGAGGCTCTATTGCAGAAAAGCCAAGGCAAAAGCAAAGTAACGCCTCTGCTAACTCAACTGAGGTATCATGATGTCACGCATGATAACGGTTTGAATTCTGAAAGGGTTGCGCGAATCAGCCGAAATGCAGTGAAAAATTAGAATAGGGATATATTTCAGAAGAAATATTTAAATATTACGGTAGTAGATATTAGTAATACCGTGAGATAAGGGTTTGTTTGCTTTCCCATTGAAATGAATGAAAAGGCAATTCATCCGTTCCAACCTCCTCCCCCAAAAACGTTTGTCATAACGTGTATTTTAATGATGAAAAATATAGCACTCGATAGTACTGTCCTTTCTAAAAACATACTGTAATAAACATAATTAGATATAGTTACAACAAATTAATTAATTTTGTCACACTACATCAAGTGAATTGCCATTGTTCTGCTATGACTTTTGTTTTATCTGGTGTGCACTGTTCATTGAGACGCCTCAACTGATCTCCCAGCTCATTGGTGCAACACTAGTATCAGTCTTTCTATGCAGAGGATTAAGAATATATGGATGTGAGTACTGCTATATTGTCAGTCTCCATATGTTGCTGCACGAGTCAAAATATTACAAGAATAAAGTCAGTGTTCCAGGACAAAAATGGCACTAAATTATAAGATCTGTGATCTTTTTTTCAAGAAAAATGGCAATTCAAGAAGAGTCTTATTATCTTCCAAGAAAAATGTCAAAATATTATGAGAACAATTCATGATTTTTTTTCCAAGAAAAAAAAGTCAAAATAGTTTATTAGCCACGAAGATGGAACAAATATTATTATAATAGTCTTATATCACCAGGAAAACTGTCAAAATATAATGACAACAAAGTCACAAGTACAAAGAGAAAAGAGACCTAAGAGAAAAGTAAAACTATTATGAGATGAAAGTTTTTTTTTTCAGGAATTAAAAAGACATATTTTCTCAAGTAGCAACTGACAGTAATTCACTTTCCATTTTAAACTTTTTTGTGTGGTGCTTTTGAGTCCATGTTTTAGACAAGAAGAAGCATTGAATGATGAATTCGACTCTTTACGTGATCTTAGCGTGCAGGCTGCTAGCAAGACAGCTAGCTGCCTGTTTCCTCCACGTTTGGTTCTTTTGGACCGAATAGACTTCCCGTTATCATTTTAAAACTGAACGTAGATATTATTCCAATGAGCAGTTGTTCTACACGCATAAACAGAACAATTTCCCATTAGCACCTGTCATCGCTCGTCAAGGCTGCGTGAAATTATTCGAAAGTAAAACACAGAATTGGAATAATTACCGGCTGGCTTTCTAAATAATGCAATCAGCATTTTAATATGCGACATAATTTCAGTGTGCTGATGCCAAATGCAACGTGCCATTGTTCATCAGTATTCCTCTATGCAAATGTTATGGAGAATAATGAGATTAAAAAAAACTGTGCTGCATTAATAGTCACTTGCTAATTATGTAGATCAGAGCTATCATGTGTTAAGGTCGTGATCAGACAAATAAGAAGGAAAGGAAATAAGAAGAGCCACTCACGGTTTCTGTCCACTATTCCTTTCTGTAACTCTCCCAGTCTCTGTGTGTGAACGACACTCTGTGAAAAATTAACAGAGCGCTGCAAAAATAATCAGCTTCTCAGGTCAAGTAATTCATTGGCATATGTTTGAGTCAACTGAACGTTTTTGCTCAAGCATGCAGCTCTTTTCGATCTCCCCAAAACATTGCTTATGAAGTCTTATTATCGTTGATGTTAAATAAGTGAGTGTGCGCGTGCTTCTTGACAGGTGTGTCCAGGCCAGCCTAGACTCGGTGCACAAGCGTGCACACAGCTGGAGCGAGCTCTCCACTTCTCTCTCCAATCTGCTTCTCTCTCGCGCCGCCCCTCCCGAGCTCTCAGCTCCGCGCCGCCGCGAGCATCCGCTCCGCAAGAGCAGCGGCATACGCGCTCAGAATCGGGACCGATGGCACCTCCGGGATACGGCAGCAGTTCGGACGGCTAAGAGAATGAATTGAAAATAAATAAAAGACAGGAAAAAAAAAAGTGGACCGAGGTCGGCATCGGACGAGGCGGCAGGAGTGGAAGAGGAGTGCAGGAGAGAAGGAGGACGTTCGCGGCTGGAGCCTGCCTGGCTGCACCAACGCTCGAGCGGTGGTTTGTGGCGGCGTCGCTCGGTGCTGTGCTACCCGAGACCCGGCATTCCGGCGGCGGATATCGGCGTGTGCTGACGTGGAGGTGAGTGACACGAGCGCGCACGTCGGAAAGTGAGCGTGGACGTGCAAGTCGATCAGCATGACTTTTGTGATTGTGGGTGACTTTACTTACTATCATCGATGGCTTTTTACTATTAATGGATTTTTTGGGGAATGACTTTAGTCATTTCATGGATGGATTGAATTGTTACTATTATTAGCATTGATAGCGTTACTTATTGTTATTGACTTTAGTTAATGGGTTTCCTTAAACTATTGATGGTTTTAGTTATTACAATTGATGGGTTTACTTATAACTGTGGATGGCTTTATTTATTATGGATGGGTTTAATCATGACTCTGGAGGGTTTTTCTTATGACTTCCGTGGCTTTACTTATTCCTACGGATGGCTTTACTTATCACTATGGAAGGTTTTCCTTATAAGTATGGATGACTTTACGTATTACTAGGGTTGTTTGCTACCATTTTTTTTTCAAACCACACCAGCATGCTTATTCACTCTTTGAAAACTCACAGATACCACGTACCGATACCTCTAGTACTTTTGATATATGAAATTACATTGAACACAATACCAAAAAAAAAATGAGCAAAAACCTTTATTTCTGACACAGATGATGATTCGCCGATGTGTCAAACGCAGTTATAGGCACCAGCTACTGCTGAGGAGGACTTACTTGTTGTGGGTGGTACCCAATATCTTAAAATAAGGCGGATTTACCGATACTTGATACTAGCCCATCCCTACATATTGCTATTGATTGCTTAACGTACTGCTATTATTGGATTTACTTATTAAATAAAAGTAATGACTTTAGCGATTCCTCTGAATGGGTTTTAGCTACCGCTATTAATGGCATTCATTACTTATTACCGCAAATGGCTTGATTGTTATTATGGAGTACTTTTGTTTAGTTACTGCTATGGGTGACTTAACTTTTTACTCTCAGTGGCTTAACTGATGAAAGTTTATGTCAGGCCAGGACCTCTTTAAAAAAAAAAAAAATTATATATATATATATATATATATATATATATATATATATATATATATATATATACATATATATATATATATACATATATATATATATATATATATATATATATATATATATATATATATATATATATATATATATGTATATATATATATATATGTATATATGTATATATATATATATATGTATATATATATATATATATATATATATATATATATATATATGTATATATATATATATATATATATATATATACATATATATATATATACATATATATATATATATACATATATATATATATATATATATATATATATATATATATATATATATATATATATATATGCATGCAGAAAATGGAACTATACAGTACAGTACATAAACAATATGTATGTCCACAAAATTTGTCATTAGATTACTTGACTTCTTGTTGCTGCCAACTCTCCCAGTCCTTTTTTCTGTTATTTGTACACATGAGATTAGAAACAGTTCCCCGTCAATCAATGCCGATCAATATGATCTTTGTAAAACTCCCGCAGTGTCTGTCTGTGTGGTTTCTTGTTGCTACCGCCTCTCTTTGTCCTTTTTCCGCTCCGTGAGGCAGCACCTCCAAAATATTGGATAGGTGGCCTGTCCAAACTCAGCAGTTTTATCTTTGAAACATTTATTTTGTTCACTTGCGTGTGACTTTCTGGAGCAGCCGGCTCCTTCTGTCGTTTCTCTGCTCAAATCACAGACTGTTGTGCGTTTTAATCACATGAAACACCAAAAGAAGGAGTCACACTTCCACAAGGTCAGGCAAACTCCTTCATAAAGCGACGGAGGAATTGCGTCACGTTTGGGTTTCTGCTGCCGGCGTCCCCTAACCCCCAATCCCCCCCCCCCTCCCCCCACTCCCCAGCCAAACAGTGGCTCATTACTTCCCGCTGCCGGCCCACTAGGGGTCACCAGAGGTGAACAGAGCTTCTCACCCCAGCTTGTTACCAGAAAGAGCTCTTTTTTTCTTCTTTCATTTTATTGTTTATAAGGGGACGAAATGCCGGATCTCTGTTAGTTGGTACCAATATAAAAAAATATATATATGACATCTGAACTCATCTATGTTAGCCTCTTAGATAATGCAGCAAAGTATCATCCAGAGAGCCATGTCCGAATACTTTTGTCCATATTGTATGCCTATTTTGCATCACGATTGGCTGTACATGAGGTAAAACGCTCCTCCTTGATGCAAGTCCCGGGGTTAATTAAAATGCACCGCGCGTTATCAAAAGTTATGAACAGAAATATGGAGTAAGTACGACGGCACTCAGATTAATATTCAAATTCTTCACTGTCTCAAATAGTCCTAAAAGTCGATTCATTTTAGGAGCGCTTTTTTTCCCCAGTATTACACTTGTGCTCCCCACTCTCTGTAATTGAGTACATCTGCTATCCACTCGGTTTGGGGGGCCTTGACATATCAGTTATCTTAATCAGCTACAGGTATTTTATTTATTGATTACTTTTCTGTAAATTCATTTATTTTCTTGTGTGAGCCTTGAATGAAATTTTCATTTTTTAATCCACACATTTGAGAAAAAAAAAATACGATGGTTATCGTGCGCTACTTATAAGTCTTTCACTGATTTGAATTGTAATGCATTCCTTTAGTTTTAATTCTATTATATTTTTTTCAAGACATTTTGAATTCTTGAACTGCAGCATACTTAGTCTGTCTACTATCTTTTTGTCTATCTGCCGACTGTATCTCAGTTGTTGTCCTTTTACAAAAATTTTCCATGAATGGTTGGACAAATGTTAGCAATAATGGTTGTCGTGCTTCTTCACCCCCCCCCCTCCACGGACCCCCCGTTTTTCTTTCCCAGTGTTGGTTATCTGCACTCGTAGAGGTCATAAATATGACTCATTCCGCCCACATGATATAAACGCTGCTGATGCCCCTCAAATATCCCTTTAACCTAGCATACTGTACATGTTCTAGGAAACATCAAGACAATTTTGAATCTTCATGAAATCTATGTATATATATTTGGCAAAAAAAAAAATCAAAGACTCTTCAGGGTTTTCCAATGAAGCGTAGGGTCTTTGAAGCTAACATTTTGCTTTTGAAAGAATCAAAGACTGAAACATCCACAACGCTAATATTTGTTTGAAAGCATCATATACCATTTTAGGAATTTTCTATGTATCTAGTGTGCATATTCTTGTGAACATTGTTTTTGTAAACATCAAAAAGAATGTAGGAATCTTTGAGGCTAACAGTGAGTTTTTGAGAACCCAATTACATTCTTCAATGCATCGTGTTTTTGTAACATTTCAAAGGCAATTGTCAACGCGTCACTGAAGCTAACGCTGCATTTTGGAAAAAACTTAAGGCAAATTCATTATCAAGGAATCGTCATGTTTTTGAAAACATTTAACCTGTGTGGTCAACATGTTTTTGAACTTAGACAATTTTGTCCTCAACAAACCCAAATGTAGTGTTTCTGAAATGTTAAACACCATTTAAATAAGTCTTCAAAAAAAACTTGTTTTCTTCTTTTGAAAACTTTGAAGTCAATTCAGTCTACTCCAAGTTAACATTTTGAAAACACCAAAGACAATTTCGTCTTCAGGAAAGGTACTATATTGTTTCTTTGAAAACATCAAAGACCATGTACAGTTGTCAGCAGTTTAATGTTGTTTTTGAGGACATCAAAGACATTTCTGAATCCTCTATGATCCTATCGTACATGTTTTTGCAACAAGGACAATCGAGTCTTCAAAGAAGCTAACGTAGGTAAACATCGAAGACATCTCTGCCTGTACTCTATTTGTGTTGAATTTGCTGTGTCCAGTGCTGTTTTTAAACTACCCCAAAGAACCCCAACCCTGTTGTTGAGGTTCGATAGCTCAATAACATTGTTCACAAGAGTCTCCAAAGCACATTCATTAGCACTGAAACGAGAATTTTTCATTCCGCTAACTGATGAACAAACAGTCGAGACGGCCTGTCGCTTCTGTTTAGACAGCTTTCCTTGCTTTCTACCTGCCGCTCGTTTGAAGCCGCCGCCATATCGCCTCGATCAATAAATGGCTGAGATGATGAGATAACATCCCTCATCCCGTCTCTCCAAACCACAACTCCTCCACTTTCCTCAGGTGGGCATCTGCATGCCGTCGCCACATCAATGGCGCTCATGAATTATGGAGCCGCGTCCCGCTTCTGTCACCGGCAAGTCTAATTAGCTTGGTCTGACACTTCTCGGCATCGTACGCCAAGTAGAAGATTGGGGGAGGTTCTGTTGTTCAGTGGGTAGCCCTTTGCCTGTCCATCAAGCGGTCTGATCCACGTCAGGGTGGTGATGACATCATAGCGTGGCGACTCATGAATTCAGTCGAGCTAGCTTAGCATTTTTTGGAGGGATTCATCACAGTGATCATCACATCACAGACAATTGAATCTTAGAAGATAAGGATCACACATTTGTAAATGTCAGTGAATTTCCCATTTCTATGCCCTTCATCTGTGTACTTTTGTCGATATCAATTTACTTGAATGCATAAATCAGTTTTTGGAGAATTTAATGAACTTAACACACCTATTTTGTCAATGTCAGACAAATGTTTTTCTAAACACCAAAGACAATTGATTCTTTAATCAACTTGATGTATGTGTTTTGAAAAATCCATGACAATTTCGTGTTCACTGACTCTCGATTTTGAAAACATCAATGACATTTCAGCTTCTTGAACGAACCGTTTTTTATAAACATAAAAGGAAGCGAACATACTAAAATATGTGTTTTTGTGAACGTCTACGAACATTGAGTAATCTAAAACAATTTACTGTTGGAAGAACCAAATAT
This sequence comes from Filicampus tigris, assembly GCF_054856515.1. NCBI lineage: Eukaryota > Metazoa > Chordata > Actinopteri > Syngnathiformes > Syngnathidae > Filicampus > Filicampus tigris. Next base: position 23,949,872 of record NC_141220.1, on the reverse strand, counting down.
TCTTCTTAACATCAAAGACAATATACAATCTTGAATGAACCCTAGTGTACATTTTTTTGTAAACGTCACAGAAATGTAGTCTTTGGATAACTAACCTAACGTAATGAATGTCATTTAATTCAATTTATTTCATTGAACCTCACCTAAATATGCACAAATGATAAAGTGAATGATATTATTTAATGTAATTAGCAGTGTTTTTATGGCCATCTTCCCAGTTTGTTTTATGAAGAAAGTGATTACTAATCCTCCCCCTGGGAGTATTTACAAATGTGTAAACTCGTGAGTGCCCGCCTACTTGGCTACGTTGTCCGCCATTATCTGCTCAGGCTGATGAAGTGCCCATGATGTGGCTCAGGTGATCCCTGAGAGGAATTGGAGGTGGTGTGGGATGATGACGGGAGGGGAGAGGTGTGGGTCTGTCTGGTCAGCTGATGGGCGCTGAGGAGCCTGAGATTTATGACCCCAGCAGAACAAAGCCGTGTCTGCTGAGGGCCCGTGAAGCATAAATCAGCCAGAAGTGGGTCAGGTTGGGTCAGCGGCTGGCGGCAGATCTGCCCTCCCCCGACTTTTTTTTTTTTTTCCTGAAGGTGCGCTCTGTTGTTTTAGTGCAGATGACGGCCGCGTTGCTCTTAACAGGCTCTTCAACTCACCGAGGTGTGCAACGAATCCTTATTTTTCCCAATGCTAAATGCTGTTAGCGTTGTGTTATAGAAAAAATGTATACTGGAGGTTTATCTTTTTTGAAGATTTTTGGGGGGTTCCAAAAAAAAAAAAGTAGATTTTCGCTATGCACGCATGGTCTCTATCACCCCACGAATAGCAGGTTACACTGTATAGTTTACAGTTGTAATATCACTATTCACCACTAGATGGCAGACATGGATCAGTTGCTCTTGCACCGGGGTCTTATACTGCCCCAAACTACAATGTGGATAGGCCTAATAATTTTTGCAGATATGGAATGACATGCAGGACATAGTACCTGAATAATATTATGATTTTGAGTGAGTTCATTTTTGTGAGAAAAAAAAATGCACAAAATGAGTTGTTCCACTTAATGTTGGCTTGCTATTTAGCCGTTTTGTGCCGTCCCTGAATGGTTGAATTTTTATGCACAAGAGACCTTTGCACTGGAAGAAAAAAAGAAAATCACAGTATGTGTTATTGTTTGTTCAAAATGTTTGTATATTTTGCACATTCACACATTTTGTCCATGTTTGAAATAGCATTTTTGTCGTACATTTGGTTGGGAAGTGGTTGGTCCGTTGTGGCCCCTCAGTAGTGCTGATAAAAACTGTGACCCCTCCATCATTGAAGTTGCCCATCCATGATTTAGAGTGTCCAATGAAGCTAATGTAACTTTTCGTACTTTAAAAAAATATTTTACTGTTTAGTGCAGAACAAACACAAGTCAGTCTTCACTAAACCAGAAGTACATTTTTTTTTATAAACATCAACGAAAAATGAATCTAAATGAAGATAATGCGTTTGTATGGACTATTTAGTCTTCTTCCACGTGTGTACTAAACATACTTTTATTAACATTAAACACAATTTAGACAGCAACAAAACGAATGCAGGTTTATTTTTGCTAATATCAACTTTTTAGAAACTTAATGAAGCTAAGGTACCTTTTTTGCAAACATCAGACTACTTATAATGAAGCCAGTGCTGATGTTTTAATAAACTACAAAGACAGTTTCGAGCCTAATGTAAATGCTTTTGCAAACATATGTCAATCAGCCATCAATGACGCTATCACATGTGATTTTGTAAATATTGAATATTGAACTTCATGTAAACGTCAAAGAGCTTTATTTGATCTTCAACGAAAGTATGTATGTGTTTTTTAAAAGAGGTTTTTCAGTGATCTGGATTTACATTGTTGTAAACATCAAAGGTAGTTTGGGTCCTTAAATGAGTGTCAACAATTAAAGACAATTAAATCTTCAATGAAGCTAACGTGCGGTTTTGTAACGATCACAGACAATTTTGCCTCCATCGAACCTAACGCAAGGTTTTTGGGACTCACCAGAGACTATTTGATTTTAAATGAAGCTAATGTAAGTCTTATTTAACATCGAAGACAGTAACAATATGCTAATGAGTTGTGGGTTGCGGTTTTGTTCTTTTCCACTCCACGCTGCGGTTCTGGTTCCCATGGCTTCTTTTCCCGTTCACTTTGGTGACTCGTCTTCCTGCGGGCTGCCTGAGCCCACGTGGAAAATTGATTTAATATGTGAGGATTAGCGTTGCTTGCTATAGGCGTGCGCTTTACATTACGATGATTAATCCGGCATCGACACGCAGGCCCGCACGCACGCGCACACGCAGATTAAACGATGTTATCGGCTAACGCGACAAGTTCAAAGGTGTTTTCTCAAGTCGACATGACTCGAGTGCGGGGATAAAGAATCGGCGGCGGCAAGGATGCGTCATTTGTTTGTCTGCACGTCTTTGTAAACATCAAAGAGACTTTAAAGACCTCAATCAATCTTTGTAAACATCAAAGACAGGTTACAGTCAAATACAATTTAATTAAAGTCATCAATTAGACTTTTGTAAATGTGAAAGGCCATTTGGAATCCTAGATAACATGTTTTTGTGTGAATATCAAAGACAATTAAAGTCTTCAATGAAGACCGTCTTGTTTTTGCAGTAACAGTTGTAGGCGGTGGCGGAAAAGTTGGCAACAATGCAGACGCTAGTCGTAGCTCTTGCTTGCTTCCTCGTTTTTATTTGGGTCCACATGTGTGCGTGTAAAATAAAAGCACAACTTTAAAAATAAAATGACAGCATATTTTATGGTTTGCTTTGATTTCATGCTTACTCGTAGGGCCGGTCAGAGACTGTGGGCAGGCTGGATGTCGATCCCGGGCCGTACTTTACCCAGGTCTGCTATCAAGGACGGACGGCTGCAGGATTTTTTTCTCTCCTTGGGCTAAAGAGTGTCTTTACATTTTTTTTTTTTTTTACATTGGGAGGGGGGCTGATAAAATAATGTATAAATATATTTTAGAATATAAAATACAAGTGCTGGAGGGGCTACTCAGATTTCAGAAGGGGCTTATCTTCTCTTTGTATTAAAAGATGAGAGAAAATACAAACGACGTTTCTCTGATATAAAAGATCACCATCAGAGGATGGTAAAATGCTTTTCAACACTCTTATAATAATATTTACCTTCAACAAAATGGTCAGAAGACTCTTTCATATATTTTGCTTGTTGGAAATCATTCCGTTTTGCCTTTGCAATCCACGTGTTTCTTGTCTGCTCACTCAGTTCCCTTGTTCATTCACGTTCGCGGTGTCTGACAACAGGTATTCCGAACAAGCTTCTTTTCACATCGTTGTTCACCTTATTTTTGCGTATATGTTTTACCATTGTGAAGTAACTTTTGAGAAGCGAGTGATTTCTTCAGCTTTACCGGTCACCAGTCGATGTTAAGGCACGTGTAGCCAAACAAACGACTGTTCGCTAGTCAGCAGGAGTCACAATCACACCTATGAGCAATTCAGAGTCTTTCATAAACCTAACATGCTTGTTTTTTGGAATGTCGGGGGAAATCAGACGCAAACTTCACACAGCAATGCAGGAGTCGAGATTCGAACCCAAAACTCGGAACTGTGAGTCAGACATGCTAACCACTAGAGCACTGCTTAGTGCAATGTAAATGTCTGCCATCCAATGCTAATGAACATCCCGCAGATTTTGAAGGTCGCGTCGCATTGCCTTCAGTCAAGACCATACAGGAAGTGAGCTGGAGCGGGAGGCGTGCGGTGCTAATGTTTTGCTCTTTGTGATGCTAATTTCCAGCCGGTGTGCGCAGCGAGCTGGGAACAATAGACCAAAAAGACACTGGCCGACAGTGACAGGCGCTTACCCCCTGTAGCGTCCGACCGGCTGTCGGCACGTCACGCTGGCAAAACACACCGCAACGACAGACAGCGACGCTGACCATTAAAGTACCTTCTGCGCATTCTATAAGATGTAATACCCTTCCATACCATCGGCGGCGCTAGTCACTATTTCTCATTGTTAGAAAAATCCAACCCAACTGTTGGCCGGGGGCGGATTATAAAAACATAAACATTCAGCTATATTCTTGGCTCGCGATGAACTCCCATGCGAAGTAAACCAGCCCGTTCTTGAATTGTGAAATACTTACATCGTCAACCCTCGCTCTTGTACTTGTAAGAAGATTAAGGCAGCGGAGGCGCGCTCACCGTTTTTCCGCATTTGTCACTTCCCGTTGGTGCTCCGCGCGCTGATTTGCTAGCTAACAGCCAATCGGAGTGACCACATGTCACGACTGGCGACGCCGATTCAACGTGCATAAACGCCCCCAAGATGCTCACAGACGGGTTACGACACTACGACGGTGGCCACTGCACCAGACAAGACGGCGCATTCAGACGCCACGGCGCTTCACGACCGCCGACGTCGGTTTGGTCTATCAGGGCCTTTAATCCAATTTGAACATTGAACAAGTTGATTGTGTAGCAGCGAATACACACTGAAAGCTAACTGGCAGATGAACACTTTAACAGAGAAAAACATTCATGTTTGGCTTCAAGTGTGAAACTATGACAGCCTATCCATTATGAATCATGTTTCTTTTTGTTTGTGTGTGATATTGTTGTTTTGAAATGTTATTATAGGCAGAGATCTTCTTTGATATGAAACAAAGACATCAAAAACAGTTTAATTAATTCACCTTTTGTAACCATCAAAGACAAGAATGACGCTTACATATATGCTTTGTAAACACCAAAGAGAATTTTGTGTCTTCAATAAATCCAACATCTGTGCTTTTGTAACAATAAAGACTAGTTTGCATTCAGTTGGACCTAACATGCACTGTGTGTAAAAACTAACAATTAAAAATGATCGAGTCGTGAATAAACAATATTTTAAACATCAAAGACAATTTAGCCTTCAGATGTCTTTTGTACATAAAAGATTTAGTGTTCAGTGAATATTTTGTAAACATCAGAGACAATTTTGATGCGCACCAGATTAGAAATTGAATCTAAATTGGCCTTTTGGAAAATATTAATTGAAGACAAATTTACAGTGATGTTGCAACACAAAAAAAAAGTTAAACGTGCTTTGATCGATGCTTTTCCACCGCCATTTTTGGGAGAATTCTGAATTGTACAATCTCAGTGGTATTCATTTTAGGTGAGTGGAAAAAGACAAAGAAATTTAGTGGGGTTTTTTTTTGTTTCGCAACAGGCAAAGAAAAAGTAAGGTTTTCTGAGGAAAAAAAAGCAAAATGCTTTTAGTCCTTTTACCAAAATGTGGGCACATTTTTTTTTTTTTTTTATAGATTTATTCCTATTTTTCACCCCAACAGATCATAAAAGATTTCCTCAAATGTGCAGAATGCTCCTCTTTACCTTTTTAGCGGTTTGTCTCCAAGGAGCCCGCTGAGATCGCGAGTGAAAAGCTGCTTTTTCCCCCTCTTTTTTTCCGAGCTCTTTGAATTCAACATCTGTTCTCTGGCTTCAAGTCATAGCTGCCGTGCAATATGGTAATTCCTCCCCTGACAACTTTGAATGAGGCATGATGTCTCACGCCGTGCGCAACGCTCGTTAGCTCGCCACTTAAAGACAACGGCGGGAGATTACGACATTTTTACGACTTCTTGAAGTTGCTTCCGCTCACATTAATTCCAGGACGTGACATAAATGTGTACGCTGTTATTTATTCCACCTCAGGTTCAGAATGGGGCCATAAAGGACGACGACGGTGGACATCGGGCTGGCTGTCGGCATGACGTATCATCCTGCTCTATTGTATTGTATTGTAAATGTCGCATCATATCATGGTTGGAATGAATGAATCACATGGTTTTGAATCATAATTGAAGCTAGTTACATCGTATCAGTCAATTGGCACGAAGTGTAAACGATCTTATTTCATGGTATCGTATCGTAATTGTTGTGGATTGTGCCGCATCGCAAGTGGAATGAATCGTATTGTATTGTATCATATTGTATGATACGACCATATCGTAATTGAATGTGTCGCAAGCGCAAATGATCATAATTCAGGTGAATTGTATCTCATTGCATCATATCACATCGTATCATATCGTAATTGGAATTGTATGCTAAGATATCATAACTGGAGTAAATCGTATGACATTTTGTCCAGAGCTGGGCATCGTCCCTCCGTCCCCGAGTTGCCGTCCTGCACATTTGATCGACCCACGTGGTCCCAGTCGGTCGGAGTCAGGCAACCGGCGTCGAGAACGGATTTAACCGATATCACGTCACACTAGGGCGCCGCACTCCTGACACACGGTCGAGTAAGGAAAAAAAAATAAATAAAAGAGTGTTGTGTACCTACAGACGTAATGACACGTGCTTCATATTCTTTTTATTTCACCAACTACCATGCTGCGCCTGTCGTGTGTGTGTGTGTGCCAGTTGTTTTTGTTCGATATTTTTTCCTCGTTTGGCAGCGTGTCTGCTCGTGCGGCGCCTGCGCGTGACGTGAACATTACGTTCTCGACTCCGATTGGCTGTCGTCGACGAGGGACCACGTGGGTCGATTAAGTATGCAGGATGGAAATTCCGGGACGGAGGGATGATGCCCAGCTCTGATTTTGTCATTGTATAGTGTCTTATTACTTGGACTGTATCGTAATACAACTGATATAAATTTTATCACTTCATAACTGGAGTCAGTTGTATGGTATTGCATCATAATGCTTCATATTCATATTGCACTGGAGCGAATCGTATCATAACTGGAATGAATCGTATTCTATTGTACCCTGCATCATATCATAGTTGGAGTGAATCGTTCCGCATCATTATTGTCGTTTCACAACGGGAGTGCATTGCACTCTTCTCAATATGTATCAATGTATCATATCGTATCATATTACAAGTACTGTATGTTGAGTTGTAAAGCACCATATTGTATCATATCGTATTGTATGGTATCGTAATTAAGTGGATAGAATCACATTACATCTCAGTAGGAATGAGTGCGAGCGTATTGTATCGTGTTTTATAGTTGATCATATTGCAACATATTGTATTACACTTTCGATTGGATCATGCTGCATCTCAGCAGGTGGAGTGAATCGTATCGTATTGAATCACATAATGTCGTATTGCATCGTGTTGAAACATATCGTTTTGTGTAATATACTCGATTGTAATGTAATTGAATTGAATCACACAGATTCATGTTGCATTGTATCGGATTGAACCATAATCACATCACATTGTAATAGGAATGAATGGGTAGCATATTATATTGTATGATATTTTATCGTATCGTATTGCATTGTATTGCATCACATTATATTATAGTTGGATGGAATCATATCACAATGCATCATCAATTGGAGCGAATCGTATCATACCAGATTATATTATATTTTATATATCATACCGTATTGTGTTGTCACCATCATATCATCATGATCGTATAGTATCACCTTGTATCATATTCCAGTGTAATTGGATTGAATCATATTGCAATGTCATTGAAGTAAATCATATCGTATCACATCACGTTGCGCCGTATCATAATTTATAATAATTGATGTCATAGTGAGAGGCAGCGGGAGGGTTCCACATTTTACTACGCCTTGGAGTACTTCTGAATGCAATCATTCCAAGACGGGACATAAATGTGTACACTGTTATATATTCTGCTTCAGGTTTGGAATGGGTCCGTTAAGGATGATGACGCAGATAAAAGTGGACTTCGGAAAATGTGGCCTGTCGTCAGCGTGATGGATGTCACGTATTTGAACAGTCATCACGTGCGTGACATAAATTCTGAAAATTATAGCACTTTATTCCATTTTGATGGCGTTTTTGGTCAAATGAAGCTGTAATATGCTAGATTTACTGTCACTAATTGGATTGGGCGTGAATCGTATGCTGACATAGCACGTCGTAATAGGCGTGAATTGTCTCATATGGGATCACAACGTATCAGAACGCATTTCATTGTATTTGGAATGAATCATAATGGATTAGAATACACGGAATCATATTTCATTGGAATTGTATCGTATTGCATCGTAACTGGAATATTTTTTGTAATTGGAATCGTATCAAAATTAATCTCAAACATAATTATCGATTGATTTGATACTACATTAATTGTTGATTTAATCGATTAATCGTTGCACCTCTAATATACATATTTCACTGGAGTGAATCATATCGTAACTGGAATAAATCATTTTGTGTTGTATTCTGCATCGTATCGTAGTTGGAGCGAATCTTTCCGCATCATAATTGTCATTTCATAACTGGAGTGAATTGTATTCTTCTCAATATGCATCATGTCATATTGTAATCATACACCATCATATCGCATCATATTGTAATGGCAGGGGCGGACATTTTACCAAATTTTGCTGGTTCCCGTCCGTCATTCGTCAGTCCGTCGTTTTTCGTGACGGACTGAAACGTCAGTCCGTCAATACGTCAGTCAGTCCGTCATTTAAGTCTGTCAGTTAGACGGTTAAAAGGTCCGTTGGTCTGTCAGTCGGTCCCCTCAAACAACATCGGAAAAAACGGGTGTCCGCCAGTGACGGACTGATGGACCGTCACTGACAGACGCGCTCAGTGACGATTACACTGACGTATGAAACCCCGCTTCCGTCATTTGTCAGTCAGTGTATGTTAAATGATATCGCGTCAGTCATCACTCGTCAGCAAAACAGGCGTCCATCAGTGGTGGACTGACGGAACCGGTCCGTCGCTCTGATGGAATGCCCACCTCTGGAAAATGGATTGAATCACATCATCATATTGTTTCGCGTCTTATAGTTTACCATATTGCATCGTATTGTATTTATTGAATTATTGATTGATTATTAATTGATTGAATTATTTAACATCACACAGCAAGTGGAGTAAACCGTCTCATACTGTATTGTATCATGGATCGTACAGAATTATGCTGCATTGTATCGGATTGAATCGCATCGAATCACATTGTAATAGGAATGAAAGTATAGCATTTGATTTCGAATGGTATTTTATCGTATCGTATTGCATTGTTTCGTATCCACGCCTGCAACTGTTGAATATTTTGGTATTCGGATACCCGACTGAAAATTCGATCAAATCATCAAGTATTCGGATAAAAATAAAGATATAACGGGATATACGTATATTTTTGCTTGGTTTACATTTCTAGATAACGTTTTTTAGATTCATCAATAGATTTGAATCGTCCTGCGCGAGCAACACGAGCAGTATCTCGGAATCATCGGGAGGCAGCCGCTCGCCTCGACCTTGCCCGCGTGGCGCTGTCGCACCACCTGGACGTCGGCAAGGAACGTGCGCTGATTGCTGATTGTCTTATCGCAGGTGAAATTCCCGCTGCTTCGTGTTGTGTGTTGGCGAGCGAACGCGGCCTCGGCGGCGGCGGCGAGATTAGGCGGGAAATTGACACTGACAGATCTGATGCATTACGGCTTCCTGGGAGGCAGCTGCGGGGGCCCCGACGAGGCGGCAGGTAGCGCATCCCATCAACGCTGCGCCGCCTTTTCTTTAATACGCCTGCAGCACGTTGGCAGGATGAGAGCAAGCCGGCCCAGCCCGCCCGCCCGCCTGCTTCCTTCGCCAGTGGAGATAAGGCCAGGTGTGCTCGGAGACGATTCATTGGAATAATGTGTTTACGGCGACGGTAATGAATAGAGTGCGAGTCATTAATTTTAGCTCTTCCAGCTAAATAACAAAGCAAATATGGGCAAAACTGTTTCATTTCCCTTTGGAACTGGAAGCAACACCTCCCCGCTACTAGCCCACCCCCATACAAACCCCCACCAGCCTCCCTACTGCATCTGCGGTAATGAGATAAAACCAGCCTGCTTTGATAAGAAGTCCTACTTTGTTGTTTTTGATCTGCCTTGGTGGGAAAACGAAGGACGGAATGTGCAACCAAGCAATTACATACATTTCTTAGCTTTGTTTTTTTTTCATAGGATTTTCTTTCAAGGCTCTTTGGTAGCATTTCTTTTGGCTACAAAAATGTACATTGGATTGAATTGCATTATATTGTATTGTAAAAGGAGTTAGTGTTACTGTTTAATTCAGTTCATTTGAAGGACTTTTTAGAGCGGGTTTCATAGGTTCCTTTGTTTATTATTTTTTCAAGTGTTAGTTGTGCTTCAGAACACCAAAGTTGGCTATCATGTTGACGTAGATGGCACACAGCTATACGTATCAATATCACCAAATGACAGAAGTTCAATTAGCGTCTTGTGTCACTGTCTAAAGCAGATTCACAAGTGGGTGAACCAAACTATAATAAATGAACCAAAACAAAATTGAGCTAATTGTTTTTGCCAATAAAGAAAAAAGAGCATTGCTGTTAGTAAACATGGAGTCACTGTCTCTTAAAAAAACAAATTCCAAAATCTTGGGGTGCTGTTAGAATCGGATCTGACTTTCAGCAGTCGTATCAAATCAATCACCGAAACAGCCTTTTACCATCCGAAGAACAAATGCGGATTGCAAAAGTCAAAATGTCTAAACACATGTATTATTGTTTCAGTTATAGGGATGTTGTTGGGCAATTGAATTACTTACTCAAGGACTTGTTTATATGTACATATTTTTTTGCTATTGGACACTGGAGGGTGCTCCGGGCGTTGCCTGGAAACAAAAGCGTGTCCGTGGAAGCCGTCTGACTTTTTTGTGAAACGTGTAAAGTGTCAATTTTGAGAGCATAAAACTGTTTCTTTTCCCCTCGACATGGATGCCATGTCCTCTATTGAGCGTAGAGAGAGGTGCGACGAGGTGTCTGGGTGTAATTGACTCATCTGTTCTCTCCTCATAGACCACATCTCACTGCAAAATCAATTATCGGCTGTTAAGAAACCCCTTTTGTGGCTGTAAAAAAAAAAAAAAAAAAAAAAAAAAAGTGGCACTACTTTGCCCTGGATAGTGTGTTGCTTGATTGACGCCGTCAGAGAAGAGGTCATTCATAATCCTTCTGTTAAATGAAAGCCTGTCAAGAGAGAGCGTCATTATCTTTGAAAGGCAAAACTCTCGTGTTAAATCTGTGTTACGTTTTGCATAAGGTGCACCTAGTGCGTTGTCCCTTCAGTGTATATTAATATAGTGGAGTGTCTTTGTCTTGTCACTGATGATTGTTATGGTGTTGCTGTTGTTCATTATGTCAAATTATTCAATTTCATTTTCAGGTGTTATAATGAAAAGACAGAGTGGTACAGAGAATGGATGGATGGATACAGTAGTCTTATTTTTATGTTTACTATTTGGCAGTATTTTTATTTTGTATTGTTGTAATCCTTCATTTTTTATTTGGAGTATTTTGTTATTTTCTTACAATGGAATTTAAGTTTTTTTAAATCACGTGTCAAAATTTTCATGATTATTTTGCATTTTTGTTTCATTACTTGTTGGTATTTTGATTTTGTATGCGTGTAATTATTTATTTATTGTATTTTCATTCTCGTTTTGAATCTTTAGTTCGTTTTAACGTTGATTTTTTTAGCAACTTTTCTTTTTCTTTTTTGGGATTTATTCTTTAAAAAAAACATTTATGAACATGTTTATTTGTACGTGATCCTATCATTTGTCTTAATTTTATTTAATTTTATAATTCAGCGCAGCATCACGCTGAGCACACGAACGCACTGCAATCAAGCTCTCTCACGTTCAACACAATGCTGTGAGTCAAGGCCAAATTTTTTTGACCTTTTGTGCCTGGTTGCAACAATTACAATGACCCCCTAAAATTTCTTTCTTTCTTTTTTTTTTTTTTTTTTTTTTTGGCGAGTCCTTTTTTTTTTCCACCCAGCTGGCGTTCATGTGCGCCAAGCCATCAAAACCCAATCACGGACTTATGACGCCGTCGTTTCCCTGCGTTCATACTCAAATTTTCTCAAAGCGGAATTTCTACATTGGTGTCCGTACGAATGCACTGCGATGGTCTTAACCCACTTTGAGTGCCAAGACGCATAACAAGCTGTAGTGTTGCTCTTTGGAGAGTGACACGAGAAAGGCGGAAACTTGAAAAGAGGCCGGGAGCGCTAATGAGCCTTATTTTAAGAAACACAACACGCCTCATGAATATTTAACAGCTTGTCTCCTTGATGAACCGCAGCCACAACAGGAAGGGGGAAAAAAAAAAAACACATTATGTGCAAAAAATAAAAATCATGTCTATTACCCTGCTGCTGCCGATGATTGACACGTTCAGATGGCAAATTTGTACTGCTCAGACTGTAAACAAGTTTACTAGTCATAGGTGGCAAAAGTACCAACACTGCACAAAAGTGCCGGTAAATTGGAAATAAATGTCTTGCAAATTTGACACACTAAATTAAAGAGTCTGCCAAATTTGTATTCTTAAAAAAAATCGCCAAATACAAGGCTTCAAAAACTGCTCCCACAGCTCTCAAACACTTACACTAAAAGCCTCAAGTGGCTGGAATATATCCACGCTGCGACAAGGCACTCTTTTTTTTTCCACCCTCAATTTCTTTCCTTCTCTCCGTGATATGCATGCACTTACAGCCAACAACAAGGCGCTCTAAACTGGCCACGCCAGCCTGAAGCCCTGCTTCACACAGCGCCCGTCCTCACTCTTGATGCGTGCTCACTCACAGCGGACAACGAGGCGTTCTAAAGCAACCACACCGGCCCAAAGCCATGGTACACATGGTGGTTGTCAAGTTGGACTGTATATACATTTTTTGAAAAATACAAAAAAAAAAAACATATCCAAAAGATACAAAATAGACAAAAATACCAAATAAAAATGACAATTGAATCACAACCCCTCGAAGCCGATTGGTTGCCGGCATTGTGACGTGTCCTTTTAATATTGCTGCAATCTCCCCGTCATCCCCGGCCGTAAATCTCTGTGTCGCTCTGCGGCTCGCCGTATATTTTAGTTACGGCGCCGGCTTCATCACCCTTCACCGTCGACGGCCCCCCGTAAATATGCCACGCACAATTAGGCCGACGGGACGCACGCTCACACAACAAAACGAGTTAGCGAAGGCAGAGCGCCGAAAGGAGCGCTCGAAAAACAAGCCCGCCTTCAATCACCGGAGACGGGAAACCCTGAGGAGCCAAAACAAACATTATTGGCGAAAAGGGGGCTTTTCGTTGCCCCCTGTGGCCAACGCTGTCAATTATCAGTATGGACTCATCATACTGCCTTCAAATGTCTAAAGAAACCATGAACTGGTTGAAATATGTCACAATCACAATGATCTATGGTGGTCATCCCTGGTTTTATTATTATTGCAGTGGGCCCCCTGGCTCCCCAATGCTTAAATCTTTAAATGGATGCCATAAAATACACGCACGCACGTGCGCGCGCACACACACACACACACACAAACCTCCACACTTATTTGACATCACAAAAAAAAACAATACAAAGAATCACATGAAAACTACAAAAAGAATGATGAAAATTTTGCAAATATTACATATCATACAAAGTATTAGAAACAAAAATAACAAAAATAAATATTAGACAAAAATACAAAAACATTAAAAGAAAATTATATATATATATATATATATATATATATATATATATATATATATGTGTGTGTGTATATACGCAGAGCTGGGCATCCCACTATAACTTCGCGGTCCGTTTATTGCCTTCCGTCTACAGTCGGGGTACCCTTCCGCCATCTGCCATTTTGTCCGGCCGGACCAAATAGTAATCGCCTATAGGCCGGTCCGACTATCATTTTAAACGAATTCCCGTCAGCATTTCCGACTACCAACTTCGACAAACTACCACTAGCACCCCGTCCCCCCCGCTGGGTTCACCGCGGCATGGAAGCCTCACCGAGGCCGGAGCAAATGCGTCTCCTTTTATCTCCAAAGCAACGCTCGCGTAGTTTCAAAATAAAAGTCGACGCTTATTGAATCGGAGTTGCTTCCTGTTCAGCGGGCGTCGGCCGTGTTTCCTCACGGCTCAGCGGGCTGCGTCGGTCGGCCCCCGGAGTCCACCTGTGGGCTGATGGAAACAAGAGTGAGCTCTTGTCCGGGCCTGGGCCAGCGTGTAATGGAATTGTAAGCTCATTTCACAGAGTGCGGCAAAGCACGGCCCCGCTCCGGGGACACGGAAACGCAGCGCGGCCAAAGAAACACACAAACTTTCTTTGCCAAAGTTGGCTTGCCCTCTGTTCATCAAGAACATTTCAACGTTAGTTGCTGTCACACAAATACAAAAAGACGTTCAATAAAATAACCGGAATGAAACATGATGGAGAACGAAAAGCGATATTAGGTTACGGATTAAGGTTGCAAGACAGGGTTAGTGTTTCAAATATCCCTAACACCAGTTTGGAACCTTAACCTCGGCTTGAATTCCTTACACTGTCTAAAAACCCCCATTTGAAGCCCCAATCCGATCTTCAAACCTTAATTTTAAACCCTATCTTAACACACTAACTGTTTGAAGACAGGGTTGGGGTTTCACACAAGGGGTACATTTTTCAAATGAAGGTTTTAAATCAGGATTACTGTTCCAAGTTGGGGTTTCAAATTAAGGCTTCAAATAAGGGCTTCAAAATGGGGTTTCAAAATAGGGTTGGTTTCAAATGGGGGTTTCATGTTGCAGTTAGGGTTTCAAATTACAATTTGAAGCCAGGGTTAGGGTTTTAAACAATATTTAAGGTGTCGAATTAGGGTTTGAGGGTTAACCCTAACCCTACGAGTTAGTGTTTAAAGTTAAGGTTTCAAATGTTGGTTTCAATCCAGGGTTAGGGTTTCAAGCCGGTGTTTCAAACTACAGTTTGAAGCCAGGGTTAGGATTTCAAACAAGCATAATGTTTCAAATTAGGGTTTCGAAGCAGCGATAGGGTTTGAAGTTGAACTTTCAAGACAGCGTTGGTTTCAAATTTAGATTTCAAGCATGTGTTTGGATTTCAAACAAGGGATTAGGGTTTCCAGCAACAGTTTAGAGTTTTAAATCACTGGTAGGATTTGTAGAACGGATTATGATTTCAGATTCTTTAAATTCACATTTGAAAGAATACCTGAAGAGGAAAAACAACCAGAAGGTGGAAGGGCCTGGTCAATGTCCCTGCCCAGCCTGAAGCCAACCTCGGCCGGCTCACAACTCCAGTCGGCATGGCCACTTGTCCCGTGAGCTCTAGAGCAGTGGACCTTTCCAAAAGTGTGTTTCTAAAAACGTCTTGTTAAGGTGAAGAATTAACACTCAGGCACAACTCAGGCTCTGCTCCAACTCTCCATTGATGAATTAATTGATTAAGAGGAGCCTTTTGTCCATATGGTGTATTTAGTTGCAGGAGCAGCCAAGCAGTAAATTGCCTTTTATTGGGCTCACCTTTTTACTTGCGAGGGTCACTGATGAGACTTCTCTGCTGCAACGCACTTAACTTGTAATTAGGGTCCACACACAAACACGACACACAGTTTGGAGGTTCTTTGGGGTCTTCAGGACGTCTTTGAAAGTCACAAGCAAACTAATACCGAACACTCAGGGGCTGGTTTACAAAAAAGTTTGTGCATGCAAAAATGGGTGCAAACGTGAAGCTGATCTACTAACCACAATAGGCAAAATGTGATCAATTGCTTGAAACTGGGAGTTACTTCTTGGGTACCGATTAATGCCAAGGCTTTACAGTTTGATACGCACTTCTGAAATAACAAATTAGCTAAAATTACCCTTGGGTGTGATTACTAAAGAAAATGGACATCAGATGTTGTTGTCATTGAACACGTTGCAGATACAGAGCGATAAAATTCATTTAACAGTTTCAACGCGTCCAAGAACACACGAGACAATAACAGCAACAGGGGGAGACAAAATGGGAAGGCTAGTGAGTCGCCAGACTGAGCCTCAATTTTTAGATTCAAAAAAGATAACAAATAGATAGAGGTGGGAGGGTGGAAAGGCAACTCCTAAACTGTGCTCCTTTAGGTGGGTGGGGGCACAGTGTGGGATCTGGAAAAAAAACAAACTCAAATTATCACAACATTCCTAGAAAAAAAAAAAAGTCCCACCATTGAGGGCTATTTACAGAACTCATGTGGTCCTTGGGGTCTACCTGGTGCCCACATACACCATGTTGTTACACTCTAAAAATAGTTGGGTTAAAAATAAGACAATTTTGGGTCAGAAATTTACCGAGCCACTATTTGGGTCAATTTGACCCACATTCTTGCATCGTTTTGTAAGAAAACAGCCCTTTTTTTGGTTGTTTTGTACAAAACTACTCAGGAAGTCGGTAGGAGGTTTTGGATTTAAGGTTAGGGTTTCAAACAAGTGTTTGGATTTCAAATTAGGGTTTCAAGACATAGTTAGGACTTCAAAGTACACAGAAAAAAAATGGTGTGTTGAATTTACTCAATTTTATTTTGTCAAGTGGCTGCACAAAATAAAACCATCTGGATAGATGATTGATGATCAGATACATTTGTAAAGTAGTTGAATAGTCTACCGAGTGTATGGTGAGGATTTCAAATGAAGCTTTCAAGGCATGTTTAGAGTTTCGAATTCCGGTTTAAATCTTGATTTAATATTTTTTTTTTGTTGTTGTTTTTTACATTAGGGTGTCACTGCAGGATTTCAAGCCTGGGCTTGAGGTTTGAAAGCAGCGCATGAATAAAATATCAATTGGTTAACATACAAAGAATGTCATGACGTGCATTAGTGTGCTGATCACTGCTAATAAGCTGAGTGCGTACATCATGAAGAGACCCAATAAACAGACAAAGGTGCGCCTGTTGATTTTTGACACCCGCTGCATAATAATCCCAATTAGTCAGATGGTCTACTTTGTCATTCACGTCCTCCATCTTTAATGAGGAGTCACCCTGGCGGGCAGATGGCACGTTAGCGCTATTAAAGCAAAGCGACCAAGTGTTGCGCAGATGCGTTGTGCAGTTGGGTTGGGTCAAGAGGTGTGCGTTCAGCCGTGTCTGAATCGGCGGCGATGCTTCATATGCCGACGCGCGGATAACAAAATAAAATGAGCGACATCAGCGTTTAAACTTACCGATGGCGCGGTTTGTTGTTGTCAGCAATCTGGTGAAACATGATCCGGGCTTATTGGATGGACGTGCTTAAAAACACATCACGGCTATACTTTGCATTGAATTTTGCGCGAGGGAGGATGAAGGAATGTGCCAAGTCGGGTTTTTTATTTGACTTCTTGTGTACAGGTAGATGAGGTGCGCAAACTAACACGTTTTTTTTTTCAACGTGTATTTGTGTGTGTTTGAGAGAGGGTGCGCCAAGTCTCTTGATATTTTTTGTTGTCAGTGGAGTGGGCCAACATGTTTTTTGGGGGGAGGGGCATCACCAAATCACATTTTTGGACTATTTTGTCCACAGGGAGCAGGAGGGGTGCACCAACTAGTTGTGTGCAGGCAACTTGGGGTGCATCAAGTCAGGTTTTTCATTTTACTTTTTTCTTACAGGGTAGAAGGGGTGTGCTAATGTACACTTTTTAAAAAAAAGTATTTGTGTGCGGCTGGAGAGGGTGTACCACCTCACATTGCTTTTGGAGTGGGTGCATCAAAGAATTTTTGTATTTGTGTTCAGGGGGAGGGGCTACACCCATTCAGGCTTTTCATTTGACGTTTTTAGTTACAGGCTGTCAGACGTTGTTTTTCTTTACGTTATATATGTGCGAGGGTGAACGGGTGCATTTTGTGTGTGGTTGAGAGACGGTGCGCCAAATCAAGCTTTTTTTGCTGAGGGGTGCGGCGGTGCTCCAACTCAGTTTTTATGTATTTATTTATTTATTCATTTTACTATTTGTCTGTGCTGGGGACAATGGGTGATGCCATTTTTTTTTTTTTTGTGAGGGGGGGTGTGCGCCAACTCAGGCTTTTTGTGTGTGTGTGTGTGTGTGTGTTTTGGGTAGGAGGGTGCACCAATTCAAGCTTTTGCCGATGTTTAATGCATTCTGGGGAGAAAAGATGCAGGGAGAAGGCATGCTGATGTTGAAGCTTTTAATTTATCATTTTGTTTGCGTTGGTGTGAGCGGGTGGATGCCAACTCTGGCTTTTATTTTTCAGAGGGGCAAGCCAACCAATTTTTTTTTTCTTTTTTTTTCTTAAGGTCCTCAAAAGCACTGACTCACCAGGTTATCTTGATGGAGTGAAAACATTGAGCGTGATTGTTTTTGTGGTGGTCTTGGCTGGAATGTGACATTATTGATCTGCAAACACACACACGCGCGCATGCTGCGAATGTGATCACTGTGCCGTTTTCGCACCTCCTCCACAGTGAAAATGAGTACTATATATATTTGTATTTTTTTGCACCAACTAAAGCTTTCTTGGCAAGGTGGTACACCAAATAGAACTTGTTATTTCCCTTGTGGGCAGTGGAGAAGGGTGTGAAAAGTCCGACCTTTTTTTGGCTACGTGTGCAAGGAAAGGCTACATGCAAATTCTCTTTTTTTTTTTTTTTGTCAACGTGGACCTTTTTTTTTTTTTCTTTCATTTTTGTGTATAATGAGCAGTACAATCTTCAAACATGCATAATGTACTTCATTCAGAAACGAATCTACGATTTCACTTTCCAAGGACTTTAACGTCTTTGTGGGGAGAATTGCACCAACTGAGGCTCCCCCCCCCCCTTTTTGTTTTCTGTTTGGATCCATGTAGACATTTTCAGACTTCATATGTGTGGAGGTAGAGGGGGTGCTCCAAATCAGGCTTTTTCAACTTCAATCGTATTCAGGGTAGAGGGCGTGCGTATTTGTTTTGTTTGGAGACTCTTGGCTCAGCGTGATGAGTTGTGGCCGCCCGAGGCTGCGGCTAAGAAGAATCTGGAGGGAGGTGGCAGGCAGGCAGGCGGGCCGCGGATTAAAGATGATATCGTGCGGCGGAACAGGAATGATGGCCGAGATACACGATGCAGGCCAAGTTGCTGGCGAAGTGGAAGCGCGGCCCGCAAGTTCGCTCGTAGAATAATGACGAGTGGCGCGCCTCGTATCATTGAAGACTTAAATTCATTTTTTTTTGCGCTGGCCGACATGGTTTAGTTGTTTGTTGCGCAACAAGGGTTTGTTTGTTTAGCAGCGCACCACTTGCTTGCTGAGGTAGACTTGAGTGGCGCACACTCGGGTTTGCATGTTTGGTTCTTCCTGGTGTCCAGTCGTTCAATCCGAACTTTAATGTGGTTCAGTTGTTGGGCGTGCATCAGTGGCTATGTTTACATGGACAACATTTCTTGAATCCAAACAGAATTCGGATTAAAGTTATGATGTTTTCATGGATACTAAAAATGAATTGTTTTAGCAAATTGTTTTAGGGTTAGGGTTAGTGCAGATTGACCAAATATACCTCAAATAGTAGTAGAAGAAAAAGCCGTAGCGACTTCAACAAAACATTTTTCCGTCTACTTGAAATGTTAGCGTTATTTCACGTATTTTTCCCGTTTGCGCTTACGTGGAGTCAACACTTCCTATTGTGCATTGTCCCCTGTTGAACAAATAAATAATCAAGTTAAACATGCTTTGCTAATTTGTTGGATGAAGTTGTACCGTTGTTTGGTGCGCGCCAGGATTCTCTTTTCGGTGTGCATCAGGGATTACTTGCACCAGGATTCACCTGCGCCGTGCGCCCTGATCTTTAGTAACAGGATTCAGTTTTTGGTGCGTATTAGGGCTAACTTGCGCCAGGGTTCAGTCATTTGGTGTGCACCTGAGTTCCTCATTTCACCAACTGAGCAAATTTGAGCTGGGATCGTTTTTTTTTGTAGCACACTAGCGCTAGCACCAGAGTTAAGTTTTTTGGTACGTGCAATATTCACTTGTTAAATGCGCACCAGGGATCACTTGTTAGATGTGAACCAGGGTTCCATTTGTCTTTTTTTGTTGCACAGCAGTGTTGACTTGCACCAATCTAGACTGGATAGGGGTGCACCGGGGTTCATCACATTGTGTCACATTGACCAGGTGTTCCTAATAAAGTGTCTACTTGTTTTTTTTTTTGTTTTTTTTAAACAAGGCTACCAGCAGGATAGGGAACAAAAAAAAGATATCCCAGAGAGCGAGAAATGAGTTCCCGTGGCGCAGTAAATAGTAAAAGCAAAGAGAGGATGAAGTGCACACATTAATCCCGGAGTCAGAGCAATCTTGTAATCCACTCACTATGCTAATTGCCTGTTCTTTCTGCTTGCAAAGGGGCCTTTTACAGGCCATTAAATGGCAGTGAGCACTTGACAAAGGATCACCAGCACGCGCACCCCTCTCACCACGCACCACCACCCATCCACTCGCTCTCTATTTTGCACTCAGTCGGGCCGTTGCACGCCCACATGCTGCTCTTTCAAATAAAACGGCAGAAAATAAGCGGCGCGGGCAGCCGTTGTTTATTCTTGAGATATTGTCAGCGAAAATGTGCAAATTGCGTTCCCGCTGCGATGCGAAGGTGACAAATCGTGTGTCTTGGAAAAAAAAAAAAACAACAACAAAAAAACCCGCACCTTTTGATCTCTGCGTGTGCACTTTTTTTGCCGATGAATAATATATGGCATACTGAGTGCTGTTGTCCATGAACATTTGCACAAAATCATGACAACACCAATTTCTTTGTGTATGGTGGAAAAGCGGTGCGCCAACTTGTGTTTTTTAATTTTTTTTACTTGCACTCATCATCAAATGAGTAGGTGCACCAACTGTGGCTTTATTTTTTAGAGGTGATCCACCAAATGAATATTTTTGTTCATTTTATTGGATGTGAGGAAAAGAAGGGGGTGCATCAAATTTTTATTAATATGCACTCTCCCTAATTAACTTTTTTATGGAGAGGAGCTGCTCATAATGAAGAGATTTCAGTGCTATTTGTGATGGAAGAGGCGGTACGCCAACTCAGGATTCTTTTGGCGAGCGGGTGCACCAAATTGGGCGTTTTTGGACAGTCGGGAGGGCGTGCTAAGTAGACCTCTTAAAAATATAGGCGTGGTGGGAAGGGGTGCACCAAATTGGCTTTTTTGTGCTAGACGCGCCAAATCGTGGTGTTTTTACTTCTTTTTTTGTGTGTGAGGAAAAAAGGAACGGGTCTACTTAGGCTTTGTTTTTTTACTTACACTCACCCGAAAGTGAGTATACGCACCAACTCTGGCTTTTTCAGAGAGGGGGTGTCATTTAGACAAAAGCAGTGTTTTGCCGCCACCTTGACATGACACGGCGTGAAACACACATTTCTATTCTTTGGCTTTTGATTCGACGAGTTTTCTGCTGTTTTCCTGTCTATTTATTGCTTAGACTTTTTATATTATTGCCATTTGTTGTTTTGTGTAAAGTGCTTTATTGCAGCTGTAGCTGTTGCGAAACGCGCTGTATAAATAAAGTTGCATCGTGTTGTATTTATAGGTAAAGAAAAAAAAAAAAGAGGTCATATATGAGCGTGGTCACCCTCTCTCCACTGCCATCCATCACTGGCAAGGTTCAAGTGTCATTACGGACGATGGCTTGTGGAGCCCCCCAAAATTAACAACAAACTAAAGGCGGCCGATCGATAGATTGTGTCTGGAGAAATGATGAAGCGGCACTTCACAAGAGGGAAAATCAATGTGGCTTGCTCTCTCGTATGCCTCCATCTTTCTTTCGCGCGACTCCAGCTTGAGCTTTACTGCACTTATATGTGTGCGTGTGTGTGTGGGTGTGTGTGTGTTGGGGGTGGGTTCAGCCATTTAATGTTCCTTTTGTTTCTTCCCTTTTAGGCCGTAAGGACCCTCTGCCACTTTGATGTGTGAGCTCAGTGATGGCCCCGCAGTGGAAGTAAGTAAGTGTGGCGCTTTGACCGTTTATTGGCCCTCCGCGTATCCATCAACAGCTTGCTCAGGTTTTCACGTTGATCACACCTTACACCTCTATTTAGTTAAATGTAGTTGTAGAAAAACCCAACATATGAGATTCAGGCTCAGTGGTAGTTATTGCTGGGATTGGTGCACCCAGCAGGAGAAGGGTGGATTGCAATGAATCGCAGTGTAAATGGAGTGACTAGCATACGGTCAATTAGTGTATGGTTTTGTAATTGGGGTGAATTAATTAGCGCAGTAAATGAAGTGAACCGTATCGAAATTCGAGTGAATTGTATCGATTGGAGTTAAAGTGAATTGCAGAGACGGGCATTTTACTACGGTTTGCTGGCCCGTCACTCGTCAGTCTGTTATTTTTCGGGACGAACTGAATTGGAATTGTCAGTCAGTCCGGATGGACGCGGTTAGTGGCGATTACTATGACGAATGAAAACTCGCTTCCGTCATTCGTCAGTCCGTCGTTTTAATAAAAGATGTCCCATCATTCGTCAATCGTCAGCAAAACGGGCGTCCGTCAGTCTGACGGAATGTATTGGTGAATTGTATTCTAATTGGAGTGAACCGGATCATAATTGAAGGGAATTACGTCATAATTGGAGCAAATTGTACAAAAATTGGAGTGAATCGATTTATAATAAAATTGAATTGCGCAGTAATTGAAGTGAATCGTATCGTAATTTATGAGAATTGTGTCGTAATTGAAGTGAATCTTATTGTGATTGTAAATAATCAGATGATGGGAGGGAATTGTATCGTAAATTGTGTATTGATTGTAGTGAATCATATTGTAATCAAAGTGAATCGCATTGTAACTTCAGGAAATCGTATTGCGATTGGAAGAAAATATATCATGTCGTAATTGGTTTGAATCGGGAGTAAATTGGATCGTAATTGAAGCGAATCGGATCGTAATTTGAATGAGTAATACCATATTAAATGTACTCGTATTGCATCTCAACTGGAGTGACTCGTACCATAATCGAAAGGATTCGTATAATTGGAGTGTATCGCATATTAATTGGTGTGAACAGCAATGTGACATAATTGTAGAAATTCAACACTATTTATTACTCACGTTGGCACAGTCCGCAGAAGAGGGAGGCGGGGTGAGCAGGGGCTCATTTGCATTACACCGGACAGCCGCCCCAAAACTTATCGATTTCAACACTGACCGATAGTCTTGATTTTTGGTTCTATTTTTAAAAAACTGCCAAAATAATGCATCCGGCCGGTGTCATTTTTTTCTTCTTCTCTTTTTAATTCTTATGCAGTGACAACACTGCAAGCCTTTGAAAAATAATCCCATTATGTTTCCCGGGCATTACGTTAATAAAGTTCTCAGAGCGGAAAATCAGAGCCTCTGGAGCTCGACATTAGCTCTCGTGGTGCGGTGGCCGTCCAGTTGAAGAAAAAAAGAAATGAAATAAATAAATGAACACATCTGAAGAGAAGAAATACAAATGAAGGTTTCGGCGTTAGTCATTGTGGACAGCACAATTTTGGGTTCTGTGATATGTCGTTGTTGTTCTTGTTATTCTGTCGCCATGCAGAATACCGTCAGTGTCACATTGGATCTTGAAAGTGGAGTGAATTACATTGCATGTTTTTTCAGTGTCTCATATCTCGATTCAAGTTTACTATGTCTTAATTGGACTGCATCATACGTGTCTTAATTAGTGTATCTCAATTTATTTGGAGTGTATTGTATTGTAATTGGAGTGTATCTTATCGGGACTGTGTTGCATCTTGTTTGGAATGTATCACATGTTAATTGGAATGTATCGTACCTCAATTGGAGTGTGTATCGTAATTGTATCCTGTCGTAACATACTAATTGGAGTGTATGACATTTCGTTCGGAGTGGGTCGTATCCTAATTGGAGTGAATTGGATCAGAGTTGGAGTCGTATGACATGATGTATCATAACCGGACTTCAATGTATTGCATCATACTGGAGTGTATTATATTGTATGGAAATCTTCATCGGAGTGTGTTGTGTCTTAATTGGAACGTATTGAATCCTAATTGTATTGCATCGTATCACATCTTAATTGGAGGGAATTTTATTTGGACTTTATTCTATCATTATTGCCGTGTATCCTATCACATTGTAATTGCGGCGGATTGTAATCGGACTTCAATGTGTTGCATCATAACTCGAGCAATCGGTGTTGTCTCATAATTGAATCGTGTTGTATTTTGATCAGAGTGAATTGTGTTAAATTGAAATTAGGCAAGGTAAGGCCGCTTCATTTATACTGTATAGCGCATTTCATACTCATGGTAATTCAGTGTGCTTAACATCATTAAAAATGCAACATTTAAAAGTGTTTACAAAGGAAATAATTTGAGACATTTAAAACCATGTAAAGGAATAAAAAGTAGCTAATTAAAACGACTAAAAGAAGCATAAGAACAATATTCTTGAAAACAGTTATTTTAGAAATGCTTTAAAAGATCTTAATCGTAGTTATGAGGGAAAAAAACTGTTTTCAACGTGGATTTAAAAGACGACTTCACTTCTGTTGGTGGCTTATTCTATTTGCGTGCAGCATAACAGCTAAATGCCGATTCACCATGTCTGCTTTGAACTCGCCTATCGAGTTTATCATATCGTATCGTAATGGGGTGAATCATTCTGTCATCATCAATGGAGGAAATCGTGTATCATTTTGCATCGGAATCGAAACACATCCAAACTTAGCGTCACAAAGTACATTGCAACTTAGTGGGAGTGAATCCCTTTGTAATTGGAGTCATGTCACATCATTATTGGTGTGAGTTTTATTATCTCTTAATTGGAGTGAATCATATTGCTTTGTAATTTTAATGAATGGTATGGTTTTAAAAAAAAGACGAAAAAGGGGAAAATAAGTCTTCATTTGAAGGAGCTTTTTTTTTTTTCTTTACATTATCGACCTCGAAAGATCGTCCATCGGGGCAGCGACCGTGTTGTGCTTGTCCATTGAAGGTACGTGGATGAAAAGGACTTCAAGCAGCACGTGTCCTGCTTCCGCCGTCCACTGTCTGCGTCCCGCTGAGGTGACTCCGCAGCAGTCCGACACCTCGACACCTCCTTCCGAGATGAAAGATGAGTTCTCCTTAGCGGAGGTACTTTGGCTCGAAAGCTCCTGTGATGCTTTTGGCCTTTTGTCACCGGGCAAAGGAACAAACTAGTGTGTCCAAACTTCCTGATGGTATACCAGAGAAGGAGGTGAATTGCGGGCCAGCGCTCCGGCCTCAGAGCTCCATGAGGATAAAGAGCTCTGACCTAATTAGCTGACTTTGTTAAGTAAAAGTGCAGGGAGCCCACAGCCCCCCCCCACCCCCCACCCCCACCCCCTTGTGTTTTGCCTCTACGACGTGATTACAGCTTTAATGAGCTGCTGGGAGACCGTTTGTATCCTTACACTGTGTATGCACTAAAGCAGCTGTTTTTCATTTCTTTTATCTTTTACGTCACCTTCAAAAAAAGTATCACTGTATTGACCATCGTTGCTAAGCAGTTTGAAATCTAGCAAAGTCTATTTTTTTTTATTGTAAACAGTAAGACCACGTGATTATAAATCCGGTATTGTCTTGATGGTTTTGTCGATTTGGTTTTGATTGGCTTGTTGTGTCTCGCGTTAGGTTTTTGTGTCCACCTGCTCTCCGTTTTCCAGCCAGCTCGCGCAGCCGCTCGTTTTGCACGTATTTCGCTCCCTGGTTTCGTTTTGTCTTTCTTGGTTCATTCTATTTGCAGTCTCGCCCTTTGTTAGTAGTCATGACCCCCATGTCAAGTCTTGCCCTCGTGTTTGTTTATTACTTTGAATCTCGTTTTCAGATGTTTTAAGTAATATTATAATACTTAAGTAATATTTTTTTAAATATATGCCGTCATATATAAACCGTCAGACAGATACCGAATCTTGCGATTGGTAGTCGATGCAATGGGCCATGGACTGGTTGCCAATCCTCAACCACCCTGGATTTTTCACAATTTAGCAAGATTGGTAGTTAGCTAGTGGCCAATCAGGCACCCTGGATTTGTCGCTGGATTATTTAGCCGAAGATTTTTACCAATCATCCCGAGTTGGTTGCCAGTCAATCACGCTGGATTTATACCAGGCAGTCACTTTTAACCATTCTCCTTAACCTGGTCCCCGGTCAATCCCCGGAAAGTGGATTAGTTGCCAATCACTCACCTTTGACTGATTGCCAGCCAAGCACTCCGGATTGATCGCCGCTCAATGACTGATCACCAGTCGCCAATCATGTGAGATCGGTCGCTAGTTAATCAAGCTGTATCGAATGGCCTGGCAATCTAGCTACATCGGATGCCAGTCAATCAGCTTAAATTGGCCGACGGTCGATCGCAAGAAACACAACAGGAGAGTTCAACTTCCAGTGCGCCAGCAAAATGAAAGCTTGTTTTGCAACCTCCAAGTCATCCTTCCTTAACCGCCCGCCTGCCTTTGTGCTTCTTGCTCTGAGGCTAATCACGCTGCAGCCAGTTGATCAATGGCGCCTTCCACGGCCAAACGCTCTGGCGGACTTAAACAAGCCGCCTGTCACCGCGCAAAGATTTTCTGCCGTTGATGGCCGAGGATTTTCTTTGACTTGAGCGCCCCACTGCAGACGTTGGTTCCCGCGCAATCTCCGACCGGGGGAGAAAATTCAGGGAAACATCCACTGTCCGTCGAGGCTTTCTTTAGTTTCGCAAGAATCCCGTTGGTTTTGCTCCCGTTGATTCAGGGCTAGTGTTCTGTGTCACAGGATTGATATTGACACGTCAAACCCCTGGACGTCTTTATAACGTCTTTTTTTTTTTTTTTTTCATATCCGCGGGGACGATTGTTCCGTGTTAGCGCATGAACCCTATTCATTCTCAACGACAGCGGATAAGGTAAAAGGTCAAGTACTCTAGTTTATACAATATTTATGACGATGAAGAGGTGCATTTTTCTATAGCGCATACAAATTCTGTTGATATTTACGGACACAAAGGCGAGAAAATGTCCGTTGCAGTGTAGTCAATCACAATTTCCAACCTTTCTCTAAACCGACCCAAACCTGTTATCCGTACCCAATACTCTACCGCCGCAATTTAGTACTACATAGTTCTCAGTCTTTGCACATTTCCAACAACTATCTTCTATATTTAGAAACGAATCTCTGAATTCATTTGACAGGGTCTTTAACGACCTTACTGACATACTTAAGCCTATAACCTCTAATTCCCTAATACTAAACCCCAAACCCAAACATTGGCATTAGTACAGCGCAAGCAGCACCCTTTCAATTTGCCATGATACTGTACAGTATTTGTTCAAACTCGCCTCAAACAATTGTCCTGATTAGTTTTAAACAATAGGCGTCTGGGGGGGGGGGGGGGAATGCCACATGAATTCTAGAGACGCCTCTATTCTTCTTCCTCCATTATCCTGGCATAAATTAAATCAATTTCACACAGAGGCAGCAAGGGGCACCTTGGGAAAACATATCAGGTAGCAAGAGCGAGCTGAAGGACTCGCAGCAAACCTTTAATGATGACTTAACAACAGGCGCAAAAAAAATAAATAAATAAACCAGCGCGCCTTTTTTCTTTATCTGGGAGATGAAATCCTCCGCAGACGGAAACGTGAAAGGGGAATCGTGCATGTGTGCAGGCGGGGAGGCAAGAGGAAATGTAAACGAGTGAGGGGGAGCATGTAGGGAGGAGTTGTGACAGCCAGCTTGTCAAAATTCGACCATGAATATTGCACCACAATTCACACTCTGCACACAAGGACACACACACTCACACGCACGCACCCCCACACACCCAAACACGCACACACACACGCGCATGCTTTCACAGTGAAGAAGACTACTGAAGTGAGCACGGATAGGTGGACGGATGGATAGATGGATGGATGGATGGATGGATGGATGATAATGTGGAGTGAAATTTAACTGGATGGGATTATAGGTGAACGTGTAGATGATGGATGGATGGATGGATGGATGGATGATAATGTGGAGTGAAATTTAACTGGATGGGATTATAGGTGAATGTGTAGATGATGGATGGATGGATGGATGATAATGTGGAGTGAAATTTAACTGGATGGGATTATAGGTGAATGTGTAGATGATGGATGGATGATAATGTGGAGTGAAATTTAAATGGATGGGAGGGTGGGTGAATGTGTAGATGATGGATGAATGGACGGACGAACAGACAGATGGAGAGTTGGATGGATGATGTGGATGAATGAATAGATTGATGATGTACAGTAGATGATTATAATAGTATATTTATTAAATGCATGGAATGCTAATAGATGTTGGATGAAGAAGGGCGGATGATGATGTGGAGGTATGGATTGTTGGATGGATGGATAATGATGAATGGGTGGATGATGTGAATGGGTAGATCAACAGACAGATGGAAAATTGGATGGACGGTGTATCTGGATGTATAGATTAGTTGAACTCATGGATTGCTAATAGATGTTGGACGAAGATGACTGGACAGACGATGTGGAGCTATAGATTTTTTTGGATGGATGATAATGGTGGACGGATGGATGATGTGAATAGATCGATTAACAGACGGATGGACAGTGTAGCTGGATGTATAGATTAATTGAACTCACGGATTGATAATAGACGTTAGACGAAAATCAATGGATGGTGATGATGTGTAGGTATGGATTGTTGGATGCATGGAAAATGATGGATGGGTGGGTGGTGGATGGAAACCTGGATGATGTGAATTGATAGATGCACAGGTGGACTGTTGATGTGGATGGACGTATAGAATAATTGAATGCATGGATTACTAATAGATGGATGATGAATGGACAGATGATGTGGAGGTATGGATTGGTGGCCGAATAGATGGATGGATGGATGGATGGATGGATGGATGATGGATTGGTGAATGGATAGAATAATGGGTGCACGAATGGATAGATAGTTGAATATAGATGGAGTAGGTGGGTTGGTGAATGGATGATTGATGTGGAGTCATCACAAACAGGCACTGGCTGTGTTATTTGGTACATTTGCACCAGCAAAGAGATTCTCTGCTCTCTTCAAAAAGATTACATTTCTCAACATGACCATTTTGCTGCTCTTCTCCCATTGGCACTACAGTGTAATCCGCCTCGCAATTGCCTCACGTGGTCGCCACCCTGGGCGTAAGTGTCGCCTGTATGCTTCCCTGGGGCCTCTTGTCTACAGAGCCAGCGAGGAGCCCTGGAGAGAGATCGTCACGCCGACCTGATTTCGTTTTCTCTCGTCCATCTCACTCTCACTCTCACCTGAGACTGTTTGGGGGCCATTTTGTGGAGAGGACTGCTCATGCTGCTCATGACACCCTGGTTACAGTCCACTGGCTTGAGCATTGCCATTTTTCATGATTTTGTCAAATTAACTTGCCGCATAATTGCCTTCTTGACCATGCATGACACTGTCATGAATACTCATCAAACTGCGCCCAGTTATCATCCCTTAAGAGGAAATGGCATCCATCCATTTTCTGTAGAGCTTAACCCGTGTAGAACCGAGACTCCCGGTTGACTGTTTCCGGTCAATCGCCTTGGACTGGTTGCCAGTCAGTGCTCTTCTGTGTCAAAGACACTGTCATGATATTCTGATATACTCCATCTTTGGAGGAACTATCACACTTACGGTTAAAGGTGCTAGCACTGTTCTGTTCATATGGGCCATTTTTTGTCATCTTTAAGACATATGACTTGGTGATTGTAAAGACACAGCTCAAAAACCTCATCCCCATACACATTGTGATGGAAACACCCGCACCCACTAACCTCAACCACCAAAATAAAATTCCGGTCCAGACCGTATGCACGAGACTTGAGGAGTAAGAATCGGGAAGGGGGGCTCTGCCTCAGAGCATGACTAAATCGTAAAAAAGTGATGCTGCATAATTACTTGTCAGATAATTAATTGGTGTTTAGTGGTGGAGTTGGGCACATAAATCAGGTCTGCTGGCAGCCGCCTGCCGTATCGATGGCACCGCTAATGAGGGCAATAATGAGAGATGCTTTAGGACCATGCCGGATGCCACCAAAAATGGAAACAACTGTGCCACAATATCGCACATATTCCATCTCCCGCTCCGAAAGA
The DNA here is from genome assembly GCF_054856515.1 of Filicampus tigris. Classification (NCBI taxonomy): domain Eukaryota; kingdom Metazoa; phylum Chordata; class Actinopteri; order Syngnathiformes; family Syngnathidae; genus Filicampus; species Filicampus tigris. The sequence goes on along the minus strand of NC_141220.1, from coordinate 23,919,946 downwards.
TCCCCGCAGTCGTCCTTTACCATCTCTCAAGGTCCAATTTACTCCCCAAAGGGATGACTATTGGAATCCGAGGTACCTTTTCCACAGGCTAATCAGGTACAGGTGTTTTCCCATTAGCCCCCTTGGGTGTACAAGTCAAGGGCACAACCCCTTTGAGGGTACCACCTGAATCAAAAGACACTGACTGTAAACCTGGCTGCATCTCCATATGGAAATTGCCATGCATACGATTCACTCCAATTACGATACCATATGACACACTACCATATGTTCAACTCAAAATAAAATGAGAATTGATCCGCCATTTACGTGTGATACGTTGAACCTCACTTACGATACCATTTGCTCAAGTACTACGAAATCCGATGTGATTTTTCTCCAATCACAATATGATAGAATAAGCTACGTTTCACTCAATTTTACTCCAATTTTGATGCAACGTGACATGATATGATACGTTGAACAATCACAACGCAATTGTCTTCACTCCTTTACGATACGGCTTGTTTACAGTACCTCATAGGAAAATTCGATTTGATACAATCCACTCCAATTACGATACGACATGATTCACTCTAATGTCCGATGCAATATGATACGCTTCACCCCAATTACGACGATACGATACGATTCACTTCATGTAGTGTGTACATGTGTACAGTACACGTCCAGTGTGATGCATTTGTGGTTGTTTTTTTAAAAAGTGCTCTATAAATAGAGTTGAGTTGAATACATCAAATATGATTGGTGATTCACACCAAGTACAATGAGATAAAACGGGAGACTTTTATGCCAGTTCCAATGTGTTTACCTCCAGTAGCAGCACCCATACTTGAACAATGCATTTTCCCAAGGTGGCCTTTGTTTTTTGTTTTTTATCCACTCCAAGGCGGTCCAGCCTTATAGCCTACTGACCACACAGAGAAATCAACATGAAGGAGTACTGCTGCCGCTGCTGTTGCGTCCTGATTTCTCGCAATTAGCTGCGCGCTAGCAAACATCCTTGACGCCGCTGACCTCCCGTCGCGCAGCGGCCGTCACGACTGGAAGACTCTCCTGGCTTATTATGGCTCCGAGTGTTATGCTAATGGAAGGCGGGTGTGTGTGGCAGTGATAGCGCTGCGGGAAAGGATAGCCTATTATCCGCCGCTGTGTGCTCTTATCCACCGCCGGCCCATGCGAATAATGGTGTGGGAAAGGGCGGCCTTTGTGTTCTGGCGACGATGTAGGTGGCTGGAGAACAGTACAAATAAAGTCCTTATAAAATATGAATTTGTGCTCTCTATTTAATATACACAGTTAGTGGCAGCTTTCACCAGTTAGCATGACCACAGCTCACCTTTATTGATATGTTCACCATCAGTGCTAACTTTAGCCAGTTGGCACAACCACACCGCACCACTATTTTTTATGCACGTAGTTAGCAGTACTTTAATCAAGTAAGCACAACAACAGTGCAACTTTATTACAAAAAAAAAAAAAAAAGGCGGACTAAGCATAGGGGAAAGTGCCTAGTTTGGTCCTTCTATGTATCACTATTTGGTGAACGGAAGCGCTAACGGCAGCGCGTTCAACGTGATAGATTGCCAGGCTGATAGCCGATTCATTCTTTGATCCGGCGTGACAAAAAGGCGGATCGACGGACGGCGGAAGGGTACCCAGGCTACAGACGGAAGGCGATAAACAGACAGGCAGATTTTAGTTAAAAGCCCACCCCTGCCTATTTTTTTTTATGTACACAGTTAGCAGTAGCTTAATCCAGTAAGCACATAAACAGTGCAACTTAATTTCACAAATACACAGTTGGCAGCAGCTATAGCCAGTACACATTAAGTGAATGTGTACAACACACATTAAATTACATACATCACAAGCATTAGCCGGCTTAAACATGACCATGGCACACATCTATTAAATATACACCATCAGAATTATTTAGTTTTTGCTTGAGGCAGCTAACATGACCACAACACACCACTTGTTTGTATATACCTTTAATTTTAGCCAGCTAGCACAACCACAACTCCTTTAAAAGAATAATAAATGACACTCCTTGTCGTTAATTGTTGCTTTCACTTTAGCTTGACGTGATGTACTATGTGGCCATGTGGAAGTTGGTGTGCCAACTTCGTATAGTTTCCCCACGCGCACCGTGTCTATGAAATAATTTAGCACAATGTGACATTAGCATCTCTTTGCTTCTCAGGAGCAGCTGATAACTTCCTGGTTTGAGTCCACCCGACAGTCCACAAACACACCTGAGACTACGGTAAGATATCAACTCTGAAGTGTGATTTTGGTGATGATGCCAATCTAATGACGCCCCCAAAAATGGATAGCTGAGCGAGATGAGGGTTAGTAGATTCCTCCAAGTGTTAAATTCACAGCCTCTGACAGATTGAAAGTGTAAAAAAAAAAAAAGAAGTGTTTGTGTTGGCTGTCTGGCTGCTGCCCACAGGCTTTATCTGCCAGAGGAAATATTGACCAGCAACACTTGCACTTAGCTGGCGTTATTACTTTTTGTACTGCGCATGTGTGTGTGAGTGTGTGTGAGAGTTTGTTTCGTGGACAAATACCATTTGTTTGAGTAAAGAGAACACAAGCAAACGTGTTTTGGTGAGCCGCAAAAACCCTGAGGAGTCTCTGAATTAATGTTTTGTGGCTTGTGTGTGTTTGTGTGTGGCCCCGCTAAATAATTGTGCTGGAGCAAAGCTACTTGTTCACATCAGTATTTTAAGGGTCTAGGGATCAAAAGAACAAATTAACCCTAACCAACCATCATTTTAACTACCATCACCAACTCGAACGTTAACTCTAACCCCAACACTAATGAACCCCAACCTGAAACATAACCCACAGGGCTTAAAGGCTATACTTTAAATATTAAAATTACATTCATGTTGCCCGTGAGTGTGACGCCTGTTACATAAGCGTGTGAACCTGAGCTCTATTACAATCCCCTTCATGCACATCAGATGCTGTACTAATGTTATTGCACTTTTTAAAGTGTGCATTGTAATTGCAGCACACCCCCTTTTTGAGCTTTTAAATGGCTGTCAAGCCCCCGGTGGAGTGTGCCACTCCAGTCAAGGAGGCCCTTGACATTTGGTGACGACGGGGAACTTGAAAGACTGAAGCTGATTGAAGATTCACTCAAACACATTCCGCCAGAGATGCTCTTCAGATGAGCATCTGGACTGGAAATGCATCGAAATGCTCGCGAGGGTGGGTGAAACAGCATGTGGCTCAGCTGATTTTTGTACATTTCAAGTAACTCGAAGCAATTGCTTTTCCGTTTCTGGTGGTTTCAGTCTTTGGTCCGTTGCAGGTGGTCGAATTGCTTTCGGTCCATTGCAAATAGTATGAGTCCTTGGACTGTTTCTGGTGATTTTGTTCCTCGGTCCAATGCAGGTGGTCTTGTTTCTTTGAGGGTGGTTTTGGTCCTTGGTTGCTTGCCGGTGGTTTACATCTATGGCACTTTGCAGAAGGTTTGGTCTGGTGCATGTGGTCTTGACCTGTGCAGATACCGTAGTTGTGGTTATTGCAGGTGGCTATGGTCTCTGGTCCCTTGTGGGTGGTTTTAGTCTGTGTTCCTTTTTTAGGTGGACACTTTCTGGTTGCTCTGTTCCTTGTCCTATGGCAAGGGATTTTGGTTATAGACCTTTTCAGGTGGCTTTGTGATGTTGGCCGGTTTCTGGTAGTTTTGGTCCTTGTCCTGTGGCGACTGGTTCTGGTCCATGGTCATCTTGCTCCTTTACAGTTGGCTTTGTGTTGTTGGTCAGTTTCTGGTTGTTCTTTTCTCTTCCTTGTCCTATGGCAAGGGATTTCTTTTCTGAGACCTTTTCAGGCATTGTGATGTTGGTCAGTTTCTGGGAGTTTGGTCCTTGTCCTGTGGCGAGTGATTTGGTTCTTGGTTCTTTTCAGTTGGCTTTGCATTGTTGTTCCATTCCTGGTTGTTCTGTTTCTTGTTCTATGGCAAGGGCTTTTGGTCTTATACCTTTTCAAGCGGGTTTGTGAGTTGGTCAGTTTCTGGTAGTTTTGGTCCTTGTTCTATGGTGATTAGTTTTGGTCCTTCATCCGTTGTAGGTGGTTTAGTATATGGTCCTTATAGACAGTAGTATACATTTTTTACACACATTTAACATTTTTCTAATTAGAATTGGTTTATGAAATCATGAATAACATAATAAAGAAATTGTAAATCCAAATGTTTTTATAAACAACAAGGACAATCTGTTCCACTTTTATTATTCATTTATCTCATTAAACACTTTATTAATCAATTTCTTGTAAAAGATACAATTAAAAAGTAGATGGACATGATTTTTTTAAATTAAAATGAATGGTTCATTGAATTAATTATTAATGTAAAATCAAATTAGCATGGATTCTTGTTGTATTTAAATAAACAATTATACCCCTTTTACATACTGCACATATGGTACTGATACCCGATACCAGTGTTAGGTATCAGTGGCGATACTTTACCCCTGTACAGTACCGATATTCATAAAAATTCTCTGATAAAACACATTTTCCTCACAATTACAAGGCGTGATGGCATTATCAAGTATCAATCGGTATCTCTGAGTACTCAAATATTACATTCTCAGTCTGAAAAAACTAGTATCCGAGCATCCCACTTTTTACTTTCATTTTTGTATCCCTTTTTCAAATGACATAGCCCGTCAGTGTGATCTAAAGGGAAAACAAAAACAATTGAGCCCTTGAACACGGAAGGTTGCCCGCCCAGTGTTTACATTATACTTCCTTCCCCGTAGGCCTGTAAAAACAGTGAATGAACTCTAAAGGAACAACATAATAACACTCTCTCCAGCAGTAAGATGGGGCCTTGACCTCATCTCCTGAGCTCCAGAAAGAAAAGAATCTCCTGGAGCCAACCGATTGCCAATTTGCGACTCTTGGGAGATGCCGCCGCTGCCCCCGTGGAGTCGCAGTAAGACGGCAAACAAACACAAACGCCACGTAGACCGTTGTCATCACGCCAATGCTTTCCTCCCGCTAATAAGCAAGCGGAGCTCCTCTCGGGACAAGCAGCTGGTCGTGTTTTTACAAGGCCGTCAACGCACGCCACTCCTCGTTCATCAGCGGCTGTTAGCCACGCATCCTCGCATCTAATTGCTCTTGCTCGTACGCGGGCCGTAGCGCAACAGGGCCTGATGGATGCTGGGTGCAAACAAGGAGCTAATTGAGAGGCGTTCTTTTTCCTGAAACTGCTAGTTCATTGATGACTGTCCCTAATAACTGAGACCAATGGCAATGCAATCTACCAGAACTGGGCATTCCGCCTATGTGACGGACCGGTCCGTCTATCCGCCTATGACCGTCGCCCATTTTGAAGACGGTAAATGATAGACGGGAAACTTAAAAAATAGACGGACTAAGCATTGTCGGAAGCCCATTTTTTACGTCGATGTAATCGTCAGAGCTGGGTATTTTACTAAAAATCTGCGGTCCGTTTATCCGCCATTTTGTCCATTCGGACCAAATAGTAATCGTCTATAGACCGGTCCGACTATCATTTTAAACGGGCTTCCGTTAGCGTTACCAACTTCGAAAAAAAAAAATGAATAAAATAAATCTAGAACTTATGGTCCGTCATGATGACTATTTTTTGTGATTGGTGCTTCCACTGCAAGTCCCATCAGTATGTTTTTTTTTTTTTTTTTTTTAAATCATGATATGATATAATGTCGACGTTCAGCCGTTGTAATTCTAGTAGGACCGCGGGGAAATATTTTGCAAAAGATAAGATCATTACCACGGTCCGCTTGCAAAATATGCAAGTCTATCCTTAATATAGTAAATATATGCCCTTATATATGCCATATATATGCCCATATATAGGCTAGCTGACAAGCAGCCTTTTATCTCCACATCAGCCATCGTCAAATTCATCAAACGCCCACCAATAGTTATGAAAAGACAGACATTATTCTGTTGCGTCTGCCCAGACAATGAAACAAGCACAAGCTGTGTTCAATCAACAACCGTATTTTTTTTTCTAAAAAACGAACGGTTAATATCAACAAAGAGAACGTCCAAGTAGTCTTTCTCTCAACTATCAGCCTTCATTCTTCTGCCAGCCAGACACGCTCACAATCTTCTTCCCCCTTTCACTGGCCGCCGACATCAACTCACGCATCGAATCACAAATTGCAGAAATCTCCATTGTGCCACAGACAGTCGAATCTTATAAAACTCTTGCAACAATTCACCTAATGCATCTTCTAGAATCCATGATCAGAAACATCTTTCTGCAAAAATCATTTTCATTGGCCAAGTATATAAAACACACTAGGAATTTGTCCCCGTTAGTATGAGCTACACTAGTATTGCAGTAACAAGCAACTATATAACTTGACACATAAGTATAGTATATAGAGTCATTCCGTAAAGTATGGGGACTATTTGTGCGGTAGCACCGACCAGTGGCAGCTTACAATTACGATTATGACACTACACGATTACTAAATTGGCATAATTGTAAAAAACAATTATCCATCCATCATCCATTAATATTCATTTCTATCTTGTTTACACAAGGACATCAGACAGTATACATTTTTAATTTTGTTTTATAATAATTCATTTTATACATTTTGTTTGGTCCAAAATGAACTTACTTACATTTATCTATCTTTATATTTAAATGGAATCATTTTCTTGTGTTGTGCCAAAGATAAACAATCGTTTGAAATATTGTGATTTCAATTCTTACCAAAATAATCACGACTAATGTTTTTTTTCCTAATCGAGTAGCCCTAATGCAGAGGGTCATCGAGCGAAGTTAAAAGTGACCAGTAGCACAGGAATTGTGATGCAACTTTCGATTTGCAATGATGCAGAAAGTCTTTCAGCACTTTAAAGTATAGTGCGGAATATTGATCAACAACAGTTATATAAATACGTAGAGCGCTGAAGCTACAATAATCACTAAAGTAATACGGTCACACAGTGATGTGAAAACGTAGGCAAATATTTGTAAAGTGCAAATATAGAAGAGTCAACTGTTTTGGGAATTGATGGCAAGAGTGAAGCTGCTAGTGTGCATATTTCGATAGCGCCTGCTTGAGGGAAGGAGTTGGAAGAGATGTGGAAGATCCGAGAGAATTTTCCAATCATTGTTAAGAATGTCATCCTCTTGTCATTTTCTTTTCGAATTATATACTATTCTTGTATACCGTCCTGTTGTGAGTAGCGTCCCGGTAGTTGTGCCCTGTGAATTGTTTCCATCCATCAGTGAGGTGCACCAAACAAGAAAATCCAGAGTTCTCGTTTGGTGAGCACCAGGACTCACAGGACTCACTTGTTTGGTGCGCCGCAGGGCTCAACTCATTTATTGCACACCAGATATCGTTTGTTTACTTCGCACTTGGGTTCCCTCGTCTGCTACACCCCAAAAAAAAAAAAAAAAAGGAACACTGATGCACATCCAGCTAACTTTTGTTATCGGTGTAAGTAAGTAAATCGAAGGTTTGTTTGTGTGTGGGGGTTTTTTTTCCCCGAAGAAGGATGTCCTCTACGCCCTTTTTATCTCGAGTACACAACCTGATGTGAATCGGAACAATGTGGGAATTGAAGTCAGCCGACCGTGAGCGCATCATCATCATCATTGTACTCTGTGTGTGTGTGTGTGTGTGCGTGTGTGTGTGCGTGTGTGTGTGTGTGTGTGTTTGTGTCTGATTAACATACATATTTGCTCTGCTCTGCATTTGCTGTCGAAAAAAAAAAAGCATAAACACACGTTTGTGGATGTACAGTCAGTGAACCCATTAGTATGCCTTGAGTAACAAAAGTCCCCGAATAACGATCGCCGTCATGATCTGTGTTTTTATGTTGATTTGGTTTTGATTAGGTTTTAGTTTTGTTTCATATGATGCCATAATTCCATGCGCCTTGTTTGCTTTTGTGTGACTAAATTTGTTTGTGTTTTTTCGGTTTTTTCCCCTGTTTTCCTGCTTCTCTGCACTTCGGTCCACCTTTTGCTTTCGCATCACAAAACCTTGACAGATGCCCCCTCAAACCATTTATAATTTCCTAACATTACCCTTAACGATAGGGATGAAGATTTATAGATACATCTTGGTTGTTTGCTTGCAGACGATTTGACGCCCAAATGACAATTACTAGTTTCCTATTAGCCATTTTATTACATTTTTAACTCAGTATAAGTATGCAGCGTTACCCTGCTTTTATTGCAGTTAATCTTTCGCACCCCACAATCTTGTCAATTTTTTAAAACCATTTGTTTTTTTTTAATATTTTTTTTTTTTACAGAATTTAGTTCAGGCGCATGCCCTTGTCAGCGAAAAGCGAATGATAATTTTCTCACTTATTTGAAATGCATTTTAATTGAATCATTTAATTACCGGTAGACTTTTTTCCTATTTTCATGTATTCATTTCCAAGTTAAACAGCACATAATGTTTCACTGGTTTAAAATAATATTCAGTAACACTTTACAGGAAAAGTTCTGCCTTGTTTTTGATAAACATAGGCAGACATATTATGAGAACCACTGCTATAAACAGTATTTTGCCACAAAAAAAAAAAAGAATTTTTCTGTCATTTTCGTTTTGCAGTGTTACAGAAAATTGTGAACAGCCTAATTTTTCTGACACTAACAGTGGCAAGATACCAAAATAAAATCTGCAAATAGCTGATCTTGTCAGTGTCACACTCCAAATACGCAGGGGTCCACCGCACTCACTCGCCTCAATGCCATTGCATGCGGGAAAGCAAAGCCACAGCCGGCAACGCACTTTTCGGCTGTTCATTCATTTCTGGGAAAACAGTAAAACACAAACTCTGTGCATACACTCTCACAAAAGCTACGGTCAGACATAGCTCACGACCAGACGCTCACCCGCCAACATCACACCTCACAAGGACCTGGCTCTTCACAGCTACTACTATAATACATCTTTCCTCTACTTGTAATGCTGACAATTCCGTCATTATATATCTTCGACAGAAAAATTCCTGAGTACTCGGGAACGGCTCTATTCATGAAGCCGCCGTCTCTTTATAGCCCCTTGTGTGGCGCCACTACGCAGGCACTGTAAATGGAGGACGGGAGGTCCCTTAGTAGTTCTTCCCAAATGTGAAAAGATAATTGTCTCCTCGCTAGGAGGTGTGTGTGGGGTGTATCTGCGTGACCCCCTGAGCAGGTATGAGGGTCCCTTCAGAGGTGTCGTAATTACTTGTGCTGATAGAGGTGACGAGAGGACGCCGCCCGTTTCCCAGCGAAAACCGCTGCCTCCCTCCCACGCTCGCATTTGCCATATGCAGCGTTTAATGTCAGTGTAATCTGTAAAGGTTAGCGCTGTACATCTCTGCAAGCAGCTGAATCAGTGCTCTGGAAACACACTGTGACATTAAGGAGACCGGCGCCCTTTAGTCCACTTTAATACGACCACACTTTGTGTGCTTCGCTTCGATCGGTAAAAGTAATCACGCTCGGGTGCGCGCCGGAAACACTCTCTTCTCAAGCCGTGTTCAGATATCGCTTCTTTTTTGCGTGTACGTGTGTGTGTTTTTTTTTTTTTTGGTGATGTGAAAGAGCAGACGTCAACATTTTTTTTTTTTTCACATAACTATGAAACTACTTATCATTTTGGTGTACTGTTGGAGAAGCAATAGACACACTTGCACGTTCGTTAACAGCGGGTTCCCTTGCTTGGGTTTTCCTTCTCTAACTGAACTGACAGTACACATACGACTAATGAATGTTGCCCGTGGACCCTGCCCCGTATGAAATTTTTCCTTTTACAACATCTGCACTCCGTCCTCAAACAATTTTTGAAATTAACTCTATTAACTCCAACGCGCTGTTGCCTTTCACTCGCTTCTAAAACCGCACTAATAAACTAACCACCAGAGGCTGCTGGAACCACACAAATGGAAAACAACTTGGGCTTTTAAACAGATTTGCGGCTATTAATATCGTGACGTGACGACGACGATATATTGTGTCGATTTTAATATAGCGATATTGACGATATTACATATAACGTTAACATCCCTAAATATAATAATATATAAATATATATATATATATATATATATATATATATATATATATTTTTTTTTAAGTGGTTCACTTTGTTTTTCACATGCCTGACAAGTCAGAATCGCACCACAGTTCAGACTGTTTTATTATTTATAGTTAGCTTTACCCTTGGGCTGATTGAATTCCATTATTTCCTACGGCACTGTTGGATAATTGGACATTGATAGTTGTCATCAAACTGGGATGATATACTCTATGTATGAATATTGCAATAAGTATAAATACATCAAACCGCTGACCCGTTTCTATGTGAATGAGGTCACGTAGTACAGCTTGCATAGAGGAAGAAGGAATGTCCTATTTGCAGAGTATGAATGTGAACGTATGACTGTGACAATGTTACGAATCGGAGATACCTGAGTAGCGCAGGCAGGCAAAATTGCTCCAATGACACAGGTGACATCAAAGCACACTGGACTCCAAGCGCAAGCTGGCGTGACGCTCACGGGGGGGTCGAGCGGGTCAAGCGTGAAGCTGCGAGGGACCGCCGCATTCCACTGAGGCGAGACGGCGCCCGTGTGTGTGCTCGAATTCCACAGTGTCAGGACAAATCGCGTGGCTTGGTAGCTTCATTTCACAGTTTCGCATTCGTGGATTGGCATTTGCAAATTCATTTTCAGTATTCGTAGATTTGTTTTGGGAAACAATAGACACACTTTTTGTGCTTTAAAAAAAAGTCATTCTCTGGCACCCGGGCAATTCTAAACCTTTTTTTTTTTGCACTGTTAGGAAAAGATCTGTTCAGGTACATACATGTACATTTACAGTCCAAAATTGTTCTGTAAATACAGTAAATATCAAAATTTTCAACATAGAGCGGTGCGGCTTATATAAGGGTGCAGCTTATATATGTTTTTTCATTATTTAAAAAAAAATTGAATGGGTGCGGCTTATATAAAGCGCAGCTTATATATGGGTTTTTTTCATTGTTTTCTTTTTGGGGTTTGTTTGTTTTTAAATAGAATGGATGCGGCTTATATAAAGGTTCGGCCTATAATCCGGAAAATATGGTATATATATACATATATATATATATATATATATATATATATATATATATATATATATATATATATATATATATATATATATATATATATATATATATATATATATATATATATATATATTTTTTTTTTTTTCAAACGTTAGGGTAAAAGAGGGCTTGAAAATGTCTGGTAGTGAATGAGTTAAGATGTTATATACAGTGTTAATTATAGATGTTGCACTGAAAAAGAAACTATTCAATCTGTGATATAAAACTTGACTGTATTTTTGTTTTCATTATTGATTACTGCTGGCAGTAACAGGCCATGCTAGGATAAGCACAATGTAAGCATTAGAGTGGCATACAACTACTGGAGTTGTCCTTTTCTGAATGGAAAACAAAAACCATAGCCAAACAGGTCAAGCTCGGATAAACACAGTGAAAACAAAGCTTGGCATAAATTGGCAAATTGATTCATCATCATCATCCAACGTACAAGCCTTCCATCTTCTTCTCAAAGTCAGTCGATGTGCATTAGCGGTGTGTTTTGAGGGGTAAAATGGTACATCGCGGAACATTATGGCACACGCGTGCAGCGGCGTGGCTCTGCTCCGTCATTACAAAATTGTCCTCTGACGCTTTTGTGTCATTTCCCCGCCGCAGTTTCGGAGTCGCCAAGTAGAAAATTGCCTGGCGCCGGTTCATAATTACATGCCGAGTGCGCGTGGATCACCTCTGAGCCGAGCGCGCGCCGCTTCCGATCGGATGCTCTGCGTGGCGGATTTTAGCACAATGCCACTAATCACCGCCGCTTTCCCTGTGCAGTGGCCGTGCGCATCGTGTCACGCCAAGTTATAAACATACCAATTACTACTTTGCTGTTAGCCATTTTATTGCATTGTTGACTCAGTGACACAATTCGTCCCTCACACTGTCTCATTTCTTAAATACATATACGGCAACTTAAGTGAGTCTTTATCTTTAGTCGGCCACTTAATCCACCACTTACCAAACATCGCCCTGTTGTTCGATAGCAAGCCGACTGTCTATCAACCGGTGGCTAATGCTAGCTACTTCTTAGCTAACATGAAGGAGCAGGGTGATTGGGTGCCATCTTGTGGCATTACAGTAACAGCACAAATGTGGGTAAGGTCGCGTTTTTCCAACGAATAACTTTTAGTTAGGTTCCACTGAAAATGTGGATGAGGCTGAGATCTACTGGCTAACAATCCTTATTCTGGGAGCAATCACACCGCCGCTCGGGTCGCTTCTCCGTGGATCAGCACAAGCGCGAGGGATCAACCAATCGCGCGGTTTAAAACGGTTGGTGGGAAACGAGAAAGGCAGCGGGAGCCGTGTGCGGGATATCGACGCGGAAGGCAAAATTAGAATTGATTCGGGGAGAAGTGAAGGGTGGTAGGCTGAAGGGAGGTTGCGATCTGGCGCAAGCTCCCGTGAATCCCTAATCCGCCTGTCTTTGAGGAAATCTCCGTGGCAGAAGCGGCTTCTCATTACTCTCACAGACACGCGATCCGTTGCAGATTGGATGCGAGACGAGCTCCGGGGCGGCGTTAAGATGCCGAGCCTCGCCGGGCCTTAATGGGATTCTTGTAAACAGGCGGCTCACTGGAGGACACACATGTATTAACAGTTTCACAGGTGGTTGATCCACTTTAACTCCATGGCAACCGTCCACATCCATGATGCAGTTCCCAGGTTGTCTAAAAACGTTATTACCATTGTCAGGCCTCAGGTTGTCATAAAACAATACAACAGGGTGTGGCACGAATGGAGAAGAAACCCTTCAAAGATGCTGAAACCTAAGGACCTTGTACTAGGTCCGACAGAACAGCATTTGAGTCTGTTAAAATCTGATGAATATTTTCCTAACCTATAACTAATAATTCCTAATTGACAATCCAGAACACTCACTTTGATGAAGAGATTGAATTTTTTTTTTTTTTTTGTCATCACCAAAAACTCTGATCTAAGCTCTAAGGGTAATGCAAAAACGGAACCATAACTCACTAACCCTGATTGTCTAACCCACTGAACCCTGACCCCTATCCTAATACTCACCATAACCTTATGCCTTATAAATAACCGTATAAAATCCTAACCTACAAACAATGAATTAATTAAATCAAAATTATACATTTAAATTGAATGAGAAATTTGAGCTGATTCATAACTGTTGCCATGTTAGTTGCGGTTGTGTCACAGGTTATTGTTTATCCTGGGAAACTAGTTGGACTGCATGTATACCATTTTATTGACAAGCCTATGAAATGACAGTATTTACTGAGAATATTTTCTTATCGTCTTGGAGATAAATTACTAAATGTTTTCACGTACCTCCTTACTGGTTGGGGAACTAACATACAGGACTGAAATGGAACATTAATGAACACAACTTTAGACCTTAAAGCAGCACTGGGCAAGAATTCGACTTAACTAACTCTTTTAATGAAACATTGACAAGTAGTTGAATTGGACTTTTGTCATGCACTGGGGGAGTCTGTATCGTTTTTTAACTGGCACTAAGCAACTTTGAGGAGGATGGAAGCAACCCTGGCACACAAAAAAAATACAAATGTCCTGAATTGCTTTACGGCGTACTCACTTCCTTCTTTCGCTATAAGGACGAAAGTCGATTCGAACGTCTATTACTGGTGTCATGGCAGAAGCCCCAAAACAAACAAAAAAAACGAAAGTATTGTTTAAACAAAATTAGATTCATTACCGCATCGCTATTTATCTGCAGTTTCACACAGCCACTGGAAATAGAAATGTAATTCAGTCCAACTTGCAGGCCAGCGAGAGCTCAGTATTTCATGACACTATGGGAAATGTGGTTGACTTGTCAAAACGTTAACGCTTTTGACCACAGTGGCGCTGCCAAAATCAACAAAACTGACACGTCACAGTGTTGCTTTAAACCTCATTAGCCGCCCCCCCAAAAAAGTTTTTAAATGAGTTATGCCTTAATTAAATGTCCTGCATTTGTAATGCACTTTAGCGACACCTACAGGACTGGAGTGATACATTGTTGACTACAATATAAAAGTGTTTCTTCCTTAATGTTAATTTTGTATGATGTTGTAGGCCACTTTTGTTCGGCCTTGGCGGAGGTCTGCCCTCCCCTTAAGTTGTCATGTTTGCCTATTGTGTTGTCCGCCGAACTAGATTAACAGCTTGAGCGGTCGGAGGAGATGCCAAGCCGCCCGCAACGCGCCGGGAGGTCAAGTAGCTGGCAGCCATTTTCCGAGCATTTGGCAGCGCCAACCCCCACCCCGTGGCAAAAAGCGGAAGTTTGCGCTTAATGAAAATTCAGCATCCCAGAGGGGGGTGCTGGTGTTCGTGTGGAACGTCGCAGTCGATTATCTCGGCTTTGATCCCGGCTCACAACCCCGAGCCCATTCACGGCGGCGCGGGTGCACGGTGACAAACCGCTTTCATCCCCGACGACACCGCCAGCGCAACAAGCTGTGATCACACGCCGAGATGCACGTAACAACATTAGCATTTGTGCTAAAGGCAGCCTGCTGTCAGCGATCAAGCGCGTAAATTCACGCTGAGGGAAATAGTGGGTTTTATGCCTGTACCGCTGGCCTTTTAGGGATGTGAACTTCTAGAAAATCACAATTTCAAGAAAATAAAAATCAATTCAACGTTGCCGGTTTGTGTAAAAGGGGCCAAAGGTGAGCCGCAAGTTCCACAGCTTTCGAGGTAGGATCAGAAGCGACTGTCTTGCAAGTCTTTCATGGGTCAGTTTTGTGGACGCTGTGTGAAAGTTGTCAAAGGAGCAGCAAAATGCAGCTAAGCCTCTGACTGCATTGTTAATTTCCTGAAAAGAAGCAGTTTCCTTTTTTTTTTTTTCTAACTGTAATGGGCCATGCGAGGATCGCACAGGGAAAACAGAATGGCGTCCAACTTTCCATGTAAAATATGAAGCTGCATTTTAATATTTCCGATTGCCAACTTAAAGCAGATTGCATTTTTTTAACCTGTAATAGATCCTGCTAAGGTGGGGCAGTGAATAAAAATGGGGTGGTGTCTAACTATTTATGTTGCACTTTCCTAAAAAGAAAATATTTACGCTATTATGTAATTTGGCTGATATATATATATATATATTATTATTTTTTTAATTTATAAAATAATTTAAAAATAAACAGATTTTTTTTTTATTTACAAGCCCAAAACGTTGTCTAAAAAGTACAGCTAAACATTCAATATATGTTATCCAAGAAAAAAAAATTAAAACAGGGGAAAATTGGGAGAAGAAATCTCGTAAAAAGTCAAATCTGTTAAAATGCAAATTTAGGACTGCCAACCAGCAAATATGCAGTGATTGACTGTAATTTTGAGTTGTAATGTCACCAATCACCACTAGATCTGCCCTACACTACAACGTGAGTAGGCCTAATTTTTTTTTCCGATTTGGAATGATATGCAGGAACTATAAAAAATAAAAATTGCGAGTGAGTCGATTTTTGTGAAAAATGTACAAAATGAGTTCTTGCGCTTAATGTTAGTTTCTTGTTCAGCGGTTTTATGCCATCCTTGAACAGTCCCTGGAATTTGCCCTGGAAATGTTTGTTTGCTATAAACCCTTTGTTGTTGGGTTAGGATAGTGGATAGTGATGTATTATCAAAAAATGAAATATATCAAGAGCGCATATTTTGCACATATGCATTTATTTTGTCCACATTTAAGGTGACATTTTTGTCATACATCTGCTTAGGAGGTGTGTGGTCCTATGTGGCGCCCCAGTAGCACTGATGAAAATTTGTGCCCCCTCCCCCTACATTTAAGTTGCCCTTCCCTGATTTACTATATTACAATGTGCTACTAGCAGTTTTTTTTTCATGGCCTTGAAACCAAGGGACACACCAAAACACTGTTTTTTTGTTGCAGGAGAATACCCAAAAAGAGGATCTCAGATCCGTAGGGGGGAAAAAAAACACATACACAAGAAAACTGGATTTAACTGTCACAGTTACAGCAACGAAATGTCATGAATAACAAGAATCTCAACACTTGCGGTGCAACGACAACAGCACGAGCACCTCTGCAAAGCTCCCACTGGGTTATGAAGCTTCTCGGATGAAAAGAGAACGTCGGAAGGCAGCCGGCTCCGGCCCAGCGAGACTTGAGTTTGAGTCCCACTGTGGATACGACGTTGGTAACCATAGTGATGAGAAATCTGTATTCGTCAAAGAATTAGGCAGGGTGTCTTTGCGAAAGTTGACTTAAGTTATGGTGTTGTAAAGCCTTAAAGTGGAAGTCATATGAGTTTTCACAACAAAAACAAACGTTTCCAGATAAGAAGCAAGATCCATCTGACCAATGCCAATACATAGAGTATATTTAGATATTTTCCTGTAATGCTTAACTATGTATAGAATTTCATATACTGTACGTATAGCTAAAAAGCAAAGCATGGTGATGGTCCCTTTTTCCGAAATGCATGAGTGTGCTAAATGCCAAGAGCCTCCCAAAAACACATCTTTCCCTTATTTATTTTTGTCTTTTTCCTCTCTTTGTGTTGTTGAAATATAGCTACAGCTGTCAGGTCAATCCACCTTCTCCTTGGCGATCGCCACATTGTTTATGGCTGAATAAAAATAATAGTATATGTGGCCCTTTCCCGATAATGCAGTTTTTCGTGTGAGTCGTCCACTGCATTTTTTCGTGAACGTCCACTTATTAGCCACGTCGCTCATTTTACAGTGGGCCTTATACGCCGCAGTGGACCTTATACTCCACCGTTTCGGCCTATTTTCTCTCACGCTCCTCTTAATGGGAAGACAACCCGCCCAAAATCTTTGCAACAATATGTTCTATGCGCCTTCATTTGGCATTCTAATCAATATTGCTCTCCGATTTTCTGAAGCTGAGCCATGATTGGTCGTTATCTGAGCCCTGAGTAACTGTGATGTCATTTCCAGTCAACAGAAGTGACAAAATGGCCGGCCCCCTGAGATGGCGAAAAACGGGTGGATTTTTTGCTGCTTAACTCATATTCCACAAACACAATATGACTCAGAATGCCTTGTTTCGACAAGTGGGCCTGCATAGAACATATTTTTGAAAAAAGAATTTGGGGTTGACTTCCACTTTAAAGAAATGCAACAGCGGGAAGTAAATACAGTAGGTAAATGAGAGGTAAATAAGATCCATTGATCTCCATAGGTGGCCATTTTTCAATATGGATTAGCTGTTTCGAGTCATTTGGCGCCTCTAGCCGTGATTCCGCGATTAGTCGTAAGCAGGGGGGTAAAAAAAAGAGTCTCAACACTTAGTCGCAGAGAGACAGAAGATAACTAAGCGAGAAACAGACTAGACTGTCTAGGGAATGTTCCAAGGTGCGTCTTGTCAAAGGGACAGCCTAATGGAAGCTATATAAATTATTAGCGCATTCACTATTGTCTCATTTCCGAGTGAACCTGCGTGAAATGAATACGGGGACATCTCATTATGGTTTATCAAACGTGCGGCTGGCAAGTTCCGTCCATCAAGAGCCAAGGTAATTACGTTGTTTTCTACGCACATCTTTTGCCACGCCTCCAAGGTCAAGATGACAGGTCAACCCGCTCGCTTATCGTGGATGAGGCAACGATCATGTGAAGAGTGCAATTTCTTCATCGCATCGGATTTCAACCAGCTTCACTTACGGTCGTGAAATTTGGTAGTCATGCCTTTCATGATCAGTAGTAACCCTTTGGACAGGTGTTTCTGAAACTTGTTTGTGGGTCTACGCATGATGAACATGCCCACCTAAATTTCAGAAGTTTTATTTAAGTGAAACTGGCTCTGGGGGCTGAATCTTCCCAAAGTTCTGGGGTGCACTACCGAACCAGTGGAAAGAGATCAAACGTCACCGCCAAATTCCTCACACATGCAATGATGAAAACTGAAATGCTTCACAGCTTAACATTGTCTGTCTCTTCGGTATACTGTGTTTGTTTGAGATTTGGTAGCAATCGGACAAAATCTCAAGGACAATGTTCCAAGGCCCAAGTTTTCCCGAGAAAGAACCCTCAAGTGGGAGCTTCAAGACATTATAGCCTTATCGAGCATGGGTTGTTGATACTTTTTTTGTGGGTCTACTCATGATAGACATGACTACCAAATTTCATGTTGGTAAATGAAACTGGCATAGAGGAGCTGGACTTTAAAAATAATTCCAGGGGGCAAGGAATCGGCCTACTGTATAATGGCAGCTTAAAGAAGATGAAAAAGACAGATTTCTATCAAATTTTGGTCATGGTTGCTTGAGACATTTTTGTTTTGCCTTTTCATGACAGATATGACTACCAAAATTTCATATTGCTGGGGCTGGATTTTCAAAAAAAAATTCCAGGAGGAGAGGATGCCTAGAAATGAACCGAAAACGGCAGCGTCACAGTAAAATGACTTTTTGGGCATGGCTACTTGAGACTTTTTTGTGGGTCTGCTCATGATTGGTGTGCCTACCAATTTTCATTGTAGCTACGCGAAATTGACTTCATATGCTATATTTTCAAAAGTATTAGAGGAGGCAAGGAAGAAATCACTCTAAAATGCAGTTTTCAGTCGGAAATGACTTGTTGGGTCTATTCATGATAAACGTACCTTCCGGCACAACGCTACCAAAAATCTGATCTGAATTTTTCAGCAGAAAGTCTTTACAACGCTTTGCAAACTTTGAGCGCTCATCCGGGGATTCCAAGCGTTTTTCATTTTCATTTAGGCACTGCCAAATGAGCAAATTACCGACGCCTACTTCACAAGCCAGACGTTTAACGGCGCAATTAAATCACAATAGCTTGCTTTCCGTCCGGCAATTAACCTTTTACTAAACCAATAATTATTTAGTGGCTACACCACGACAAACGTTAGGTCCTGGAGGAGCCCTTAGCCCCGCGGTAATGGATGTCTTCTGCGCTATAAAAAGATGGAAATGTGTTCAGCCGTTTTAGCGCCTTATGAGCTAAGCTCGGCTGGAACGACGCCAGACGACTTCAGTCCAAAGTAATGTTAGACATTATTAATAAAAGACGTTTTTATACACTAAGGCTGGGACATTTAAAAAAATGTCCAGCCAACTTTGTGTTGACGCGTATAACTCAATTTTCGTTTCAAACTTGGGAATTCAATTGATTTTGAACCTCGTCCGGCATATAATAGATGTGGCACAACAAAATAGAGACATCGATCTGGTACACCAACAAAATTTTGTCCAAGCAAGCCTTCTATCGATTTTGAAGCTTCTTCACCCCCAGGTGGATGCGGTACAACAAAAACGTTCTTTAACGTAACTCCATATTAGTCTCAAAGCAAGAACTCAAATCCTTTTCAACATTATCTGATTCAATATGGATGTGGCACAGCAAAAATGTTCTTGTAAGAATACCTGAACAAGAATCATGTTAATTTTGGACATCAACCAAAGATGACTATGGCAGCAAAAATTACATTTTTGTCTATGCCCAAGCAAGTATTGTATTGATATTATGTTTCTTCAAGGCTAGATGGATGCGGTACAAAAACAAGTGTTGATACTCAAACAAGAATTCTATTGATTTGGAACATTACCTGACCCAAGTTGAATGTGACACAAGAGCAAAAATGTTCTGTATTAATGCCCGAACGAGAACCTCTGGATTGTGAATGTTTTTCAACCCGAGATGGATGAGGCACGTTGTTATTAAACGGCACTGATTTTCTGCTCAGGTGCTCGTTCCCACGGCAACCTGGTTATCACAAATGCTCGAGCCATATTTCCAACTCAGTCAATTCGGTAACAACGGCCATCGGAGTGCATTTAGTCACTGGAATTACACGGCAAAAATGAAGCCGCGCGATGATTGATGGCCGCCGGCTCGTATATCACGTGACTGGTGAGTGGCAATCGGCGACCAATCATGTACCTGGCCCAACTCGCGGGAGAGCCTGACTCGGCACATATATCAGCGGAGACTCCATTACCGTTTGCGGGATGGGGAATAGATTCTATCCCAAATGGAGCTGTGTGCCCTCCAGCCTTGCAGATAAAAGTAGCTTCCGAAAGGTTTGGATGGCTATCACTAAGTGTTATGATTCCATTAGTCATAAGAGCTCCTTTCACTCTGTCCATCATCGTTTTCCCCTTTCGCCGTTCTGTGTCAGAACGGGGTTGAAGACACGATAGCTGTGTGAAAGGGTAAAGCATAAAGCTAGGAAAGGAGTGTCGTATGAGCCTGATCTGTGTATATGGACACAGAAGTCATTCAGGATTGAAGTAGTACATTTTTAAGATTCCCACAAAATTTTTGCTGCCGGCTGAAGTTGGCTTTTTAGCTTATATTGTATAGCATACATCGGTATGTTTTTGTGTGTTGGTCCATGGCCTAATGTAAAGGTATTTTACCCCAACATTGTTTTTTTTTTTTTTTTTTTTAAATCCTAATTTCTTACTTCAAGAGCTCTGGGGTATTCACGCAGCAACCTCTTTGTGCATTTTTCTGCACTGCCAATTTTAAATAATGTCCCCTTTTTGAATAAAGGGGGTAAAATAAAGTTGTCGTTTCTTTTAAAAATTGGATTCATCAATTTATTGAAAAAAAAAAAAAAACCATAATGGACAGATTAATTGATTATTGAAATAATCTATAGTTGAAACCCTGCAGTTTTTACCCCGGAAAAAAATTGCCTTTATTCTCAGAAAACTTTGAAAATGTGTGTGATATGTCAAAATTATATCAGAGGTTTTAATTGGCGCAAAGCTGAACTAGAGTGGGGTAATTCGGTTAGTTTGTAGTATGTTGTCCTCATGCTGTAGGTAGCTACACTATTATAAATGACTACGAAATTATTGATTTGCAAATTACACTGGTCAACAGCAAATTTTAATCAGAGATGACTATGTGTCACAAAACGTATTTTTGACACTGATTTTAAAAATGGCAAGGTTTTTTTTCTAGCACATCAGGTTTTTGGAGAGATTTTCAATTTGAGTTTGTCTGTAAAAACTTGCGCTATATGCATTTTTACCATGCGTTGTAAATTATAGCTATCTCAGAAAAAAAAACCCAGAAATGAAAATGACATCACAGTTGCTCCGGGCTCAGGTGAAAAAAAAAAAAAAAATCATGTCTCAGCTTCAGAAAACAGATGAGCCATGATTGCTTGTTACCTGAGCCCCGAGCAACTGTGATGTCATTTTCAGTCGAGAGCAAGTGACAAAATGGTCACCCCCTGAGATGGCTAAAATCGGGTGGATTTTGCTTCTTAATTCATCTTCCACAAATGCAATATTAATCAGAATGCCATTTAGACAAGTGGAGGTGCATACAACATATTATTGCGAGTACATTTTTTGGGGCTGACTTCCACTTTAACGAAGGCAGAGAGCACAAAAAAAAATCTCGGAAAAAATTAAAACCAAAAAAAAAAAAAAAAGCAAACAAAACATAAAATGAATCTAAAAAATGTTTACTTGCATCTCTATAATATAGTGAAATTTTATTGACCAGTGTTATTTTACAGACCCCGAAGCTAGAGCTTGCAGACCCGTTTTGATTTGGGAGCCCCATTTTGAGAACCACCGACATAAACAATCTAATTTAGATGTTGTAACTGATATTTTGCTAACCCCAATCCACACACGCAGCCACATTGCAGTCTTTGTCCTTTATCACCTCCTTAGCTCTGAGCATTGACGTAAGGACACACGCCATTTTGCTCTGCACCGGAATCCATAATGATAATAGCGACGGATCAATAGTGAGGGACACTGCGGAGTCGCCGTCACTGCGTGATATTGACATACCGGCGCTCATTTCCTGTGAGCGCATGCCGTTAATGACTAAAAATGTCATTGCCAGCTGTCGTCGCACACAGTGGGAAGGAGGAGACGGAGCACAAATTCCCACAAAGCTTTGGAATTTCTTTGTCAAGAAAAATTCAACAATCAATCATGATCAAACGTTGACACCATAATCCGCCTACATGGATGGAATATGCAAAATAGCTTCACAATTTAGCTGTCTCGGATGCCTGCTTCCATTTGAGGCCCTTTGGCCGAATTCTAGAGTAGGAATTTGTCAAAATACAAAAGAAATGGCTGCTTCAAAACAAAATGGATGACTTCCTATTTAATTTAGGGCATGGGTCCTTTTTTGTGCATTCGGTTATGATAGACATGCCCGCCCACTTTCGCACTCATTTGTGAAACTGATGCCGTCAGCCAAAATGGCTGCTTCACACCAAAATGGCCGATTTACTGTTACATTTAAGGTATGGATCATTGTGACTTTTTCATTTGTCCTGTTAGGAAGAAGTACACCCAATTTGGCGTTGATCCCAGAAAGTGGTGTCAGTTGGCTACTGTTTTTATAGGGGGGGGGGGGGGTTTAAAACTTTCCAGGGGGCACTAATGACTGAATTTGGCCAAACTGGCTCCTCCAAACAAAACTGGATGACTTCCTGTTCAACTTAGGACATGCGTCCTTGAGACTTTTTCTGCATTCTGTTATCGTAGGCATGTCCTTCAATTTCATAACAATTGGTAAAACCAATGTTGGAGATTGATTTTTAAATACTTTCCAGAGGAGACGAATGAGCGAATTATGCTAAAATGGCTGCTTCAAACCAAAATGGCCGACTTCCTGTTACATTTCAAGCATGGATTTTTTTTTTTTTTTTGGGCGTTTTTTGTGTGCCCTTTTCCGATGTCCGCCCCAATTTTGTGTCAATCAGTGGAACCGGTCGAAGGAGTCTGTTTTTTTCCCCCCTCCAAAACGTTTTAATTGTATTGATTTTGAATGTTCTGCAAAATGGATGCGACGCACTAAAACTCGTCTTATGTCAACGCTGTAAACATTTTCCAACCCAAAATGGCTGTGGCACACAAAAATTGTTGTCGTGTTGATGACTGAGCAAGAATCCAATTGATTTCGAACATTACCTGACCCGAGATGGATGTGTCACCACAAAAACTTGTGTTGTGTAAATTCCTGTGTAAGAATCTTATTGATTTGGAACATTTTTTTTTTTTTTCAAGCCAGGAGCTATGTGGCAGGGCAAAAAATACTCTTGTCGATGCCTGAGCGAGAATCCTATTGATTTTGAACGTTCGCCAACACAACATGCCAAACGTCTTCTCAACTTTCAAACAGTTTTCTTCAAAGAAAGAAGACTTCTGTTCATTCTTGACGGACAGCAGTGGCCGATCATTTCACACTTGCGGTGGCCCGGTCCGTCAGTACATGTCCCTGCCGTCTGAACTTGAACCGCAAAGGTGGACCTCCACCCGCTGCATTAGCATAAACTCATTTGTTTTTCATTAATTATGCATGCGTGCCAAGCTACTAATGATGACAAGGTCAAGGAGCATCAGGCGGGAGAAGAACGCCGGAATATTCCCCCCGTCTCTCTCAGTGCAGAAGGACGTTCTTGCTCTACCTTTCAGCCTAAGGGACCATTAGCACATAATCTCCTCGTGACATTTTGGCCTGAAATCGCTCCTTAAGAATCTGTTAATTGATTGTGGATTTCATGCCGTCTCCCGGCGATAGAATGGCTCCGTCTTTCACACAGTTGCCCAGATAAGGCGGGATTTGCGTGTATAACGTCGACTGTACACGTGCCCGCTTTCAACACAACAGGCCGGCGGTGCAACTTGACACCCTTGTGCCGGCATTATGGGATACCATTACGCGGAAACGTCCAGTCTCCGCGAGTACCTATGAAGTAGCAGAAAATCGCATTCGTCACCTCATTCGATGTCGGTTGTTGTTTTTACAGAACACACACACACGCACACACAAAAAAAAAAAAGGGGGATCATGTAAACGTTTACCGGCGGTTTAAAACTATATCTTTTCACGCAACGATCTTGAAAAAAAATAGTTTTACGTCAGAGCCGTAACAGAAGACTTTAGGAGTTAAGAGGTTCGTCCACCTTTGCCTCTTGCACCAACCTGTTGAAGATGGTTTGTTGCTGTCAAAAATGCTTCCAACACAACAGGGTGGGAGGAATGAGTGCCGTTGCGGAATACTTTTAGGTACAGTGTGATATTGCTGCCTTTTATAAGCTGTGTAAATGGGAGTTGAGACCTCATTCTTTTTGCGGAGAAATCCTGTCTTATCCGAGTTGTAAAAGAAGACCCAGCAATTATCCACCTTTGACTTTCACACAGAAGCCAGCTAAGGTGCTGATTGCTTTGAACGCAACCAGGCGGGGGAACTTCGTGTCGGCTGTGTGACTTCACAACCCTGCGCCAGCGTCTGTAAAGGAACTTAAGACTTCCTTTCTTTTCGTATTCAAGCCATGTTTTGTCATTTTCTGAATGAAAGAAAAAAGAATATTTCTGTTGTCGACGAGGCTGTTGTGGTGTAAAAGGGGTGAGCAGCAGCATACCATCATGCTCCCGCCTCGCTGCCACACTCTCATTAGCGCTCGCCATCTGTCCGAGCAGACCTCACACCGCTACGTCAACGCTCTGTGATGTCGGCGCCCTATCACACCTTTGGACACAGCGTCCTCCTCGCCCGAAATGACACCTTCATCATTCGCGTCGGATTAAGCTCACGTCTATTTGTCTTCGTGCTGTCCGAACCCAGTAAGATTTTTACTGCCATCAGTGATGTGCGTCAACTTCACTAAGGGTGACGTGACACTCGCTGTAACTCAATATACAAGTGCTACCATATCATACATTCACTATACTTACGTTTATAGCCTTCTTGATGTCATAAGATTCACTTCGATTACGAGGCGATATGATTCGCTTCAATTGCAATGTGTTGAAATACAATTTTTTACAACATTTATAAAAAAAAAAAATTAATTACAATTACAATACCGCACAATTCACTCCAATTAATATACAATGCAATTTGATTTATAATGGAAGTACATCGTATCATATATGAATGTTTGAATGATGTTTGGTGAATTGTAATTGAATTGATTCCTTTTTTTTTTTAACCCTAACCCAACCCTAACCGTCTCAGAATTGATGTGTAGCTTATCGTAATTTCAGTCTTTGGTATCGTAACTGAAGTGAATCAGGTCATACAATATTTGGAGCGAATCATATTGTGTTGTAGCGTAATTTGAGTGAATCGTGCTGTATTTGGTGCGAATCGTATTGATTCATGAATTAAGTATGTTGTATCATTTTTGAAGTGAATTATATTGTAATTGAAGTGAACCGCATCGTATTTGCGGCGAATCATTATATTATTTGCCGTGTATCGTATTGATTCTGTTCATAAGGTACAGTAAGTATGTCGTATCATTTCGTTTCATAAAGTGAATCAAAGTATTGCGTCATTCTGAGAGTGAATGTTATTGTATTGCATAATTCTTACAGTGCATTGAATCACATCCAGTTGCATTCAAATTTAATTGAATCGTGTCGTAAAGTGAATCATCTCGTATCACTTCATACTTGAAGTGAATTGGATAGTAATTGTAGTCAGTCAGTCGCCTCACAACTGAGTTTCAAATTCATGAGCAATTAAGAGAAGAGATTCATAATTTGAGTCAGTCAGATCATACTTAAAGTAAACAAGTCACTTGGAAAGTGAATTTATTGTGACTTAGGTGAATCATATACCGTGCCGTATCTGAAGTGAATCGAATCGTAATTGAAGTGAAACCTAAATGAATCGTATGGTATTGCTGATTACAATTGGCTTCAGTTGTACCGTAAATGAGGTGACGTGTATGTATTTGGATTGAATTTTAGCATCCCGGTAATTGCAGTGATTCATACCATATTGCATCACAATTGCAGTGAATGGTATGATATCATATGGTATTCTCCTAAACTCAAAGTGCAATTATCCCGCTTTCACATCAAGACTGTGACATTTCCACCCTGTCCATTTTTTTTCTCTGTGGATCACGTTGAAGAAGTCAATTCCGGGCTCAGTTCGACGCTCCGTGTCTTGTCGCGCTCGTAATTCCCTGAAGAAATTGGAGCTGACAATCTTCCGTCGGCCAGACATGAAATTCCCGTTGATCCGTCAGGACATGTCTCGACGTCTGAGCTCCCCCTGCGGGCACAGAGACTCATCCACGACACGGCGACGCGGACAACTCCAAAGACAAAGCCGCCGACTGGAGGATTCCTGGGAGGTTTACTCCAGTGTGAAGCTACTATATATATATATATATATATATATATATATATATATTTTTTTTTTTTTTTATGGGGTACTCACATGAGTACCAGGAGATTGTCTTTGGTACTCACTAGTGGTCCAACTGTTCACATAAGTCCCGGTTCGGATCGGTCACGGATTTTGAGTCACGGACTGGATCGTTTTTTGGATCAGCAAAAAAAAAAAAAAAAAAAAAAAGATAAAGAGAACTTTGTTCTAAATTTCATTTAGTTTTTAAAATGCTTTTGCCCATAGGAAAAAAAAAATCCTAATGTCTAATATGACCATTTAGGATTTAAGGACACAACTTAATGCAATATAAGGCAGGACACAATCTTATTTTGTAAAAAAAAAAAAAAAAAAAAAAAACGACATTAGTGTTTTTCACAAGACAACAATTCTATACACAGTACATATATATATAATGTATATATATATATATATATATATGTATATATATATATATATATGTATATAATATACTATTATTCCAATTGTGATGTGTAACAAAACAATTCCCAAGTACTAGGTGATGATACTTAGATTACCACTTGAACGCCGTGTACTTTTACAGCTACACGCCTTATTTGTCTGACATAAAGTAGGATGCATAAGTTAGAATCACAACGAGGTGACAGAAGGGGGTGTAGGCGTGATGACTGCAGTCTGAGAAACAGCAGGAGGCTGACAAAACACGATGAATACTTGGTACCATGTGACCTTTTTGCATGTTCACAAGAGCAACTTGCTTTTTTTTTTTTTTGTGCCACACATATAAATAGCAAACATTGGACAAAATAGCCTTCACAGCTTCCGACGCAGCTTGGGGTAGTCCAACGTGAGACCTTTATGTTTGGAACGCAACCCCCGAAGGCCACGTTGTTGAATAGCTGTAAATGTCAGCCATGGCGACACAAAAGTGAAGCTTTGAAAAGCGTGCTGGCACACTACAGATCACAAATGACAAGCAGATACAGGCGGATAGCGGGGGAAGTTAATGCTAACTTGCATTGTGGGATATAAATGCCTAGAATCTAGTTGTCATCTTGTAAATAATGACCCTGCAAAATTCCCAGACTAAAAACTCTCAAACTTGTCATGAAATGGGCGCAGGTGTGAGATGATTGTTTTCCAAGGGTCTTTTCCAAATCTCAAAGTCTTCAAAACAATAAAAGCACAAACTAACTACACATCCAAAGTTTTGTATAACTAGATCCAAATCGTCCTTTTTTCACAAAACAATCAACAATCAAGCTATCGAGAACGGAAACAAAAAAAGAGGAAGTAGCTACTTGTTGAACCGAATAGCCAAAACTATATCTCCAAAGGCCCAATATATATATATATATATATATATATACAATATATATACAATATATATATATATATATATATATATATATATATATATATACACACACAAATTCGAACTGATTCAAGGACGGTTGGATTTGAAAATGGAATGAATCAATTCGCTTCGTCTCAGTGGGATTACGATTACGAAAGGTTGTGATGCAATGACTTTTTTTGTTGTCATTTGACATACATTTGAATGAACTTATCAGTACTGTAAAAGTACTGTTTCCTTGTAAGATATATTTCTCCAATAAAAGACGATTTCATACGTATCTTGATATTTTGATATGACTCAATGCACTCGCATCTTTTGAATCGGTTTTCCAATTCAAAATGTTTTTTTTTTTTTTTTTTTTGTAACACCCCTAATTTGGAGTGTTTTCGACTTTGTCCTATCGTGGACACTCTTCTCTGGTCAACTGAACAATTGAATGAGGCTTATTACTTCTCAGCCCGAAAAGTGAGCGCTTCTCATCAGGAACACAAATTTGGACTTTTTGAACTACCGTTTCATCCGCGCTCGAGTCTCTTCGTCACCACGTCACCTTTAGTCGGGTACTGAATAACCTTCTGCTCTTTGAAAATGAACGGAATTAGGAAAGAAAATCCACCATTCACGGCTCTAAAATGTATATGCAGGAAAAACTTATCGGTGCTCACTCATCGTATCCGATTCACATAAAGCCAAAAGAGCTCCTGTTTGTGCTTTTGCGTTTTGTTCACTGTGTATTCTTTGGTGTGTTGTTCATTGTGTGCACTTTAGTGTTTTGTTCGTCGTGTATTTCTCGGTGTGTTGTTCGTTGTGTGTTTTTGCTGTGTTGTCCATTTTGATTGCCTGAGGATTTGGAAAGCGTGCACCTCTCCTCCACTCTGCTGCCATTAATAATGCACACCGGCTTTTACTGGATTCTTACAAGATAGACGAGCACTGGCTTTTTTTTTCTCCTTTCTTTTTTTCCCCCCCTTTTCAACCCTCTCTCCATCTCGATCTACTGCAGACATACAGGAAACTATCCGGAAAAAAAGTCTTCATTTGGGCCCAGTTACAGCCTCTTTCTCTCTCTCTCTCTTTCTCTTTCTCTCGTTCACCCAAGGCCAGATGAAACGGGAAGACAAGAAAATACATTTTTGACTGGTTCTATTCGCATTGCCTTGACAAGACCTTTTTCTTGGGTGAATGAATGGTTGATCAAAAGGTTTTTTTGTGTTTTTCCATGGCATCGTAGTTGGTTTGGTACGACTCCCAAATGGAACCGGTGGTATTGAGCAGATCTTTTTGTACAAAAGGACTTTGATCTGGATCTATTTTGGTATATTGTGAAAGATGTCGTTTTACAGTTTTGATTTGGGAGGTGGCTAATTGCTGCTTTTTGAGAACAAATGACCAATTTGGATATGGTTTTACAAATCTTTGGAGGTGTCATTTTTAATTGGAAGGTTTCTACTTTACTCTCATTGTCGTTGGCTTGGCAGGACCAGCTTTTTGTGAGCAAAAAGCTTTGATTTAGGTGTCTTTACGCATTATATCTAGACTTGGGGATGCAATTTGTCATTTTAATTCTTTTACTTTGGCACGTTTTTACCTCCGTTTTGTTAGCTTGAGAGAACAAACCAGCTTTTTTGTGAACTGATGACTGTTTTGGCCCAACTTATACTTGTTCAAATTGTCGCCCGTGCTGTTACTGGTTTTACTTTGATAGGTTGTTACTCCTGCTTTTGTTCCTAATGTATTCCCATGTCCTTGATGCAACCAGCTTTGTTCAAAAGAGTTTGATCTTCTGCGACTGGCGCAGGGCGAAGTGGTCAGAAAACATTTCCTGTGCAGTTAATACAAATTTACAATGGCCACTCATGGGAAAAATGATTATGGTCGGACTGGAAGGTCCTGCTTATTTTGTAAATATGTATGAAACATAATAATTCAATGATGGCTGTGGTGCCTTGTTTATAGCAAACACACAAGCTTTTGTTTATTATTCATCAGCGGTCGTCACAGCGACTCAACTCCACCTTTGGCTCATTTCCACAACCATTTCCAAGTGGACTGTAAAATGAATATTCATGACCCCCCTTTTTTTTTTTTTTTTTTTTTAATCAACCATTTGCAAGTAGGAATGGTAATAAGGACAAAGGGCTGCTTACAAAAAAAACAACAACAATGAATGCAAAATAGCTACTCAGTGCTTCTAATGAGACACATTTTAATAAGCAGGTATGTCCAACAAGCTCGCGTTTTGTAAACATGGACGCTCCGATTGCGGCACGACACGCGCCGGCGGGCGGAAATTAAAATAAAAATAGCTCATCAATGTTTGATGCGAGGGAGAAGAGCTTAGCGTAACTCCCGGATGCTCCTAGAATGTTGTTTTTACCATTTTTTCATTAAACATTTTCAAGGAAAAGTCACCTTGAGTTGAGAGCATCTGTGTTGCGTGCAAAAATACATCGAGTCAAACAAATTGCTTTCCCACGGAAAGACAAGTTAATCGCTGTATAATTAGACTAAAACCAAGTAAAACTACTCACTCACCCTTTAAAGATGCTGACAGAAGGATACAGATGACTTTTAAAAGTCACTTTTTAATATTGTAAACTGTCATACAAGTCTTAAGACAAGTCACTGTATAGGAATGAACACAAAATAAAAGTGAAGTGAAAAGTGAAACTTTTCTGTTAATTAATTAAACTTGTTCAATTGGAAACTGATAATAGAAATAAACATTTTCACAACCAATTTTAGGGGGGGGAAGGTTATATTAATGCAACAAATGTCCCAGGGCTCATCACTTGATAATGTTAATGCTCAGTAGGATGAATTAAAGCATGGAGAAGGCCATCTCTGCTGCATTGCTTTTGAATTGTGGTTTAAACGAATTATGAAATAAATAAACAAAAAAAACAAACAAACTCGTGAAAAGGCCCGAACAAAAAATGTGAACTTAAAGCTGATGTGCCTTGTCAAAAACTTCCACTTTTCTCTCGTCTGTTTATATGACATTCTCCCAGAAGTCCTGTGGCTTGTCTCTCTTTTTTTTCTTTTTGTCGTTCACTTCAACGGTGGTGAAGTCCACTCTGGCTCAAAAACAAATGGTGCATTTTCTGACACTTGCGTATCTTGACTTTGGAGTTCACCTCTAATTTCTTTGGAGGTTGTTCTGGGTTCTTGGTTACCATTCGTGGATCTCTTCCATTTGTCATCAATTTTCCTCTCGCGGCAACGTCCAGTGAGGTTTGCTACAGTGCCGTGGATCTTAAGGCCCTGATAGATCAGACCGACGTCGGAGGTCCTGAAGCGTCGTTGCGTCTTTAAGCGCTGTCTGATTAGTGTAGTGGCCACCGTCGTAGTGTCGTAACCCGTCTGTATGCGTCTTGGGGGCGTTTACGTTTGTTGAATCGCCGTCGCCGGTCGTGACATTTGGTCACTCTGATTGGCTGTTAGCTAGCAAATCAGCGCGCGGACCACCTACGTGAAGTGACAAAGGCGGAAAAACAGTGAGCACGCCTCCGCTGCTTTACTCTTCTTACAAGTACAAGAGCGAGGGTTGACAATGTAAGTATTTCACAATACCGTGTCAAGAACGTGATGGTTTACTTTGCGGGGGACCTCGCGTGAGCGAAGAATATAGCCGAATGCATTGTTTACGTTCTTATAAACGGCCAACAGCTTTCCGGTTGGATTTTTCTAACCATGGGAAATGGTGACTACCGCCGCCGATGGCATGGAAGGGTATTACATCTTATACATGCGCAGAAGGTACTTTAATGGTCAGCGTCGCTGTCTGTCATTGCGGTGTGTTTTGCCAGCGTGACGTGACGACAGCCGGCCGGGCGCCACAGGGGGTTAAGCGTCTGTCACTGTTGATGAACGTCGTTTTGGTGTATCAGGGCCTTTAAACTTCGGGAATATTATGTGCAACTATTGACACGGGAACATGAAGCTACTTGCCGATGATTATTTCATAGCCTTTACCTTGTGCTTGTCTATAATTTTCTTTCTAATCTCCTGAGAAAACTCTCTCCTTCCACTTCATCTAGTCCACATTGAGTGTGGTACACACCATGTCACGACACAGCCCAATAATTACATGTCACCCTTTAAATACGCCATGATGACTGATTACAAGTTTGAAGACACCTACGATGCTAATAACCCAAGCCTGCTGGCCATACTTTTTCCACCTCGTACTGAAGTTAATAATATAATATGTAGTAACCACATTCGCCCTCTTTCCTGTAAGACCTCGCATAGAATTTAAACAGTGAGTCAGTACAAGATGCAATTGATTGACTTTGCCAGGCCCAAATGTTTAAACACGCAAGCTAATAGGTTATATTAGCCCTTTACAAAATGACGGCAAGTGACTTTAAGTGTCACACATTGGACGTGACAGGCGCATCCTTCAATGAATGTCCCGACACGGTCCTCCATTGTTGGCGTTCCATGCGATCCGACGGGATTTGCCGGCTAATGACGGCCTCGGTTCCGCCAATTTTCCGCGCCGTGAGTCATTGTTGGGCATCGGGCCATCATTGTGGCGTCGCGGAGAGTGTCAAAACGCTAAGCCTCTTTTCCCCGCATTCAAGGCCCCCGCGAGAAAAGACGAGCAAATCTGCGCCGTAACAGCTCTAAGAGGCTCACTTCCCGCCTGCGTGACTCTCCGAGCGGAATGTTCCAGGAGAACGCGCTGATGTCATCCGGCGTCCTTTCACACAGCATCTCCCGGAATATTTTCTCACCTTGCTTCAGTTTCGGCATGGACGGTCAACAGCACTTCGTGAAAGGAACAGTGACAATGGCAGTTCAGCCTTGTGTTGTTCCTCACCGGCTGACATACGAATGCGGGGAAAAAAACAAAAAAAAACCACTGTGCTCTGTTTCCCCCGCTGCAGCGTTCATTTTTCACGCCACCACTATAATTTGTTTTTAACACGGATTTCACAGCTTTTATACTTGGGGCTGGCTTCACTTCTGTTGGCAACTTATTTCATTTGTGTGCAGCATAGCAGCGAAATGTCGTTTCACCGTGTTTGCTTTGAACCCAGGGCTCATAACTTTCGCCTAAAACCAGTAACGGGCACAAACGACAGCTCAGAAACTTTGTATTAAAATAAATAAATACATAAATAAATAAAGACTTTATATTGGATTCAAAGTCCTTTGCTCACAAAAAGCTGGTCCAGACATTTGTCTGGTCTAAGTGTGGCATTTAAAGCCTTAAAGGTAGCCCTGTGCTATTCATGATGAAGCAGTGCTTGTCACTGCGATGTATAGCGTTAGCCTTTGGCTATCATCTATTGGGCATTAAACTGTGAAAAGGACATTTAGTTTTTCAATGCATTCTTCAAGTCTGCCCTTTAGTCTAATTTATTTCTCCGAGGCGGCAGAAAGTCTCCACTGAGTGGCCCACAACTCTTGTGCCCTTTCTCTCTTGCTTTCCCGTCGACTTGATCGAACCAGTTTTTGCGAGCGCAGGACTTTTTGAATTTATTCTACAATTCTTCAAACATGTAGTTTGTGCTGTTGCTTGTTTTAGCGAGGAGGAATAATAACAATGTAGCTTGCCTCAAATTCTTTCCCCAAAATATGCTATTGGTCCGCTCTCTATTTGAGTAAGTAAATGCCCACCTTAGATTAACCCTTTCATGCAAAGTGGTCACTACAGTGGACAGCTATTTAAAAAAATATATTTATATTTTAAATAATAACATTAAATCATAATTAATGCATGAAAGGGTTCAAAATATTTGTTTAAATTCAGATGAATTAATATAGGCGAAAGCAACTTTTAAATAGCTGTCCGCTGTAATGACCACTATGCATGAAAGGGTTGAATATGGTTGCTTTATTTAGCTAATTGCCTTAATGCCCTACCCCTCATAGACACTTGACTCCCTACAGTAGTTCAGTAAATAAATGTGCACTATCAAGGAAATACAGCAGCTTGCTAAAGGCCTCACACCCAATAAACACACTGGTCCTATCTGTAGTCAAGTTTTCAGGCCTTCCCTCCAACTGAGTAAATAAAGATGCACTACAGAGGAAATACGGCAGCTACAGTTCTTTTTCGAACTCTTTGTTAACGGATGTTGGGTGTTTAAAAAAGTTATTATTGAATTTACGCGAGGCGAATCGCAGCGAG
Source organism: Filicampus tigris (assembly GCF_054856515.1). Classification (NCBI taxonomy): domain Eukaryota; kingdom Metazoa; phylum Chordata; class Actinopteri; order Syngnathiformes; family Syngnathidae; genus Filicampus; species Filicampus tigris. The sequence continues at coordinate 23,886,221 of NC_141220.1, read as the reverse complement.
CGTTCATCTGGCCGAGTGTTGTTCTTGGTGCGGAGGTTTTAAGTGTGAATGTCAGCGAGCATGAACAACCTCCTGTTAATTAAGGTGTAATCATGTCGCTGCCGGGCCGGAGCCTCCTATAAATTTGTGCCGTGCCTCCAAACGCAAGGTGATAATAACAAGTCTTGCAGGGTGCGACGCGCTGGCTAAGGGAGTTCATTTGAGTATAGTGATAATGGTCATGACGTCATCGCCGTGTGTAGTTTCCAGTCTTGTGTGCATCAAGACACTCTCTTTCACAACAATTAGTATTCCACATGTGGTCCCTCCTCAGCATTGCGCGCGTTCATGTTTAAAAGCCTCCCACCTTTTAAAAAAAACTATTATGGATACAGCACCTTTCATGATGATTAGTGTACAGTAAATTCTGACATGTACCGCTCCACAATTTTAAAGGACCCTTTAGTAAACGCCTTATTCTGGAGTCTCCGCATTGAATGTTCCAGTAAACTCAGATGTAGTCGCTCCAAACTGTGTGTCCATGTTTAAAGGCCTTCCCCTCTAATAAATGTCAGGAGCAAACCTTTAATAGGAGGTTTGTAAACGTACGTAGATGCGCACAACATTGTGGAGTGATCACATGTCAAACTTTACTAGAGCACAAAGCGTCCTAAAAGGGGAAGTCAACCCAAATATATTTTTTGCAAGAATATGTTCTATGCGGGCCCATTAGTCGGAACACGGCATTTTGATTACTATTGCGTTTGTGGGATATGATTTAAGCGGCAAAAGCCACCCGGTTTTAGCCATCTTTGGGGGGGCGGGCCATTTTGTCACTTCTGTCGACTGAAAATGACGTCACAACTGCTCAGGGCTCAGGTAACGACCAATCACGGCTCAGCTTCAGAAAACAGGTGAGCTGTGACCTGAGCCCGGATCAAATGTGATGGCATTTTCAGTCGACAGAAGTGACAAAATGGCCGCCCCCCCGAGATGGCTAAAAACGGGTGGATTAACTCTTATTACACAAACGCAATAATTATCAGAATGCCTTGTTTCAACTAGTGGACCTGCTGTCACCACAATAAGACCTTAGGTAGACACGGGATCAAGCCTGGACTTTAACGTGAGATTCCTCCACAATATCGTGCGGAATCCAATATTGAAGGCCTGGCACCTAATAAACGCACTCTGACAACATCCGGAATGATGGTTAGCATTCCAGCAGTCTCTGATGTGTCCACCTGTGACTTATTTGTTCTACCACATCTCCCTCAGACCTAATTGAGACCTAGAGCTCAATTTACTTGAGTATGAAAACCGTAACCATTACATGTTGACATGCGTTCACGTTTAAAGGCCTCCCCCTAAGTCTTTCAAATTTCTTTCCATCCATTGCGCCACAGACCTTATAGACTTGCTCCTCTCTTCAGTTGCATAAAAGAACGGCCCAAAACCGTTACGTGATGACCTGTGTCCATGTTTGAAGCTCCCCCCACCTCATAAAAGCCTTTTTGTGTAGATGGTAATGTAACTTTTTTTTTTTTTTTTTTTCCATCCGATGTCCCTCACACCCCAACAAACGCCTTGTTGTGGGGACAGCTATGTGGCTTATTTGTTCCACCCGTACCTAAGACCTAATAGTGGCCTGGTCCTCGGTTCGGTCAAGTCAGTGAATGACCCGCAACCACTACATGGTTAAATTAGCTTTAAGCTACAGGCGAGCTAAATCTGACAACATGTTTGTTTGATACCCAAGGGAGGGAGGAGGGGGAGGAGGTGGCATGGTGGCGAGAGGGTGGGGGTGGGGGGTACACGGAGAGGTCTGCCCCGTCAGGTCTATTGGATGTCCACTAAGTGTCTTGTAGCCACTGGCCGGCCGACGCACCTCATCAAACATTCATGCGCCGATGTACGGGATATTGTGCCGCCAGTCCAGCAGCGTCCGGGAAAAAGCAGCCGAGTGTCTGCTCCCTGCTCCACTACGCCGCTTCCTCTTCCTCTTCTTCTTCTTCTTGTTGAAGGTAGAGTACATGCCATCTCTGCTCTGTTCACGTCAGGGTTGTGGGTTCGAGGCCCGTATTGGCATTGCCCTCATGGGTTTTATTTCGAATGAAGTCGGTTTAATTGCGGTCAGTGGTCAATGTGGTCGGTGGCTTTTATTGATATTTTAGCCATGTTGTACTGAGCAGGAGCAAAATCGTGGGGACCACTTTTAACTCACGGTTCTCAGATTCCGGGTTCGAATCTGGGCTGCGGCCTTCCTGTTTGGAGTTGGCATGTTCTCGTCATCCTCACATGGGCGACCAGTCCTTTATTTGTCGATGTGTCCTGTGATTAGCATAAAAGGTTTACTTTGCTAACTTAATGCTAACTTCCCCTTTTTGTACCAAACAGCCAGGACAGAGTCATACTGTACGTCCCGCTTTCCCATGTCATGCAAACTTTGACTTCTTGTTCTATGGTTAGCATCATATGGCATCGCTAGTATTGGTTTTTGGTGGCAAAGAGAAGGTAAAACGTAAACGGCATGAGAACTTGACATAGCTAATCAACCAATGCATTTTCTACTCTTTTGTTGCCATTGCTTGACAGGCAAGAAACGCACATACCACTCTCATGTCGTTCCAATTTCCGTCTCTATGGCTATCGTCACCCGTAGGAGCTCACTGGCGTGTCCACCTCCACCGCCCCCCCGGGGGTGTCAGTGTGCCGTCTCATTTGTGTCTTTCAGCTTTCATTTCCTGGTGAAAATCCAGCCGGCCGCCATCCCTCTCCAGGCGTGTAGGCAGGAGATAAAGCTTTGTCATGTTGCCTGCCGCCTGCAGTCATTTTTTTTTTCCTTTTGACCAGGACGTGACCTTGACTCTCTAAAGTGCTTTTAAAGAGCTTTTTTTTTTTTTCTCAAGAAACTGGAGAAAAGATCCATTGTCGAGTTTTACTGCATTCTCTTACGCTGTCCTTTACAAGGCCAACAGAGCAACTCTTAATGGACCTTTTTGTTAAGGTCCACAGCTCCAAGCGCAGGCTAACCAATCGCAACACAAAACAGAGGCCCAACAGTTTAATTTCATGATACATTTTACAATTTTCTTTTTTAGAAAAAAAAGTAATATGTTAGCTGAGTTATTGAGAATAATGTTTGTTGTTGTTTCTTTGTACTGTTTCCAGAGTAAACAGATACATTTGTGGCCAACACTAGTCCTAGACGAACTAGACTAGTACCATATTAGACCTGTATTAGGTCTGGACCGGATCTATTGTTGATCTAGACTGGTCTAAGGGCCATACTAGTTCAGGACGGCTTCAGGACTAGAAACATACTTCACCTACGTAGACTATGACCAGACTAGATCTGGACTGGAACCAGATTGGTCCTTGCCTCGTGCCGTACTAGATTTTGACCAGTACTAGTACTACATTGGGTCACGAGTTGACATGGCTAGAAGAAGACTGAACCTAAAGGTAGTCCCGGACTCGAATCATACAAGACCAAAACGAATGCCATGCTAATACTTCATTTAACACCTCGCTGGACCCGGTATGGTCCTAGACTAACGCCATACTAGACCTGGACTAGTCGTAGACTAGACTAAGGGTGGACAAAGACTAGAATTGGATGAGCCCACCCCTGACCTAGACCCATACTAGTGGCAAGCTACTTCCTGGTTTACTGGGGATGAAATCAGTTGACAGGACCATGCCATTTTATTATGCTAGGGGGAGAATAATTCCATTGTGACGTTAAAATGAATTTACAGTAGGGGTTACCATAACAAAATGAAAAATCAATACTTGATTGTGTTATATTATACATGCGCACGTTGGCAAACTAGGTCCTGGTCCAGTGGACATGGCGCCTCGTTTCCTCCCTGAAGGACGACGGACGCGATGGGCTGGTGGCTGGCGTCCTCGGGGACAAGCTCCACTTCCTTACATTAAAGCTCCACTTGCTCACGCTTCTGACAGCAGTGACAGGGAGGCAAAGGCGGGGGAGGATGTGTGATGCGGCGGGGGGGCTTGGAGGGGTACGTACATCTGTTCAGGTCCTTGGTGATGCCGCCTGGATGCTGCGCTGCACACGGGACGGGATGAGCTGCTAGGGGGAAAAAAAGAAAGAAATACTCAGCTCAGGATAACCGAGACTTATTCTTGTTTGTTGGTTTGCAGAAAACTCCCAGGGAGGACTTGTAAAATGTAGGAAATGATGTAATTTCAGTAAAATCACATTATTTTGACAGATATCCGTGAGAAACGTTCTTATTTTGCGTACGGGACTTTCCTAAAAGGCGAGATCAGCACCGAGATTTAAGCGAAATTCTGTGGCTGTATTTTGTGCAATTTGGGTTTAATTTGACAACATTATTTGGACATGAAGTTATCCTGTTCATCCCCAGTTTCTTAATAAGGTGCTCTAAAAAGCCAATGTGCAGTTGTTTTTAAAATATGTTACATTAAATGGTACTAGACTACTCTCAGGCCGGGCTTAGACTTGAACAATGCTCGACCTCGACTTGAACAAGACCACTCCCAGACTAGACCAATAATAGACTCATTGTAGACCGTAATTAGAACCGGACTATAGGACAATACAATAATAGTGCTATCTTGTGCTAAACCCGGACTGGAATGGGACGAGACCTAGACTAGACCCATACTAGATCCAGAAGGGACAATCATAGTAGTAGAGTGAGACTAGATAAGATCTAGACTTGAGCTAGACTAGACCAAACTAGAGCCAGAGTGGACCTAGACTTGCCAATATTAGACCTACCCTTGAACTATTTTAGAACCATTCAAGGCCTCGGCTTGAACTAAACCAGGCCAGACTGGATCCATCCTAGATTCAGACTGAAACTAGAATCGGACAACACGAGACGTAGACTTCAACAATATTCGACATAGACTTGAACTAGGCTAAACCCCAGACTAGTCCCATGCTAGACCTGACTGTAAAATACTAGGGCTACCATTGAGTTATTGAAGACCCTGATTAGATTAGGTGTACGCTGGCTGCTAATTAGCATTGCACGATGTTAGGAGACTTCCTTCTTTTGTGCGTCGGCCTGTAAGAAGCTCGACTCTTTGACCAATTTCAATGATTAACCAAACAGCCGTTCGGTAATGAAAGGCGCTGATTATTCCTCCCCTGCCTGCGCCGCGTTCCTCTTATCAATACGAAGCGCTGGCGTCTCTCATCTAGGAGGAGAAATCCATGGAAAGCTGACGTGCTGACACAAAGCGACTGCTGAAGCCCAGCAAATCTGCCCGCTTAATTGATTATTGGCGCCGGAAGCGGGTATCTGCGAGGTGCAGGAGGCCCGGGGGGAAATAATGGAAAACAGATAAGATGAAATGCGAGAGAATTGCCGTCGCCGTTGCCGGCCGTTTGTATTAACGCCTGTCCCGTTTCCTCCCGACGCGCCAAATAAAGCTTTTCCAAATTGCCCGAATCGAAACGTAAACATGATGTAATCGGAAAAGTGTTGGAGAGACTTTTTGATTTCCAAAGTGACTCGGCTTCAGTTCAAAGCGTTCCCACTGGACAACTTGCCACTCGCAAAATGTCAAACGGCTTTACTTTGACTTTCAAGTGTTTAATGCGGATGTTTAATTCCGGGCCTTGTCTTTAGTAAGACTCCTAAGCGGCAGCTCAAAAGGTCTCATTGTAAAGTTCAATCCCCCAAAAATAAAGTCGTTATTTGTTTTTCACAAACAAACAAAAAAGAACCAAACAACCAAGGAACTAAGTATTTAGGAAACCAGCCGACAGACCAGTTAACTAAATAATGAACCATTCAGGGAATCGAAGTAACCAACCAACAAATTGTATCCACCCACTAATGCACAGACGAACAAATCATTGAAGAGAACAACTATGAAACAGAAACAACTAAGGAACTAAATAATTAAACAACCAACCAACTACAGAAACAACTAAATGGTTAACTGACTAACCAAAGAGCCAGCTAAACCCGTAACTAAGCAACCAAGTAACTAACTATCAACCCAAACATATTTTTTTCAAGAATATGTTCCCAGCAGGCCCACTAGCTGAAACACGGCATTCTGATTAATTTTGCGTTCCAAAATTTTGCGCCATCGCCGGGGGCGGCCATTTTGTCTTCCGTCGACTGAAAATGGCATCACAACTGCTCACAAGGACCAATCACGGCTGACCTGTTTTCTGAATCCGAGCAGTGGTTGGTCGTTGTGAGCAGTTGTGATGTCATTTTCAGTCAACAGAAGAACAAAATGGCCGCCCACAGAGACGGCTAAAAACGAGTGCATTTCGCTGCTTAACTCATATCCCACAAATGCAAAATTAATCAGAATGCCGTGTTTCAACCAGTGGGCCTGCTGGGAACATATTCTCGAAAAAAATATGTTTGGGTCGACTTCCGCTTTAAGTAACCAACCAAAGTAACAACCAGCAAAGGGCCAAAAGGGCAAATTGCTTTATTTTATAGTTTTTTAGTTGAGATTTCTGTCAATAATCTTTTACCGCGTGTCCCTGAATGCATCGCACCGCGTCGCTGTGCTTGAATGCTCTAGACTACGAATCAAGGTGTCTCCCACAGAGACGCAGCCAATGAGAGACCATTTTGTGGTTGTTGTCATTTTGGTGACGAGCCCCAGGCTGTGATTGTCCTTCGCCTTCGTCACGGATCACCTTTTTATATTCTGCGTCTGTGTGTGCGTGTGCGCGCATGTGTGTGTGTGTGTGTGTGATGCTGTAACACGATGTGACAACGCATTCAACGGCAGCTTGCAAGGGTATTTTCTATTTATTTCAGTGAGGTAATAGAAAGTCGAAAACAAGACGGGCAACACAAGGCCATCTCTGTTCAACAGCACGGAAAAAAACTCTCCACGGCTGGTAGAAAGCTGACAAAAATGTGCTTGTATAGCTTTCAAAAGTAATACACCGAACAAGCTTGAGGTAATATAATGCACCGAGGAGGAAAGCTCGCGATAAGCTATCTGACGTTTGACCGCGAGTCGTCTACCGTTCGAAATCAGTCAAATTCTCGCTTTGACATACAAACGTAGAACAATAAGGTACATAGCTAACTTCCGCGGCAGCCTTTTAACACACAAACTAACTAACTAACCAACTAACTTACAACCGACTGAACGACCAGGAGACAAACCAACTTACCAAAAAAAAAAAAAAATCAAACAACCCCCCTAAAAAAACAACTACTGTAACTAACCAGCTGAATGACCGACTAACAAATGAGCAAAGAAAGGAACCAACTAACTAAGTGACCGGCCGACCGACCGACTTCCTTACTAATAAAGCAACCGAGGAACTAATGAAAAACTAATCAACCAACCGTGCAACTAAAAGGAAAGCTTTCACCTCACATTCAATGGACGGACTATAGAGTGAGGAAATGGCTGTGAATGAGCCAGCTGAGAGGCAACGCTGTGGCTTATGTGCTCCACTTGACACTGGGTTATACACACACACACACGCGCGCGCGCGCACGCACACACACACACGCTTTGCTACCTGCTGCTGGAAGTGTGCAGCGTCCTGAGAAAACGGCGGCACTGACATCTCAGCCAGTGTGACCGCCACTGGGTCGACTCGCCGCCATTAAAAGACACTTTAGTCCATTTGGCAGGGTGAATTGCTGCCACAAGAATGAACACACACACACACACACACGCACACACACACATGGTTAATGCATCCTGGGAATTTATAGCTATCCCCCCCCCGTCCCAGGAATATAAGAGGGACGTGCAGTCTTGTCAGTAAGATGAGTTTCTGGGTTGGAGGAAAGAAGATGGTTGCCACGGCAACACCTGGGCATCATCGCCGGAACGCTACAGCGGTTATGCGCATAAGCCTCATAGGCCGCATCCACCTCGTGTTGTGTCGTTTTGTTTCCCATCGTTATTCAGCGGACGTTAGGATTGTGACAATCAGGGAGGTTGTTGCTGAATGCGAAACAGGAAGTTGTCCGATTTCACTTAACTGCTCTGAAAATTAAAATCTATTTGTTAAAAATCGACGTGCTGTGTTACAAAATTCTGGGAATGTTTAAAGTTAAGTGACGAGCCCCCCCCCAAAAAAACAAAAAAAAAACACCGTAACTCACCAACCAACCAAAAGCGAATTAACCAGCCGACAAGCACGGAAACAAACCATCAAATTAACTCACCAAGAGAGGAAATCAATAAAACTAAACAACACTCAACCAACCAACCAAGTGTGCTAATTGAATGAGTGAATTTTTCGATTTTGAAAAAGAATTAATCAATTCTAATGTCCCTATTTTAAGAGTTGAAATTACTCAATTCATGCGATAAATATTACAAGACATTCCTGATCATCTCAAACCCCGGTCCTCGAGGGCCGCCATCCTTGCCTGTTTTCCATATTTCCCTCCTCCAGCACACCTGATTCAAATGATCGGGAACGGCGGAGCTGGCTGATGAGCCGACCGTTCGAATCGGGTGTGCCGGGGGAGGGAAACGTGGAAAACAGGCAGGATGGCGAACCCCTCGAGGGCCGAAAGCGTGTCGCCGGCTGCCGTGGGAATGTTCCGCGGGTGGGGATGGAAAAGTTGCGTGTGTGACCAATGTTTGTCGCGACCTTTGCACTGCAGGGCAACTGGCCATGAGGCTGCTGTGGAAGTCGCTGGACAAGATGAGGTGCCTGAGGAAGCGCTCGGCCATCCCCTTCCTCGGCTTCCTCGTTGCATTCCTCCTCTTCCTCAACCTTTACATTGAAGACGGATATGTGCTGGTTAGTAATTCCAATACGCTGTGCGGGTGTGTGTGCGCGCGCGTGTGTATCCGGGTGTTTAATAGCATCCAATGCTCCACCTTGTCTTCCAGGAAGAAGATAAGAGGCAGCTCAGGGAAACGTCGGCCCACCCCCCGAGCGCAGAGCGATACGTGCACACCTTCCGAGACCTCAGTAACTTTTCTGGATCCATCAACGTCACGTACCGCTATCTGGCGGGGACGCCGCTCAACCGCAAGAGTACGTCCAAATGTTTTGGGTTTTTTGGTTTTTTTTAATAGTTTTGACATCAGGATTTTAAGCAAAGTATCATTAAAGAAGGGGAATCAACCCAAACATATTTTTTTTTCAAGAATACAATCGCAGCAGGCCCACTAGTTCAAATACGGCATTCTGATGAATTTTGCGTTTGTGGAATATGAGTTAAGCCCTTTTTAGCCATCTCAGGGGGCGGCCATTTTGTCATTTCTGTCAACTGAAAATGACATCACAACCACCCAGGGCTCAGGTAACGACCAATCAAGGCCCAGCTTCCGAAAACAGGTCCGTCGTTTGGGTTGACTTCCCCTTTTAAAATACCGATTTTTTTTTTTCCCCCCCACAATAAATTGTTTGTAAAATTGTTTATTTATCTATCCAACTCAGGGGTTTTCAATCCTGTTCCTCGAAGGCCGGCGCCTTGCCTGTTATCCATCTCCCCCTGCTGCAACACACCTGATTCAACTGATCAGATAATCAGAAAGGTCTACAGAAGCTGGATAAAAAAGCTATTTAACGATCCTGATCATTTGAATCGGGTATGTTGCAGGCTTGAGGAACAGGATTGAAGACGCCAGGTCTAGCTCTTCATACGTCGTCACAAAACAATGATTGGCACATGTTGTCCGTCCACCCGTCGTCCAGCGTAGGCCCAGATTTGCCTTACTGTCAAGTCTTGCTCTTCAGAAATCTTCCCCCCCCCCAAAAAAAAACCCCATCAAACCATCATCATTAGGATTTTGTTCTGTGTCGTTGTCAGCGTACTTGACCGGCAGGCAGAGTTCACTCGTCCTGTCTATAATTGGGTAAAAAAGTAACACAAATAGCACCATGTAGGACCAGATGTTCCGGAATCCCCACAAAACACGATTAGTATAATTTGCTCCCTGTCGTCATCAGAGTATCTCACCATCGGTCTGTCGTCAGTGAAGAGGAGGCGCGGCAACTACCTCCTGGAGACCATCAAGTCCATCTTCGACCAGTCCAGCTACGAAGAGCTGAAGGAGATCGTGGTGGTGGTCCACCTGGCCGACTTCGACTCGCTGTGGTGCGAGAACCTGCTGCAGGAAATGAGCCGCAAGTTCTCGCACCATATCATCGCCGGCCGGCTGCTGGTGATCCAAGCTCCCGAGGAGTACTACCCGTCCCTGGACGGCCTGAAGAGGAATTACAACGACCCCGAGGACCGGGTGCGCTTCCGCTCCAAGCAGAACGTGGACTACGCCTTCCTGCTCAACTTCTGCGCCAACCTCTCCGACTTCTACGTGATGCTGGAGGACGACGTGCGCTGCTCCCGTAACTTCCTGACGGCGCTCAAGAAGGTGATCGCGTCCCGGGAGGGATCCTACTGGGTGATGCTGGAGTTCTCCAAGCTGGGCTACATCGGCAAGCTGTACCACGCGCGGGATCTGCCGCGCCTGGCGCACTTCCTGCTCATGTTCTACCAGGAGATGCCGTGCGACTGGCTGCTCATCCACTTCCGCGGCCTGCTGGCCCAGAAGGACGTGATTCGCTTCAAGCCGTCGCTCTTCCAGCACATGGGCTACTACTCGTCCTACAAGGGCGCCGAGAACAAGCTGAAGGACGACGACTTCGAGGAGGACGCGGTGGACATCCCCGACAACCCGCCGGCTCGCCTCTACACCAACATCGATGTCTTCGAGAGCTACGGCGCCGCCAAGGCCTACAGCGCCGTGGACGAGTACTTCTGGGGCAAGCCCCCGTCCACCGGGGACTTCTTCGTGGTGGTCTTCAACAAGTCGGCCAAGGTCAGCAGGATCAGGATCGCCACGGGATCCGACGATAGGCAGAACGACATCCTGCAGCGCGGAGCGCTGGAAGTCGGCGAGAAAGTGGTGGGCACCAAGAAGGGAAAGCAGTGTTCCTCGTACATCACCTTGGGGGAGTTTAGGAACGGCAACATCGAGGTACGGGACGTGGACCACAAGATCAGCTTCGACGTGGAGTGCGTGCGCATCGTAGTGACGGCCAGTCAGAAGGAGTGGCTCATAATCAGAAGTATCAGTTTATGGACGACACCCCCGCCCAGCCAATGAGGAGGGCGTGCGGACTCTTGGTACATTGTAGGCAACAATTTCTATTATACATGTAAATATTTCCACTCCAACGTAAGCGTTTTGTACATATTTATTGATTTGGATTGCTGAATGGTTTTTTTTTTTTGGTTTTTTTTTTATACCTGCAGTTCTCCGATCTTCTTCCTGGTCCTTGCGTTTGTTGTTAGCGTGACGGTAACGTCGAGCGGAAAGCGATCGCGGTGTGGTTTCAAGATTAGGATTGATTCATCGAGTCATCGGGCAGTAAGTTTTATGAAGCGCTACAATGGTTGGCTTGACTTTCAAAACGGAGGCTAACATTAGCAGTTTCGAGCTTTCCGCTGCGCCCCCTCTGGTAAAAACATTTTAAAAAACGTCGGACACACGAGATTTAAGTCAGTTCATTGTTCACGAAAAGCCACACCGGGCGAAACTGATGGACATCAGCGAAAACAGGAAGTGTTAGTCAAGGTAGTAAATTAAAAGGGATTGAAATGAACTTTACAAAGTTTTGAATATCGTTAGAAGGTGTTGAATGTTAGATTGTTGTTGTTGATGTTGTTGTTTTGTTTTTTTTTTACAAATGTGTGACAGCCCCTGTTGTAAAACGGGAAAAGAGCATCCAGCATCATGTTGTGCATCATTAAGTGTTTTGGTTTGACAATCGATGCCCCGCCCACAATAGACGACATGAGCGAAAAAGCTTAGTCTCGGATATCTGCGTCCGACTGGGGCTCATTTCAACCGATTCCCTGAGTCCTTGAGGCTATTTCGTGCGTCCTCTCATCATAGAAATGTACACCCGTCCAATTTCTTGGCGATGGGCCAAACCAGTGTCGGGGGGGGCTATGTTTTTTGGGGTTTTTTTTTACCAATTACCGATTTACAGAAGACTGATTTTTTGTTGTTGTTTTTTAATGTAATTCATCCCAAAATGGCTGCTTCAAACCAAAATGGTCAACTTACTGCTCAGCTTCAATTATGGGTCCTCAATGTCCACCACGTCAGATCACATCTACCCAAATGAGTTTCTTGATCGGTGAAACTGGTGTCGGGCGCATTTTTTTTTTTTTTTTTTCTAACTTTCCTGACCCCTTTTTCAAGGCATTTGCCCCAAAATGGCTGCCTCAAACCAACATGGCTGACTTCATGCTCAATTTCAAGCGTGAGTCCGTTCGACTTTTTCCATGCATCTTGTTTCGATAGGCAGGCCTCTTTTTCGAGGAATTTTCCCATAAAATGTCTGTTTCATACCAAACTGGCAACTTCCTGCTCAGGCGTCTTGTTTTCGGATTTTTCTCGTGTTCCGGGGGTCAAGACTGAGTGAGAGTTTCTGGGCGTGTTGAGGCCCCCCCAAAAAAGTGATCAAAAGTTATTCAATTAGATTTGACAAGGTCTTGAATTTTATTCCAAGGTATTACATTTAACCTAAGTATCTCCGTGTACATCTAATAATAAAAGGGTCAGGGTGTGTTCGTTATTAGGAAGTGGAGTACGACAGGATGTCCTTGAGAACCAATTACTTTAGGTAATTGTGTCTTTCGCAGCCTTTCAAGATGGATAACAAGGCGGCAAAGTGTCGCTGTGGGATTCCCGGCAGGCCTTGTCCCGGTTTGGCCCTTAATGAGCTCCCTCACCGCTAAGCCACCAGGAGGAGCGCCATCTTGAGGTGCTTGCCACTTTGGATATTCACTTTGAAGGCGTTTCTGCTCCCTCGTGTCACCGCGTCTGCTCCGTGTTTTGTCAAAGCGGCTGACAGGAGAACATTGTTTGTTTTAGGTTTTTTTTTTTTTTCAACTGGAGATGAGATTGCTCAGTGAAGAATGAGCCAGCAGTGCTGCTCTTTTTTTTCTTTTTTTTTCCATCTGTTCTTTGTTTTTTTTCATATAAGCTCAGCAGCACAATTTTCCCGCAGTAAATGCTCACTCTTAGGACAAAACAGACTGTAAAAAAAGGCAATTCAAAACAAAATAGCAGACTTTCAGTGTCTTTTCAAGTATAGCAAGTGTCCACTCATGATTGACATGTCTACCAAATTTCAGGTCGCTGACTGAAAACGGCTTTAGAGCTTGAATTTTTTTTTTTCTCGAAGATTCTGGGCAACACAACGGAACCAATAGCGAGACATCAAACTTCTCATACACAGTGATGAAATGAAAAATTATCTTGATTAGGTTTCATCCATCTATCTAATATAATATCGAATCAGATAGCCCCCGAGGAGCACAAGAGTAGCCCGTGGGCCTGTTCCAAAAACAGCTCACCGGTGCATGGAACATTGTGATTTTCTAGGAATGTTGTCAAAGTGATGAAAATGAAAATATGAACACTAAGAGATTTATAAAAAAAATATATATATTGGGAAGAATCAGTGTCTTCTGGTAAATGATTCTCATTAATTATCAGTAATGACATATAATAATATTAGCAGCTAATTTGAGCAAATTTGTTTTTTCAGGCAAGTGTATCAAGGCTCTCACTTTCACAAAAGTTGGTGACTTTGAAGGACCCCCTGGAAACCCTAAAATGGCCACTTTGAACCCAAATTGCTGACTTTCTCTCTTTTGGGCTTCTAGAGACTTTTTTGTGGGTCTACTCATGATGCCAAATTTCATGTTACTAAGTGAAAATGGCTCCAAGGGCTGAATTTGACAAAAAAACAAAAAACAGATTGAACTCTTGAACCAATGGCGAATCTTCCAATTTCACCGCCATGCTCCACCCACACAATAAGACAAAAACTCAAGTCTTTTGCAAATGAGTGTTGCATACATATGTCAAATTTAGTCGCAATCACACAAATTCTCTTCAATTAGTTCATCTTTGAAGGACCCCTAGAAATAACCCTAAAATGGCCGCTTCAAACCAAAATGGAAAACTTTTCTGTGTCTTTTTGGGCATGGCTATGAGACTTTTGTGGGTTTACTCATGATAGACATGCCAACCAGATGTGTTGCTGAGTCCTTTCTTTGGGGGCTGAATTTTCTAGTAAATGTCAAGTGCACGACCAAACCAATGGCGGCTTGTTTGTTTTTGAAGGAAATGATTTAAAAAACAATTTTTTAAAAAGACCATTTATGGCCACTTTAATCCAAATGGTAGAATTCCTGTGTTTTTTGGGCATGGCTTCTTGAAACATTTTTTGTGGGTCTACTCATGGAAAACATGCCTACCAAATGTTGCTAAGTGAGGCTGGCTTCAGGGTCTGAATTAAAAAAAATAGAATCCTGCCCTGCCCTGCAAAATGACCCGAGTCTGATGTTAGCTTAGGTAGCAGTCTGGAGTCACAATGTTGGTCATGTGACGCATGTAACACGTGCATGAAGTGGCCGTGAAAATCTTTTCCTGGCCCGTGTTCTTGTAGAAGACGACATCATATCATTTTTTGTCTTTACTTCTGTCCTTCTCGTTGCTGCTGTACTGTAAGATGACGCATATATTTTTGTACTGCCATGCTATCCACATGTTGTATGACGATGTTGTGTTGCAAAAAGGAGACGGATTAAACCCCCGAAAGCCTAGTGTCATGTTTGAGTCACTTTTGACATAAAAGCGCAACTGTACGCAACCAAAAAATCTGTTTGTGACATTTGCAGTCGGTTGAAGCATCCCGAGACTAACGTTTAGCCGCCAGCCAAGAACATACATTATTCATTTCAATATTCATAATATGCTTTTTTTTTTTTTCCCCCCCTCCTGCTCAAGAGCATCCATAATGAACACTGGAGGGGACACATTCTGGCTCTTTGTTTTGATTTGCATGAGGGACACACACATCAGATTTACTGACATTCCTTTACAACTATACCGTATATATCGGACCTGTATAATAAAGTATTCACACTGCCCCACTGCTCTTCTTCCAGAATTGAATAAAGTATTTTTTTTTTTTTTTCTTATAAAAATTCTACCCGCAACGTGGCTGATTGACAATATGAAAAAACATTTTTGGAAATGTTTGCAAACTTATTCAAAATAAGAAAGTAGGAAATCATATCACTGCCATGCAATACACCCAGAAAATGCTCATAGTACTCCCCTTTTGCCACATTTTTCTTCTGTTACAGTTTTCCATAATTGAATAAATTCATTTTTTTGGTCTCAAAATTCAACACACAACACTCCTTAATAAAACATTACTTTTTTTTTTTTTTTGATTTTATTAAAATTTAAAAACAACAAAATCACATGTATATGCAGTGTGTCTTGAAAGTGATCATAGTGCTCCATTCTTATTCCAAAATTAATTCTATTCATTTTACTCTCAAGATTTTACAAATAACACCCCTTAATGATAACATATAATCATTTCTGACTCAGATTTTTTTTAATCACTTCATGTTCCTAGAGTGCAACCAGAAATTATTTTTTTTCCTTTTTCCTTTCACTTTTTTACAGCCTTATCCCAAAATGGAATAAATTCATTTTTACCTAAAAGTTATATTCACAACACCACTTACTGACAACATTAAAAAGTTTTAAGAATTTGTTTGTATATTTTTTAACATGAATATATGATGCGTTCAGAAAGCAGATTCACTTTAAAGAATTAAAAAATTTTGATGGAGAAAAAAACCATTAAATGAATCCATTTTGTAATAAGGCTGTAACCAAATGTGGGGAAAAAAAGGCTGTGCTGTGCATACTAATACTTTCCTGATGCACTTTATAAAACTTTTTTTTCTATATGTGTTTCATTTCACAACACTGGTAAATGTCACTTGCTTCCAGTCTTATGGTCCTGTCAAAAGGTGTTACCAATGGACCTTAAAAAAAAAAAAAAAAACATAAAAAAAAAAATGAAATTCAAAAATGACTGAGTGACATTTTAACTGCAGTTCAGCGTTAACACCAAGCAAAATGTCAAAAACAAAGCCCGCCGGGTGCCGTTTAGTCCCACATCATGGCAGGAATGATGTACCCGTAAAAAGTTGGCAAATGGTTCTTCATTATTTTGAGAAATTTTAATCGTCTAATCCAGCCCAACATTTTTCGAGAGTCGTAATCCTACCAGAAGGAAGGATTATTTGGGGAATTAAATCATTTTATTCGAGAAAGAAAATCTTATAGGAATCAAGTAATTTTTGGAGCATAATAAAAAATTTGAAAAGACCAAAAATGTCTTTGTCATCTTACTAGAATTAAATTGTAAAACTATTTACGGGGTGGAAAAAAAAGTCTTCAATCTTCCAATCTTAATTATTGTCATCATCATTATTTCTTCATTGTTTAGCGAAACAGCCGTTTAAAATTAGAGAGGGACCGGCCTCTAGACGAGTACTATTATTTTCCCCCCAGAAAAAAAAGCCCAATGACGGACGATGGAAGGGTACCCACTCTACATATATATATATATATATATATATATATATATAGAGAGAGAGAGAGAGAGAGAGAGAGAGAGAGAGAGAGAGAGAGAGATAGAGATAGAGATAGAGATAGAGATAGAGATAGAGATAGAGAGATAGATATAGATATAGATATAGATATAGATATAGATAGATAGATAGATAGATAGATAGATAGATAGATAGATAGATAGATAGATAGATAGATAGATAGATAGATAGATAGATAGATAGATAGATAGATAGATTTAAGCCACTGAGTCTCAGTTTCACGATGTCATTCAGCGATTCTTTAGTGCATTACTAGAGGGAGCAAGTGTACCACGAGTCACAAGTGGAACACATTCCCCACCATGAGAATCAATGGGCTATAGAATTGTATAAAAAAAAAAAAAAAGGAGGTGTAGTCGTTCGTTTGTAGCTCTGTGAAGCACCACACTCCCAAAGCATCCATCGGAATCCTCTGCATTCCTGTCACGTTACATGATCCGTTCCTGATCTCTGGAGACTTGCCGTTGCATCCTAACATTCTCCATTTGCTGCTTATGTTGTGCGTGCGCAGCGTTTGTTGTGACAGCTGCCGGCCTCCAGACACACAACCTGCTTGGAGACGCACTTGAAAGCAGACGAGGCACCTCGGGGACAACCGCCGTGAGACTTAATTACGCCGACGTAATTGTCGCCGTCACCAGCTGGACGCAAGGAAGCCCCACCCCCCCCCACCCGAGGCGAAACACATTCAGTGGCGACATTGAAACCCAAAAGGGGGAGACGGGGGGGGGGGGGCGTAAGCGTGGGCGTCGTTGCGCGCCGTTTTGCGAGACGAAGCATTTGGCAGCGCTTAAAAGCGTAGTTCGCCGAAGGGACGAGCCGAGAAGCCGCCTGTCTGTCTCAACTCCTCCTGTTTAGTAAACGCCAGAACGTTGTGTTCCTCCGGCACGGAAAAAGCAAGCGCACCTGGCTCAATCAATACCCAATTTTGAAAAGACAAGTTTTTTTTCTCTCTGGTGCGAATCTTTATGGAGAATCATTACCAACATTACCAGAAGGAAGGATTATTATGGGAATTAAGTAGGATCCTCCGGAGAAAAGTCCTGCTTTTTAAAGCGGAAGTCAACCCAAACATATTTTTTTCAAGAATATGTTCCCAGCAGTCCACTGGTTAGCACGTCCGCCTCACAGTTCAGAGGTCGTGGGTTCGATCCCGGCTCCGGCCTCCCTGTGTAGAGTTTGCATGTTCTCCCCGTGCCTGCGTGGGTTTTCTCCGGGTACTTCGGTTTCCTCCCACAGTCCAAAAACATGCATGGTAAGTTGATTGGACTCTCTAAATTGCCCCTAGGTGTGATTGTGAGTGCGGATGTTTGTCTCTGTGCGCCCTGCGATTGGCTGGCAACCAATTCAGGGTGTCCCCCGCCTACTGCCTGAAGACAGCTGGAATAGGCCCCAGCACGCCCCGCGACCCTTGTGAGGAGAAGCGGTATCGATAATGGATGGATGGATGGATGTTCCCAGCAAGCCTACGAGTTGAAACACGGCATTCTGATTTGCGTTTGTGGATTATAAGTTAAGCAGCAAAATGCACTTGTTTTGAGCCATCTCTGCGGGCGGCCATTTTGTCTTTTGTCGACTGAAAATGACATCACAACTGCTCACAACGACCAATCACGCCTGAGCTGTTTTCTGAATCTGAGCCGCGATTGGGCGTTGTGAGCAGTTGCGATGTCATTTTCAGTCGACAGAAGATAAAATGGCGGCCCCCGGAGATGGCTAAAAACGAGCGGGTCAACTCTTATTCCACAAACGCAATATTTATCAGAATGCCCTGTTTCAACTAGTGGGCTTGCACAGAACATAATCTTGAAAAAAAATGTTTGCGTTGACTCCCACTTTAAAGAAAAGAGACATGTTTTCTGAGAAAAATGACAGTGAAAGAATCAGGTGCAGCTTTGCTGTTGGACTGTGCGGCCTTGTTGGAGGTCTCTGGTGCACTCCACCAGGCGCCACATGGATCGCCTCCTCTTTGACTAACTTTGAATGCTGCGTGCGCTCCGTTCTCATCTTTCATCCAACATTTGGAACACGTTTCCTACCGCAGTCTGCCAAGCCGACACAACAGATGGTTGCTGTGACAATTCCATGAGGGAAAGAAACAAAAAAATACTCAAAAATAACCTGAAAAACGGATTGGATGAAGGCCGTCACATGACAGCTTCACGTTTTGGCTAAAAATACATCTTTTATTTTTAAATACTCAAGTGTCCTCATTTATGGAAACCACAAACAAGTTGGTTCCACTGTAAATCACGATTAAGGGGGGTGTTTATTTGAGGGAGGTCTTTATTTATAACGTTGCCCCCTCCCAATGGTTGTCCTTGTTTTAAAAAAGTACTCTTTTTTTCCCTTTTAATTTTACCCAAAATGGACTTGGAGGACGAATTTATTTGAGCGAGGCATTTAGTCAAAATGAATTATGCCTCCCTTCAATAAATGCTTTCTCGAAGTCGATTTTGGCAAATTTCAAATGATATGGAGCAAATAGTTTGTTGTTGTTTTGTTGGTTTTGTTTTTCATCTTTAGGGGGGGGGGATTAAAACATTTTTTTTAATGCTTCCCTCAAATAAAGTATTCCCCTTAGTCACCAACATTTCAATGGCTACTAGCTAACCAATAGTTTTTGTTGTGGTGTTTAATTAGAATTACAATTACAATCTTTATTATTGGAATACTTTGGGAGGGAAGGATAAATGCAATTAAATGCCTCGCCTTACATAAATGCTCTCTCCACATACATTTTCCATCAAATTTCAACTGGATACAGAGCAAATATTTTGTTGTTGTTGTTGCAATTGGTTTTTTTTTTGTGAACAAAATGACTCCCTCAAATAAACAACTCCTCCAAGTTTGTTTTTTTAACCCCACCCCCAAAAAAAAAAATTACCAGTCCAATGTCCAGCAGTGTTTATCGGCGCACATGTAACAACAGTGTGTGCGCTACAAGAGTGAAAAGAGGCATTTGTTGGGGGGTTGCTATTGGCTGCTTCTTTGACTTCAACGCCCCAGCGGGGGGGCAGATGTCATCGCCACAAGCGGGAGCATCAAAAGGCAAAGGAAGGAAGGAAGGAAGCCTGGCGGGCTTTGGCCTCCCGTGTGCCGGCAGAACCATGGTAACCGCCACAAATCTCATGTGGGGCCGTGCGTGCTCGCTGCTGCTCTTATTATTATTATTGTATTTGTGGTTTTTTTTGTTGTTGTTGTTTTTTAAAACCACATACAGTAGCTTGCCGAGTGAAAATATGCTAATGCATCCTTGTTTGGTTACGCTTGACTTTGAAGGACAGTGAGTTGGGAGTATCGGGACAAAAGACAAATCTCAGGGACATTCAGACACATTTGAAGTTGTACAAGTGTAAAAAGACGTGTATATATTCTGTGTATAGTCTTCTCAGCACGTTGTAAAAAAAAAAAAAACAAGACGAAGGAAAAGATCAACTTCTAGGGAATTAATCTTGTGTGATGGCGGCGTTCAAAGCCCAGTTTTACACAAATTGAAACATTACGGTTACAAGTGGTTTTACGGTTTTGGAATTACACTTTATTGGGGTTAGATCATTTGATTAATGATTGAATTTGAGGGTTTTGGTTGACTGGTTATGGTTATATTTAACTTTATATTTAAGTTAGTGTTATACATGGTCACAACTCCTCAGCATACTGAAGTCTGTCTCCATGTGTTGCGCCAGTTTTTGTTCAAATCTCCATTGTTGAAAGGATTAAAACAGCACAACACCGATGCTATCTTTTTTAGCGCATCTGAGGTGTTTTCTATGGTTTGTTAGCATTAAGCTAAGCAGACTTGCATAAGGAAAAGCTATGTGGATGTTTTAAATGACAAGGTGGAGTTCTCTTTGTTTTATGTTTAGTTTGACAGTAAAGTTCCACTAGGAGTGGCGATAAAGATTGAAGCCTCTTTTTTGAAGATTTGTTCACCATCTGCCACCTGCTTCTTGTTATGAAGTCAGTTTAATTGCGTTCAACGCCTCCATACAGTGCTCATCTCTCCAAATTTTTAGTCAGTCAGTCAAGTCAAAGCAAAAAACCAGCCAAACAGTGGCCAGTGTTTCCCACAGATTTGAAATCTACTTGGGTGGGTGGACGCCGGCGGGGGTGGGGCAATTTTTTGTTTTTGTTATTTTACTCCTCATATCGTGCATTCTAGAGAATTTTCAGAGTAAAAATTGTCACCACAATGTTAACGTTACATGCGGTATCTACGGTCGCGACCCGTTGAGTTTTTTTGTTTTTTGGGAGTTTTTTAATTTTTTTAATATATATATTTTTATTAAATTCTCTTGAAAACTTCTTGGGTGGCCGTCTGTTTACTTGGGTGGCCCGCCCAAGTATTCACATGGTGTGGGAAACACTGGTGGCTCATATCTCAAATAACTTCTAGAAAATCTGCGTTTTACCAAAGTCCACTAGCCAAACGCTAACGCATAATGTGAAATGCCATAGACGAGCTAACGAGTGCGGTAGTTCCTTTCGATCTTTTAAACGACAGATATTCGAACAGAAACGGTGCAGCAACACAGTCAGACAGACGATACAAGAATACACACGGGCATATATTCTTTACGCTGTGCGAAAAATACCAAATATTACGGCATCTTATTTGCGATGGTCTTCTTCACGTTTCATCATCAAGCTACATGTGTGGCATGTTTGTAGGTATTGTACTGCCCCCTGGTGGCCAAGGCGTACACACCAGAAGGAGTTTCTGCGGACATGAGTCTGAATTAATCTGAATATTAAAGGAAAAACAAGTCACTTCGACATATTTCTTACAGCATGCTCTGCGGAACATAAGGAAAAGGCTTGACAGATGCACACGCTTTGACTTTTATCACATCAAATGACTACGAGCGTGTGTGTGTGTATGTATGTATTTTGTGCGTGTGTGTGTGTATATATATATATATATATATATATATATATATATATATACACTGGTGACCATGTAGCCCGACACTGTAAAAGGCGCTAATTAAAGATTTCTGTCAATGTGCGCTGTGCGCGTTCTGGGCTCTAAGCAGCGTTTTAAGCATCCCGGTTGGACACCCGCACGTTGCTCATTCTACAAACGACTGCAAGTCACCGGCCAGCGAGCGCATGAAAAACCAACGACAGTGCCAAGAAGTGACTGACTCGCTTTAATTAGTGCAAGCAGGCAACCATAGTCGTGCGCCAGAAAATATCATTTCTTTTTCTTGAAACACAGCTGCAGCTGTTGTGGGAGTGATATATATATATATATATATATATATATATATATATATATATATATATATATATATATATATATATATATATATATATATATATATATATATATATATATATATATATATATATATATATATATATATATATATATATATATTTATATAAATACAGTTGAGTTGAGAACATTTTGTAACAAAAACACTTCATGGATTAAAACAAAGTTTGCTCCACAAACAAAAATAATCGAAAAAAAAAAAACGTTAACGAGAAGAAAAAGAAAAAAAAAACATTGTTTTTTTCCTCCCAAAAATGGAAAAACACTTTTTCCTTGAAGAATTAGGATTTTATTCTGTAAAGACTAATACTACTATACTACTCATAATAATAGTAATGATAATAATATTATTATTAATAATGATAATGATAATATAATAACAGGACTCTATTCTTGAAAGATGAAAACTTTTTAAGAGCCATTTTTCTAGAAGAGAAAGTCATAAGATGCCAATTTTTTTCTAGAAAAAAATACGACTTTATTTGAAAAAAATACCTCTTCGTTCCCAGAAGAATAGAATGAAATTACAACTTTTTTTTCAGGATTTTTTTTTTTTTTTTTTAATGTTTTGTGTCCATAAAACGTTTTTTTTCCCGTAGAAAACGTAAATACTTTCTCCCCTCATAAGATTCCACTTTTTAACAGGAAAAAATATCAATTTCAATTTATTGGATTCTTGAAAAAGATTTCCGCTCTTAATGAATATACCACAACTTCAGAATGTGTGAATCGCAAATAATTTCTTGCAAAAAAACCCACCTTTTTTTTCTTGCTAAAAAGACTTTATGCCTTGATTTTTTTTTTCTTCACAAAATTAACTTTCTTTCAAAAAAAAACAAAACAATAGTAATAATAATGCTTTGATGTTGAAAGATTAGGAGAGCAGCTTGTGTGACAAAGCCTGCAATTGTCCAGGGGGGGAAATGGACAGCGAGTGAGTCATTTTAATTAGCGCAGGTAGGCAAAGATACAATCTTGCTCTCGTCGCCACAATTACTGACATCCTCGTGTTTGGAACACAGCGAGCCATCTGGCTGTGGGAGCGCGACGCGCCTGGTGTACCAGCAGAGGCCTCGGCGACGTGCAAATATGTGTTTTGTCAGTGGGGGGGGGGGAAGCGTGCTTTGCTGTCACATAGCTGCGCGTTTTAATAGCACACCGGCTTGAGGCGTTACCTTCCAGCAGAAAACACGCACGCACATTTCCAGGGAGTGAAGGGGTGTGGGTTAGAGCAG
The DNA here is from genome assembly GCF_054856515.1 of Filicampus tigris. Taxonomy (NCBI): domain Eukaryota; kingdom Metazoa; phylum Chordata; class Actinopteri; order Syngnathiformes; family Syngnathidae; genus Filicampus; species Filicampus tigris. Next base: position 23,863,245 of record NC_141220.1, on the reverse strand, counting down.
GGGTACTCGAATACAACGATTTTTTGTGCTCGGTCAAAAGTCAATTTATTGAGGTCGCTCAGGCCACATGCGATTGTATTGTAATATTTAAAAAGAAATGGCATACGGATGGCAAAGTGGATAAGCGGGAGATAATGGATGGATGGATGGATGGATGGATGGATGGTTTTCGAAAAGAGAAACCAATAACCCAATACAGTTGTCTTCACATCACCATGTCGGCCAGAACATTGCTTGTAAGCCACACTCAGAGGAGGATGGGAATAAATTTGCCGAGGCAGATCTGTGGGGTTTCCTCCTTTGCTACATTCCTCAGAACACAATTTTGCACTCATTGAGTGGGTATGGTTTTCTAAAAGAGAAATCAATAACCAAATACAGTTGTCTTCATATCAGTGTGTCGGCCAGAACACCATTTTAAGCCCGACTCAGAGGAGGATGGAAATCTTTTAACTGAGGAAGATCGAAGGGGTTTCCTCCTTTTACTATATTTCTTAGAATACAATTCTGCTCTCTTTGTGAGTGTATGTATGGTTTTCTAAGAGAAAATAAATAATCTAATACAGTTGTCCTCACATCACTATGTCAGCCAGAACATCACTTTAAACCAGACTCAAAGGAGTTGGTGAATAACTGAGGCAGATCTGAGGGGTTTCCTACTTCACTACATTTCTTAGAATACAATTCTGCTCTCCTTTTTGAGTGCATGTATGGTTTTCTAAGGGAAGATAAAACACCTAATACAGTTGTCCCCACATTATGATGTAGGCCAGAACACTACTTTAAGCCAGACTCAGAGGAGGATGTGACTAACTGAGGCAGAAATGAGGAGTTTCCACCTTCACTACATTTCTTAGAATACAATTCTGCTCTCTTTGTGAGTGTATGTATGGTTTTCTAAGAGAAAATAAATCATCTAATACGGTTGTCCCCACATCACTACGTCAACCAGAACACCATTTTAAGCCAGACTCAAAGGAGTTGGTGAATAACTGAGGCAGATCTGAGGGGTTTCCTACTTCACTACATTTCTTAGAATACAATTCTGCTCTCTTTTTGAGTGTATATATGGTTTTCTAAGGGAAGATAAATAACCTAATACAGTTGTCCCCACATTACTATGTCAGCCAGAACACTACTTTAAGCCAGACTCAGAGGAGGATGTGACTTACTGAGGCAGATCTGAGGAGTTTCCACCTTCACTACATTTCTTAGAATACAATTCTGCTCTCTTTGTGAGTGTATGTACGGTTTTCCAAGAGAAAATAAATAATCTAATACGGTTGTCCTCACATCACTATGTCAGCCAGAACACCACTTTAAACCATGCTTTAAGCCGTAGGATAGGAGACAAAAATGGAATGCACTCTCAAGAAAAAGATTTGTATACATTGGTAAGAATGCACCTTTTTTTCTCTTTTTCTCGTAGTATTTTTCTTTCTTTTTTGCTTGACACTGCTCACCAGGAAGATTTTGACGTCGCCATAGCAACAACTCGGTGGTCTGACTGAGGCATCAGTGCCATCGATGCTGTCGATGCACAGTGTGTCTTCGAATGCGAGCACACGCAGTTATACGCTCATTGAAGAGGCCACTTTGTTCTCGCCAAAGATATTGCGGCATGTAAACGGCGATTAGCACGGAATCAAGTGGGGGGGGCGGGGGGGGGCGCTGTTAGGGGGCGTGTCGAATTAACTCTGGTGATAATCATGTGGATTTATGGAAGGAGTCATCTTTTGACCCTGCTTGGATATGCTACATTAGTACTCGTTGCATGTGGATTCATGTTTTCATTTGTGCAGAAAAAAAAATCGGCTAAGAAAGATGACATTTTAAAAACGTTATTCAAGAGAATTTCTTTCACATGGAAAATTGGACATGTTTAAAAAAATCTGACGAAAAAGAAAAATGCAAAGATTTTCAGAAAATCTCACAAAAGTAATTACCAAACAAAAGTTCAAAATATATTTCATCAATTTTTAAAATATATATTGTATATTTAATAATTTTCAATTTTCTCAAGAAAAAAAAAAAAAAAATTTATTTGTGTCCAATCAATCAAATTGTATATTTTTGACCCAAAAAAAAGTTGTTATGTTTTGGGCAAAAATATTGTTTGGGAATTCTTTGGAGAAAAAAAAATATATATTATTTTCCCTTTAGAAAAAAATTGGGAGCCAATATTTTGGAGAATAATTTTGTGGAAAAAAAGTGTCGTATATTTTTATTTTATTTAGTAATTTTTGCGAATAAATGTTCCATACTTTCTGAGAAAAAAGTTTCTATTTAGAAAAAAAACATTTTTAAGTTAAAATACTTTTTGAGGAAAAACTTGTTCTTATGAGAAAAGTTGCAAAAGTTATTATTATTATTATTTTTTATTTTAAACATCAGATATTTTGGGTGGATTTAAAAAAAATAAATAAATAATAATGCTGCCACGCCGCTGCTGCAGACCAACAAAGAAACAAAACCTGGTTTGCTTGTGCCAAGTAGTCCATCATCGCATGACGTGTTCGCTTTTCAGCAGAGCAGATGTCCATCACAGGAACAATTCGCGTGACCCTGAAAAGGCATCCAACACGTCCAATCACGCCTGTTGCCAAATCATTGGACTCCATTAAAAAGTTTGCTCAGACATCTGGCGGGGGATGCTTTTCCCATTTAGCTGACATTTAGAGCTGTGCTGGATGCTGGCGCGAAAACATCCCAATGGGACGCCGATAAGCCAAGAAAACTTGGGAAGGAATCACATTAGTCGCCTTTGTGAGGACATTGAATCCCGTTTTGTCACATGGGATACATAATCCGCCATATAGAGGTCGTATACTTTTTTTGTTGTTGTTTTACCCCACCGGCTGGCTTGAAACACAAACTTATTCAAAAAAAAACATATTTTAAACACCTTGTAAACATTTTTTTTTCATACACGACAAAGAAATAGCAAGCAGAACATGCATTTACCTTTGAGAGGCGGGGTATGATGGGGTGACGTGATTTCGGCGAGTTTGTGTGTGAGTGTCTGGTTGTGAGCTGTGGCCAACAGCAGCTTCATGGGTCTTACTGTTGTCCCGGCGTTTAATAGATAGATTAAAAGCGCATCGATGGTTGTGGCGAGGGCATTACAGTGATTATATTGTTAAAAATTCATTTTAAAAATGTCACCTAAAAAAAAAAAAAAGCGGTATAGTGGAAGTCAGGATGGTGAACCATTGATATAGTTTTTGAGGGTAGACTAGACAAACATTTTGAAAAAAAAAAAAAGGAATGAGGGGAAAATGTTGAATAAAAATGTGTGGGAGAATGTTTTTGCTTCAAATTTGTGTATTTTGTGGGTGATATATTGTGCAATTGAAATAGTTCTATGATAATAATTGCATAGTTTAAGATTTTTCTTGGAGATTTAAAAAAAAAATAGAATGAAAATATACTTGTCATTTTGCAAAAAGTAAGATACACTCCTGAATTCTTTTTTTTTTTTTTTTTTTAAACACATTTTTCTGAATAAATGTAGAATTTGGGGGTAATCTAATTGAAATGTAAAAAATGACTTTTTCGAGAATTTTTTTTTTCTAAAATAACTTTTTTTACATTTACCTGTATTTTATCATTTGAAATAATTACCCTTTCTGGAAAAGAAATCACAATTAAAAAAGAAATTTCACCAAAGATTATGACTTTGTCTAAAATAAAAGCTTTTATTTTTCCTCTTAAGGTATAACACATTGTTTTCCTCCAAACAGCGGATTATTTTTTTTCTCTTAACAAAAAAAGGAAGGACTGCGTATTACAATTTGAGGTCATAAACTTAACATGTACACATTCATTCCACATTGTTGAAAACAGACAAAGTGAGAAACTTAAGTTCCAATAACCTTTTCTAGAGTTTGCGCAACACGTCTACAATATGGAATTCTGTCTTATGGCTTTACATTTGAGAGAAGACACACACACACACACACACACGCACACACACTCCAGCAGGTCTTTGAAAAGTTAACTTTCTGGGGTTGGAAAAAAAAAAGACAAAAAGTGGCGTTCCGTAGTGTTTATTCAAAGACATCTCCGAAATGTCTTTCAAATGAAAGTCAAGCACTTGAGGCGCCTGCAGCTCTCCAATAAAAGTATCCACAAAACAGTCCTTGTTTTTTGACTTTATTCCTTGCCAAGAAAGACGAGCGCTTTTACAGCGCATACGCACGTTAAACGGTGCACAGTCACACACAAACACTAAATGCGAAGCTGCTTGACATACAGTTAAAAAATGTACGTTCAGGATTAACCTTGAGCAATAGGCTGACTACATGCTGCTTCACCGTGCCTAAAGTTATTGAGTCCAAATACGCTTTGTAAAAGGGCAGAAGTAAATGGCTTACACAACACTGCCATCTGCTGGCTGCAAAGGGCGTTCACGTGACACTTCTTTAGAGACGCCATCAAGAATAATAATAATAATAAAAATAATAATAATAATAATAATAACAAGGATAATAATAATAACAATAATAACAATAATAATAATAATAATAACATGTTAAAAAAAGAAAAAGAAAAAAGAAATCCAGAAAAAAAAATGATGCCCAAACAAATATTTTACTTATTTTAAATTAGACCTGTGCTATCACTGTGCAATAAATGTCTTAATATGTTATCCACCCAGCCGCTGTTCGCTTCCTCCATTGCGAATTTGGTGGCCGGGGATGGTCCATATGCTGCTTCTGAAGACTGACAGTCCAAGTTCATGTCCAACGCCTTGTCTTTTTGTGTCCTTTGCCACACTTTTCACTCGTCACTCGTGGGCAGTTTTGGGTTCCTTTTGAGGAAATATGGTAGCCACTGCGTTTGGTTTTAACCTTCATGACCTGAGCCCAAAGTCTTGGGCAGGTGAACTCTTCCAACCACATAATCACACTGCATGGACGCTTATCTTGTTTTGTTTATTCTCCATTAATAAAAATTACATCCAAAAGCTGTGCAGTGTGCTGCGCAGATAAAGTTTCAACAAAATGTATGAAACTGGAAATTTGTTTCGAGTTACGCTAACTAAAGCTTATTTAAAATGAAAGGCGGACCAGCCTATAGGCGATTACTATTTGGTCCGGGGCCGGACAAAAAGACGCATAGACGGATGGCGATATGCTACCCCGGCTGCAGGCGATAAACAGACTGAGAATTTTTTGTAAAATTCCCAGGCTCTGCCCATGAGACTTCTGAGTCAACCATTTGAGAGTTCCAAACAAAAAAAAAATGGCAAAAGAAAAGAAAAACAAGCATTCACGGTACAACCCTCACTTTTAGAGCCTTGAGGCCCACCATACTTGCGTAACATTAACGTAAACGAGACGTTCTTTTGTACCATGATTCTTTAATGATGTACATTGGACAGTACACACACACACAAACAATAAAGTAAAGTGTCAATAAAGAAATATAGCTTCTCATTCAATGTGATGCTTGACTTTTGATTCTGGTGAGAGGAGCGGCAGAGCGGGGAAAAAGTCGGTTGCAGCATGTGAGTGGGCTGCGGCTAAGGGGCTGGGCGGCGTCAACAGGGACAAGGATCAGCGACCTGTCAGTAAATTTCACTCCGTTTCAAGATGTACGGCCGCCGAGACTTGGCTGTGTGTGTGGCTTGCCTCTTGAGAATGTACGGCGATTTGCGCTTAAGCGGAGCGTCACCGCCATTTCCCGCCATGTACTCTCTGGAGGCGTGGCGTAGCTATAGGAAGAAAAGAGCACCGTTGGTGGCGTTACATTTATAAATATATTTTTTTAAGTCACCGTTTCATTTATTTTAAGGGTTTTTACAGTATATAGTGGTACCTTGACTCACAGAATGCAGAATATGTATTTTTGTATAGCTCACCCAGTCCTGGCGACTGTGCAGCAGCGCTCTACAGATGTGCTGCAGGCTGTAGAGTTCCTCCAACCTCTGGTGGCTCCACTCCTCCTCCATCATCATCTGCTGTTCCCCTTCCTCTTCCGCCTCGTCCTCTTCTCCAGCCTCCACTTCTGCCTCCTCGCCGCTCCTCCTCCACCACGCCGCCTCCTCCACGTCCTCGTCCCCGAGCCGCAGGCCGCCAGCCAGCCGGCACAGGTTGACGAGCGATAAGCGCCAGTAGGGGGCGCTCTGTTTGCTTGCTTGTTTCAGCTGTTTCAGACAGAAGGATCAGCAAGGGAGGATTCAGTTAAGTGAGCGAGTCATTCGTCGATGTTTTTATTTATTTATTTATTTTAAAGAAAAACACAAAGCCTAAATGTGTGAATGTAAAATATATTATTTTAGTCACGCAATATTACTCATCTCATGTCTAGTGTTTTATTATTCTTTATGTATTTATTTATAAGTAATTAAACAAATTGTGTAAAATAAATACAAGTATGAATAAATATATATGTAAAATCCTGTAGTTTTTTTACTATGTACAATTAATTAAACAATGGTTTAATCACATATATAATTATTTTAGCGCAAATAAAATTTGCTAAATTAATACAATACTTATTACAGGACTTTGGATATAAATGTGAAAAGCTAGAATTGATACAAAACAGTATTTTTCATTTTAAAGTTTTTTTACTTCTTCCTACTCCCTTTGAACATATAAACTAATGAACTAAGATATGTATTGAGCTTTTTTCTTTGATTGTTTTTCATATCTTTTATGTTTTGTTTATATATTCAATAAATTAATCAATCATTTAAATAAACAGTTTTTTAAATATTTATTTCACTTTTGGGGCGAGGCACAACAGAACAGTACCAGTGACGACGACCAACAAAAATGTGATGATAACCACAGAAAAACTATTTGGAGTTCAAATCATCATTGAAGCAGGGGCGGGGAAAGTATTGGCCACATGCTGCCCGCTCTGTTCTTTAATCTGGCCAGTCAGCAATTTGACCTACCTTACCTTTACCTTGAAACAGCAGGTCTGAGTTGTTGGATTTTAAAGGATGCCTGGAAATCGCCAAATTGAGCCTAAAATGGCTGACTTCAAACCAAAATGGCGCACTTCCTGTATCTTTTCTGACATGGCTTCTTGATAGATTTTTGTGGGTCACCGGAAGAAAAACATACCTACCAAATTTCATGTTGTGAAGCAAAACTAATTTTGGGAGTCAAATTTTGTAAAAAAAATCTCAATACCAAACCGATACTGTATAAAAAATGGTATTTCACTTGTATAGCGCTTTTCCGACTATTAAGACACTCAAAGCGCTTCACGCCGAGTTCGCATTCACCTACTGATGGTACAGCGTCAGGCGTAACTGGGGTTCACTATATTGCTCAAGGACACTTCGACATGATCACAATTATGGCATTGAGACGACAACTGAGCTACGCCATCTCCCACGTGTGTCCATCTTTAAACTATCCTTGCAAATGACTCCCAAAATATCCCATTTAAACCAAAATACAAGACTTACTGAAACTTTCATTGAGACCTTTTTTGTGGATTTACTTTACAATAAACCTGTCTAGCAAATTTCATTTTAATCAGTGAAACTGACTTCAAGAGCTGAATTAGATTAGTCATTCGTATACTTCTTTGAAGGAGCAACATGGCAGACTTCCTATATCTTTTTGAGCATGGCTACCATAGTTCACGTTGCCCAGTAAAACTGGCTTCAGCGGCGGAATTTTCCACAAATTCTACGGGCGCGCTCCTAAACCGCTAGCGATCATCAAAATTGTGCTGCCACGATTCACCCACGCGTAACGACAAAAATGCAGTTTAGCATCGCCGTAAAACTAGCGCACGTGCTTTAAATTTGTATAGTCGCTTCAAAAGAAAATCAAAATGGATGACTTTAGCGTGCAGCTACGACTATCCGGTATGATATTTCATCACGGGGCAGATCGTTCAGTGCCCCAGCATGGCCAGCAGATGTCAGTGTTCCTCCGTGAACTTTCTATTGAACACAGAATGGGCGGTGAGAACTTTGTGTGGACGGTTGTCATACCTTGGAAGCAATCAGGCTGCTGAGGAGTTGTTCTCCCAGCTCCTGCTCCATGTCTGACGACGAAGAAGAAGTTATGTTATTAATATTGTGCAACATAAGCACAGGACAGAACATTAGGCACACCTGCAAAAACTCATCAAATCCAATACAACTATCAACAATTTCACCTTAGAAAAAAAAAAAAAGAGAGGTGTTAATTTAACAAAATGTTATTATTGTTATTAGTAGTAGTAATGGTACTAAAAAAACAACAAATAACATTTACAACTATTTATCAGAGAAAGATTCATTTACATTTATATCATTATTACTATTATCATCATCATTTCATTATATTTATAACTAAAATTATCATCAGAGTCAATAATCATAATATTGTAATCATATCTAATATCACCAAGTTTGCATGTATAAAATTATTATTATTATTATTATTATTATTATTATTATTGGTGGTGGTGGTGCTATTAGAAACACAACAAATATTAATTGGAATGTCTTACGCACACTCAGTGAACACTTCATTAGCTACACTACCTAATGACATCCAATAGTAAAAAGTGCCTTTTTTTTCCCTAGAGATTATCACACATCGCGTCATACTGAGACTTTCCGTTCAGGTCTAAATATTAGGAACGGCTCTCGGTGTGCGTGATTGTGAGGCGCAGTGTGTGACGTGACTACTAAAACAGCTCCCATCATAGATGAATGTCAATCCAAAGTGAGCATTTTATTGTCCGGAGTGCATTTTACCTGCACAGAGCCCACTGCAGGTGAAACACAGCAGCAGTAGCACACAAGCCAAATTAGCCTGCATCTTGACAGCTTCAACAACAACAAAATAAAAAAAAATAAAAAAAGGAAAGAAAAAAAGCAATGAGTGAAAAATCGAAAAAAAAATGTAAAAAAAAAAAAAAAAGTAAGAAAAATCCCAGATGTGGCCCTGATAAGAGGGAGTCTTTTAGTCCAAAGAGGTGAAACTTTTTGAGGAGACTTCTCTGCTGCTGCTTCTGCTGCTGCTGATGCTGAGGATGGCTTGGATGTGAGCCCCAGCTATATACAAGCGTCCCCTTCGAGACCCCCCACCTTCCCCTCCCCTCACCCACCGTCACGTCTTCATACAGATGTGTCATCACACGTCATTCCGCCGTCATGGATTTGTCGACGAGTGTCATTTTATTATTTGTTTTATTATTTGATGATGGGATGGGGTGGGGGGGGGGTTATTCTCTTAAAGTGGGGGGGGGGGGGCAGATTTGGCTCCTCAACCCAGCATCACTGAAGCTGTGCTGGTGATTCATTCACACCTGAATATACATTCCTCCATTTTCAATAGCGCTTATCCCCAAGAGAGTCACGGCTGTGCTGGCTGACTTCAGGAAAGAGGCGGGGCACACCCTCAACTGGTCATCGGCCAATCACAGTGCCACTTATGACTGATTAAAAATATGCAGAGAGACTTATACATGACTTGGACTCTTTCTGTTTCAAGAGTTCCTCATGAGGCTTCGGAGAGCTTGTGTGGATGTGGCGGATACACTGACAGTTCAAACCCCCCAGTGAACTCTTTCCCTACTGTTGAATAATAATATTACAGTATATACACACGAATACAGGATACATGAATTGGACTATACAGTATTTATGTTTCGAAATTCCCCCACGATGCTTCAAAAACCAACAGGTACATGTTTTTGCAAGAACCTGAGCAAATGTGGTGGTTACACAGACAGTTGGCAGAACTGTTCCAAACTTCGCAGTGAACACTATCCACAACCGTCCCATATATAATACACACACGGCGTCGACTCTTTTTGTTTTGAGATTACGAATGACCCTTCAAAAACCAAAAAGTGCATATTGGCAAAATGTGGTGGGAACACAGACAGTTCTCAGGACTGCGTTAAGATCCCTCTTGAACACTATTAACACTGTCCCATGAAAAATATACAGCATGAACATTTGCACTGTTTCTTACCATACCACGTTAGTGGACGTGGGTCAAATACAGTATTTCAGCATGTCACACAAAAATATATCAAATTTCGGGGTGAAACACTAACATTTAGGGAATTTTTGATGTATTTCTGTCAAATTTACGTGAACAATACATAATGGTTAAGATGCACGTGCCATTTCTTCAACAAGTGTACGCACCAGTGTGTTGCAGTACCTCCGTTGGCCGCGCAGGTGCATGAGGGCAGTGTTGTGCCAGTATAACGTCCCACTGTTGCCTCCTCCTCCCTCCTCCTCCTCCTCCTCCTCCTCCTCTTCCTTCCTCTCCTCCTCCTCCTTTTGAGTTCCTGCCGGGACAACAAGGAACTTTTTGTCAGTTTAGCGCAACAAAGTGTGCGTCGTGCTGCTTGCGAGGAGTTTGGACCGACTGCAATGGCTCCATTCGGGAAGAACTTCCTAAAAGCTCGTCTGAAAAACAGGTAATTTGAAACCAAACCACCATGTGAGCCCCTTCAGGGGGGTTTACATTACATTGTCTCTGTGAGGGGGGTCTTTTGGGTGGGAGTTTCCGTGCAAGTGGAAACCAGGTCAGGCATGTTTAAGTGTTCAAAATGGCAATGCAATTAACTTAAAGTGATACTAAGTGGGTTGTTGCAAGTTTTTTTTTTTTTTAGTCAGTATTTGAAGGAAAACAAAGCAAATGTTATCTTTAGATACAATTCACAAGTGCACTATTTCACTTCTTTGTGACTAAAATCCTTTAGTTCTCATTGAACAGATTTTATTTATAGTTTACTAGTTATGTCCCAAAACTAATGACCTGATACAGCTTAAATGCTACTAAATAGATCACTAAATGTCCACTAAAATCAATACAAAATATCTATATATTAATTTATTGAATCTATCGTTGCTGTCCTGTGAGGAAACACATATGTCCAATTTAGTTTTTGTTTTTTTTTCAGTTTAATGGGATGTCTGTAACACGGGAAGCCCATTCACATAAAAATTCGGAAAATATGGACATAAATGTTTTTCCAAAACTAAAAACCCCCAAAATCGCTGGTGGCCCCCTGATGGTGTAGTTTTTCACAAGACACAAACCGTGTACCTTGGTTTTAAAGCATAATGCTAACACATAATGGGAAACGCCATGAATAGCATTGGCGTCATGGTATTTTATTGGGTATTTGAAGTCAAATGGTGGCACAACACATGCACGACGTTAACATAACAATACTGACATACAATACAAAACTGTCATATATTCTTTATCCTCTGTGAAGAACAACTACTATTACTGCGGCCTACTGAAGGTGGACAAAGTGCAAACCCCAGACGGAGCAGCACAATGACCATTGAATTGAATAAAAAAAATGTGATTGTATTTAATTATCTCAATACTATATGTCTTTATAGAGTATCAGTGAGTGTTATTTTTTTAATTTAAAATTTTTGGTCCTTTTTTGTGAGGCTGGAGCGAATCAATAGCATTCCCATTCACTTTAATGGGGAAAGATGATTTGCGATAGAAGTATTTTGAGTTACAAGTATATAATATTAAATTAAAAAAAATATACAAAATTAAAATGACACTACATATCAAAAGCAAAAAATAAGAAAACTTTTTTACACTTTCTGTTTGTTTTCATGCGATTTCGAATGAACATTCCAGCTACATGCTCGGTAGAACGAATTGGTGTATGCAGTTGATATTTAATGAAGCTTTTGTCACATTGGGTCTTCCCAGTGATAATTAAATGCATGCAATGTTTGTACAGACGTTCAGTTGTGCGCCTCTGCTCTGTAATTACCTGCAAATTGCGTACACGCCCTATTTTTCTTCCTTTTTTGCATCTTGAAAGCCAACACTGTCATCACCACTTCTTGAATCGGCTGCGGCAATTTGATCAAGTGGCTCACTCTGCTTTTTCATGTATATTTTTTTTGAAGAAGAAGCGTGCGAAATCAGCATGCCACCCCCAGAAAATGCGGCCAAAAGCTCGCTCTGAGTGTTCTGGAGTGATCCAGCGCCATTCTTGACTAGATGAGGGTAGCGGCTGAAGCCTCAGCTGGCTTCTGTTCGGATTTAATTGGAGGGAGCTCTCCTTGCCTCCAAACGTTGTAGGAAAAAAAGTGTGGATTTTAGGAAAAATAAATTAATCAAATTTGCCAGAAATCCAGGCAGTACCTATAATGTACGTATTTGCAATCAATCTGGTCAACTTCGCCATCAAATGGAAGCTTAGACCACTTTATTAGGTACACTTGCACTAGCTAATAAGATGTACGTACAAATATAATAATGATTATAGGCATTGTGGCCCCTGGTAGCAGGGATGACATCGTTAGCAATCTGCTACACTTTATAATCGAACTAAAATAAAGTAAAACTACTTTACCTTTTCAGGAAAAATACAAGGATAAAATTACATTTTAGATATTTTTAAAATATATATTTTATGTAAAATATATATTTTTTGATGCAAGTTGTGTATACGAAAGAAAACAGACATCTCTCTGAGAAAAACGTGTTTTTTTTTGAAAGTCATGAAATTTGTGAATTTTTAAAAAAGAAATGAAAAAAGACATCTGAGAGAACTTTTTAAAAAAATTTTTTTAGAAAAAGTCAACATTTATCCCCCACAAAAAGTTTCTTTTTGAGAAAAAAACATTTTCTTTTACAAAAAAGGTGTTTTTTTTGTTTTGTTTTGTTTTTTAGAAAAAGGTCAACATTTATCCCCCCAAAAAGGTTTCTTTTTGAGAAAAAAAAACATTTTCTTTTGCAAACAAAAAAATATATGTAGTTGCATGCTTTGAGGAAAAAGGTGTATATTAATTAAAACGTTATACACTTTTGACAAACAACATTTGCATATTTTTGAAAATTATCTTTTATATTCTTGAGGGGTAAAAAGTCATGTTACTGACAAACAAAAAGATTATTTTCAAGAAAATGTTGGTTATTTTCCTTCATTTCACAAAAAAATACACATTTTCAATCAAAGTGTACAATTTTGAGCTTTTAAGAAAAAAGTGTATTTTAGAGGATAGAAAACTTTTCAGCTATATCTTAATTGTGTGTGTGTGACAAACAAAACCCCAAAATCTCTGGTGGCCCCCTGATGCTGTAGAACCCAAAGTGCCTCATGGACGGGTGCGAAGGTTGTGTACCAGTTGTTATTGTTAGATAAGTAAGGGAAGCGTCGTGTTGTGTCTCTGCACACAGATCACAAGTGCGACTCATCCCGCAGATAAAGATGATGTTATTTCCCTCATTCCCCGCCCAGATAAGCCCACCGACAGGAAGCGCTGCCCGTGTTCTTCTTTTCCGCTATGCTAAGCCAATGTTTACCCGTCTTTTTCCTCAAAACATCAAAGCCCCATCAACCCTTTTCCCACTGCTTTGGAGATTGGATATGTGGCCTAACAACGGATGTCTGCTGTGTTAAAAGAAATAGTGGAAAGCCAGCAGGGGAGGGGGGGGGGGGGGGGGGGGGTCGGGTGTGAAGTTTAACGCCTGCACTCACCTCTGTACTGTGCTATCGCGTTGAAAGCAATTAACAACTCTTTTGTACGTCAGATGTGACGCTGACGATGGGGATGGCGTGTGGCTGTGTTAAAGCGCTGACATTTTCAAAAATAGCTCACCTTTGCTGGGTTCTGCGTGAATGGTATCGTCACGGAATGGGGTGGATACTGATACTGGCGCACCGATACCACACGACCAGGCTGACAAACTTTCCGGAGTAGGGGCCATGTCAGCCATGTGGAGATCAAAAAAATCTTGGAAAAAGAAGAATCAATGTAACTTAACAACAGATTGCTGTACATAAGATCAAACATAAAACATAAACCTGTCGGTTTTTTTGTACAACTGATTTCAGTGGGCTTTTGTACCTGTAATGGTGAATCACAACAGTTGATTTAAATGAAATACATAAGAAGTGACTCCAATCCGGCTGCTGAAGAATTTCCACCGGAGGTATAGGGGATTACAGTACCAGTCAAAAGTATGGAAACAACCTCTAATTCAGTGTTGTTTTTTTTTGTAATTATTTTTAAAAATCCTGGATTGTAGATTAATACTTAAAGAAGTCAACCCAAACATATTTTTTTCAAGAATATGTTCTATGCAGGCCCACTAGTTGAAACAAGGCATTCTGATAAATATTGCATTTGTGGAATAAGAGTTAATCCACCCGTTTTTAACCATCTCAGGGGGCGGCCATTTTGTCACTTCTGTCGACTGAAAATGACATCACAACTACTCAGGGCTCCAATCACGGCTGACTTGTTTTCTGAAGCTGAGCCGTGATTGGTTGTTACCTGAGCCCTGAGCGGTTGTGATGTCATTTTCAGTCGACAGAAGTGACAAAATGGCCGCCCCCGGAGATGGCTCAAAACGGCTGAATTTTGCTGCTTAACTCATATTCCACAAACGCAATATTAGTCAGAATGCATTGTTTCAACTAGTGGGCTCGCATAGAACATATTCTTTAAAAATATATATTTGGGTTGATTTCCCACTTTAAATCATCGGCATCATGAAGAAATACTGATGGAATTATTTACTAATCACAAACATGTTGATCAAAACAGACTCTGCTTTATAATTCCTGGAATGACTTTGAGTTGTCAGTCGTGCATCATAAGAGTTTAGAGCTTGAATGTTTTGATCTCTTCATGTGCTTGAATTTGAAAGTTTTTTTTAATTTGTGCTGTCTATCTGACCAATACGTTTGCCATGCACTTTCCTGATTGAGGTTGCTACTAATGCTCACACAGTGGCCCATGTGTTAACACAATGAGCAAATTTCAGTGGAAAAGAACGAGGCAAAGGGCATTCTTGTACTTCCTGTCTGGCACAGGAAGGGGTGATTGTGCCTGAGGATAAATGCAGGTGCTTCCCGACACACACACACACACATGCTGTACCCTCTTTCTGCTCTGATTGTGTTCATCTGCCACTGTGTTCACAATATAGTTCATAATAATAACTTTTGTACGTTTTGACATGATTGATGACTTGTTTAACTAGACGAACTTGTAACACAACATTAGGTACACTTGAATTCTGTACTGTACTGTACTGTAATGACATCAAGTACAAGCTGCAGCTCTGCCTTCACAAAAGGAGAGTGGCGCTGACTTGTTTCTTGAATATGTGACTGATTCTCTACAGTATATGACATTTGTCTTGAATATAACTTTTTTGAATGAGTGGGTCAAGATTATAGGATTTTTTTTTTCCGGAATCATATGCATTTTTTTGTTACAATTTTCTTTTTTCTAGAAAAAAAACAGCTTTTTTAAAACTCAACTTTTTTCTCAAATTAAAAGTCAGTGTAATATAAAATACTGCATTATGAGAACAGTTTTTTCTCCATAAATAACTAATCATTGAAAAATGGGCTTTATTTATTTCTTTGCTTACAAAAATGTATAAACAAATTATAGAAAAATCTATGACTTTTTAATTTTTCTTGAATAAATAGAGTGAAGATGTTTCTAAAAATTCTCAAAAATATCATCTGACTTTTTACAAAGATGTGTATTCCTCAAAAATATCAAATCAAATTCTAGAAAACTCTGACCAAAAAAAATATGACTTTTTCTCAAAAATATTCAAACAACTTGTAGAAATATCTGACACTTGTCAAAAATGTGTTGTTGTTTTTTTCTCTCTCCCCAAACAAGGAAACTATAGAATAAGTTAATAGTTTTTGTCAAACATATGACTTTATTTTCCAAATATTTAAAAATACATTTTGGAAAACCCTTTGACCCTTGTCAAAAATGTATTTTTCATGAAAACTGAAAAGTTAATTCTAAAAAAAAATCGGATGTTTTTCTAAAAAATATCAAAAAAAAATTTTTCCGTTCAGATATCCGTTTCTCTCAAAAATATCAGATTATTTCCTATAAAATGTATACATTCTTTTCTTCCAATACATTTTTCTCAAAAATACAACCGTGGAAAATACACACATTTAGATTAGGATAAATGAGACGCCTCCCCTTGAGAAAACAACATCAAGAGGTAGCATCATCTATTAGACCAAGCGAAACGGGTCCGCTTTGCATCCCTCTGTTTCGTTTCCCACGTGGATGTGAATGCAAAGTGTGTTTTGAGTGGAAGTGGTGAACAAGTTGCAGGGAATTTGGCAGGCATGCAACAATGCAAGTTAATGGTTACGTGGACCCTCTGAGCTGAGTGACGCATTGAACAAACAAATCATCCAAATTCTGCAAGCCGGCGTGACTTTGACCTCAAAGAGCATTACACGATTTGGTGCCTCAAGGAAAGGAAAACAACGTAATTACACTTTGAGGTAAAAATCGGAATCTTACCAGTATAAAGAGAAGATGTAGCGCTTTCTTGTTTCAGTTGATGTACAAGATTATGCTCTGTTGATGCTATGGTCTTAAAAGGAGGCATAATTTGATCAGCATTTTCAACAACAACAAAACATTTTCGAGGGAATTATTGCTTGTTCTTTTAAAGTTAAAACGTTTTACATTGTTTTTAGAAAAAAAATATGTGTTTTTAAGGAAAAAATGTCTCCCGTGGGGAAAAGCTACTTATTTAGATAATAGTATTATACTACAAGAAAATGTGTGTATGTTTTTAAATAAACGTCAAATAGTGGTTTATTTTCAAGAAAAATATTATTTCAAGAGTAAAATGGTATCGTTTCATGAAAAGTCACATCATAATTTCAAGAAAAAGATATTTTCTACAAAGGTATGTTGGAGAAAAACAAATTCATTTGAAAAAAATTGATTAAAAATAGTACATTTATCAGGAAGAAAATTGTATAATTTATAAATGACAAATGGCATATTGGGTGGAAGAAGTATTTGAGATAAACCCTTATTATTATTTCAACAATTAAGTGTTATCGTTTCAAGAAAAAAACCCACATATTTTCAAGAAAAAGGTATTTTTGACAAAAGAAGTACATTTCAGAAAGACTACATTTTATGAGGGAAAAAAAAATATCTAATGGGAAGAAAATTGGATATGTGAAAGAATATAATGTGTATTATCAAGAAAATGTTTTTTAGGCAAAAAAAAGTTGTATATTTAGTGGAAAAAGAAACGGATTACCGTATACTTTTAAGTCATATTTTGAGACGAAAAAGAAGTGGCATATTTTCAAGAAAAATGCATACATTTCTACAAAAATGACTAGGGTTATATTTTTCAGAAAAAACAAACGCACAATTTAATTTATCCCAGAAAAAGGTGGTTGCTACTTCACCCAAAAAAAAAAATTCAGACTGTAACTAAATATTTGTCCAAATTTTCAATAAAAATAAAAAAAAGGTGGCATATTTTCAAAAAAGATATGCTTTGGGGAAAAAAAAAGTTTGGTGTGAAGATTAACACTTGTCCCTCACTTCTGCCACCTTGTTGTGTCTTGTTAAGGCTTGGTTGTAAAGATTTTATGTCACCTCTGCATAAAGGCCCCCTTTCACACTGGCCATAAAAGCCAGCCTGCCAGAAGCACTGTTTCAGTTGCCGCTGGATTTCGCCAAAATACTACAGCGTGATTAAATGACAAAAGCAATGACATTAACTGTGATGACGCAAACATTTCACTTGCCATGTGGCTACTAAACATGGCGCACAAATCCAATCGGAACGTCTGGAAATGTCATGACTTTATTCGATTACCTGTTCCCACTACTTGGACGTCTGTTCCATTTAAAGTCATGTGTATTAGCAACGCTACATTAGCGCTGGTCTATTAGCCACATATATAGACACATATGTACTTGGAAAAAAAAAAAAGGATTACGGTGGGTTGTTACAGTCCAGAGGAAAAGGTAATGAGGGGCAAAATAGCAATAGTGGATGAGTCATAGCTTAATAGGATAATGATAAGACACCATGAAGGAATTTCATCTCCTGTTTGACCTCTCAGAGAATCGCAAAATGCTTGAAATAGTCATTGAATGTCTTGACTAGCCAATGGAAAATGGATCCAAAGTGTTCGCAAAGAGGGGTCTATAATTTACATGTACGAGGTGTCTGAAGAGTTTCTCGCACCAGTGCCACAAAAAATACATATACTGTAATTAATATCCAAACTACAGACTATAGGAATTAATTTCCCTTTGAAGTAATCCGCCTAGACAGGCTAAGTAAAGCTAACCTTAACCCTAACCCCTTGAGCTCGTCCACATCCTCAAATTGACCCCCTGATGACCCCAATAAATTTGGGAAAAAGGGGCAAATAAATCACACTGAGCAAGGGCGGGGAGGTTGCACCAGCATGGTGATGTTCTTCTCTGCAAGGAACCATCATATGTGCCCTGAGCGGGCATCGTGAGTATAGTGAGCGTTATATCTTTATCAGCTAAAAACGTTAAACTCAAAACAAATTATTGGTTAGTTCATGCATTATTATTCATTCAGAAAAGTATCGTTGCAGTTGTTTTTTTTGGGGGTTGCTGTTGTAAGTCTTCCTCAGGAAAAAAAAACAGATTTTCCCAAAAATATGTTTTTCTTGCAAATGTGTGAATCTTTCACCTGTAAATTGGTTACTTTTTTCTCAAAAATATACTGCTTTGTTTGATTGAAAGTTGGTGAATTTTTCTTGAAAATAGGTCTTTTTTTTGGTGAAAATACACAACTCTATTTTTGTTCGAAAACAACTTTTTACTTGAATAAATATTTTTTAAAATATGACTGTTTTTTAGTATACTACTTTTTTACCTGAAAGTTTTCTCAACTTTTATCTTAGATTTTTTTTCTGGTAAGTAAAGTAAATACACAACTTTTTTTTCAGTACCACTTTCTGGAAAATATACAACTTTTTCCTCAAATATATATAACTTACTTTTTCATGACAATAATCAAGTCTCGTGGAGATCGTTTTTGTTTTTGTGTAATCTTCACTAACGACCAAGTTGTAACAGAAGTTCAGGACAATCTCCTAGCAAGAGAAAAACATGAACACGTAAACACTTAAGACATTCATGTTCCTGTTCCTGTCTTCTCCAGGACAAAAGACAGCGAGCCCATCGCTGGGAAGGAGATCCAGGTGACAGTGTGCAATGAGGAGAAGGTAGTCTGCGGCGTGACGAAGCACACCACCTGTGCCGACATGATTCAGGCGTTGCTAGAGGATCACAAAACTGTCCCGGAGAGCAAGCAACTCCTGCACGGAGATCCCAAAGACTTCAGTCTGGTGGAGCGTTACAAAGGTTTCGAGAGGGCGTTGCCCCCTCTCAGCAGGATCCTGAGGCTGTGGTACGCCTGGGGGGACCAGAGACCCTGCATCCAGTTCGTCCTGGTCAAGAGCAGCGATGTGGCGCCTCAGCGGGCGATGAAGCCTACAAAGAACCGGAGTAGATACACCAGGAACCCTCAGGTTCTTCCTGTGGAGAAGCAGAAACGCGTAGTAAGGAAGGCCTTCCGGAAGCTAGAGAAACTCCACAAGGAGGGCAAGACACCTGCCGGTACTGAGGAAATTGATCACATGGTGCAACTCATCCTCAACCAGGACCAAACCATTCGAGAGCAGATCCAGCACATGGAGGATCTAGAGGTGGAGATCCAGAAGCTTCAACGGCAGGAAGACCGAACCGACAAGTTGGAAGCTTGTGGTTTGAACTTGGAGGAGCTTGACAAGCTCCTGCAAGCCAGTGACGATGTCCAGCAGCTGGAGCTTCAGGTCCATAGGCAGCAGGCGCTCATAGCACAGCTCTGTCGCGACATAGACGCCGAGCAGAGGATGGCGGCGAGTGCCCGGGAGGAAAACGCGTCAGCCGCTCCCTGTCCACCCCGTGAGGCTGATGAGTCGCTTCTGGCCGAGCTGGAAAGGATGCAGGCGGAGCTGAGGCGCAGCTACCTGGCTGGCGTGTCCGTCCACAGTCAGGCGGCTGAGGTAGACAAGCAGATCCGCTGCTCCGAGGCCACCTGGCTCTCCAGGGATCAGGAGTGCTGGCAGTTGGCCGCTCAGCTCAGATCGCTGGAAATGAGCGACGACGACCAGGAGATCACTGGTGGCAACACAAAGGTGAAAAATGAGGCCGGCGCGGTCAAACACGTCTCATTACCCATAGACATGACGGACACGGACTCGGACACCGGCATCAGCTCCACGCACAGCCAGGACTCGCTGTCGCCCGGACTGGACTTCCCTCCGCCGCTGGACACGGACGTCTAAAGGATGTCAGGACACGTAAATCTAAAGATGTCCGGAAACCTACGTCTAAAGATGTCTGGACATAGCTTTCTAAAGGATGTTTCCACCATTGGACACAGATGTGTAAAAGATGTCTGGACGCAGACTTCTAAAAGATGGGAGGCAAAGGATGTCTCAAGATATCTGGATATGGATGTCTAAAAGATGTTTTCACCACTGGACACAGAGCACACCACTCAAGGATGTCTCTACCACTGGACATGGATGTGTAAAGGATTTTTGGACATGGACATCTACACATAGACATAAAGATGTCGGAAAACGGATCGCTAAAGGATGTTTTATGCCATTAGACACAGATAAGACCTCTCAAGAAAGTCTCTATCACTGGACAAGGTTATATAAAGAAGTCTAGACATGGACATACAGTATCAAGACTTCTGGACACGGACCTCTGATGTCTCCACCACTAGTAACAGAAGTCTAAAATGGTTCAACTAGGGCTGTTCGATTAAGCGATTTTGAACCGAAACCGAATTTTCTGGATCAAACGATGTTAAAAACGTTCAAATCGGCACGTTCGATTTTTTAAAATTATTTTTGGTGTATCTAAGCCACCGTAGTTTCCTCTGCATTTCCGCTTCCCCTCACGAGCGCGCATACCGGAAAAACTACAACACCATCCATGACTACCGGTGATTCTGCTATTTGCTCAGGCAAGTGAGCGTTTAGTTAATAAGATGGGCAAATATAGATCTGTAGTGTAGTGTGTGCCCCAAATGTACAATACAACCGGCGAGCAAAGGCGTCCCTTTTTTTCTCCTCTACAACGGACCTCTGGTCATGACTATGCAACTGTACTTAAGCACTTGACAGTGCATTGTCTTCTTGAGTGACAGTTTTGCTCTAATCAGTGATTTATGTTTAAGTAAGACCAGGGAGAAATGTGAAAGGCTGTCTGGTTGGCAAAATGACTTGCTGACAGACAGTTTGGTTTACAGACTTGACTGAGTACCTTCTCTCATGTTGATGATTTCGTTTCAGATGGTATATGCATTTTCTCTTTTCATTATTGGTTTAATTAAGAGTCCACCTGAAATCTATTGACTAAATAAAATGCTGTTAATCCCAATGGATTGTTCTGTGTGTATTAAGTTAAATTAACTGGCGTTTAGAGTTCAAAGAAAGAAAAATTAAGTTTAAATAAAATACCTTCAAAATACTTCATTATTTTTTTTATATCACAAAGAAATCGTAATCGTAACATCGGGTTTGAGGGGAAACAATCGGGATTTTCTTGTCAGGCAAAATCGAACAGCCCTAATTCCAACACTACTGAACATGGATATCTACACTCTTGTATTACGACTTCTGAACAATGTTGGCACAAGGATGTCTAAAGCTGTCTGGACAAAAGCATCTAAATCATATCTATACCATGGATTTCTCAAAGATGTTTCCACCACCGGACACAGACAAGCTCTCCAAAGGATGTCTGAATGATATCTACACCACTGAACATGAATGTCTGCACTATTGGACAAGTGTGTCGGAGAAGGACTTGTAATTATCTTGACATTATCTTGTACTCCCAACTCAAATCATGCACGTGTCTATTTTTCAATATCCCGCATGTATTTGGAAACCTCGTCGGCCAGCCAGTGCATTTGAGCCATTGGGAATGCTCTAATCCCGCCATCTATCCTCTGGTTATCTTGTTCAACTTGTGTTGTCTGCTCTTTCAAATACTTTGCACTCGCACAAATCCGGCTTACTTCCTTGTTTAGTCCGAATCATCCAGAAGTGCCTTTGAGGATCTCCGGAACACTTTGAACTAACTGAACAAATACAAACTTCAAAAACCAGCAAGGTTCACTAAGTAGTTTCATAAATTTCTTTCAAAGCCATACTATACTTAATGTAACAGTGTTTTATATTAAAACTCACTAAGATGTACTGTATATATTGAGATTTATATATTTGATTACATTCGTTTCTTACACAATTGTACATATGCCCCTTGTTTATATCTATAGTATATTGTTTCCATTATCCATTGGAAATCGCTAGTTTTAGCTACTACAGTTGTGCAAAGGTTATATATTTATTCATCCCACAATTGTAATCCACACAATAAAGTTGAAATGTGCATCTAAACTTTCATAATAAAAGGATGAACATGTGACAAATTGAATTCGTTGTGGAACCTGTCTGGGTTGCAAAATTCTTTGAATTTGTTGTGGAACATTTCTGGGTTGGAAAATTCTGCAAAGTTTCTAAAAGTTGTACATGAGGGGGAAAAAATGGGGATGTACAGGATATTTACCGGGAATCTGAGCCTCTTTGAAAGCCAATGAACAGTATGACTATTTCATTTGACTTAATCCATAACATCACATAGTTGCTCTCCTTTGCCTTTCAGACAGAGACCAGCAAAGACGGGATATTTTTGCAACTGTGTGCGCTTTCACACTAAGAGTTGTTAAACAGGATAGAGACAAGCGCGTTCAACACAACAGGGTGAGAATTAAGTGTCAAGAGTTAAACTTCACACCATCGCGGCCTTCCACTATGCCCTTTCAAAAAAATGCCATCACGCCCCTGTTATGGCTCCGATACTACCTCCAAAGACCCCCCCCCAAAAAGTGCTGATCAACAGATTGTTGGCTTGAATAGGCTGTGTAAAAGATGCCAACTATTTTATGTCACACCAGACAATGATGTCATGCAATTATCTGGTTGCGGAATGCTGTGTTGCTGTCTGGGAGCGTCAATATCATTAGCTAGGTCCTAAAGGGAAATCGCTAGGTCTTCGCTTCATTTTGGGGGATCTCTGCGTGAAAGAGGCAAACGTGTAGGGTGTAACATATGATAAGAGAATGGTCTCCAGGGGGGGAAAAAAAAGTTATACATACGACTGACAGACTGCCTCTTTGTGCTCGAGACAGACGGGTCATGTTGGTGAGAGGGTATCAATTTCACGCTCAAAAATCCCTTAAACCCCTCCCGGGGGCCAGTTCAGCCACATCAGTTTATGTGGCTCGCCAAAGCAAATTACATCAAAAATATTACATAAACGGAAAAAAAACTACAACTATGCTTAGTCCGATATTTTTTAAAGTTTCCCGTCTATTGTTTATCGCCTACAAAATGGCCGTCCGTCATAAGCGGACCGGTATGTCCAGCTCTGTAAGTAACTCACTGAAGAACTACCTAGATAGCTAGCTATGTCCCTTTTTATAAAACCTATTCACCTATTAATCTGATGCTTGTGCTCTGCCGCCACAGCTTGTCTTGTGTGTTGCAGGGTCCGCAGCATTAAGAGGTTCAATTATGACGCCAGCTGCGCGGCGGTGTCACATCTGAGTTCAAGCTCCACAAGCTGAGACGCGTCCGACACGTTTGAGGGCCTCACGGATAATTGGCAGCACATCCAACAAGCGTGAATCATTTCATCAAACGGCCCAAGAGGCAATAAAATGGCACTACAGTACCACTACACCTACAAGTGTGTGTGTGTATCAACTGCCAGTTTTAAAGGCAGGAAATCATACAGAGTCCTCCTCCACCCCCGGGATACAAGTGCTGTATCGCTTACGCAGACCTCCACCAAGGCCAAATAAAACATTCCATCTGTCTGTATGACTTGAATCACAAAGTTGTTTCCCTCTGTCCTTTAGATAGCAGAAATGCGTATTACAAACAAGCAGGCCGTAATGTCCATAACAACAAAAAATACCCCGTTCTGAATCTGCAATTTTACTCAGATGCGTATGCCCCATTTGGAATATTGGTTATGTTGCGTTGTCCAAAACCTGTAAGCTACCTAACAAGCTACTAAGCTTGTACCATTTGCAACAAACCCAATAATGCACAAACCAGCTAAACGGTAAGAAACAAACCAACTAACTGACAAGCTAACTTAGAAGATAATCTTCTTCAATTTGGGTTTAAGATGGGTTAATCATGCTAATGCTTACTGCCCCCTTGGAATAAATAGTTATGCAATGTTACTCTAAAGTTGAAATCTACCTAGCTGCCAAACCGTGTTCCATTTGAAACTTGTGAGCTACCTAACTAGCTAACTATAAAGAACTAACAACGCTTCAAGCAGCGGTAATAATACTGATATTCACTGCCTCATTTGCAGTATCAGTTATGTAATGTTTCCATAAACCTGAACGCTATCTAAGCAGCTACTGCGCTAGCCAATGAGCTAACTAATGTTACTCCATTTGAACTGAAGAGCGACCTAACTAGCAAACAAACTATCAAACCCAATAGCTAACTCATTAGCTAACAAACTAACATTTAATACGTGTGAGCTACCAAACTAGGATCTCTTGTTTTTCAAAGTATGAACATAAATGATGTATGCAGCCTATCACTAAAGTAAAGGTTGAAGATATTAGCACTGTATGTCAGACACAGAGACGCTAACTTAAAGGCATATTACAGCTCCATTTCTCTCATACAGTATATGTCACTCTGGGGTTACCCATTAGCAGAACCCTTTTGCTGACTTTTGAAAGCTTTCCTAAACATGGCACTGCTAGCTTAACATTTAGCGACCATATCATGGAAATGTCAAAGTTAATGACACGTTGTTCTCGGCTAACGATGCCTTTGTTTCGGTTTTGTTGAGTTTTTTTGTATTTTTTTTTAACATCTTCTGATTTAATGTAGCCATTAACTGTAAGGTAGCAATTGGCAAGCTAAACGTGTGGGGAAAAAAACATAATAAGTATGGTGGAAGTAAATGAAAGCATCCACGCTGAAGTCTATTACAACAGCAAAGAGCTGTGGCAAGCGTTGGTTGTCGAGGAGCTCCTTTTGTAAACAAGGAAAATATTGATGTCTCCTGTGCTCTTCAGTCTGCCATCCTGCCGTTGATTCACCTGATTGGGGTTGAAAATGGCCATGTATGAAATATGAAACTCATGATGATAGACCAGCGTGCTGTACCAATGCTAGGGCTTGAATGCAAACATAAAAATGCAGCATAGCAAGAAATATATCTTTGATGTCTGTGTATCACAGGATTGGATTTTAGCTCCACTACACGTCAAATATATCAAACTACCGCCGTTGTGAAATGTTTATTAAAGACCCTAGAAATTTAAATTGTAGATTTAAGAATAAGAATAAGAATAAGAATGCCTTTATTGATCCCACAGTGGGGAAATTTTCATTGTTACAGTAGCAAAGATATAGGTCACACAGGGGCGGCGGCATAATGTGGCCATTAATGTATAACATTGACGGCAAACATTTAGAATCAAACCTATGTAGATATACGCAGTAACATGTGTATATACACATGTGTATACACACCAACCTACATCTACATAAAAAATATGAGGAACACTCATTTCGGCCTGTACATAGTACAGAGGAAAAAATACTCTAAGTGACAGTGCTGCAGTGCTGTAGTGAAATGTAAGGAACAGCATTGGATAAAAATAAAATTAGACTAACAGTAGTGGGGAATGTTGAGTATTGCACGGTATTACAGTAGTGGGGAATATTGGGTATTGCACGATACGAGCTCAATTTGCTGCAATGACTGAAAGACTTGTGATAATATCAACCACGTTTGATATCGTCTTAAGGCCAAGACTATGAAAATACTGATCTGAAACAGCGGAGATTAACACCTTAACGATCGAGATGACGGGAGCACACTGTGACTCCTGTAAAACTCTAAAACATCCTTTTGACTTTCAGTTTTTAGTATGAGACTGTGAAAATGATTAGGCATAAGCCCAGCATTGCCCGAACCAGACTGGTTCCCCGATCGAAATCACACGCGCTTTACACACTTCAAAGCCCACTGTGTTTTTTACCGTATATGTTGCCATGACGACTCACGAATACTCATTTTCTAGTGCTTCTGCAGCGGCATACTTAGAGGTGCATTTGCTGCAATTCAATCAGATTCCCACTAAACAAATAGCCTATTTACCATAAAAACACCATTGTGGCTAAAGTCTATTTTGGATAAACAACTTCCTGTGGTCGTCTTCGCTCAACAGGGGAAGGGGGGCGGGGGGGGGGGGACTTCAGATTTACACCGGCACAAAGACAGACACATTCCTCCCACCTCGCAGTGTGTGTGTTTCCCATCAGCTTTCCCATCATTAAAGGAAAAGCCAAAAGGAATGTGAAAGGTAGCAAGTGAACAGGCCTGTTTGATGACCTTATACTCTCACACGCATACACACACACGCATGCGCACACTCATGCACACACACTTACTTTATGGCTGTTGTTGTTAGGCTACATGCAAAATGTGTGAGAAAATCTCGTAAATGTCTAAATTGTAAAAACAGTCATGAAAAACAAAGCCTACATGCGACGTCTCCAAAAGTTGTGCGCATTATAATAAAACAAACGATAAATCCCCCATACAAAGGTTGCGCAGTTAATTAGAAAGTTAAGGACAGACTCGAACTCATTTGTGCCGTGGGCCACTTCATATTGGTGTCGTGGAGGGCCGTTATGACCCGTGTGAACCCGTATAAATGTATGATCGCCTTGTATTATCATATATACACAATAAATTGATGGATAACTAGTTTTGAAATCAGAAGCCAGTAAATAGTTTGTTCGACTATATTACAATGTATTTTAAAGGTGATTGGTAACAAATGCTTGCAATCTCATACGTTGTGTTAACAGTGAAGACAATTTCAAAGAAACATGTCAAGTAAACACACATCATTTACCTTTGCGGAGCCACATGAAATAATGTCGTGGGATCTGGCCCCCGGGCCTTGAGGTTGACACCTGTGGTTCAGGAGTTTGCAAGTTTACGTTTAAAAAAACATGAACAAAATCTAGTTAGTTAGTTAGTTAGCTAGCAGAGGCGCTCACTGGGAATTTGTTTACCTTCCAATTGAGTAGCAGCACCTGGGGCTAAAACCAAACTGTGGCAGGGTTTTTACTTCCTGGACCTGGATTTAACACCTCAGTTAGTTAGTTAGTTAGCAGAGGTGCTCCCTGGGAATTTGTTTACCTTCGGGTTGAGGAGAAGCACCTGGAGCTAAAGCCAAACTGTGGCAGGGTTTTTACTTCCTGGACCTGGATTTAACACCTCAGTTAGTTAGTTAGTGAGTGAGTGAGTGAGTGAGTTAGTTAGTTAGTTAGTTAGTTAGTTAGTTAGTTAGTTAGTTAGTTAGTTAGTTAGTTAGTTAGTTAGTTAGTTAGTTAGTTAGTGAGTTAGCTTGCAGGTTTATATAAAAATGACAAAATGAATATTCCATGGACTTTTGCTAGTTAGCTATTTATCGAGGTTGTTAATTGACTACTTTGTTGGCTGAACAATCAGTTAGCAAGGTTGATATTTTGCTACTGTAGCTCCCAGATGTATGTAAACAAATGACGTAGGTGGCATTCTATGGTTGTTTTTACTGCTCTCAAACATTCCTGGCTGATGTCAAAGCCAGAAACCTATTGATTTTGATCAGCAGCAGACTGAAGCTGCTTAGAGGTAGCACAGGAAGTGGATGTAGGAAGCCGCGGGTTTTGTCAAAGAAAGGTCAGCACTCATTATGGAGAGACGTACGCACACTGTAACCTTATTGTAACCCCAACATTAAAATGTTAAGTTTAAAAGTCTTCAAGGACCATTTGTGTATTTTGACCCTGAAAAGTTTTCCAAAGCATTCCAGAAAGCTGTTTAAAACAACATCAAAAAACCACATCTGCTTTTTCTCCTGCTTTTATTTTGTGCTTCTTCCACATGGCTAACTAGGAATCGAAATTTAGCACCAACATTCTAAAATGTGAATGAGAGGGTGGAATAGAATGTCACGTTCATGCGTGTATTAGTCTTGATCGCATGGCCAGACTGACATTTTTTTTTTTTTTATCATAATGCGTCTCTGGTATTGTTCACGAAGGCGGGCCAAATTTGGGGATCACTGCTCTAAAGCTTTGTTCGAATTTGTAGGCTGTGTCCTCCAAAGGCCGAATTTAAAGGCCCGGCATACCTCGACCGCACGCGGGTGGCCAAATTCAAGTGGTCTTCGAATCTAGCCTTCAAATTTGGGCTTTGTTTCCATGGAGACGGGCCCCAAGCGAAGCCTTCTTCGGAATACACTTTTGTAGCCCATTGCTTTGCTCTTCTTCTTTGCCGCTCTATGCCAATCTTTTTCTTCATTTCAACACTTCTTACGGTGGTTGTCAAGGGAGAATAGCAAGGCCTGTCCAAATTCGCCACAGTTTATGCAGTCCATGAATTTGGACACAGCTTACGTTTCCGAACGGTCAGCATGAAGGAGTGCGCGCGTGCGAACTCAGAACGTATTGCCGAATGTACCTCCTTGTAGCCTTTGCAAAGATATTAAATACAGTTTTAACCATGATTTGTCAAACTTTCACTAAGTGACAATTTAGGCTAAGGTGTTACACTCACTGTGTGTAAAAATGTACCATTCATGCGGCTTGTAGTAATGTGATTAAAGACATGTTTAATTGTTTTTGGCACACTCATTGCATCCCTGAATTAGATTAGCGGCTGCGGCGTGTGAACATAATCGGATTTATTTCATCTGATAATTAACACGTCACAGCGCAGGCCGATCACATTACTCCCATATAAGATTTACTTTGGAATAACTTACTGTCAATCACCTGTGAGACTTTTCACACTCCAGTCTCTCTGGAGGAAAACGACTGACTCTCATCTCACTCCATCAGCTTTCAGGACAGAAGTCAAGCACCACATTTAAATTCTATGAAGGTTTTTTTTTTCATTTCCTGAAATAAAAATCCATCCAGAGATTGTTTAGAGGCTCAAAGGGCTGTCGATAAAATGTTCTCACAACCGCAATTGAACTTATGATAACTAATGCTTTTTTTTTTTTTTTTTTTTGCATAGCAGGGTCCAATATTTTCCAGTTTTAATTCTGATGCGCTTTATTCTGTTATCCATTGTCGCTAACATAAGATTAACACAGTAGCTAACATTATTGCTAATATGATGGTTAACACAGTAACTTAGAGGTGAAGTCAACCCCAATTTTTTTTTTCAAGAATATGTTCTATTCAAGCCCACTAGTTGAAACAAGGCATTCTGATAAATATTGCGTTTGTGGAATAATAGTTAATCCACCCGTTTTTAGCCAACTCCGGGGGCGGACATTTTGTCACTTCTGTCGACTGATAATGACATCACAACTGCTTAGGGCTCAGGTTACGACAAATCATGGCTCACCTGTTTTCTGAAGCTGAGCCGTGATTGGTCGTTACCTGAGGCCTGAGCATTTGTGATGTCATTTTTAGTCAACAGAAGTGACAAAATGGCCGCCCCCTGAAATGGCTAAAAAGAGGTGGATTTTGCTGCTTAACTCGTGTTCCACAAACGCAATATTAATCAGAATGCTGTGTTTCAACTAGTGGGCCTGCTGGAAACATATTCTTGAAAAAAATATATGTTTGGGTTGATTTCCACTTTAAGTCATCGACCTTATGAAGAAATATTGATGGAATTATTTCGCAAACATAAACATGTTCATCAAAACAGACTACGCTTTATACTATGCCAATCATGGCTCACCTGTTTTGTGATGGAAAACATTGTGGCTAACATTATAGCATTACATACTGTAGCTTACATCTTGGCTCACACAGTTGCTAACTTCATGGCTAACAGTACAGTTAACAGCATGACTAGCACAATTGCTAACACTTAATCGCTTACATTGTGCCTCACATACAGCTAACATTACAGGGAACATTGAAATTAATAATACTGCTAACATTGTTGTTTACATGATATAATGGTCTACGTTAGTTGAAGTTTTTCTTTTTCCTACCTTTTCTGACATTTTATGCTGTTTCAACAGAATGTAAACATAACCTTTTTCAGTGGTACCATTTTCATTAGCCAAGGACCACACAGGGGACTAAAAGCAAATGTCAAACACAATTTTCAATTCAGATGAAACCTTGGTGAAGTTTTCGTTCCAACCCATTCCATTTTCCATTTCCATTTAGTGAAAAAATTCTTTGAGCTCTCACACACACACACATACACACACACACACACACACACACACACACACACACACACACACACACGAGCGCTTGCCGACCAAGTAAATTTACTTGACACACGCACGCCCGAGCAGGAATTTACGTCAAGGTCAAAGAATCTGTTTTTGCGTTTGTTATTATGCTGTCATTGTTATTTGTGATTGTGTCTTTCCAAGCAGGTGGCCAAACTGAGATCACTGAGCCCTTTCACACTGCAGTATTGTTTAATTCTGGCATGTACAGTAAAACTGATTTGGTTTGACGATAGCATTTGGAAAATTGAAATCAACTACCAACCAGTAACATCAACATCTTAGTTAAAATAATAGAAAACATAGTAGCTAACATCACAATTAACATGTTAAACATCATAGCTAAAATCTAATATCATCGCTACCACAATGGCTAACAGCATTGCTGACAACTATACAATAATCTACATTATCAAAATATTCAATGTTGCCGGCTAGACATGTCGGCACAGTGAAGCTTTAATGTGAAGCTCATAAAATGAGGTTTATATTGAGGATTATATAGGTGTGCTAATAGATGTTTATTGTTTACTTCACAAGCTGTATAGCACCTGAAAGCCGCTTGATCTTTTCTGTTTGGAGAGCATGTTAAGTTAGCAACTTTGCAAGTGGTGGAAACGGGTGCGCATTTGGTGGACAAGTGGTGTTCACATTTATGGACAAAATGTTGCAAATACCATTTTGTTGTTACTATTAGTTAAGACAGTAGCTAAAACCATGTGTTTTATTATCACTATTATTATTGAAATAATTATTACTATTAATGACATAATAATGACAGGCCCGCGGTTGGGCTGGGCTTTGCTAGCAGTCGAGAACAATGGAGGGTGTTTCCTGTTCAATCAAAGCTAGCATCAGTGCGCGAATGTGTGTGTGTAGGAGTGTGTTTGCGGGTGTGTGTGCGTGTGTGTGTGTGCTGCGCCCAGATGCTTCCACCTTAATGACTAAGAGGGGTCGCAACCCTGCATGCCCGCCGCCCGCCGTCGTGCGCAAGCAAAACAAACAGGTGCTGCCTGTGCCTGTCAGGACATCACGTCACCCAGTGATACGCCACATCAGCCAGCTGCGCACATAGAAGTCCACATGTGCCCGCACACACACAACAATCTTATTAGGGCTTTGATCATAGCTAACACGGTAGCTAGTAATTTTATTGCTAACATCTTCGCAAACACTGTTGTTAAGGTTGTCGCTAACGTTATGGGGAATACAGTAGTTAATGTCATTGCTAACTAATATTGTGGCTAAAACTGTTGCTAATGCTTTCTCTTTTTTGTTGTCTTTAGTGTTAATAAGAATACAATGTTATGCAGAGATGTACTTATAACAATTTCCTAGACAAATAATACTATTTATAGTCGTGGCGGAGATTTGGGGGGCATGAAATATTTTCTTCTTCCTATGGCTAACATCGTGGCTAATACTGTAGCTATTGACATTGCAATTTTTTTTGCTAACAATGGTTAATACAGTAGGAAGCATCATTGTTAACATTGTGGATCAAACTGTGGCAGATGTCAAAGCTAAAATAATTGCAGATATGATTAACGGAGTAGTGAAAATCCTAGCTAAAATCATGGCTGACACAATAGCTATGTTAACATCATGGCTAACACTGCAGCTAATGTCACTGCTAAAATAACTGTTAACATTATGGCAAAAACTGTCACAAATATCCTTGCTATAACATCTTTGTGTCGTGAACATCTTTGCTAAAATGATGGCCAACATCATGGCTTGCCCTGTTAGCCATGTTAGCGAGCTACAATACTAGGTGTGATGTTCAACATTAGTTTTGCCATTATGTAACTTAGCAATAATGTCAGCAATGATGCTACCTATAAAAAAAAGCTTTTTTTAAAGACATAATCTTAGAGAATGAAGTCAATTTGTGAAAAATACATCAACAGAAAACTGCGCCATTTTAGGGCTTTAACAATTAACTAATAAATATAGATAATAATAAATAATCATCATTGTTGTGGTTGAGCTTCTCCAGATGTTCTTTGTAATAATAGCATGTGTGTTGTTGGTTTGATGGTTTAGTCTGTACTGGTGTAATCTTCAAGGCTGTACTCGCACATCTTGTCTTGTTTGGACTCCATATTTGTTCTTAACTTCTTATCCTGTCATGTGTCTCACTTCTGTCCTGACAAAACTCACTGTTCTGTGTCATCACCTTTGCTTTGCGTCACAAGACTGAGCCATTCGCACTCATATTTTTTATTAATGTAGGTAACGTGACTGACCAAGTAAATTTACTTGATTTTAGTTGACTGACTGTGGTTAACTAGGTTTTCCACCTGAATGACAGTTAAGCAAATTAAAATCTTACTTTAAAACATTGCCTGTACAGTTAATAACGCTTTGTTTTTATTTAGATGATGTGGGAACATTGTGTTTGTAGGTAAGGAGAGAACTACAGTATAACATACAGTAGCATGTGAGTATGAAACTGGTTAGCAGAGCTGGGCATTTTACTAAAAATTCACGGTCCGTTTATCGCCTTCCCCCTACAGCTGGGTACCCTTCCGCCGTCCGTTTATCCGCCATTTTGTCCGGACAGAAAAATAGTACCGTCTTATGGGCCGGTCCGCCTATGATTTTAAATGAACCTCTGTTCGCGTTTCCGACTACAAACTGCGACCTCTGCTGGTTAGCGACACGGCTAACAAAGACTCAATTTGGTATCATGAAACTCTACTGCCCTATCGCAAATGCATTTTATAGTAAACAATACATTTTTTATTTTATTTTACTGCTTAAGAAATTGTATACAATTTCTTTTTGGTTAATTTTTTTAATTAGACCGTTTTTAAATGAATACCGGTACATTTTTTTAAATAAATAAACTTAACAGGAGTGTTGTGCTGTGAGCCGACGATGAAACAGGAAGGGATTTGCTGTAACAAGAGTTTTTTTTTTTTTTTAAAGTGTTATACAGTACAGCTCAGAAGGATTACAGGTCTCTGTGGTTTCTTGTTTGAATGCCACTCCCCTCAACCCCCCTTCACACCCCTAATTCCCTTCCAAACTACACCCCCCTAACCCCCATTCTTTAAAGCCAATTCTCCTGGTCTGAAGCCCGCGGCTGCAACGTGATGTGCATACAAAAATCACACAATATACCTGTGTGGCTGCAAAGTGTCTGCAGTGTCATGGATATGCAAGAAGAAGAAGAAGAAGAAGAAGAAGAGGGCTTGACAATTCAAGGATGAAACAATAGATCACAGAGCACATGGATCCGTTTGAAAATGTAACTGCTCTCATCCACCAACGCTTTTAAAAGACAAACATTTTAAAACATTCTTACCTTGATACTTAACAATATACTTTATTTTCACCATCCCATCACCCATACAGGTAACGGTAAAATAAATAATCGGTTCCGGGTCAAGCCGCTATTTACTGGCTTTCTGATTTCAAAACTAGTTATCCGTCAATTTGTTGCGAAAAATGTGATAATATAAGGCGATCATACATTCATCTGTGTTCACAGTCGTAACGGCCCTCCGAGGGACACCATGTGTCATGATGATGTGGCCCGTGACAAAAAATGAGTTTGACACCCCTGGTATATAAAAATATAGTAACTCCTAAATTGCATGATGTTGTGATGTGTTAATTGGTCATGTCCGTCTGACGGACTGTTTCGTTGCTTAATGAAAGAATACTTTTTTTCTGCGTGTCTGCTGTTAAGTGATGCTAACGAACGCGTGACGACGGGTTCGCACCTTCGTTTAGGATCACTTAACGTGCTAATCGAGCGTACGCATAAACTGCGGCTCCTTTCGCTCGGTTGCTGGTGCGTGACCAAAACTGGCTTTTCACACCATGACAAAGCGCTAAGAAACCAATGAGGAAGAAGAGCTCGCTTCTGTGCGCTAAAATGTTCTCTTTTCTACTGTACCTCCTTTTTTTTTTCCCCCGTCATCAGGACATTTTATTTGCATGAGTCACACCGCACGTCCGTGTGTGTGCGTGCGTGCGCCGTTACAAAACAGTTACAAAATGTAATGTGATCATATGCAAAATTGCAGTCTTATATGATGAAAATTGCAGGGGAGGAAACAGTTTGTGGGCCCGACTGTTGCCCTCCAGTCGTTTAGGGTGGTGCTAGCATAACACGCTAGCACTACAATACTTTAGCAAACATCCTACAAGTTAGAATATGACCATTTGCTATTTGGCCACGGTGAAAAGATGTCACGTTTACATTTTTATGTTGACCTCATTTTATGATCGAATGCCACTAGCGGAATTCTTGCGAGTGGTTTGATGAGTTTCTATCAAACGTTTCTTCTCTTTTGCCAAGAAACGTAAACCACGTTCATATGTTTTTTGCTGTTAAATTGCAACCTTTTTTCCCAACTTTGATTAACACACTTTATTTTGTGTGAAAATACTGTTTGGTTTTTTTTTTTAAAGTAAACTAAAAAATATACTGAGATTAAATACTATGGATACAAATCGAGCCTTTATTTTTTTCTTTACATTTTTTTTTCTTTTATATTTGTAGTCATTGACTGCTGTCCTTTGCAAGAAGTGAGAGTCCATTGCATTTTGTTTTTTCTCCGTTAAAAATGTGACTTTTTTTCAGGAGAAAAAATCATTTATTCCAGTAAAATTAATTTTATTCTAGTAAGGTATTTACTTTAATCTTTAAAAAGTATTGTCTTTTAATTTGTTGGATTAATTGTCTAAAAAAACCCCGCAATTTTATTTTTTCTTGTGTCATATTTTTCTATAAATGACTTCCTTTAAAAATATTTTCCTCCTATAAAAATACATATTTTCTGTTGCCTTTTTCTTTTCAAGATGTTGCCCTGCCCCTGAGTAAAGTTTTTTTTTTGTCTTTGTGCAAGTTTATATGAGAAGAGCAAATCCAATCAATTTAATTGTGTAAAATAATGAGGACAGCAAATGAAAGAAGCAATGTGGATATTCATTCCTTTAGTTGGTGTTGCTTTCATTTAATGGGCTAATCAGCAATGTAACAGAATACGCTTCAGACCACATTTGAAATCATTGAGTCCAATATTCATTTGATCCACGGTAAACAACCATACTGTCTGCTTTTTTCTTTAGCTTTTTATGACCCTTATTTTAAAAGAAGAATAGTACACCTTTTTTTTTCACTTGTCCGGCAGTGAAGACGTACTGTAAAGAGTGTAAAATCAGTTTTCCCTTGAAGGATTAAAATGAGGAGAATCAATCCCAAATTAAATAGAATTACGTGTAAATCAAAATTTTGAATAAATTTGAATTATTGCTATTAACAGTGGTTTCACTCTTTTTACACTTGTACGACTGATAAGAATGTTACAATAAATGGCAACGTGTAAACTGACTGAAATGAGTACAATAAGGGAAAAAATATTCATTTATTTAATTTGAATTATATATATACACACACACACACACACATACATTTTTACACTTGTATGGCAGTAAAAAATATTAAAATTTGACTTAAGACATTGTCTGCACGTTAATAAAGCTTTTATGATGGCCCCAATTTACCTACATATACCGGTAATAAGTCAATATTTGCTTTCAATATGTACATATTTGAATTAGCGGCCTGTGAGTCCTTAATGAGGCTGAGTGTTTTCTTTTGCTGTTTTGCCAATTAGCCACAATTAAGACCAGCACTTTACATAAGGTGCGCATCTGTGCCGTGTGATGAGGTCCGTGTCTGCCAGCGCTCGCACGCACACACTCGCACGCACGCGCACACACATCTAACTCCCTCACAGAGACATGATAATTATTATGAAAGTGAATGGTGAAGATGATAATGATGATGCTTGGAGGAGAAAAAACATCAGCTTGTCTGCGCGGAATCCCACAGGGGTCCGTCCTCCAGACCCTCGTCTTGTTAGCTATGTGGCCGCAACATCGGGTACACCCGAGGCAAAAGCACAAAAGCAGTACGGACCATTTTTGTCTGTTTGACATGCTTCAGCTGTGATCTTATTGACAACAGTGGTACAACTTTTTTTTACTTTTGGCAATCTCTCTTTTCTTGGGGAAAATTTACATGCTGATAAATTCTGTTACATTTCAGCGACGACGTCACGTCAAGTTTATGGTGGCAAAATTTGCAAATACAGCAAAACAAGGTCATGCTTTTTGTAGTAATGCGTACACGGTGACAAAACACACAAACGACGGACTGGTCGTCGGTCAATGTTTGGGCACATTTAGACCCCCCCCAAAAAAGAGTGTTGCTGAATAAATTCTTTCAAGCAAACTGATCAGTCACTGGACTGATTTGGATTTTTAAATTTTTTTTGTAACCCAAGCGATTGGTCGCTCAAGTGGCATGAAAATGCCATCAGAGGCAGGTTAGCGGGTTAGCAGGTTAGCACATTTGGCCGAGCGCGTCGCATTTTGAGAGGAGGCGATGAATAGGTTTGACCTTTAGCGAGCGCTGTGCGGGGGCATTAACCTTATCTGAGCGAGGCATAATTGCGTTGCGGGGACCGCTCGCTTGCTCATCCATCCTATGATGACACCTCTCCATACACTACGCGCCACTAAGACACGCTATTAGTGCGTTATGAATGTTTCATGTAGATCAACACAGGGACAATTTGTGTGCGTTTTTTTTTTTTTTTGGACAGAATTGAAATCGTAGTCATCATAATTTGCTGGCAGGCCTTTTTTTTTTAATTCTCTCATCGTAACGTCAGTCATTGAATGCAACATTCCTGACATTCAGATAAAGAAATCACTACAAGATGAGTTCAAGGTTCAGACAATGCAATTAAGCCTTTTCATGCTGCAGGTGGAAAAATGTTGAAGCCGCATCATAACTTTGTAATAATAACTCAATTGATTCTCAAGATAATGGGAGTGAAATGACATGAAGATTTCTATTGATTTTGATTTGGATGAGGAAGTGGCACGATAATAGTGGCGACGCGAGATTCAAAGGTTAAATCAAAACGTCGGAGAAAATGAAATTAAAAAAAGGATCCTCCACATTTCAGGACTTAAATGTCCTTTTACATCAATGATAATAAAATAGATATTGAGGTGGCATTCGTCCGAGTGGGTTGTGTTGTGACGGACGAGGTTATCATCCAGCGACCCTTAAGTCGCCTCCACGGCTTGGTAAGTGCTTTCACAGACACTCTGGAAAAAGAGGCCGGTGCCATGACGCACGCTTTGTTTTAACAACACACCTGCTCTGCCAATCATACATAAACTCTATATACATGCACTCTATATACATAGATAGTACATATAGACATATATATATGTACACTTTATATTATGTTTACGTATATAACGTATACACATACGTCATACGTATATATGTTATATATGTATGTATAAATACATACATGCATGCATAGTTTTATATATAAAGTATACATATATAAATTGTATACTGTAAATATATATATATATATATATACATATATATACAGTATACAATTTATATATGTATACTTTATATTATATATATATATATATACAGTATACAATTTATATATGTACACTTTATATTATGTTTACGTATATAACGTATAATGTACACACACGTTATATACGTATATATGTTATATATGTATGTATAAATACATACGTGCATGCATAGTATATATGTATTGATATAAGTACTATCTATGTATATAGAGTGCATGTATATAGAGTTTATGTATGATTGGCAGAGATGGTGTGTTGCTAAAGCAAAGCGTGCGTCATGGCACCGGCTTCTTTTTGTGTGTGAATCGACTTGCTACCTTGACCTAAAATTGACCATCCATGAATCACCGCACGTCACGTATCAAATCATCTTTTATTTTACAGATGCACACCAGGTTTGAATTGGTTCAAATTGGTTTGCTGTTGCTGATGATTGTGTCCTGGAATTTCATTTACTTGAATAGTTTTGCGTTTTGGAGAGCTTTTCATTGTTTTTGCATATTAATAAAGATGACAAAAGCTACGGCCGCAACATATCAAACACAAATCATAATGCCATTGAATCGAACCAAATCGAATTGTTCCACTTGAAAATGTACCGTTCTTGAATTGCATCGTACCCCGTGTATTGTACGGATACTGAATCGTCTTTTAGTGGCGAGATGCTCTACCCTAATAATAATAATAATAATACTGAGTAGTAAATTAATTCATTTTAATAAAGCATACAATCTGTTTTAACGATGCTTGATGTTTTTTTGATTTATTTTTGCTCAATTTAGTGGAGCACATTTAGTTCATTTAACTTACAAATGAATCCAAAGTTGAATTTCCATTACAAACATGATTTTGAAAACTGTATATTGCATAAGAAGCAAAGACGCAAGGTCGATAATCGCTTGGAGCAAATTATTTACGGCATGAAACACGGATTACTTTCTGTTTGGTTGCGTTCGTGTTGGATTTGTTGTGCAAAAGCAACTTTTGATGAGTCATCTTCATCATCATCTTCATCTCTATTTTCTTCACACAACAACGTCAGGCAGGAGAAAGACTAAAAACCCAACAAACCACCTCAAACAAATGAACAAGTTACTGACAACCTGAACGCAATGCAATAGAATAGACCTGTGATTCTCAAAGTGTGGTACAGGAACCACTAGTGGTAGTCGGGCACGCTACGGCAGTACGTTAAAATAATTAAATAAATAAATAAATCACTGTGCAAGTACAGTTGTAACTTTTTAGGACAATTTTCCTATGCTTAGATGCAGTATTGAAGTTCAAACAGTATGTTACAGTGACTTGCGGTCATATTATTTTCATGAACACTTACACCTACTACGCTACTTTCAGGATCTTTGAGGTGGTACATGGTGTAAAAGGCTTGAGAATGACTTGAACACACCAAGTGCAATTAGAGTGGCCAATTAGAAGAATGAAGGTCAAAGAATTTACGATTAAAATAACTTAACTGAACTTTACGGATATTTTCAAAATAACAAAAAAAAATAAAATAAATAAATAATAAAATAAAAAAAATACAGCATATGGTATCTTCTAAACAATATACCTGTATACTGAATTAAAAAAAATAGAGGAATTCTGAAACCAAATGAAGCTTTACTCTTATAAGTTCTCTATTCTCAAATTTTCTTCAGAAAAAGTATATTGTTGTTTGTTTTTTCTCGAATTTTAAATGTGACTTTTTTTTCTCCATAAATTTGGATTTTTGTCCAGGGGAAAATGTTGAAATACTTCAAAAAAAATTTTTTAATAATTACATAAACAAAAAATATTAAAAATATTATTAAATATCTAAAAATACAATACTTAAAAAAAAAAGCAATTGAAAAAAATTCTAAGTAAATGAAACATTTTTATAAAAAAAAATACATAAAACTCTCCAAAATAATTTTTTTTTTAATGCAAATTTTGAAAGAAGTTTGTTTTTTCTATAAGATGATTTTTTTCTGTGTCTTGTCACTATGAAACAAATATGTGCTGCACATATTACATATTGTTGTGTACAACCCACACACACAGGAAATATTTCATACTTTATATTTTGGTGCGTGCGTGTGTGCGTGTGTGCGCGTGTCACCAATTGCTGTCTTGCCGGGTCTCATCTGGTGCGTTTAGTCTCCAGAGGTCCATGCTCTTCTCCTATGGCCACATATTGTGTGTATCTCGATGATGATGACGATGGTGACGATGATGCAAGGCCGTGCAACAGGACCAGTCGCCATTCATTATTGCTCATCACGAGAAGGCACACGTGGGCGCCGCACGTGGACGTTAGTCAGCTCCTGGGAAGGAAAGTAGATACAAAAGTAATAACAAATAAAAATGAACCAATGAAATTCAGACGTTGCTTTTGAATTGTGGGTCAACAGTATTATTCAAATAAATAAATAAATAAATAAGGGTCATAATTAAGGGTACTTTATGCAGACTCCCTTTCCCCTGGTCCATGTTTGACTGACTACTTGTCACCCTTTAAATAGGTCAACTGACTTATTACAAGTTTGAAGACACTTGTGATGCACACCTTGGTTTAACATGTCCCTGTGGTCAAATTATAACGGTCAACTAATTTTTAACTACATTTTTTTAAGCAGAGATGCAAGTAAACTTTTCTAGATTCATTTTTTACACTGATTCCAAGTCCGCCCTCGTTTTTTCCTCTAGCACATCAGGTTTTAATAACAATAATAATCGAATATGTAATGTTTTGTAATATCTATGAATTAATCAACAGGTGGATTTTTTTTTCTGAAACGTCACACCAATAAATTACAACATTTTTCAAGCTTTTATAGGTAAAAAAAAAAAAAAGGAAAAATATCTAAAAAACCTGATGTTGGGAAAAAAGTCAAGTATTAATAATTCTGTCGAACCACGATTCATAATCAATGTCTGATTTTCATTGGATAATTTTCATTAGATTTTTTTATTCCTTATTACTTTTCTTTCATTAAAAGAGGCGGACCAACAATTTTGTCCATATGTGCATTGGACTTTATTGTATGATACATTGTATTATACGTTTACTATTTCATGTATTCTGTACGTATGAGCTAATTTAAATGTACTTTAATTTCAAACATATCAGGTTCTGTCTTTATTTTCATGATCATTTAAATTACACAGGACGCAACCACGGGCATTTATTTCAGTACGTTAGCTCAATTAGTGCCCTCGTATTTGAGGTAATGACACATTCATGGAGTAACATTAAACTGTACATCAGTGTGTATGGGATGAAAGTAGAAAAGTTAATATAATCTTACAGTAATGAGGAATGAATGAAAATGTTTCAGGTTTCTCACTGCTGCTGGGTTGCGTCACCAGCAGAGGGAAACAAATTCCGCTTTTGTCCTCACATTCAGTTCATCACACGAAAAGAAGCATCTCTCTTTTAGTAAGACTGGAATTTCATTTATAATTTGCAATGTAGTAAAATATTCTAATATATTATAAACATACAGAATAATATCTAGTGTGTGTTAGTCCAGTGTACAATACAATGGTCTTTTGAGAAAAGACTATTTCTAAAAGTATAAAAGAAAAAAAAAAAAAGTATTTTTTGTTTGCATGTGTGTGCGTGTGTTATTTGGAAAAAGTTATATTGTGTAGAAAAAAGTAATACCATTATGGATTTTTTTTTAAGAAAACAAGTGTATTTTCAGGGATATTTTACTTCACTATTTATGCCATTTATTCTTTTTTTGAAAAATACATTTGTAATAGAGTAAAAAAGTCATTTTATAGAAAAAAAAGGAATGTTTCACAAACGTAAATGTAAAATTGTATAAAAGTAATGTCATAACTGAATCATTAAATTTAATACTGAATTTGAAGGGACAAAAAAGCATTTTTTTTAAGGGAAAAGACGTATTTTTACAGAAAACTCATTTCTAATCAAATCTTAATATTACAACAACAATATGTTATTGGAGAGAAAAAAAAATTGCGATGACGATGACCTCATCTGTGTTGCAGAAAGTCGCAGTCACACCAAAGCGGAAACTGTAAGCGTCTACTGCAAGGCTAATGGTGTTCAAAACATAACATATGATCATCTTAATTTATTGATGCACAGTGAACGTGATCTTTATCCTAAAAAAAATATGTACAGTAGTACAGTATCTAGTCATGTACAGTGATGGTATCACAAGGGAGCCCGCATATTACAAGTGACACACTGGCTCCTTCTAGTGCCATGCGAAAGAATGACTGCTAAAGCCTATGTTGGTATTTAAACTTTTAATCAATCTTAATTAACTTATGCAATAATCGTAATTGACTCATAATTTAAAAAACATGTTAGCTTTATCCAAGCACATTGACCATGTACAAATTATATAATATTATAGTTTGTCACAATTACATAAAATATATATTTTAGGAACAAAGCCTCATCCTCGTTTTTGATGAAAATGTAGGCCCACTGGTGTGCTGATTTTTAAGGTTGGTCTGACGGTGGTACATGGATAGCTACGGTAAGTATTTTTGTGTCAACTTTAAAAACCAGCACTAAACCGAACAACAGGCACTGCTCTGCTGCTATCTAGTGGACAAAAAGTGTACTGATGAGTTCACATTTTTTCGTTTACTTGCAACCCCTCGTGGCTTCGGTAACAATCACACACATTTGGGCTGAAGTCATTGGGGTTTATTTCACTTTGGCACATGAATATTAACATCATACATTCAGAGTTCTGAGTAGGGACTGACACAGAACCGAGCCGGCACACTTGGGCAAGGCCTGCCAAAAAGCAGAAAAAGTTGCCACAAAGTCATTCTCGTTGCTATGCTAGTTAGCTCAACTTCGGACCTAGAGGAAGAGCAAAAATGTAGTGGTTCTCATCCGTCCTTGTGGATCATAAGGACTTTTTTTCCAAGCTGCCCTTAACTGGGTTCTACAAAGCATGTGTTTGGGTCCAGAAGTGGGGCACCATTTTTGGGTTCCAGAAGTGAGTTTGTGCTTCTTTTGGTTCCAGAAGGAGAGCAGTGTTGTGGGGTTTTTCACTTCAGTATTTAAACGGTTCCAGAAGTGGGTCAGTGGTTTTTTGTTTGTTTTTTTGGTCCCAGAAGTTGGTTAGTGTGATTTGTTGTTGTTGTTGTTGTTGTTGAAATGGGTCAGTGTTTTTTGTTTCCAGAAGAGGATCAATGTTTTTGTTTGGTTCAAGAAGCAGAGCAGTGTTATTTTTTGTTGTTTTTTTTAATCCTGAATTAGTGTCAGTTTGGTCCCAGGAGAAGGCCACTGTTTTTGGTTCCAGAAGTGTTTTGGGGGGGTTCTAGAAGCAGGGTACTGTTTTTTTTCTTTTTGTTCTAGAACCAGGTCTGAATTTGTTTGGTTCCAGAAGTGGGTGATTATTTGGATGCTGGTGCAGGGTTCCAGAAGTGAGTATTTTTCTGTTCTATAAATGGTCACAGTTTTGTATTCTATTTTTTTGTTGTTCCCGAAGTGGGTCCGTGGTTTTTTGGTGTATTTTTTAGGAGGGGATGGGGGTTGCCCTTAAAAAGGGCAGTATTTTTTTTTGTAGCAGAAGCAAGTTAACGATTTGGTTTGAGAGGATGGCCAGTATATTTTTACAGAAACAGGAAACATGTTTTGTTATTGTTTCAGAAGTGAAACCATGTTTGTTTGTTTCCAGAAGGACACACGGCGCACTCTGTGAGTCCAAACTATGGTCGCATCTGCCTCCAATCACGAGCTTCATCTTTTATTTCATTCATGTGTTTTGAGTCCACATCACTCCAGAGCCTCAAAAGTGTTTCTTTGTTTCGAGAAAATGGGTCATTATATCCAACCATGGTATCAGTATCACATCGCACCTGCCTCCAAGCACATGGCAGTGGATTATTATTGTTTTTAATTTTTTTTGCCTTCATGTGTGTTGACTGGAGTCTGCATCACTCCAGAGCCTCAAAGTGATTCTTTTGGTCCTAGAAGTGGGTCAAGGTTACTTCAACTCTAGCAGGTCAACATGAGACCCTGAAAACACGAGGGGGCGTGTCCTACGGGTCCAAACGTGGTATCACAACGTGCGTGGTTGTGATTGAGTTCATGTGCAAAAACTGGAATCCACTTCACTCCCGAGTCTGTTTTATTGCTCTGGAAGTGGGTCAAAGTTTCTTTGGTTCTAGAAGCAGTTCTGCATGTAACCGCGAAAACATACATTTATCTTCAAACAACCAAACGTGGGATCACAACATGCTGTTTTATTGCATTCATATGCATTATCTGGAGTTTACCTCACTCCAGAGCCTCAAAAATCAAAAGGACAGACTTTCTTGGGCTCCAGAAGTTGGTCAGTAATGTGACCATGAAAACATGGGGGTACATTTTGTGCGCCCAAGTGTTG
The DNA here is from genome assembly GCF_054856515.1 of Filicampus tigris. Lineage (NCBI taxonomy): Eukaryota > Metazoa > Chordata > Actinopteri > Syngnathiformes > Syngnathidae > Filicampus > Filicampus tigris. The sequence goes on along the minus strand of NC_141220.1, from coordinate 23,819,270 downwards.
AGTTTTTGCTTTCATGTGCATGGAATCCACCTCACTCCTGAGCCTAAAAAGTGTTGTTTTTTTGGCCGGGCTCTAGAAGCAGATTAAAGTTTCTTTGTCTCGAGAAGTGAGTCAGCATGTGACCATAAAAACGCATTTTGTGAACCTAAGCATTGGTTATATTTCCTTTGTGTGTGTTAAAGTTGGGTCCACATCACTCTTTGGCTCAAGAAGCGGGCAAAGTTTCTTTGGCTGTGGAAGCGGGTTAGCATTTGCTAGGTTGTAGAAGAGAATGAGTTGTTCAGAATGTTCAGCTGTGCCTCCAAACACTGTCGGCGTGTTTTTCATATTTCCTTCATGTGCGTTAACTGGAATCCGCCTCAATCTTGAGCATTGAACTAAAAGTGGGTAAAAGTTTCTTTGGCTCTAGAAATGGGTCAACATGTGACCATTAAAATATGAGAGTGCATTTTGTGAGCCCAAGCGTTGTTTTTATTTGCCTTCATGTGCATTGAGTCCACCTCACTCCCGAGCTTCGAAAGTGATTTTTGGCTCTAGAAGTGGGTTCAAGTTTGTTTGGTGTTTGTGACCACGAGTCCGAAGACACATGGAGACCCCAGGAGATGGCACCAGGGTGTTTTCAGTGCATTAACTGGAGTCCGCCTTACTCTTGAGCCTCAAAAGTGTCTCTTTGGTTTCAAGCGGCTCCAAGTGTCTTTGGTTTCAAGACGCGGGATCACATGGCCCAGGAGATGTTGGCAGCGTGCTCCTTGGCCTTCATGCGCAGCACAGCGATGCTGGACGAGCGCCTCTCGAACTCGGGCTTGGTCTCAAAGGCGTGGTGGCCGTTGGCGGCCGGCGAGAGAAGCGGGTCGCCGCAGAAGTTGTTGAGGGAGACGTGGCCAAACTGGTTTTGCTGGTTGGGGAAGTAGCCGTGACCGTGATCACCAGCAGCGGAGGAGGCCGAGCGTGGGGAGTAGGAGGCCACGCAGGGGGGCGAACCTCGGGGCAGCATGCAGGGGGACACCACAGGACCGGCCGGAGGGGCGCCCGACCACAAGTTGTTCGGAATCTATTAGGACAAGAAGGAGTCAGGAGTGGAAGACAAAATTAGGTTCATCATTTCATACAGTGGTACCTTGAGTTAAAATTTTGGCTGGGTAATTTTTTCTAAATTTAATCGTGATTTCGATTTTGGCTTCTCACGATCGTAAAAACGTAACAAGTGAAGTAAAACGATTAATGTGCCGAATGGCACCGTGTGCATTAGCAAATTCCTGCGCTGTGAACCCACCCTGGATGCACCGTGTTGCTTGTGACATTTATATTCTTCTGCCTTCCCTGAGCGTGCTTTAAGATGTTTAATTCCAAGCGCCATCCACATCAATTCTACCAACTACGTTTTTTTTTTTTTTTTTTTTTTTTTATGGGTACGGACGGAGAACAGTCTCGGCCAATTAGGTTTGATTATTAAGCCGGGAAAGTAAAAAAAACAAAAACAAACATGAACTACGGCCAGCAGATGGCAGCATTTTGTCTCTTTTGGATGAGATCATGCATACTAACACAATGCGGAAGCTCATGAGCATGGCAGATATTTGGGAATTTAAGATCAAAGTCTTTGTCATATTAAATCTACAACAAAGAGTGTCACAAAAGAGAGAAAAGATGAAGATTATTTCAATTTCGAAGTAGAAGCGATGATATAATGTACATACATACATGACACGCATGCATGCACACACTACTAAATACTACTACTACTACAAATAAATAGCATACAAATAGTTTGTAAAGTTGATCAAATGGTGATTACTTGTAAATACATTATTTCACCATCAAAAGCATATTTTCATTGTTGCTGTTGGTATTTTACAGAAGAAAAAGATGTTCTGATGTTTGAGACATCAATAGGGCAAAAATGATTGATTGGCATCAAAGTCATTGTTGTGTATAAATTATATATTTTCACAAAAAGCTGGTTTCCTGTTTTTGGGGTCCAAAATAGGTGATTTGAATAAAAACCAACTCCTGTTGTACGAGTTATATTAATGAAGTTCAATCGTGACTTTCTTCAATCGTAAATGTGTACCAACTTGCATGCGTATCAATTTGCAAAAGTAGTCATATAAGGCAAAATCATTAACATTTTAAAAATCTGCATTATTTTCTTGAGGCTGTAACCATCTCCACCCACCTCCCCCAAGATGTTCATTTGTAACTCAAATTTTGACTCCCAACTCAAAGACAAACAAAAAAACAACAAAAAAAAATCAACCATCTGATGCTCATCTTGATTATGGAAAAAGGAATAATCAATTATTTTGATTGATATTGAAAGTACTTTTTCACAGTATTTGGACAGGAAAAAGAGAACATAAAAATATAAAAGTATTTCAAATGTATTAGTCTATTTTCTTTCTGGTTAATATAAAAATCAGGTTTTTAAAATTCATTTAAAAAATAAAATCCACCAAATTACAACAAACGTTTGTAGCAAAAACATTTTTGTGAATGTTGCCATAACTTTCTTGACCGCCAAAATCCTCATGTTTTAAAAGTCACATGTAACATTTTTAATTTTGTGTTGCTGTTTTGTTTGAGAATAGGTTAACCGAATAATTATTGAGAAGAAAAATCAAGTCAATAAATGAAATACGTACATCAGCATCATGTCTTTTTGACTGCTTAAACTTTTCTTTAAACGTATCTAAATGTGATTTTTTCAGTTTGCTGTGATGTCTCTAATTGGTGGTCAGTCTTTTTGACAGTTGCTTCATAATATGCGGTGGATGTATTTATTTTTGGTGTATTAAAAATGTCAGAGTTGGGTGTGCGTACCTGCGCGTAACTGTCAGTGCGAGGCAGCACAGACAAGTCGTAGGCGGAGGCAAAGTGATTTTTAGCTTGTTGGATTTGCCCGTAACGTTCGCGCTTCCTCCACTTGGCTCTTCTGTTCTGGAACCACACCTGACACACACATACATATGTGCAACAATAATATTAATAACCAGAATAAAAAATAAGTATTTGTTGACACATTGTTCATTTTTAAATTAAGGTCAAACATGCAAACAATAAAAAAGAAAAAACATTTAAGAAAAACAAGTAATTGTTAACAACTACAATTTGAACATTTAAGGGACTCCGGAATACGTATGGTACATATTTCTTTTCAACGTTTGAGGATAATTCTGTTTAGAATTACAGGAAAAACATAGCAGTAGTATTAATCAAAAAATGAACTGAAAAATTACATAAAGTTTAGATTTTTTTTTTTTTTTTAGACATTTAACTTAATTCTTCATTTTTTTAAATAAAAAAAATATATATATTAAACTGACAACTTGAGACATTGGCTTAAAGTTTTCAAGTGTTTTACAAAAGATGTAAAGTTACAATTTGTTTGGGATGTTTGTTCGATTATTTCTTTTTTTAACTACAGCTCAAACACTAATTGTATTTTTTTTAAATGATTGTTAAGAACAACTGATAAGAATTAGAAGTAACTAACAATTTAAGACACTCGGAAATACCTATAAGCTTATGTTTTGAACTTTTGAGGTTCATGAAATAAAATTGCAGGTCATATACACACTTCAATATAATAATCATGAAAATAATCTTGAAAATGTTCCAAATTGAGGTAAAATTTTTGGCTGGATGTTTGACAATTCATTTTTGGGGATTTGAATTCAAAACAAAACAATAAATTAACAATTTCACTGTGAACATAAACTCTGTGAGACGCTATTTGTTGTGAAATAACTAAAGTTACAATTCGGAATGTGTGGAAAGGTTCTTTTTTAACATTTATAGTACAGGTCATACCAACAGATAACAAAAATCATTTAAAAAGTTCATGTGAAAAAATTAACAATTTGAAAACTTAAAACACTCCAATATGTAGGTCAAGTAATGATTTTCTTTTGAACATGTGATGCTATAGCTATACTTTTTTTCCCGGAATGTTTGGTAAGGTTTGTCCATTTATTTAGTCAAATGCAGGTCATGTGATTAGCAAATTTATAATTGCATTCTTAGCAACTTAAGAAAGTCCTAAATAATCTAAGATAATTTAAAAAAAAAAAAATCGAAACATTTGAAAGTGTTTCATGATACTCTTTTTGGGTTCCAATTCCAATCGCAGCAATCATCCCAAAATGCCGTATCAAAAACATACCAGGTCACAATCAACCACTTCAATGACAAATGTCACTCAAAAATGCAGAGCTAAATTTCTTAAGAGTATAAAGTGACTCCATGATTTTTCTTTTGTTTTTATAAGCAGGTCAATCATGAAAATACATTCTAAATCATCATCATTATCATAATGTGCCATACTGTAACCGTTTGCCCATTTCAGAAATGACATCAAGTCTTGACAATACTTTACATTTGTTTGTAAGATTTTGAGGTTATGTACGCTGAAAATAATAACAATAATCTTTTTGAAAAAATGAAGAATTACGTTGTTGACACTGAGAAACTAAGAAAAACAAACACATGTGGCACAATTTCTACTAAATGGTTAGAGGAGCTTGACACTCTTGGCTCAATATAAGACAATCGTGCCAATAACAATAATAGCAATGATACTAAAAAACAGAAACATTTTCCGACATCTTGAGGCACTCAGAAATATGTAAATAGAGTTATGACTTCTTTGGGGCATTTGGAGGAACTTCATTTTGTTTTAAATTACAGGTCAAACATAAGAATGATAATATTAAGCTTCATGTGGGGGGGAAACAATGACTTCCTCATGTTTTGAATTGCGAAACAACTATATCTTCAGTAATATTACCATAAACAATAGAAATTGACCATATAATTGAGACCTAGCTACACATGCAGCTAAAAAAAAATTAAGATTCCTTAACTGCATCTGTTTTGAATTATATAAACGTACCAATATTAACAATAATAATAATAGAAATTGACTAATCTTTATAATAAAAAAGAAAAGTTACACTTTAACTGACAACACAATGAAAACTATGTGGCTAAATTTACATTTTTTTTCCCCGAATGTTTGGAGAAGCTTTGCTACATTTGTTTTTAATTACACTGTTTTATATCATTTAAGATGCAGACATAAATGTGTTGGTAAAACTACAATTACTTTTGGCATGTTCAGAAAAGTTTGGGTACATTTGTATTGAATCACTCTGAAAACAATACGAATAATCCCTTTATTATGACGTGGCTATTTGAAAGACATTTTATAAAAAATATGTATTAAAAAAACTTGTTTTTGGCAAAGCTTGACTAGATTTGTTTTGAATTACACATCACAAATGAAAATAATTCAAAAGACACTGAAAAACGTGTAGGGGAAAAATTATGATTTCTTTTGGAAATTTAGGACAAGCCTGACTACATTTGTTCTGAGTCACATATCAAACAAACAAAAAATAATCACAATTTTTTTTTTTTTGAAAAAAAAACAACAACTAAAGAAATGAACTATTTGAAAAGACACTAAGAATAAATAGCTAAAATTACAATTTCTTTTGAAAAGTGTGCAAGGCTTGACTACATTTGTTTTGAGTTACACGTCAAACAAAGTAAGAAAGTAACTAATTGAAAACACATTGAAAAATATGTAGCTAAAATTGTCATTTGTTTAGGTATTTGGGGAAAAAATTGACAATACTATATGTCAAAGATGTAAACATAAATAATAACAATCATCATAATAAAGTTAAATAATTCAAAGTTGCACATTTAGGGGAAAAAAGGTCAAATTAGCTATTTTTTGAGGGGCATATTTGGAGAAGCTTGACCCCTTGTGTTTTGAATTACACAACATGGGGACACTAAAAATTACAATAAATAAAAGAAATTGATTATACAATTGAAGTTGGGTACGTTAACTTGGATTTCTTTTGCCATGTTCGGAGAAGAATAATTTGTTTTGAATTACACTTAAGCGTTATAAACACCGTAGCGTACGGGCGTGCGTACCTGCACCCTGGCCTCGGTCAGCTCAGTCCTGGTGGCCAGCTGCTCGCGCACGTACACGTCCGGGTAGTGCGTCTTCTGGAAGACCTTCTCCAGCTCGTCGAGCTGCGCGCTGCTGAAGGTGGTCCGGTGGCGCCGCTTCTTGCTGCTCGTCACCTTGTCGTCGCCCTTGTCGGCCGCCGCCTCGTCCGCCTCGTCGCCGCGGCAACATGACGCCGCCGAGCCGGCCAGCTCCTCCGCTTTGGCCGCGCCGTAGCCGCCTGGGAGTCAGCGACGATTTTTTATTTTCAATACATACTCCCCCAAACAAATTAGCCTATTTAGTAGTTATGTTTGTAACAATTAAGGCACTTTTAAACAAAATAAAAAATAACGATTAAAAAATATATACATTACTTAATAAGTGAATTTACCGTGCTGGTCCGAGCGAGGCGAGGCGCGGTGTTCGCCGAAGGCCTGCGCGCATTTCGGGGGAGACTTGGCGAAGTAGACGCCGCCGTCCAGACTCTCGATAGCCGGCTCCATGAAGTAGTCCGCGGCCTTCATGGCCTGGTTCTTCAGGCCGAATTTGTCTTCCATGAAGTCCATCATCATCATTGTGAGTGCAGCGGTCATCACAGCGGCGGCGCAACTTTATAGACCCCCAAAAAGTCTTCCACGACAACCCCCCTCGCCCCACCACCACCACCACACAGACATCAACAACAACCACACTCCCTCTCAATTCGAGCTCCCTCAGAACTCCTCCCTCCGACGGCCCAGTCCACACCGAACCGAACCACAAAATGTAACAAAAGCTAGGATTTCTTCTGAAGTTTCTACAGTACCACTCTATACACTTGTTTTGCATGACGTGTGCAAACTACAAATTACTTGTTGTGTTATTTTTTAAATGTATTATGTTGATGGTACAACAACAATCGTATGCTCCAGTTATCGTTAATTAAATATAAAACAGACAAGATATGATTTCCGCAGTCAGTGTGTGTGTACAGTATACAGGTCTAATTTGATACGTACTTATCTCACCACTAATTGGACAAATTGCATTGTGAAATTTACTATAATTTTGAGAGAAGATGTATACTGAAGTAAACAATTACTCGCAGAGGGATGGATACAAATATTTTTTGTTTTGAGCATATATTTTTTTAAATACAGGTATAGAAAACAAATGTGTAATATACGACTTTGAAAGTTCAAAAGTTGAATATTTAAAGTGACACATTTTTTGTATGTTTGGAAAGGAAAATGATCATTTAGTACACCAAAAAAAGTTGGGTGAACTCAAAATGTCAAGGCAACAAACTAAACTAAATATTTTAAGTTTTGCTGTTGTCAAAATTGTCTTTCCCCCATTTCACAACAAAGAAATAAGAGTTTACAGAACTGTTGCCCCCCAAATTAAAGATAAGTAAAAACAATTTTGGAGCAAACAGCTTGCTTGCTTGGTTGTGCTCACTAAAATTGTTGCCATAAATGTCAATAATTTACATTTTACAGTTGTTCCAACTTAAATGACTGTTTTATCCCCCAAAAATATAAGTTGTGTTTTTTACCGTGACGTATTTGTGTAAAATCACATCAAAAACATTACATGAATATTAATTATGATATCAAATTGCAGTGTTGTGATGATAACTGTCTTTCTAGGGTCAGTAGTACCCGGGACCTGTGCGGAGCCACAGGAGGAAAAGTCCAAATAAACATCAGTATTATGGAGAGTGTGGGGTGTTGAGGGTCTTATTGGACTTCTAAAGTGAGCGAGTGTGGCAGCTGCACCACGCTGTGGAGGAAAATGTGAAAAGTTCACTCAGCTTTCAGTGGATTTTGGTACCAGCGGAGACCACGCGGGCCACAGTCGGGGCAGAAGACAGCCACGCTTACAAAAAAAGATGATTATTCAAATATAATGTCTATAATATCACATTTTTTAATCATGAAAAAATAGATAAAAATCGATAATTGATAGTCAAATCAAAATGCTATACAGGACTGATGACAAAGCAAAGATGTAAGCGAAAGCGCTTTTTAAGTTTATTCTCGTTGCTTCACATGACTGTTGTGATTTCATTATCTCTGATATTACGCAATCGCCATATGGTGATATCATGGACAATCGCGATTGAGTCATATTGCGAGTCACTCGATTACCAAACCCACAAGTTGAAAATGTGTTCACGCTTTTTGATAGCTGCTCGGATTTGTGATTTAAGCGCCGCTTACGATGCGAAAAATAGTGCTACACAGTTTAATTGTATTACCAAGGACATTAAGTATCCTTATATTTTACCATATGTTCACTTACTGTAAATTGACCAGTTTTTCTCCCAAAGTCAATTTTAGATTTCTTTTGCGAGCATAAAACTCACCATTTTAGTACATTTTAAACTACCGTCAGCTATCAATAGTTTAATGATATATCGTCATTGTTTTCTTCCTCCGATATACAGTATTGTAAAATCACAGTGTCATTGTCAGAAAAAAAAAATCGATACTACAACTCCAACTTATAATAATATATTCTATCCAGCTCCACTGGTCTAAAAAAAATCCACCCATTTTTATCCATCTCAGGAGGCAGCCATGTTACCTTGTACTGCCACTTGCTGTCGACTGAAAATGACATCACAGTGCCTAATGGATTAGCTTGCAAACGTCGCATGACCAAACCCAGAAAACAGGTGAGCAGTGACGATTGTTAGCTGATCACTGACCAGTACAAGGCTATTTATTGTGTTTATAAAATATGAGTTAAGTAGTAAAATCCACCCGTTTTTGTCTCTCTGAATGGGCGGCCATTTTGGCACTTGCTGTCAACTGAAAATGACATCACAGTTGCACAGGGCTCAGGTAAAAAAAAATCATGACTTCAGAAAACAGGTGAGCCTTGATTGGTTGTTACCTGAGCACTGAGCATCTGTGATGTCATTTTCAGTCGACAGCAAGTGACAAAATGGCCGCCCCTTGAGATGGCTTAAAAACGGTTGGATTTTGCTGCTTAACTCATATTCCACAAATGCAATATTATTCAGAGCGCATAGAACATACTATTGTAAAGAAAATTTGGGGGGGTTGACTTCCTTCTTTAAGCTTGCTATTACCATAAGGCCCGGTTCACTATAAACTCAACACAATTTCTGACTTTTTTGACCAGCAAAAGACATTTTAAAGTATTTGTATACTATGCGTAGACTTGTTTACAACATTCATGTTAAGTGAGCTAAAGGTCATAAAATACCTGACGCTAGCTGTTCAACCAAGTGGAGTCAGGACACCACTTGGCTAACATTCTTTTTTAAATTCAATTTGTGGCAAAACATCCTGCAGCCCTTATTAGAGACACCGATTAGCTTGGACATTTTACCCATGGTTTCTGCTAGCGCCACGTTATCCCCTCGACGCGGGTTCGGGTTTCTCTGGCTTTTTCGCTGTGGCACATTCCTCGCTGAGTTCACTTTTCTCGGCGACTGCAAGAAAAGAAACGCTGAACTTCCATTTTGGATTCTCATTCGCTATCAGTTTTATTTGACTTGGTATGTACTGTTCATTTAAATAATAACAAAGAGGGTAGTAATCAGCAATAGCTCACAAAAAAGTGCATTTATGTAAAGTCGCGGTGTTAAAGAGTTTTTTTGTTGGCGAGTCATGAAATCTGCCGCCATGGTTCTCCCACACACCCTGAGCAAAATTGTAATTCATCTGTCTGGTGTTTGTGCATCAAATTTGGTCGCGCTTTAACAAAATCTGTAAGACTAGTTCATCTTTGAAGGACCACTAGAAATGGCCAAAATGAAACTAAAATGGCCACTTTGAATCAAATGTCAGACTATTGATGTCTTTTCGGGTATGGCTTCTTGAGACTTTTAGTGAGAGACATGCTTTCCAAATTTCATGGTGTTAAGTGGAACTGTCTTTGGGGGAGGAATTTTCAATTACAGGTATCGGTAATTCTGGTGTGCATTACTAAACCAATGGTGAGTCACTTCACTTCCATGCTCCAACTACTGTACGTCAGGACTAAAACTCACTTTTTTTTTACATGCTTGAAAGCTAGTAGCAATCAAACGAAATCTGAAGGACGAGATCATCTTTGAAGGCCATCACAATGGCCGCTTCAAACCAAAATGTAAGACTTACTCTTGTTTGCGATTGCTTTGATTGAAGAGGCCATTTTGCTCATTTTAATCAGGGGCCTTTCAAAAACAAACTCCTCATCATTTAGTCCAATTGGATGTAACCAAATTATAAGACAGGTTACACTAAATTGCTAAGTGATTTATCGTCGTTGTTTGTGGCTGGAACATAGCAGCAAAGTGTGATGACCCGCCAACATTCAGATCTTTTTGGAAAATCCAGCCTCTGAAGCTGACAATTTATCGTCATATTTTGTCACTTTCAGGTGTCCTTCAAAGCTTCACAAAGCTTAACTATGAAATTTTTCAGATGTTGTCATTGTGTGTGGGCGGAGCATGGCGGTGACATCAACAACTCTTTTAGTCATCATTGGCTCGTCTACAACAAAATCTTGAAAATATTTTTCCATAAGGAGTGCAACTAGAATGCTAACCTGGCTACAGATAAGTGCTTCAACTTAAAATTTGGGGATTTGCACTTCCATAACTGGACTTTGTCCAAGCTTAAGAAAGACGAACAGGCAGGTGAGCAAAAGTTTCTGCTTCCTATTTCATGTCATGATACGAACTGTGTTGTGTTAAAATTGCATGTTTAGCCCGCAATACTCAAAGGAAGTGCCTGCAGGTGTTTGGACTTCACAATATTTTGTCCTCAAAACAGATAAGCAGCCCAGCAGCAAGGTTCTTGTCGTTTTCACTCTTTTGGCGGACAAAAGATATGTCAGTGTTTTACTTTCTGTCTCTTCTTCCCGCCACCCCAGCCACTGCTACGACACACGGGCTCATCCCGGAAGGAGATGCGCTCCTTCCTCCACGCAGTGGGAATGTCTTGTTCTAGTGGGAAAACACCAAGGAAAGAAGAGAACATGATTGAAAGGCACCATTTATGGACTAAAAATATATCAGGTTGTACATATCGGTCAATAAGTGCAAAATGATCAAATAACTAAAATGACTCAAATTATCTTTCTACATGGAAGTGCCAATAATCTTTTCCAGCCACCCCAAAAAGAAAAACAACATTTTCCAATGTGTTTTTTATTAATGAAAATAGCACTCTATAATATTATACTTTCATAAAAGCAGATGGTAATAATATAACGAATAAATCAAATAAAGAAAATATGCCTTTGAGTATTGTCCTATTATCTGACTGTGTTGCTGCACCGTTTGTGTTCAAATCTGCGTTTCTTAAAGCGTTATAACACACAAGCTAGGCTTAAAGGCAAACGTATGTGGTTGTTTTCAATACACAATGTGCAATTCTTTTTGTTTTATGTTTAGTTTGACATTTAACAGTTTGAAGCCTCTTTTGCCAAATCTGCCAATCTGCTGCTTGTTGTGAAGTGAGCTGAGTTGAGATCATTGCAACCGTGCTCGCAAGTCAAAGCAAAAAAAAATAATCAAAAATGGCCATAACAATGGCTGATACCTCCAAAAACTTGAAAGTCAAGTCGCTCATCATATAGCACCAAATATAGGCAATTATAAACATTTTCAAATGGAGAGGGCAAATAGCGAATAGCTGTAAATCCCACTGAAGTTCTTTCGATGCTGGCAGCCGTGATGGATTCCACGTGTAGACCACGGGGGGAGCTGGCGGCAAAGACGGGGCACGGGGGCCCGGGACCCCATAACAGGTACCGATCCGTGCTTGAATACGTGCACAGCTGGCACACCGCGTATAGAATGTCACTCCGTTTAGAACGTGAGTCGGGGCGACCTGCGAATGACATGTCGAGGAACGTGTACTGTGTGATCTGATATCTTAAAAGTCGATGGGGGTCTTTCTCTGACAGAACAATCCAGCCTAAAAGTTTGCCATGCTATTGGCTGAAAGTGGAGCCAAGGAAGGACCGAGCACATGTTGAGCATGTGATCTCAATTTTGTTTGTTAACTTGGTCTGTGATCTACCTTGGACATCCTGGACCAGAAAGACATTCAAATCAATAGTGCTCTTGCTTCGACATGGGGGGAAAAAATATCCCTGCAAGTGTGTGCAATGTGGGTTAAATGCGTGAACAATGGCTTGCGTAGGTCAAAGCAAGTGCCCGCTGACCCGCACTGCTTCCACTAACAACAAGGCCGTGAACAGAGTGGCATTTAAAAAAAAAGCAAGGGTTGTCAACTTAGCAGTTTCACCACTATACTTTGTGACTTTTCTGACCCCCCTAGCTAAAATTTTAGCTAAGTTAATGCTAGGTGGGAAAAAAAATAAAATAACACTTGCAAAGCTTGTTTAGTATCTGGAGAAATAAAGTAAATCCCAGATGGGGAAAAAAGTGGTACTTTTTTTTTTTTATGTTATTGTCATTTGCTCTTTCTATAATCAAAGGGGGTAAACGGAGGAGGGGATTAGAAATCATATTTTTAGAAAAAAAAAAAAACAGCTTATTTTAAGGCCATATCGCTCAGTCTGACTGCATTAACGTCAAAAACGGCGGTCTTGCGTTCTGACAAGCTCTTAATGATCATAAAGGTGATCAAAATTAATTACCACACATGTTCATAATTAAGTGCAAACAGAGGCAGTCTGTTGTGACTGTCCCGTCCTGTCCTTGAGTGCATGACGGTGGTGGCGGCGGCGGGACAAGGCACTCTTCTTCCTCAGGACTGCGCACCTCGTGGAAATCATTTTGAAATCATCATCAGAATCCAATTAGGTCTCGTTAAAGGGTTGGCGGAGGGGGGACAGGACAGGACAGGGCTCTCCTTCACCCCGCCTTCCTGAGAAGCTTTCATGTGCTCATCTGCCCTCACTGGCATCTTTGTCAGCCCCCTCGGACCCTCACACAAGGCCTAGTCATCCTCCACCTTTTCTTTTTCTTTTTTTTTTTTTTTTTTTTTTTTACCCCTTTCCTGTCAAAGGAGAAGCACACCGCGTCCCCGGACTGACCTCGTGGGCCCACTTTAGCCCCCACCTTCCTTGGCCAATCAACAAATTCTCCAGTTTGAACAGGCAACTTTTTATTGCGCAATGCCACAGCAGGGACATTTGTCCAGGATTCGGAATATCAGTGGACAATTGTGAGTTTGGATGGGTGTCCGTTTGTTCCAGGAACTATTACGTACCAAGAACTAAAAAGTTCAAAAGGGAATGCGGCTTTACATTTGGTCTTTGGGGGACAAATAGTTGTGTGGGAAATAATTCTGCCTAGCAACCAATGACAGTAATGTATCCGTATGTATGAAATTACTCACTTGACTCAACAGTATTTTTGTTCTCTCTAAAGGCTTGAGGAGGTAAACTGTTGCAGGCCCAAACTCCAGGGATGTGATTTTCTGTACGTCCTGCTTCTGGCTACACACATTGCACAAAAAATAATCAACATTATTAGCGTTAGTATTGCAATCATTTCAACTGTGTGTGGCTGTGGTGGCTTACTTACTGCAAGTTGATGTCGTCGTCCACAACTCACCGCGTCAACGGAAATGTTTGGTAAGAAATGTTCGCTGAGGATGACAATATGGAAAATGATGCATTACTGTATATCGTCGCTGTCTTGTGAAGGAAAAAAAAAAAAAAAAAAAAAAAAAAAAGAAAAATTGAAAAAAAATGGAGATAAGTGTTTTTCACAGGACAGCGATGATATGCTTTAGTGATTTAGCAAATAGTTTTGAAACACAGCAGCTGTCATGTGGGTGCAAGCTTCATAAATGAAATGGTTTTAGAATTCAAACAGAAAACATGATCAACATTGAAAAGAATATATTAATTTCCCTCATAGTAGCAACATGCAATGTAATTTAATCAATAGTTTGTGAATTTATTTATTCTGGAGGATTTTACAGGCGTTCAAAGTGCTCATTCCATGTTTTTTTAGAAGATTCCCAGACTGCTTGAATGAAAAAAGTATCTATCTACTTATCCGTCCGTCCGTCTACCTGCAGTTGATATAAAAAGTCTACACACCCCTGTTCAAATGCCACATTTTTGTGATTTAAAAAAAAAACAGACCAAGATAAATCATTTGAAAATGTTTCCACTCTTAATGTCTCCTATAATCCAGCTAGCTGCCGAGAGGAGGCAAAATTAGCACCTCTGCTTATGTAAACATTTTTTAAAGGCCAGAAACAAAAACATATTGTCCATGGAGCAATGCAATTTTGGAGTTTCGGAATAATCCAAGGACTGACTTGGAGCCTGTCACTAGAAGGAGTCATGCAATATCACCTGCGGCATGAAAAAACAACTTTCTACACTGCATTTTATTATGCCTCTGTCATTTGATTGCAGTGCATGGCGATAATGAATGCTGGCCTCTCCTCTGTCCAAAGTTTTAAACGCAATGTTATGTCGGATGTGCTGATACAGAACATCCAATTCACACACACTCAGTGCGAATTAAATCAAACAAAACATGGCTTTTATGCCGTTGCCAGCTTCCCCCAAATTATCGCTTTCTGTAACCTTTCTTTGTCTTTCATTATAACTATTCCAATTTCATCATTTCATTTTGTGCTTGCGGTGCTCTCCCAAATTTCCCATGGTGAAAACCATCATAGCTACCTAAAGCACAAAACCCTTTTAAATACAGTGGTCTCCACCACTCTTACACCTGTTACCAACAGCGCATGCAATCTGAGTGAGTGAACACGCAATTTGGCGCCCATTATTTGGAATTTTTCTAAATTCCATATCTAAAGTACTTCATGCATGCGTGTTGTCTATATTTCTGTTATACAAGTATCCTGCATTTATTGTGACTTCAGGGATTGAGCGTTTATGCCAGAGATAAAAACCTGTTAAGACAAGGTCGTTCTACTGTTAAAAAACTGCTGCTCACCTCTCCGAGTGCCTCAAAGTGTTCTGCTTTCGCAGCCATTCACGAGTCCGGTCACACCTCGCCTGCTCCAAGCCCGTCTCCGCCTGGTGAACTGGGCCGCCGCAAGAAAACAAGCAATAAATGTTTAAAGGTGACTATTTGTTTTGACATTTGTCATCAAACGGTGCTCATTTGACAGCAACATTTGCTAAGTGAAAGAGGCTTTGGGGTATGAACTGTCGAAATCCCTTACAAAACGTACATGTCAGTGTGGGAAAAGCCCTCAATATGTTGATTTGTTTGGCCCAAGTATAATAATGAGAAAAAGATTTCAAAAGGGCCTTCGCATCGCTGTGCTCGAGCACTAAAACAAAAGTGTGCGTCAATGTAAAAAGTTACTACAGGCAGACTAAAGTGAAAAGCTTGTGTGGACAAAGCTGCCGGTGTGTTTACTTTCAGTTTAATGAGCTTTGTGTGTTTGTTATCAAAGATTTCCAGTTGCTGAACGACGCGTGACTCTCTCCCCGACTGCTGTAGTTCTCCACTCCGTCAGCTTTCTGGAGCAAGGGAGAACTCGGCTGATTTACGAGGCGTGTTGAAATCCCATAATAAGGCCGTAATTCAGAGTAAACATTTGCCTTGCGCTGACAGTAGGGCGGCCGTAGACGGGTGTGGGCTAATAATGGATTCAGGCAGGCCGTCGCTGGGACTAATAACGCCTTTATTGCTCACTTTCACTGCAGCGCGGGGAGGGAAAGGGCTGCAGTTTTCATGGGTTAATTGCCGAGGACCACTAAAAGTGTCAAGTGATGGATGTTACCCCTCAGGGGGTGCGCAAGCCGGCCCGGAAATGGATGCTCGCGCTTCCCATTTCGGAAAGATGAGGCCGTCGGGAGTCACTTTCTACTACTATGAATTTGGTTTAATTAAATATGTGTCTTTTCAAAGTTAACGTTATTGAAATTGATATAATATCAATTTTACGCTCAAAAGCGCCAGCAAACCAGTCCTGAACTAGTATTATGGTTAATTATAGACAACCGTTGATGCTGATAGAGTAACATTAAGGTTAGGGAGTTAGGAGAGAAGGCTAGGATAGCACAGGACAGGGGTTAGGGTTTCGGGATTAGGATTGGAGGTTAGTGTTAGGGGTTTAGGTTAAGAGTTAGCGTTTGGGGGTTACGATTACAGGATTGGGGTTTTGAGTCAGGTGGTTTGAATGAAGGGGTATGGGTTATATTTAGGGGCTTAGAAGTTGGTTCGGGGACAGGATTAGGCTGTTAGAGTTAGGGAGTTAGAAAAAGAGGTTGCAGGTCAGGTTTATGGGGTGAGGATTAGGGTTTAAATCATGGGGTTAACATTTGGGTTTAAACATTAGGGTTAAAGACAAGAGTTAGGGGTGGAGTTAGTGTTTGAAGCTTCTGTAAGGGATCTGGGCATTTGGATTTGGGATTTAGGTTTGGAGCAGGTTCAGGCTAAGAGTTAGAGTTTGGGGGTTACGATGACGGGATTAGGGTTTTGAGTCATGTGGTTTGAGTGAAGGGGTATGGGTTACATTTCGTGGGTTAGGAGTTGGTTCGGGGACAGGGTTAGGCTGTTAGAGTAAAGTAGAGTTAGTGTTTGGAGCTTCTGTAAGGGATCCGGGCACTTGGATTAGGGAGTTAGGTTTAGAGCAGGTTCAGGGTTGTGATCCAGCTTCTGCAGAGCTTGCTGATGACCTGATCAGTTGAATCAGGTGTGCTGGGTGAGGAAGACATGTAAAACATCCATGATACTGGCCCTCAAGGACCAAAATTGGCCACCTCTGTATTAGAGGGTTAAGACTGGGGGCAAAAGTCAGGGGGTTAGGGGATTTAGGTTCAATTAGCTAAAAACGTAGTGCTAATGGTGGCATGGGCAAAAGAAGATGGTAAAAATAATTTCACTCCTACTGTAAAAGAATGCCTATGAAAAAGATAAATATTTTAAAAAAAAACATCTTTCTTAAAAGAAAGAGGGAACCATATATTAACATCTTCAAATGCAATAATCAGTGTCTGATAAAAAGACAGCGTAATAAGTCAAGCTGTGGGAGCCCGTGCGCTCTGTTTGTCTCACCTTTATAAAAAGACAGTCACGGCTAGAATACATCTCAAATTGTTTTTATTTTATGAAATAAATTCAATCCTCGGACATAACCACACAGACACGCTTATGATTAGTTAAATAAGTGCTTTAAAAACAAAGGAGCTCAAATCGCAAAAAGGGCTTCTAAAACCAGGCGAAAAAACGGTAACAGTGAGGGTTCGAGTTAGATTAGGGTTGGGATAGGTTTAATGTGTTAGAGTTAGGGTTAGGTTGACCAAATCTCCCATTCCTCCTTTGCCCATTAAAGAATTTGAGTAAGTGGGGAAAAAAAACATTCAATAAGGCAGTAGGATGGAGACAATTCACCACACACGACCGCCTCCACTCCCCACGAGTCTCCAGACCTCCCGAGACCCCCTCCAGTACCCCTGCAGGATATCAGGCGGGGGGCCCCCGTAGGATTCACGCCTGTTAAGAGGGGCTCTTAAGCGCATTAAGCGGACTCGTCTCTGCGCCGAGGAGAAGAGCGAATATCCGAAGGTCAGGAAGAGGAACATCTGCCCCGTCGCCTTCTTCAGCCAATTCGATGAACTATGAATGCATTGTCAGATGATCATAATACCCCTTTGTGCCTTGTTTTTGATACTGTAAAGCTTATTTCCGCCAAAAAGTGCACAGATCTGATTATTTACTAAAATACAGATGGGGGAGGAGTTAAAGACGCTGTGTCCGCATCATGTCAGGGTTGAAGCAGACTGGGCGGAATTGTTGCGTAGCTTCTTTTAACACAAACATGGATGTATACAACATTGTGGAGCAACCACACGTCAGTCTTCTGGAGCGCTAATCTGCACTGAAGACGCTGTCTCCACGATGACCTAACGTATATGAGAGAAGACTGGGAGGAACAAGTACATTGCATACCTTGGCCAGCAATACAGAAATGGACACACACAACACTGTGGAGCGACCATGTCAAGAGTCTTCTTGAATGCTAACTGTGGTTAAAGACTGTCTTTACATATACTAAGATCTGTGGCAGAGTCAGCGGAACTAATACATTGTGTTGCTTCCCGGAACATGAACACGGACACGCACAACATTGTGGAGCAAGCACGTCAGACTAGCGGCAAACGCTAAATGGCACATCTAATTGTCGATAAAGTGGAAAATCAACCTTAACATTTTTTTTTTTCAAGAATATGTTCCCAGCAGGCGCACTAGTAAAAAAACGGCATGCAGATCAATTTTGCGTTTGTGGAATATGAGTTGAGCAGCAAAATCCACCCCTTTTTAGCCATCTCAGGGGCCGGCCATTTTGTCCCTTTTTGTCGACTGAAAATGACATCACAACCGCTCACAACGACCAATCACAGCTGACCTGTTTTCGGAATCTGACCCGTGAATGGTCGTTGTGAGCAGTTGTGATGTCATTTTCAGTCGACAGAAGACAAAATGGCCGCCCCCAGAGATGGCCAAAAACGAGTGGATTAACACTTATTCCACAAACGCAATATTTATCAGAATGCCCTGTTTCAACTAGCGGGCTTGCATACAACATATTCTTGAAAAAAATATGTTTGGGTTGACTTCCACTTTAAAGCCGTCATCGCCACATAACGATTTTGAGGCAGCCAAAATGGAACAGATCAATTGTGAACATAAACGTTCACACACACATAACATTGTGGAACAAACACATCAAAACATCAATCGCCATTTGAGACATCTACACACAACTAAGATGTAAGGCAGCCCAGAACATTGTGGAGCAATATGTCTAACTCTCCAGAAACACTAACTGTCATTAAACGGCATCGTCACACGACATAACATTTGAGGCAGACTGGGCGGGAACAAATAAGTTGCGTAGCTGCCCCAAACACAAACATGAACGCGTACAAAACTGTGGAGGGACCACGTCACCCACTCTGGCACACTGGACAACAGGAATCATCCGAGGAATGTTTTTTTTTCCCTTCACAACAAAACATCTCGAGGCTCGTCAACCACCTCCCCCAACATCCCCCCCCCCCCCCCCCCCCCCCCATCCCTCACACACACACTTCCATCCTCTTCCCTGTCTCTCCGTGTAAACTGATCCCCGTTTCAAGTGGGTTACTCATGTCCAGCACATCCACACAAAGCCCGGATAAAATAAACACGCCGCGTCAGATATCTTGGAAAGAATCTGTCATGGCTTTTCAGGGCTAATCACCTCCAGAAGGACCCTCGACTCAAAAACCCCCTCAAACGTTAACCCCTGTTGGGCAGAGCGTGTCGGTTCGAGCCAGGCCTGGCTGCCTCCTCAGGCCTCGGGCACTGGAGGGGGCGGGGGGGGGGGGGGGGAGATCCGGACAAGCGGGAGGGGGAGGAAGGTTGGGTGCCTTCCACAGGTCACGGCCAGGTGTGCGCCAGAGAAGGTTGACACGAGTCCGTTAAGGATCGCAGCAACCGGGAGACAGTCATTGACACTTTTGCTTAGTGCCGTCTGTGATTCCCCAGTCTGTGCCGGGAAATTATCCAACTTCGCTTAATTGGTCAGACATTTGTTATTTAATTACTACAAATGATGGGGGAAAATGGGAAAAACAGAACAATAAACTCGTCTCCCACTAGATGGCAGAAGATACAATTAACCTGTGTATCCATCCACCTGTTGCCATTCATACAATTGAATTATAGCTCTGTGTTCGGGCATTGATTTCACATTTGTGAGTAAACTGAGACCAGCTCAGTATTATTTCAGTGTGACATTTTTGTTTGTGGAGTACCATTAGAGTATTTTAATGTAAAGTATGTGCCTTGGCTCAATAATGATTAGGAAACAATGGCTTAGTGTGTGGGAGGTAAAATTGTCCCCCACAAAGTACAGTCAATAATACAGTGGTGCCTTGAGATATGCAACCACGCTTCGTAACTCAAAACTCATATCTCAAATCATCTTTCCCCATTGAAATGAATGGAAATACCCTTAATCCGTTCCCCAATTTTCTGTGTGTTTTATTAAGGAAAACACCACTCTATAATATAGTGTAAGAGAAATAACATAATTTAATATAATGTCATGATTTAAAGTGAAAATCAACGCAAACATTTTTTTTCAAGAATATGTTCTATGCAAACCCACTAGTTGAAACAGGGCATTCTGATAAATATTGTGTTTGTGGAATAAGTGTTAATCCACAAATTTTTAGCCATCTCTGGGGACGGCGATTTTGTCTTCTGTCGATTGAAAATGTCATTTTCAGTCGACAGAAGATAAAATGGCCGCCCCCAGAGATGGCTAAAAACGAGTGCATATTGCTGCTTAATTTATATTCCATCCATCCATCCATTATCTGTACCGCTTCTCCTCACAAGGGTCGCGGGGCGTGCTGGAGCCTATCCCAGCTGTCTTTGGGCAGTAGGCGGGGGACACCCTGAATAGGTTGCCAGCCAATCGCAGGGCACACAGAGACAAACATCCGCACTCACAATCACACCTAGGGGCAATTTAGAGTATCCAATCAACTTACCATGCATGTTTTTGGAATGTGGGAGGAAACCGGAGTGCCCGGAGAAAACCCACGCAGGCACGGGGAGAACATGCAAACTCCACACAGGGAGGCCGGAGCCGGGATCGAACCCGCGACCTCTGAACTGTGAGGCGGACGTGCTAACCAGTCAACCACCGTGCCGCCAATTTATATTCCATAAATGCAAAATTAATCAGAATGCTGTCTTTCAACTAGTGGGCCTGCTGGGAACATATTCTTGAAAAAAATATGTTTGGGTTGACTTCCGCATTAAACAGTTTGTGCATCATGATTTAATGCTGCAATTCAATTAATCGTGCTGCGTCTTCTGGTGGGCTCTCTTGGACATTGTTTGAATTTGATTCTTATTTGATGAAGTGGTCACTATTTGGCCAAGCGCTGTTTAGTGTAGTAGTCACCATGCTGCACTTGTCTCCCCATTTTGTGCTTGCAAATCAAAGCAAAAAATCCGCCGCATGACAATTCCTTGTAAGTCGGTTTTGAGAGGGCTGTCCTGTCTCAATAGCCGCTCCCAAAGTGAACATGAAGTTTTCTGCCTGTTATGTACACATCGAAGCAAATGGTGTCACCATTAAGTGGACACTTTTATGCCCGGAGCAGTGCTCTCTGGATGATATAAAATAAACCCACCCGCACCCCTATCACTCATTACTCTCTCTTCCCTCCAGCTTCTTCTCCCCCTCTGAAGTCTGGCTGCCGATGTCACAATTTCAAATCATCTCCCCACCACAGGGCAGGCCAAGGAGGCCAACAAAAAATAAATAAGTGAATTATAGCAAACAAACAAAAAAAAAACACATTGAATATTTTCATAATATAATAACACATAATATGTACTGTATATGTAGTATATGTATGTGATGAAATATATAAGGTTATGAATAATTATTCTCAGGTCTCTGTTTAGGCCCACCCTTGCTTTAGACAATGACACGAATGGACATGCCGCTGTAAACAGCCAGGTCTTACCCCTTGTAGCACTTATGCTGCGCCGTGCCAGCCTGTTTGGAGCCTCCAGCTGGTAGGTGGTAAGTGGCTGGTTTTTCCAGGCCTCCAGATGCCCTGATGGACCTGCAGAGGGAGGGCAGGAGGAGGTTAAACCAGGCCTAAAAAAAGCAGAGAACCGCAACCTCACTTCTGGGAAGTATGAGAGCACGGCTCTGGTTGCCACCACGAGTTATACTCGACAAAGACCTGGCCGGTGTTGGGGCGGGATGACAAGATGACATGCCGATCAAAGGGTTGGACTACTGTTGGAGCGGCGCAGCATGGCTACGTCAACCCGGACCGCACGAAACCCAGACGACGACACGAGACTTGTCCTTTTCCGCAAATGAAGCTCAATAAGAAGCGACAGAGTCTGGCTTCTGCTGTGCGTTACGGCTCGTTAGTGCACGCGAGCTGGAAAGGTGCTTTGCTGTCAAACGCAGCCCAAGGAACAAACACGACCATCAGCGTTTCAGATTTTTTTTTTACTTTTTAGGAAACGCCGTCAGGGGCATTTAGTGTTGAAGGAGACACATTATGTAATTTTTTCCACAAGACAAGTCTAAATTGACCAAGGATCAAGAATTACAGCATACTATCTGTTACACTCCTTTTATAACACGATAGAAATCAGACAGTTCTGAGTGGGATGTCCTTGTCCTGTCTTGAGCTTACGATAGCCTGATCATATATTCCACTTGTCACAGAAATAAGCAAATGCATACTTATTACAAAGCTTAAACATTACACACCTGTGCTCTTTTGCTTGGACTTCATCTTCTGGGCTCTCCTCAGCATCATCTCAGCAGTGTGCCTGTTAGTGAACCCCCTACAGGTATAAAATGAGCCCAAAGTCTTAATAGTTAATAGAGCATTAATTGTGATCTTAAATGTAATATGGAACCGTGAATAAAGGAAAATTTCAGTATTTAAAGTTCAAATGGAAAGGGGCCGAGAATGGAACCATGTGGGACTCCACATAGTGAAGATACAGACAAAAGTTGATACAAATGAGTACAAAAGTAGAACTAAGAATCAATTGTACAAAAAGAGTATGAGAGCAACGATCTGGGAAAAAAATGATATGAGAATAGTCATAATCTTATTGGAATAGGGTAATAGTCTTGTAACAATACAACTTTCTTGAGAAGGAAATATAACTTGGAAAATTAAATTTTTATTCTGTAACATTTCGTTACCTTGAAAAAACAATAGCTTTATTTTTCTTTAGGAGAAATTCTGACTAATCTAAGATGATTACCTTCTTTTGGAAAAAAAATACAATGTTACTCATGGAAGACTGACTTTTAAAAAAATCATAAATCTGACTTTATTCTTATAAAATTTGTTCCTATGAAAATTATAACTATTCTGGAAGTTCCTATGAAAATTATAACTATTCTGGAAGAAGTACATTTCTTCAGGAAAAAATATATATACTCAAGATCATGATTTTCCCCAGGAAAAAAACACTTTATTCTCATCAGATTACATCTTTTAGAACTCTATTATTGTAACGCTGACATTTTTCTTTAAAAAAAATCTTTCCAGTGTAGCCCAATGGTTGCTTCTTGTTAGTGACCCTGTGACCATGTTAATCTTTATCATTGTGTGACAATTTACCATTCCTCCAGAATTCTTTCTGATCTCTCAAAGTCGCCGCTGGCCATGGAGGTTGAAGCAAACCTTTTCCTAAAATAAAAAAATGCAGATTTTCTATGATTTTCTAATTTACAATTCCAAAAACAACGGTCAGAAGCCATGAGTGGTGATGTTGACTGCTACGTTAGCTTCTGGTGTTAGCATTGCACCTAGCTACTTGACAGTTGCCTGTCTTACTTATTAGAGTTCTGTGGTGAAATCCTCTTGTCCTCATGTTCTTTGACTTCCCAGGCTTGCGTCAGCCTCTGTGTGGGTAGAGGTGGTAGAACCCAGTGGGAATGTTCCGGATAGATGCCTGGGAGCTAGAATGGAAACAATACTTACTACGGCCGGCCGTAAAAGCAGCTGGGCCGTTTCAGCCCGACCCAAACAGCTCACATGATGGACAGCACGAGCGAGCTGGCCAGCCAAAGAAAAGATCCAATGGGAGGTAAATAAATGCAGAGAAAACACAGAAATGTGAAAAATGACATCAGGCCTCAAGAAAAAAAAAAGACAGCATGTTTTTCCAGAGAACACGTTTAAAGATCAATCAGCAACAGACAGAAAGGAATCCCCTGAGAGGGGGGGGGGCCGATAAGAGCCATGACAAAGGGACACAGCGACTCACTCCTCTGACATCACATGGACGATACATACGCACAAGGGAAGAAATACGAGAGTACCAGGCATTTATTAGAGGTACGAGAATTATAGGGAGGAAAAGGGCCTTTATTTGTTTTTATTAAAAATCTGTTAAAATTGTGTGACAATATTCTGCATATACGTATATATATATAT
This sequence comes from Filicampus tigris, assembly GCF_054856515.1. Taxonomy (NCBI): domain Eukaryota; kingdom Metazoa; phylum Chordata; class Actinopteri; order Syngnathiformes; family Syngnathidae; genus Filicampus; species Filicampus tigris. The sequence goes on along the minus strand of NC_141220.1, from coordinate 23,795,386 downwards.
ATATATATATATATATATATATATATATATATATATATATATATATATATATATATACTATATAATATACAGTATATCTTTTATGATTTCTTTTTTTAAGTTTCATTTCATCATCTGTTTTTTGATTTCTATGTCAGGTGTGGCATTCATTTGTCAAAGGAGATGACATGCCCCGTCTGTCTACCTACTTATCCCACATACCTGTACATTAGTAGTAGCCGTCGGCTTTTACTTAGTCAACTGCAAAGAGTACCAAGAATTTATAGGAGGTGCAGTGTCGATTTTATTCCAAAGGCGAAACAAACTGGGAAAAACTGTGGTCAATTACGGTTTGGCGTTTCTTTTTGCAAATGGATGACAAATCCATTGGTCACCCTTACATCACGATGCTAGGCAGCTACATGTTACGAATTATGTCATGTAAAAGCCAATACATACATTTAAAAGTAGTCAAATCCGAATTTGCAATGTGTGCAACCTTACCGGCTGCTTGGATGCTGAGTAACATCTGGCAGGAGCATCCTCACATAAAGTCCAGCCTTGCTCCAGTATTGCCTTTTGATATAGACAAAAAATACATTTACCGTAACTCATATATGTATTTTTGGACAGGAAAAGAGCATGGTTCACCTTTTTATTTTGGATTTATTCCAGATTATGCGAACGGACGCATAGCTCTATTAGTCGGATGGTCTCATGTAGTGTCCAAGAATAATTCAGAATTAAATGATCACAAAATGAGTTCAATGTTTACAGCTTTTCTCCTTTTACAGACACCGTACTTGCTGGTTTTAGTTAAGACAGATCTCACTGGCCCGAAAGAAAACAAAACATTTAGCAAAGTAGCTTGCAACACAGTTTATCCCCAAATCTATATTCTATGTCAAAAATTGTCTTTTGAACTAGCATATCACTATTTTATAATCACAATGTTTACCATGGAGCAGAAAAAAATGTGGGCCTGTGGATTTTTGACAGATTCAAATGACTAGGTAGATGGCTGCATAGCTTTATTGAGTAGTTCTTAAATCATGAATGTAGAAGTTCAATTTGTAAGCCCGTTCGACCCTTATGGCCCTCACAGGTTTAGCTCAAAGAAAGCAATACATACATTGTTGTTTACCTTGACACAGGCTGATTTTTGAGGGTTTGCGGATGGCCGCATAACTTTACTAAATAATCAGATGGTCTAGTGTCGTGTCCATGATGAATTCATAGAACGAATGATGATGTGGAAGGCCAAATAGCTCATCAAACGTATGCGTCAAAGAGTAATTTAGGCTTTCAAACAACTATGCGGATGCCACATAGTTTTATTAGTTACTCAGATGGTCTACTGTAGCGTCCAAGAATAATTCAGGGACTGAGATTACTACATGATGGCTGCATATCTTTAGTAATTTGTCAAATGGTTTACTGTAGCATCCCAGAATAATGAAGGGACTCAAGTAACTATGTTAAGGCCACATAGCTTGATCTATGATTGAGATTGAGAGTCTAATTCAGTGTCCAAGAATTTTTCAGCGATTCAAATGACTATGCAGGCAGCCGCATAGGTGATAGCTTTATTAGTTCATCACATCGTTTGCCATAGTTTCCAAGAATAATTTAGAAATTCAAACGACTATGCATACAGTTGGATAGCTTTAAATGAGGTTTTCAGTGATTTTTTTTGTTTGTTTTTGTTCTGTGATTGGACAGTTTTTGGTGTCTTTTAGCAAAAGGTGTACCAACACACCTCATCCAGGACAAACTCCTCCACGTCCACCACCTCAAAAGTGTCGTCGTCACCTTGCGGGGACGTGACAGCAGCGAGGGCAGCAGCCAGCCTCCTCCTCAAGGTGAAGCCTCTCCATCGCGCCTGGATGCAGAACACGTGCAAAAAAAAAAAAAAGTTTTTTAAACACTTTATGAGCGCTACAATACCGTGCGCTAGCCCATTCCAAAGACAAAACATGTTCCTCTTTTTTCCCTGAACTCTGCATGACTTTGGGTTGCTCCAAGACAAATGGAGCTCCAGTGTGCCTCTAAATCCAATGAGTCCCTGTGGGAATTGGGGGGGAAGAACAGGGGGACTCCTACTACCGCACTTCTTTGGAATTTGATAAATCACTATGTATCTTCCCAACACATGGACACACACACGCTTACGAGTTTATTGGAGTATGCCTTTTCATTTTAAACAAAACAAACAAACAAAAAAGGCATTCAAATCAAATGAACTCCAATATTTCTCATAAATAATATGACATTTTAAGTACAACTTTACTATCATGACACTGGATTTTTTTTCTTTGGAGTAAAAATGTGACTTTATTACTAGTAGGTTTTGGGGGGAGGTTCAGAAAAAAAAAACTTTATTCGTGTAAGATTATAAAAAATAACGACAAAATAACTTGGGTATTCTGCTCAAGTTATGACTATTAAAAAAATATGAATTTACTCTTATTAGTTTACAGATTTTTTCTCATAAAAGTATAACCTTACTTTTGAATGATTACAATTTGTATAAAAAGTTTAACTATTCTTATGAGATTAGAGCTTTTTTTCAGATAACGTTTTGAAAAAAAAAAATACAACTTTATTGTCATAAGATCTCTTTATAAAAACAAAACTATTCTCATAAGATACTGGGTATTACAGAAAAAATAACTTATTGCAAGATTATAACTTTCTTAAAAAAACAATGCAATTTATGTTGAAAAACAAGATTTTCTTAATTTTTGTCTTTTTCTTGTGAAAATATAACTATTATTTACAAACACACACACACACACACATGAACACAAAATCATCCAAACCTCAAAGGACTCATTTGACACATTGTGTGTTGAATAATCTGCGGGAAGTGTTGAATTGCACGCTTTTTGAAATAAAAGCCCCGTGGAGGATTAGTGCAACGTGGCTACACAGTACATATGAGGCCCACAAGATAGCCGACCAGGAAAGAACACATTTACAGGATTCCCAAATGGGGGTGCGCCATATTAAAAGTGAAATAGTGATCTATAATACTTTACCAATAATTCATTTTTATGTGTTTTCACTATTAAATAATGTCTTTATTGGCTATAAACCAAGAGGGGGTTTCGGAGAAGGGTTGCACTAGACTGTTGAGGGGGGTGCGCGTCTAAAGCGTCTAAAACATTTAGCATAGGTTGCTATTATAGCCAACAATTTTACCTGGATGAGAGTTGCCGCATGGTGCTGTACAAGATTGCTCTTCAGCTCAGAGGACCCAAGGTTGCCTCCATCTGCTGCTTTCCCGCCTCCAACTTCTGATGCAAGAGAGATGCTGATGGCAAACAGAGAAAATGAGAAAACATCCATCCATTATCTATACCGCTTGTCCTCACAAGGGTCGCGGGTGTGCTGGAGCCTATCCCAGCAGTCATCGGGCAGTGGGCAGGGGACACCCTGAATTGGTTGCCAGTCAATCGCAGGGCACACAGAGACAAACATCTGTACCCACAATCGCACCTAGGGGCAATTTAGAGAGTCCAATCAACCTACCATGCATGTTTTATTTGGAATGTGGGAGGAAACCGGAGTACCCGGAGAAAACCCATGCAGGCATGGGGAGAACATGCAAGCTCCACACGGGGAGGCCGGAGCCGGGATCGAACCCATGACCTCTGAACTGTGAGGCGGACGTGCTAACCAGTCGACCACCGTACCGCCCTATATATTACACATATGAACTTGTGTATTTGTGTTAGCTTCACTGTCATACTAGCAGGTCACTTGCTAATTCTCAACATCAAGATGACTTTACTATTTTTTATTGAATCTTCCAGTGGGACTAAAACAACAAAAAGACAGATAAATGAATCCCTAAAGTACAGTGGTATCCTGACGTATGATTTTTCCAAGTTATGAGCCATCGCTCGCTCGGTTTTACAAAATCGGAGATAGTCCCGGAACGAATTAAACTCATAAGGCAAGGTACAACTGTACTAAGAAAAATAAATATTTTAACCAAAACTGTATTTTTTTTGTAGTGTTTGCATAATTTTGCCGACAAACTGCAATCAAACAATGCCTTTCCATGTTTGGTTGAACTAACAAACTCAGGAGTTAATTACCTTTTAAGGTCATAGTCTTCATGGTGTGACGGCATTTGCACTCTTATCCTTGTTCCCATCACTGCTGATGCATGAATGTCACAAAATGGCGTCGCACTGCCCTTTCCGGAAGCGACGGGCGAAACCTGGTCAAGAGTTTCATCAAAGGCTGTCCGGCTGGCAGGTGTTTGCCCGACATGGGAACGTTCTAGGGAGCGTCGCTGCTCCTCGGCCAGGTGCAAAGCCTCTGTCAAGTGTCCGCAGGAAAGTTTGATGGCGTCCAGTGGGTGGGAAGCTTTGCTGTCGACAAACAGCATTTACCAAAGCATGAAGAACATACAGTAGCTCACAAAAGTGATACACGTATAATATATAGGGTATATATTAGGGTTGTCAAAGTTAAAGCATTAACTATGGAGATTTAAATGTTAGAACGCATGAAAAAAAATTAACTCAGTTAACTCAATTGTACTCAGCTGACCTCTGCTCACCTTGCAGCCAAACTTAGCGGAGTGTCACTGTCGCAAAGACAGGCTTTTACGGAGTTTTACTTTAAAAAGTTGTTCGACGGCTCATTAGAGAAATCCAAAATAATTAGCGCACGTTCCAAAGCCAAATTCAAATTCCATATTAGTTGTACGTCTTTGGTGTATCATTTAACAGTTGTATTTTACAGGAAAATAATCGTAGAGAGCTACTAGAACAATCTTTGCATCAAAATATACTTACATTTTTTTTCCACATTACTTCCAAGATTTTCCTCAAGTAAATGTCGTTTCCAAGCTACGTAAAACAATTGTAAATGAAAAATATGATTAATTGCGATTAATTATGGAAAATTTTGCGATTAATTCGTTTAAAATTATGATCGCTTGACAGTACTAGTATATATATATATATATATATATATATATATATATATATATATAAATCTTTTACTATACAACACTGAAGTAATGTCGCTTTAATATAATGTACAGTAGCCAGTGCACAGCTTGAATGTTGTTACGACTCTTGGCTTGTCCCCCGTCACTTGTCCCCCGTCACACGTGCACCACGTTGGTGCCCACAAGTCTACGGTGTGTTCCCACTTACCTACGAATTGCGTCATTTCCGCAGGGACGGAACCCCGTTGTAAATTGAGGACCTCATTTACTTGTAATAGTTTCGACTAACATCAGCCTTCACACACTTTATTGTGGACCTCCAAGAGAGGGTATGTGTGTCTCCTAACAGCATATAGTGAGTCTTTCATTGAGGGGATTTAGTGGCCACAAAGGAACCTCAATGAAAACTTAATGAATCTATTAGCAGCATGTCTCTGATCCCCCCCTTTCTGTCCTCCAGGCTGGGGGGCTCTGCTAGAGTAGCAGGCCAGTAACCTGTAGACCATGTCCCTCTCCACAAAGACCTGTCTCTTCCCCTCACAGTGGGACAAAGAGGGAGAGGACTCTGGAGGTCCGAAGGGAAGCGACCCCAGTGACCTTCCTTCTTTTACCTGCTGGTTCACTCCGGGGTCACTCTGAGAATGTAAAACACTGTTCCACTCAAGGTTTACATATAAAAACTTCACAGAGTCTTAATAGGTGATTACTGAAACATCCAGAGGAGTACAGTGGAATCTGAGTAGTGCCCCCCTGGAATGTTAAAAAAAAATTAGCTCCCAACACCAGTTTCACCGATCGACACCAAACTGGTGCACATGTTTATCATAAAAGGAAATGCGAAAAAGTCTCAAGGACCCATATCTGACCACGAACAGGAAGTTGTCCAGTATTTAGGTTTGAAGCAGTCGGTTTGAAGCAGCCTAATTCCCACGCTTTTACCTTGACAAACTCTTACGAGGGAATTCGCCCAAATGAGCACCAATCGGAAGCTCGGATACTCGTCGGATGGGTGACAGTGGCACTACAGGGAATTAACTAAATCGACGAATATGAATTGAATACGAATAAAGAATTGCCTAAATATCTAATGTCAACCGAGCAAGAGGCTCAAAGCTTGATCGTTACTTTGAAGACTTTCAGACAGTTGGGGGGGAAAAAAAACGAGCCCCTGAAACCAGTTTCATTGATCAGTACGAAACTGTCATGGCATGTCCTATCACAACAGGACACTAACGATGTGACGATTCACTCAAGCTCAGATTTCGCGGCATAATCGCACCAGCAAGCAGTTGCTCTTATATGACCATCGGTAGCTTACAGCTGGAATTCTTTAAAGCGGAAGTCAACTGAAACATATTTTTTTCAAGAATATGTCTATGCAAGCCCACTAGTTGAAACACGGCATTCTGCTAAATCCACCCGTTTTTAGCCATGTCGGTGGCCATTTTGTCATTTCTGCCAACTGAAAATGACATCACAGTGTCTCAGGGCTCAGGTGACGACCAATCACAGCTCACCTGTTTCCTGAAGCTGAGCCATGATTGGTCATTACCTGAGCCCTGATCGTTTGTGATGTCATTTTCAGCTGACAGAAAAGCTAAAATGGCCGCCCCCTGAGATGGCTAAAATAGGGTGGATTTTGCTGCTTAACTCATATTCCACAAACGCAATATTAATCAGAATTTTGAGGATTTTTGGAAAGTTAAAGAAAGCGCTCCTGACACAAGTACATAAACACAAAATTTGGTGGACATACCATAACAGGACGCCCGAAATGGAATTCAAAAAGAAGTTTGATATTTTGGCTTGAAGCAGCCATTTTGGGCAAATTCCAGGGCTTATACTACAAAACTCCAAATAGGGTCCAAATGAGCCACAGAACTGATGAGTTGAAACTCAAACAACAACATTGTATTGAACAATTCACAATTGGAAGGAGGAATTATAGTAACGTGAATGCTCACGCACCCCCACATAGGTGCGCACCAGAATCTGGGAATCCCTGATCCATTTTTCACGAGAACAGCCTTTTTTCTGAACCTTCTAGTTTTACACATCTTCACACATTTTTCAAGTATTAGTCCAACATATTGGATCACTTTTCAGCAGTCTTGTGTGGACTGACTTTTAAAAGTAAAAGTGATATCGTCTACAAGCGCTCTTTCATCCTGCGTCCTGTTGGGAAAAGTTGTGAAACCGTACCCGTGCCAGACCCCGTGGTTCCTCCGCCTTTACTGGACGGGCGTGTGGGCAATGCGCTAAGTCTCGTCTAAGCCTTGCAGTGACACCAGGTCAGGCCAGGGGTTAAATGGCGGCGCTGTTCCCTGCAAAGACCACAAACTGACTCATTGTCCAGTGGCCAGAAGGGGGTCGAGGGCGCACTGTGAGGGGTGAGCAACGCTACCAGCCCTCCCTCAAGCCATAGCAGTCCTCAGCGTGACCTGTGGGAGTCGTCGACGCCACTTTTTATCTTTTGTGCTTTGTAATTTGGATGGGTCACGAAGTGGAGTGGAAAGTTGACCGCCGTTTTGAAAGCCTTGGTGGTCCGAGGAGCACCGCGGGCCGGCGACGTGGAAGGCCTTGTGAAAATAGATGAACGTTGTCTTTAGGCTCGCTACACCCTGTGCATCAGACATAACAAGAAGGTAGCTGACATTCCTGGCCGGCTCGAGGGTCTCTCAAGACGAGACTAAAAAGATAAGGTGTCTTTTGTACCACCCGGTTTGTTTGTCGCTTGCTGCGCAGCTTGATTACCTGGTGAAGTCAGCAACAAAATGATCACTTTTGGGTTTGATCGCAACGATAATTACAAAAAAATAGGGATGTCACGATATCAAAATGTCACGGTACGATAATATCACGATATGACGTGGCAATTTTAATATCGCGATATCACGATATTGCTAATATTGTGACATCCCTACCAAAAAAAAAACATCAACATTTTGTACTCAGTGGCAACAAGGGTCAGGAAGAACTGCTGGGATTACCAAAATGAGCCTCAAATGGCCTCTTGAAAACATAATGGTAGACTTTGTGTATCTTTTTCAGCATGGTTTATTAACTCATTCACTGCCAGACATTTTCAGATCCTCTTTTAGCCCATCGTTTGAATTTTTTTTTTAAATATATAAATATGTTCCTGGGATTTAATGGCTGTACTGTGAAAATACAAGTACATTTGTCAATGACAGTGAATGAGTAAAGACTTTTTTGTGGATTTACTCATGATAGACACGCCTACCAAATGTCCTGTTGCTCAGTGAAACTGGCTTTAGGAGCGGAATGTTCTTAAACTTTACTGTGCACGACTGAACCAGTCATCAAACTTCGCCGTTATTCTTTGCCCATACGCAATAACAAAAACCCAACTGCTTTGTAATTTTAAGACCATCCATCTGTTTAGTATGAATACTTCGAATCTGATAGCGACTGGACAAAATCTCTTGAAGTTAATCCTTGAAAGACCTCTTCAAACCAAAATGGCGGCCTTACTGTGTCTTTTCAGGCAAGGCCAGCACCTGCATTGACATAAGAATTATTTTGTATCTACCTGAGCTGCTCAATGTGCTGCCGCTGTAAATCGCCAATCTGCTGAAGTTGCGTCCGGATCAAGCTGAGGAGTCCGTCCGCGGCAGAATTTATCTGCCTAGCAACAGACAAATCCGTCAGGAGGGCGCCTGCATCCGTCCCATCGATTGTCCTCAGACTGGACACTGCTGCCTGTAGAGTGCATCTGACAACAAGAGAAAACTTGGTCATCTATCCATACATCTAGAAGCCATCTTGGCTAAATGTTAGACATAATGTAGCAGGTATGTGTGTGTATCCTGGTGAAAATGTATGTACAGTATTTTAGGGGTTCTGAACACGACCCCCAAAACTCACGCAGTAATGTCCCCTGGAAAATAATTTGCTCCTGGCACCAATTTCCCTCAATGAAACGAAATGGGGCGGCCATATCTATCACCATAACACAACGTAGTAAAAAGTCACAAGGACCCATGGCCAAAACTAAAAAAGAAGTCGTACATTGACTCGGACTACGAAATTCGCCCAAATAAGCTCCATTTGGAAGCAGGTATAACAGACTGATGGGCGACACTAAATTGCAAAGTCAAAAGATCATTTAAAGGATTCGCCTTTAAAAAGGAAAGCCCCAAAAATACCCACCATTTTATCGTGTAATATGATCCCCGCATTTTAAAGGCCCAATACAAACACGATTTATGTCTTAGCTAATGAATATAGAGCATTAGCATACTCGCTTACGTTTTGCGTTTTAATGTTACTTTTTATTTTGTCATCAGTTACATACAGAATATTTAGATAAGTAGCATCGTCGACTGGTTTCTTCCACATATACATTTAGATTAGCTAACAATTTGGAATCATTAGTAATAATGGCAAAATATCGCAATAATACGCCAGTGCAAGTTACTCTGCGATTTCCACACCTAAAACGAATACAGAATTAATGTAATCACGTAATGCATGTAATCACTATTTTCGTTTTAGGTGACAATTTAAGTGGCTCTATCATTGAGGCGTTAGGGTTTCCAGTCACCAAATATGGTAACATGTCCAATACTCTTCATAGAGTCCCTTTGTCCTTTGGGAAAAGCCTATGTTTCACGATAATAGTAATAAACACACACACAAAAAGTAGTAGTTCCGCACTTGTAGAAAAGTCCAACAAGTGTTGTTAGTTAAGTTATCAGGGTCTTGTGAGGCTAAGGGACCTGCTGAGTGGCAGAGTCTTTGGGTTGGGGGGGGGGGGGGGGTTGGGGTGTTGAAATGGCGGCCCGAGGCTAAGGATGTCCGAGCAGAGGAATCCCAACTATCTGCCAGAGAAACAGACTTTTCCGGGCCGTCCAAATGTGGGAATATGTGGAGCTGGAAACTCTGCGGGGACGCTGGGGAACGTCAATAATAATAACATTTTTTCAAAAAAACACCCTTGGGCTACAAAGTTGTTGTTTTTTAAACACGATGAACAACAGAGATGTTCAAAATGGTTTCTCAGAGCAACATACGATAGGCCGCCAAACATGGGATGGGTTCACGGCGGTTTTTGTGGATATTTCAGTCCCATGTTCACTAAAGATGACACAATAAGAAAACTCGATATACAGTATTTATAAAACAGCGACTCCTTCGGCTATTATCTGTAAAACATCTTCATAAGTTTTGGGAAAACTTCTGATTGACTGATTAAAATTAGTGTCCCAATACTTTTCAATAGTTTTCTTGAGTAGGCCAATTCTATGTCAACCTTATTCAAATTTTCAAGGATTATTCCTCACACTCAACCCAAGAATAGGTTTTTAACATCAGTCAACAAAATGGATGCTCTCAGGGTGCAATTGAAAATGGAATGGAATTCGGGTAAAAAAAAAAATTAAAAAAATTGTTTTTCACCCAAAAAGTTTAAATTTGAATCTTTAATTAAACTCCAGAACTTTTGTACAGTAAAATATGTTGTTGTTTTAAGACAGATAATTGCAATTTGATTAAAATGGCTAAAATCTCATTTCCACAACTAACTAACTAATTTTCTCAAATATGCATAATTAAATATGATGACTTATTGACTTTGTTTTAACTTTTTTTTTTTTTCGATTAAAGAGGGGCAAGAGGTGGAGAGGAGTGAGAACTTTGTCGGAATGTTGGAGGGGGCATGTCTAAAAAAAAAGGTTGGAAAGTTGTATTTTTTAAATAATATTAAATTCAATAAGTTAGCACCCATGGTTAAGAATGTAGTCTGGTCCGGCAAAAACAAAAAAAAAACAACCTTAACCCCACTAAAATTCTATTAAAACGTTTTATACAAGATGGGGTGCTCAAGTGCCCCCTGGGGGATGAGTGAGATTACAAATGTAATTTGTTTTAACAAATACATATCTACAATGTAGATTCCACATCCATAATTGCTATTTGCAGGAAAAAAGGGTGTGTGCAAGCTCTGTCAAAATGTTTAACTGTTTTGGGAAAAGGTTTAGGTCAAACAATATTAAATTCAGTTTTGTTTTTTTAAGTTAATGCACTTGGGCATCCTCCAGGGTGTGCGTAGGATTAAAAATTTAACGGTAGCATGGTAACATTTATTTTTGATTTTTTTTAATAAGTATGGAATTTTCACAAATTAAAACAGTTTAATGTGATTTTTTTCCTCACTTTTTTTTTCCAAACAATCAAAAACCACTCTTGTAATTGCAATTTGCAAGGGAAAGGAGGCATGCGCCACTGGTGGGATGTTGAGCGAGGTGCGTGGTTTAAAGAAGTTTGGGGAAGGCTGATTTATGTTGTTCAACAATATTAAAGTAAAACAACAAAATTTGTCTTTTTCTAAGTTGGCACCTGTGGGTGGTCTGGCTTTTTTTTTGTTTTTATGGATGTGTGCAGGGGAAAGTGTGTGCGGCAACGTAATGTTTTTGGCTGCTTTAAATGCTGCTTTGTGTTCAGCAACTTTAAACACTAGACATTTCTTTTTTAAAGAACTTCCCCTGTGCTGGTGATTGACAGCTCGCTGTCCGTCTGCCATGGTCTGACTGTGTTTTTGTCTCGCTGACACAGATCGGGATTCTGTTGCGCGCCTGCGGGCATGTTGTCTGGCACTCTTCAAACGTAGCACCAAATCTAAATAAATAAAACCCTCTCCGACCTCATATGAGCTCACTGAGGTGGAGAGTGCGCTGGCCGAAAAAAAAAAATCTCCTCCTCATTATTTCTTACCGTTCCGACAGTGAAAAACACAAAATCATAGGACAAATATGAAAATAGATTTCCTTTCGTCGAGGGAAACCATCCAATTTGTAGTGGGGCTCTGGATAAAAATAAGTAACAATTAAAAAGTGACCACAGTGCAGAACTTAAGCTCAATGAAAAAAAAATTGTTGAACTGACGTTTTGTAGGACAATGAAAAAAACGAGATAAGAATCCGACTTCTATAAATCTTTGTTAAGGGAAACCATACAATTTTTGATGAGGATATGAATAAAAGATTGACATAGGAATCACAAAGTAACGTGCGATTGCGATAATATTGCATATATTAATACAGAAAATATGAATCGATATGCTGACGGAAAAAAAAATTATGATACGTACAAAACAAATAAAAATCTCACGAGTAAATACAACACAGTTTTCCAGTCCAATGAGAAGACAATTTGTCAAATTTATGTTTGAGAGAAGAGAGAGGAAAATGAACCGTTACAAAAATGGAAAAATAAATTCCACTTAACTTTGCAAACTAGTCAATTTTAAGTCACAAATTTTGGTTAGCAAATGGGACACGTGTTTTGCCTACAAAAATAATAACGTTGTGGTTCAGGTGATTATTCAATGAATAACGAATAATCTGGTTGCCATTCTCCATGAACCAGAAAGTAGCTAAAAAACAGATGACACACAAACACTTATTTTCCCCCCCAGGAGGTCCGTGCTTTTCTGAGCGTTCGCCTGCCTATTTAGCATAGCATTGTTAAAACAACACATCTAAGACTTTCGCACACGACAGTATATCTTCCACATCCTCCCTCTGACCATATTTCACGGAGCAAGGACTTTACTCCAGAAAGCCGACTCTTACGGTGGAAGCTAAATTTATCGGGATCAGTGTTTTCCTCTGCGGTGATGAGATTCCCAACGCTTGTCGCTGTTTTCGCTGGCTCTGGATGAAAGACAGGCGAGTGGAAATACAAAATGTAAATTCCACTTTTAGGCACCAGAGGAGTTCACTTTGAGTTCATCCCAAGGGGGGGGGAGCTCACCTTTTAGCGTTCCACATTTTAAAGAAGGTAATATTATGGAAAATCGACTTTTTCATTGCTTGTACAGTGAATCCTCGCTAGCAAAAATTCACGAATAATGGACGCCGCACCTAAAAATATTTAATATTGCCTGAAATTTGACTTTAAAACCTAAATAAACTCCCGAACTACAATCCCATTATTTCAAACTCAAACCTTATCCTTAAAGAATAAATGCCGGTGGACAACTCGAGCTCCTCCAATGCTAGCACGATGCTTTAGAAGGAGCCCTCTTGGGGAATTATGGAAAGAGCACATAAAAATGTGAAGAGGCACAAAAAGGTGCATTTTTCAGTGAATAGTTTTAGCTACGGTGTACAGAAAAAATTTTTTGCGAATGGTGACTCACGAGTCGGCGAGGGTTTGCTGTATATAAATAGTTGGGCCTCTGTTAGCTTACCCATCAAGTAATAAATAAATTCAACAAACCAAGTCAATATTTTGTTATCTGCCTATTTTACAAAATGGGTCTCCAAATGAACAGTTCTGAATTTTACAAAATGGGATGTAGCAATTCTGCTGATTTACGTAATAATTCTTCCAACACCGAGTCTTCCTGCCCATGACTTGATCCGAAGATCCGACAATTATCAAGCGGCGGCCGGATTGAGCTTCAGAAAACAGGTGAGCCGTGATTGGTCTTTAACTGAGCCCTAAGCAATTTTCACTTGACAGAAGTGGGAAAATGGCCGCCGCCTGAGATGGCTAAAACGGGTGGACTTTGCTGCTTAACTCATATTCCACAACACAATATTAATCAGAATGTCATGTTTAGACTATAGTGAAGGCGCATATGATTGCAATGACTTTTTTTTTGTTGACTTCCTCTTTAAACGCTGAGGCTGAAAGGCAGGTTCAAACCTGAGAACAAACCTGAAAGAACTTTTCTGCTTGCGTAAACATTTTTTTAAAAGTACGACAACTTATTTGCTGTTTTGGAGCTTCTAAATGATCTAATGGTTGGCTTGGAGACAGTCACAAGAAGGAGTCATGCCAGATCACCTGACAAAGCTCATTTAAAATCTGCATTTCTGGGCGCACATGGACAACTGCCTTTGGCCTTTCCCACAGCAATTTTACAGATTTGCTATCCCAAATTTTAAATGCAATGTTACACAGGATGGGCACATGCATCCATTTTCCACACAGAACGAGCTAAATCAAATAAAACATGGCTTATATGCAGTTGTTGCCTTCTCCAAATTCATATGAGTGATCGATTCATTTTCTGTTCACTCAGAAATATGTTTGCGTCTTCCGCTGAAACTTCCAATTCCATCTACTTCAAATCTCATTTTGAGCTTGTGGTGCTCCCCCAAATGTTCCATGCAATTTAGCGCCTATTAATAGGGATTTTTAGGAAATAAGGTCGATGGTCGGTAAGTTGGCAACGCTGAGTAAGCGCTCGCTTCATCACAACGCCCTTGCTCCATCCCAGTTGTCATGGTAACAAAAGCTGTCCTTGGCATTTGCATGAAACTGAAACAATGAGACTGTGTTACAATTAATGTTAAGTGTTCTCTAATTCTTTAATCCTTTGTTGATTTTGACAGAAGAATGTCAGAGAGGTTTTATTGGGACACCAGGGAACTGATTTAAACTGTGGAAAGCATTGCGTAACATGTCTCCTTTAAGACACTAAGGGGTCGGAATCCTTGAGTAAAGTCGTACCGCTTGTGTTTGGCTCCTCGACTTTGCTCTTAGAGACAAAATCCGTAACACAATTATCCCTAAGCCAAGCATTAATGGCTTTTTTGGCAGGAAGTTCAAGTTGACTTTAGCTTGTTTTGGACCGGCAGCCATTACAGAATGGTTTGTGAATCCGTTTTTGGGCACCAAAATGGCCGATAGTAGGGTTCTGTCTTATCATATAAACTCATAGAAAAATCAAGAATGCAATTTCTGTAGAAATTGCACTTCAGTGGTGAAGGTGAAGGTGCAGAACTAAACTAGCATAGGATTAAGTTAGATAAATGAAATGTAGAATGTGAGGGTTGTTTAAAATAAATAAATTAATAAATTTTAAAATATTGAATTGTACTATTAATATAATCAAAATAGCTAAAATCATTGTGATCAAGGGTGATTTAAGGTTTGGTATCCATGTATCATTTCTAATGAAAGCTGCCCAAAAGCAAAATAGTAACCTGAATGTTGTGAATGAGGTTGGAATGATTTAAATCGGTTGAGAAATGTGAAACAAGGAGGAAAATGTAATATACATGTAAAATGTCTCCTTGTTTGGGAATTTTGGTGTGAAACTGCGGAATAGCAATTTTTGGAAATATGAAAAATAATTCCCCAAATGTCCAGAATGAGTTGAACATTTTGAAGTTGTAATGATTTTAATCGGATTAGATCGCTGGAAGGATTAGGTGAGACATTTCTGCGTTCATTTGGGAATTTTGACTTGGACAATGAGGGATACTTAAAAAAGTGAGAATTTGGGCAATGTGAAAAATAGCTTACTAAATAGAATATGCGGAACATTTGGAAGTGTGAATGTTTTCAATAATAATTGAATAAGTAGAGAAATACGGAAGGGTGAGTTAAATATGGACATAGCTGCTCAGCATTCAAAGAATACTTCTTTTTTTTTTCTCAAGCTCTACGGGTGTCCGTGTACGGTGGCACAAGTACACCACTAATGCTGGAAATGAAGGGAATGAAGGAATGTTGAGGTTATTTGAGAAACTGGAATGATTTGGGGGATAAGAAAAATCACTCCATGTTCCACAGAACATCGGTAGTGGCAAGCTGTGGCCTTCCAGTTAGAATGTCGCTCGATACTTCATTGGAAATTCCGACAAATTCCAGAAATGTGCTGCTTTCACAAATCACCCTGATGGGCTGCAGGTGATTTTTCACTGAGTGTCGAATCTTGATTGTTTTATTCTCACCTCCAGCTGTCCTCCCGTTGGAGAGGATTCCCAGTGAGGTGTACCTCATCCAAGGAACTGCATCCTGACAGGCTGTGGCACACGTTCTGCACGTCTTAAGAGACAATTTTTGCTTAATAGGGCAGGAGTATTGGTTTTGGTGCTAGCAATTTAAAGTTCACTTACCTGAAAGACAGTTGAAACGCAGGTCCAGGTTAGCCAGCGATACGGCAACAGACATGTCAGGCAGGTGCGCGAGCCTTGAGCACACAAAGAAATACACTTTAATAGCACCGCACGTCCACATATAGCTAAGATGCGTAATATCACTGGACATTTTATTAGGTACACAATCTCATGAGACCCAACGCAAACACTCTGCTTTCACTCTTAATTGACTCTGTTATTCAATGTTTATTATTGTGCTTGTAGTTTGCAGCGTATTGCATAACACTAAGAGCTGTGCCGAATATTTTGGTTACCGTTTACACTCCGCGAGAGGGTCCGAATATTAGAAACAGCTCTCAGTGGGATGTGGGGCTATTCTACAATACAAACTATATTCAAACACTCCTCAAGTACTTTAAACAGACATGTTAAAGCTTTTCAATACAAAAGTGTACACATTTGACTGTGCTGTATATACACACATCCAGAGACTGTACACATGAAGGATACATATATACCGGTACATATCAAAATTTGATAGATTTATATAGACTACAGTTAAGTGGAAGGATACTTAGTTGGCACTAAAGTTCATGGATTTTTTTGGTAATGTCAGTAATTAAAAAAAAATACAGCAGAACTCTACTATAGTTTATTTATTACATTAAAAATATTTGGAATGACTAAAATTTGTATAATGATTGTAAAAACATCGGTTGGTAGATTTTTGCTGTTTAAATTGATTTAAAAAAACACACACCAAAAAAAATAGACACAAAATATTCACACATTTACTGGCAGTATTT
Source organism: Filicampus tigris (assembly GCF_054856515.1). NCBI lineage: Eukaryota > Metazoa > Chordata > Actinopteri > Syngnathiformes > Syngnathidae > Filicampus > Filicampus tigris. The sequence goes on along the minus strand of NC_141220.1, from coordinate 23,778,767 downwards.
TTTGGGGGGGTTTGTTTTGTTTTTTAGTTCTCACTGAACTGCATACCTCACACTGCAGCCCATAAGTGAATATTTGCGTATTATTCTCCATCTCAGTATATATTACCTGTTGCGCGCCAGCGTGAGCGTGTGCAAGTGCGGCAGCCATGAGGCAGTGAGAAGGCGGCGCAGAGAGGCCAGGCTGTTGTCGTCCATGTGCAGCTCCCCGAGGAGGACGTGGTCGTGCAGAGCGGGCGGCTGGAGTGGAGGAACACAGCCCAGTTGTCACTTAACGACAAGCACGCTTGGGGGGGGGTTACAACAACGTTAGCGGGCTGCTGCTAAGTGGGGTCCATCCATCAATGTCAGACGGTCCAGCCGGGCAGAAAAGCACCGTTTCATTAAGTAATTAGACCACTAATATGTTCTTGTGTTTGTCTTGTTAATTGCTCGGAATGACACCATTGCCCGATTATTGCTTTGAATGTTTTATTTGATTTTTTTTTTCCAATTGCAACATCATTGTAAAATGACACCGTAAACAAGTGATTCGACTGTTTCGTCTCCATACAAGGCCTCATTAAATAAACAAAAATATTTATTTTAACTAATTTATTCATTGTTAAATTACAATCAACAAAATAATCATCAATTTAGATTTTCTTTACACATTCATTTATTTTAATTGTGGTATTTAACCTATTGCCTTGTTGACTTTTTCAATTTGTTTTGTCATAGTTATGTAAATGTTTGGCATAGACATAGTGATTTTTTTTTTTAAATCGAAAAAAGTTTATTTGTGGCTTACAGTATTTTCAAATTCCTCTTTCAGAATGTGTAAAAAAAAAAAAGCAAAAATATTTACTTGGTTTAATATTAATCGTTTTCAAAATTATATTTAAACAATGATTATTTTTTAATTGTAATATTATTGTATCTAATACAAAATACCGCTCAGGATATTGGCGAATACTACCTCGGTGAGGCTGTTGGAGGTAAGGTCCAACGTGCGGAGCAGAACGTTGCTCTCCAGACCCTCCACCCCAGCCAGGTGGTTGTGAGAGCAGTTGAGGTGCAGTAGGGTGCAGATGTCCCTCAGACCTTTTGTACTCACAAGCTGGTTGTGGTCCAGAGACAAGCGCTGGAGTCTCCTCAAAGATCCTAGACCAGCTAGAAGATGGGAAATACATCAATCGTGACACTCAGTTATCATTGCAGTAGCAAAAATGCTGAAAAGGGGTGGAATTTTGCTGCATGCTTTGAATGGGAGCAAGTAGCGTCATCTGTTGGACAAATGTAAAATTAAATATTGACAGACGAGTCTCAGTTCATTAAAAATATATTTCTGGTTGAAAAGAATTACATTTTCAGTGGGAGATTTTTTTTCTTGCTTGGACTGTTTTTTTCGGGGGGCAGGAGGGGAGGGGGGGTTTAGAGCAGTGATTCTTAACCAGTGTGCCGTGGCACATTAGTGTGCTGTGAGAAATCTTCAGGTGTGCCGCGGAAAATTACCCAATGTCAATTATATTGCCAAAAATTACATAGTATTTTTTAAAAACATTTTGGGGGTTCATTTATCTACGGCAACCACGTATAATAACAGGTATAACATTGAAAATGCTCTTCCAGGAAATGACTGAAATTACATAATTCACCTTTTTTTATTTTTCCTTCTGACCACCGCGAGTTCACTTTAAGGGTCCAAAGTGATTGCCCAAGTTAGGTCATCTTGCAGTGGTGAGCAAAATAGAGGCATACTCATAGTAATGCTGCCCCCCTAAGGAGAATTGTAGGCATTGCTAAACAAAAGCTTTGTAAGCCACAAAAAAAAAAAAAAAAAAAAAGGAATTGTATTAATACATGATCAAAAAGTGTGTTTCATCTTCAACACCGCTTTTCCTGTACAGGGTCGCGGGGAGGTAAAGGTACAAATGCTCAGTTCTTGTTGATCAGATTGAGGCATACAAATAATTGACTTATTTAAGTTTGTGGAGCAGTGAAAAAAAGGGATAACGGTAGATTAGTTTGGATGCTAATCGGTATTAAGAACCAATGGACCGAAGATTTGTGTTACATTTTGACATTGTAAAATTGTAATAACTTAGCAAAAAAAAAAGTGCTTACCAATGCGTGTAATGGAGTTGTATGAAAGTTCAAGAACTTCCAGGTTCTCCGCGCCGTTTAGGCCGTGAACAGACGTCAGTTTGTTGCAGCTCATCTTTAGAACTCTCAGGCCAGTCATATTCTCGCAGTCCACCTTCGAGATGTTGTTTTCCTCCCGTGAAAAAAATAAAAATACAAAATAAATGGTGATGTTTGCTTTGACAAAATGAACGCCATTCAAAATGGCCAACCAAGCACTTACCCGCACGTCGATGTAGCACAGCTCCGCTAACTGGCTGATTCCTTCCAAGACCTTCAGCCCGCATCTTTTCAGCGTTAGAGACTGGAGTCGTACGCACTGAGCCAAAGTGGACAAACTGCAGCCTGGCAGGTCCTCCAGAACCAAGATGGTTACCTGGAAGACACAAAATGGCGTCGTCATTTCAGTCATTTCCCTATTACACACTATTATAAGTATCCTTCGATTGCTTGAATGACACTGACAAAGTTCCCTGTGTTGTTTGAAAGTCACCGACACAGGATTGGTGGGACGAAGTGGGCCCATGAATTTTGAAGCCCCCTTCACACCGTCTCTAAAAGTCTGAATTTTTCCTGTGTTGCTGCTCCTTATGAACAGCAACGGCATGGAATGGAGAGACCAAGTTCAAATTTCTTCCTTCAAAGGTAGCTCCAGAAGGCCCTTTTACACTGGTTGCAAAAGTCACTGCCTTTGTCACTGCTATGTGGGAAAGGCACCCACACAAAATGGGGGTCAGGTTGACCTCGCAATTTAGCGTCTTTTGGGGTAGTAGCACAGTACTGCATTTCAATGGATTCTGTTTAAAAGGCAAAGGCGGGAAAATGAATCTTTGTATAAAAGGGGATAACAAAAAAAAGAAAAAAAAAGATTATTGGTTTTTTTTTTGTTTTTTTCAAACATTTTTCGCAATGACTTCTGTAGTATACCTCCTTCGGGGAGCCCCGTCCCGCAGCACGTAGCAGCATGTCGGGACAAAGCGGAGGGAGGTTGCTGTTCTGGGCGGAGCTCCTGGACTCTTTCCTGGACGCACCAGAAGTTGTCCGCCTGCTCCTGTTCTGCATTTCTGACCAGGGGATGCGTACTTTCATCCAAGAAAGCCACCTCTGATCCATCAGCTGGGAGAGGCATGTTTGGCACGCGGACTTCTGGTGAATGTTCACATGAATATTCGGATGGATGTTCTCGTGAATATTCTCATTCATTTTCGCATGGATGTTCTCCTGAAAATTGTCATGGATGTTCTCCTGAATGTCGCCCTGGTTGTTCTCATTGATGTTTTGATGGATATTTGGATGGATGTTCTCCTGAAGTTTCTCACTGGTGTTCTGATGGATGTTCTCCTGAATGGTCTCCTTGATGTCCGGATGGTTGTTCTCTTGAATATTCTCATTAATGTTTGAATGGACGTTCTCCTGAAAATCTTTGTTGATGTTCGGATTGACGTTCTCCTGAATGTCGCCACAGTTGCTCTCACTGATGTTCTGATGGATATCCAGATGGATGTTCTCCTGAAAATTCTCATTGATGTTCTGATGGATGTTCCCCTGAATGTTCTCATTGATGTCCGGATGGTTGTTCCCTTGAATATTCTCATTGATGTTTGGATGGATATTCTCCTGAAAATTCTCATTGATGTTCTGGTGGATGTTCTCCTGAATGTTCTCATTGATCTCCGGATGGTTGTTCTCTTGAATATTCTCATTGATGTTTGGATGGACGTTCTCCTGAATGTTTCCGTGGTTGTTCTCATGGATGTTTTGATGGATGTTCTCCTGAATGTTCTCATTGATGTCCGGATGGTTGTTCCCTAGAATATTCTCATTGATGTTTGGATGGATATTCTCCTGAAAATTCTCATTGATGTTTGGATGGATGTTCTCCTGAATGTTCTCATTGATCTCGGGATGGTTGTTCCCTTGAATATTGTCATTGATGTTTGGATGGACGTTCTCCTGAATGTTTCCGTGGTTGTTCTCCTGGATGTTTTGATGGATGTTTTCCTGAATATTCTCATTGATGTTCTGATGAATGTTCTCATTGGTGTGCAGATGGATGTTCTCCTGTATGTTCTCGTGGGTGTTCTGATGGATCGTATGAGGAATGTTCTGATGGAAGTTCTGATGAATGTTCTGGTGTATGTTTCCTTGAATGTTCTGATTGATGCTGTCATGGTGGTTCTCTTGGATGTTCTCATTGAATCTCTTTTGGGTTTCCTGAAGACTGTTTAGTTGGAAGCTCATTTCAATGTTTTCCTGGATGTTTTCCTGAGTGTCCCTTTTGTCTTGGTTTTTTCTCAGAGGTTCTTCATTCTCGTCCTCCTCCTCCGTCCCCTGCACCCTCTTTTTCTTGTTTCTTCTCTCCTCTTCTTCCCTCCTCCTGGTCATCTTGTCATCCTCCTGCTTCATCCTTGGCTCCTCTCTTTTCTCCTTCTCCAGTACTTTCTCAATTTCGCCCATCTCCTTCCTCACCTCAGCTTCCTTTTTCTTCAGCTCTTTCACTTTCCTCAAGTCTTTTTCTTCACTGGTCCTCCGCTCCTCTTCCTCTACGCATTTTCTTTGTAACTCCTCAAATTGCTCTCCTTCTTCATTCTTCTTCCTCTTTTCGACTTCCTCGGTACCCTGCGCATCCTTTTTCCGCCTCCTTCGGTCATCTTCTTCATTGGTCCTCGTTGTGTCTTCTTCCTCCCTGGCTTGCTTCTCCTTTTCTTTTTTCCACTTCCTCTCTGCCTCTGTGTTCCTCTTTTCCCCTCTCCCCTTCATTTTGTTTTCCTCCTCTTCCTTTTTCCTCACCAGCTCGTTTTCTCTCTTTTCAACTTCCGGGCTGCTTATTTCCGCTTCCTTCCTCTTCATCCTCACATCTTCCTCTTCTGTCTTCTTCCTCTTTTCGTCATCCTCAATCCCCCTCCCCTTTGTCTCTTCCCTCCTACTCTCCTCTTCGACCACCATTCTCCTCCTCATTTCCTCCTCTACTCGTTTGCTTGCTTCCTTTTTGCTCCTCCCTTTCTCTTCCTCCCTGTTCCTCACCAACTCTTCCATTTTCTTCACTTCTGCCTCCTGTTTCCTTCTTTCACCTTCTTCCCGGTTTATGTCCTCTTCCTCCCCCTTCCTGCTTTTTTCCACTTCCGCCATCTTCCTTCTCCAGATTTCCTCTTCTTCCACTTTTCCCTTCCTCTCTGCCTGTTTCCGCTTGTCCTCTTCCTCCTTCCTCATCATGTCCTTTTCTTCCTTCAGTTTCCTTTCTGCTTTTTTCCAACTCTTGTCTCCATCCTTGTTCATCGTCAGTTCTTCTTGCATTTGTCTGCGCCTCTCTTCTTCTTGCTTCCTCCCACTCTTTTCCTTTTCCTCTGTCTGTTTCCTCCAAGCTTCCACTTCCTCCCTTTCCGCCTCTGTTTCTTCTTCTTCCCCTACCTGCTTCCTTTTCCTGTCATCTTCCTCCTTGCTCCTAGTCATATTCACTTCCTCTTTAAGTTTACTTTCTGTTTCTTTCCCCCTCTTGACTTCTTTCCCTTTCTTCCTCCTCTCCTCCTCTTCCTCTATTTGCTTCCTCTCTGCCTCTTTCCTCTTCTCATCCTCTTTGTCCTCCTCCTTCGGTTTGCCCTCAACCTTTTTCTGCCTCACTTCATCTTTCCACCTTTCCCACTTCTTTTCCTCTTCTTTCTGTTGTTGAACCAGGCTCCACTGCTCCTCTTTCCTCCTTTTCAACTCCTCCTCCACACGTCTCTTCATGTCGTTGAGGAGTTCCTGTTGGATCGGTATATAATATATTTTCTTATAAATTTTGACACCCAAATAGTTGAAATAAAAATAATTATTAATCGCTTCGTAAATATTCTCGACGATAACAACCTGTTGAAGCTGGAACTCCCGCTCAATCTCTTCCTGAGCCTTTAACTCCATCATATCAACTTCCTTCTGACGCAGCTGCAAATCAAACATACAAGATTTTGTTTCCTGGATTTACCTCAAAGACTTTTTCCAACTGACCTTTCCCACTTCCTTCAGCCTGTGCAGCTCCTCCTCAAAGTCTTGTTCCTCTCGTCTCCTGCGCTCCATGTCCAGTTGGAGTTCACTCCCACCCACATCTAAAAAAGGATGTTAAAGACACCACGCTTGCATTGTGGCGCCGCCTTGTGACTGCTGACAGTCCGGCAGCATTGTACCTTGGCTGTCATATGGCACAGTTGAGAACTCTTGTTCATCTGCAGAACTGCCAGAGGAGGCGCTGTTGTCTCCATTTTGTTCATCAAATGTATCTGCCTGCACCAGAGCAAACATACAGACAGACGCACTATGCACAAGAAGGAACCTAATTTAAAGTAGGAAAATGAATATCTGAACTCAGATTTCGTCAGTATTGTAACATATTTTGTAGTCTGGGTTATTCTTCAAAGGGCCTTCAACATGAATAACTGGTAAGGAAACATAACTACGGTGACTACATTGCAAGCTCACATGCGCTCTGAATTATTTTGCAGTTTTTTTTCCTATTGTGCATAGTGATGGTTATCAGGAATAACTGCCTCATTGTGACTGTGACAAGCATATAAAATGTATAATTACTTCATCATATGTTTACATGTTTTTTTTTGTTTACATGTTAACAGCTTTAAAAACATTTTATCAAACAAGTACTTGCACGTATAGATCAGATCAGCCGTTGTTGATCATTGTATCAGCTTTGTGTTTAACTAAACAGGCCAAATTTCACACTGAGTAAGTACAATTATGATTAGATTTAGATGAGCTTATCACTCATTTAGTTTACGTTATAACTTTTCTGACTTTTATTTATAAATTACAAGTACAAGGGGTCCGTTTCACAAAAGCAGGTTTAGTGAAAACTCAAGAGTTTGGTAACCCTGAAATGAGGGAAACTCTGAGTTTTCCATTTCAAAAAGGGAGGAAATAAAAGTGATTAAATTCAACGTTCCATTTTTTTCAATGTAACCCCATGATATTATGCAGAGGTCTTTACTGTTTGAACAATGGTTTTATATTTCATCAGCTGTTAAGTGCGCTTCATCTTTTCATAGCGGTGCACATGCTTAACTCCAGATGAAGATACTCCGAGTTAAGTAAACTGATTCAAATCAGCTGTTCTGGAACCGGAAACTCAGAGTTTCCTATCTCAGAGTAGATCAACTCAAACTTCAGGATTAGACTCAGAGTTTGTTGAACCTGCTTTGTGAAACGCACCCCAGGTAAGATAAACTTAAACTTCTCAGTATGTGTGTTTGTCAACTTAAGCCAACTATACACAGTACACAGTTTCTTGGTCATATAATGAAAGACAGTTACCGTGTCATTTATTGTCTTTATGTCCTTGCTGACCGTAGCAACATTTTCTTGCGTTGCTCGTTCATTGTGTTGTGACGCAGTCAGATCTGAGAACGCACAAAAACTCATTTTAGCATCATGGGAGATAAAGACACAAAGTAATCGATCGTGGTTGTCTTTGTCTTTGTTTATGTGTCACTGCTGTACAGAAAACTAAGTAGAATTCATACATTCAAGGTCTTCCAGGATGAGCTTCTCACAAGCTACCGCTCGCCTTCTGGAGGCCTCAAAGTAGCTGAGCAGCGATGGCGGGATCTCTTCAGAGGCCTTAAGTCACAAAATGGAGGTTAAGATAACTTAAACAGCTTCACTATACCCTCAGTATGTTGTTTTGGTGAACTTTTGCGATGACGGTTTCAAAATACTGCATTAGAAACACCTTCCCTATGGTGTCTACATGAAAACAAAGCAGTTGTTTATTTCAAATACATTCATATAACTGAACACATCAAGTAAAAGTTAAACAACAGATAGTAGGCCAACTAGGTGAAACATAAACAGTGGTACCTCTACTTACGAACGTCCCTTCATACGAAATTTTCAAGTTGCGAAACGCCTCAACAGGAAAATATTGCCTCTTGTTACGAAAGAAATTTCAAGATACGAAAGGTACAAATACAGTATGGGCAGCTACTCGCAGCTCCGGAATTTCCTGAACGCAACATACTCATTCTCAACTGCTCTGCCATTGGCTATTACCTAGCATCTTCCTGGCATCCCATTGGCTAAGAGGGACCTCTACCGTATGTGTCTATGTGTGTATATAGACAGGTAGGTTGATAGATATGTCTATGCAGCGTCCTCGTCATTCATTAATTTCGTAAGTAGAGATACCACTGTACAGTAATAGTGAGCTTGATAAAATTATTATATCCTTCCATTATTCAATCCTCCCTCCCTGCTTTCTTTTTTCCTACATTACTTCCTATTTTCCTTCCTTCATCCTTCTTTCACACCATCCTTGTATCCCTCCTTGCACATATGCTCTCTATCATACTTTCCTTATTTACCATCCAAGCTTGCTTCCCACTTTCCATCCTTTCTTTCTTCCCTGCTTCCGACAGTACCTCTTTGTCATACGTCCTAGTTTCCCTGCTTGCTTTGTCCCTTTTTGTCCTTCTTTCTTCTTATTTCCCTCCACCATCCCTTCCTTATAACATTCATGTTTCCTTTCTTCCATTCTTCATTCCTCGCTTACTCCCTTTCTGTCACCCCGTACTTAATTCCTTCCTTCCCTTTTCTTTTCATTCTTCCTCCCTTCCATACATACATCCTTGTTTTCCTTCCATCCTGTCTTCTTTATTTCCCTCATTCTGCTTTCCGTCATAGATCTTTCCTCGCTTCCTCCTTTCCTTCCTTTCATCCATCTTTCAGCAAAGTGTTTACAGTACGATACCTACTTTTGGCTCACCTTGTATTTACCTTATGCTAGCACCCACATGAACCAGTTGCCTTAACAAATACATTTTCAAGTAAACGAACTTGCTTCAAAATACTTATTGGTTAATACACTCACCTCCGCTTCATACTCTTCATCTGCGTCTTCCTCCTCCGTGTCGGAAGAGGTGAGGAGCACCTCCGACATATTGTGAAGCTGATTGTCGACTTCTTTTAACCGGACTAGCACTTATTTATTGCCAAAAATGGATTTAAAGTCGTTTCACAACCGGGAAATGTGGGAAAATTGTCACATTTGCCGTCACGTCACGTAAAATAGCATTTGGCGCGCAATCTTACATTGGTGAACAAACTTATAGCTCCACGAGTTATTGTTACCATAGAAACAGTGTCCGCTACGGAACTATATAAAGGACAATTGACGCGAAAAGCAATTGGATTTTCATGGCTTCTATACTAAGCTTGAAAAATGTATATGAATCATTTATTTCCTGTAATTGGAGTTAGATTATTCCATTTAGTGTACCGACCATTTAAAGCTATCTTACCATTGGGAAAAAGCACATCGAAAGTATCCCTGTCAGTTTGTACACTTTCGGCGTAAATTGTACAGGTGGAAACACCTTTTCAAACATGTATGCCGTGCATCGCTATTTCCGTTCACGTGACATCAGCCATTCGAAATTATTTGTGCAAAGTGTAAGATTATATACAGATATGTAAGGGAAAATTTCACTTTCGTAAGATTCAGTAGGCTACACAACCGGGTTGACAGGTATAGTGTGTGGAAAGTGAACACAACCCCTGCAATGTCAAGTAAATTGTTTATTCACCTTTACAAAAATAATACTTATAAATAATAATAGTCTGTGAACAAACGAATTCCCAATGATGGAATTCCCAACAAAAAGTAGTACACATCAGGTATTTTCGCGTTTAAATACACAGTATTTCTTTAGAAAATAGTTTGTGAGAAAAAAAGTCTTCTCAAGTTTAGTACAAATGTGTTTGGTTAATGAATGGGTGAAATTAATACTTTTAGTTTTTTTAAAATGTAAGAAATAAGAAATAAAATATGAGGAAATGGCATTTTATCAGTAAGCACACAATAAAAAACACTTTTTGGACTAAAATATGCAGTGAATGTGTGAACAGTCTTACGCTTGTGCAAGATTTTTACCACCAGAACAAGTATTTTTGGGAGTCTATTTAGTTGAAGCTAATTATTTGAAGCTAAAGAAAGGACTTGTACAGTAACAATAAACTAGACTGAACAATGAATGGGTAATCAAACCTTATGTTTTTGGGGGGGTTTTTGTTTGTTTTTTGTAAAATACAGAAGCATGAACAAGGTGTTTCCGGGTCATTTTTTAACATATTTGCATTTTGGTGAGAAATACATTTGCACTTAATAAAACCACAACATAAATATGTGATTGATCAATCAAACAAAGGTGAGACGTGGCATGCCAAATGTCCACAAAGTTCACCTAAGTAGCCGGAGCATCGCTGCAGTGATGCTGAAAAAAACAACCAAGGCTAAGAGGCCGTTCCTCACTGTAGACTCCAGGTCATCTTCCTTGAAAAATTCTACAAATCCGTCCTGATGAGGAAAAAGACAGAATAGGATGGTGAGTTGCAGGGACTTGAGAAACCACATTGAGCACATTTGGCATGTTGCTCACCCAAGCGTTGTGCTGCACTAGCCAGGTGCGCTGGTGGGACAGCAGGTAAGTCGAGACCTCTTGGGCCACCAGCTCCACGCAGCTCGCCTGCTGCTTCTCCTTCAGAGCTTGAGACACCACTGCGCAGAAGGCCAACAGAGTGGCGATGCCACCCCAGTTAGTGGTCCCATGGGCGAATTGATTCCAGGCCACCTGGCTGACGAAGGACATGTTGCACCCTCTTCGGTCTAATGACAGCTTGTTGACGATGCCTTGAAGACAGATGGAAACTCTAAATAGAAAACACGCACATTTTGCTTCCTATTGTATTCGATTGATTACCTCCAGTAATTTCCACACACTATACCTGTCAACCCGGGGGTGTAGCCTACTGAATCTTACGAAAGTGAGAATAAGTACATTTTCAAACGAATTTCTGGATTTCATTTGAGATGCAACATGTGAATTTTTTAAACACTTATAATTTTTGTCTTTTAGCAGATTACATTATCTTTTTGGGATAAGAAAGCAATTTCATGTAATTTTTCTTAGTTTCAGAAACAGGCGTTTAATGGCTTAATTAATGTACTTTTAGATGCACCTTAAAAGACCTTGAAAGAGCAGAGTAATCTGTTAAAAACGACAACCAGCTAACCTAACGCTTTAAACGGTCAAAGAGCTTCAAAGAGCAACACGTTACTTTAAAAGTGAGTAACTGCAAATCATACGCTCAAGAACTTCAAAGTGCAACACGTTACTTAAAAAAAGTGAATAACTGCAAAGCATACGCTTACCATTGAATCTGATTCTGTGCTTGTCCACCAGTTTCGCCACGACTCTTTTCATCGTAGACTGGGCTTTGCTTTGGTTCCAAGCAGCCGTGGACAGCCCGGTAAAGTCACTGAGGAAGCGGCCGATGAGTCGCCTTGTCTCGGTGTCCAGGACGCCAGGGTCGACGGGGATTTGGAGCCGTGGCAGCGCCGGCGAGGCTACATCCATGTCGCCGTTATCAGGACGACGCTTCACCTCCTGTAGCTCGCCGGGTGCTTTAGCGTTAACGATCGCCAGCTGCAGCTGCGGCGGCATGGAACCGTGAACGACTGCATTTGGAGGCAACATTAAAGCATCCACGAGTCCAATCTTCAAGTTCCGCTGCATCAAGCATCTACTCGCCGGCATCACGTCCATGTCGATGGTCGCTAGGTAACGACTTCCTAGGGTCTACGCCTCCTGCAAGCAAGGAAAGTTTTGCGCATGCGCGTTTCTAAGTGTTCGTGTGTGTGTGGGGGTGGGTGTGTGCGTGTGTATGGGGGGGGGGGTATCTAAGACAGTTGACTGGGCAAGAAGCGGGGCGCACCATGGGTTGGACCAGCCAATCGTAGCAGCAGCAGGGCACATGAGAAATCAACCATTCATATCAATCAATCAATCAATCACATTTTATTTATATAGCACTTTTCATACATAAAAATGCAACTCAAAGTGCTTTAAAACATTCAAAGCAAAACATAGAATTATCTTCAATCAAAAGAAAAGATAAATTATTTAAAAGTACCTAGATTCTAGACAAAAAATAAGGCGAGGGCTACATTAGCAACGGACAATTAGTCTTCACTTAATCAAATAAACAATGAGCAATTGCCACATTTGGTCAGTTGTGCAAAACTGGCATCCTCTCCTACTGCCCATGAGGTGATAAAACCAAATGATTCTTACCCAGCCAATCAGCAAGGATCACTTCATGTGGCAGAGGACGTCACTGCAGCATTTGACCAATCAGTAATTACCTCACACTTTCTTTTTAAGGGTCCCCCCCCCCAAAAAAAAAACCCTCATCCGGCATACAGTATAGCCAAACAAACTTGTATTCATAGAAAAAGGGGAAACAAAACAACAACAATACTTTTTGGGATCAATGGTGGTTAAACGATTACCTTTTGTGATCTCTGCATCTTGTGTAGCTCTTGTGAAATGCTCTATATAAATAAATAAAATTGTATTTTATTGTATATTGTATCAAGGTGCAAATTTGTACCAGGGTCCTTCGAAGGCCGGAGCGCCTGCAGATGACGTCCGCGTTATCGCCTCTGTTTGTAACCCACTGGCCCTTATATTTGTATTACTTTTTACTTAATTAGGATTTCACCGTGTGGAAACCCCAACTATTTAAGCTAAAAAGTTGGAGTTTAAATAAATGTGCCTTTATGCGTTGTAAGCAAGCTGCAATAATACAATACTAAGTGCAAAACTATGAAGTATAAACAACACATAATAACGTAAGCCGAATTTGTTTCACAGTTTCAACATAAAACCGAGCGTCACTTGGCGGAACGATGTCTGTTGTCTGTGTTTCAGGGGGACATTTTTATGTGCTGACCGTATTCACATGTTGTGTCCGTACTACCATGCCTGTTGACACTAGACGAGTTCGCGGCCCAGAAGTCTCTCAAAGTCCGTCTTTGTTCGCGTGCAAGCCGGTGGCGGTCTTCTCCTCACACGGCCCCCGGGCAGACGGCAGGCAGCGGGACCAGGTGGACGTCCGGCCCGTTTTTGTCAGGTGCGGGCTAGTAAGCCAGGCTAAAGGCTCCGCGTACATGGAGGCTGGAGACACCAAGTTGATGTGCTGCGTTTATGGTCCCAGAGAAACGGAGCGTAAAGATGACACCGATATGAAGTGTGGAAGGTAAATAATTTCCTTTTGTGTCGTTTTCACGTTTTTTTGTTTTGTTTTGTTTTATTTATTTATTTTTTAGTCTGACGATGATCCGTCGCTTAAGAATGCATGGTTCAAAAATTCAACACTAAAAGCAAGAATTGTTGGACTTCAATAGTGTCGGCTCACTTCAGTATATTTGTATTTAATTTCCATGTATTATATTTTGCTTGAATTGGAATATTTATCCGGTAGTCCTTGAAAAGGTTTTTGGACGCTGTCCTTTCTGGGGGGACGGCTGGGGGGGGGGACAATTTCAAAATGCGTGTTTGCGACAGTAGAGTCTTATTGAGATCTATAAATCTGCAAGTCTGCCTCTCAGTTCTCATGTTCAGGTCCAAGTTTCAGCTCCATGAATGTTCTTGCCGCGTGAATGGATAAATATATACTCCTCATAACTTTTGGATAATGCCCATTGAAATATTTTGTGGTTGTCAGCAATAATTTTTTTTTTATGGCAATTAATAAATATCTTTATGATGTACAGAAACATTTTGACATTTTTTTTACCTGTGTGAAAACAGTTGTTCTTTGTGTAACCAGGTTGACAACAGACATGCGGTTTGCTCCATTCTCTTGCCCAGAGAGAGGCTCCTGGATTCAAGGGAGTCAGGACAAGGACTTCTCCTTGATGCTGCACGAAAGTCTGCAGCCCGCCTTGTGCCTCCACAAATACCCCCGCTCTCAAATAGAGGTCAACGTGATGGTTCTTGAAAACAGCGGCTCGGTTCTAGCTCACGCCGTCACTTGCGCGTCCCTCGCGCTGGCTGATGCGGGAATCGAAATGTACGACCTGGTCCTCGGCTGCGCCATCCGCCAGGATGGGGCCTCTTATGTGGTCGACCCGACGTACGCTGAGGAAAACGGAAGCGGCTCAGCCAGTGGTGACAATCAGGGAAGATTGACTCTTGCGTTCCTGCCAAGCTTGAACCAGGTTTCTGGGCTGCAGTCTGATGGCGAAATGACTGAAGAGACTCTCTCTGCTGGGGTGCGCACGTGCATTGAAGGGTGCTATAAGATATATCCAGTCATCCAACAAGCTCTGGCCAAGGCAGTGCGAAAGGCGGCCCCCCCACCATCCGAGAGCTGACTGAGTAAATTGCTTTCCGGGCCAATATTACTATAAAATGCCTTTGGTATCCTCCTCAAAATCACACTCATGAAAGTGTAGTCATATAATGAAACTCTGAGGTCTTACTATAGTTGACTTTAAGTGGCAACAAAAAGCAAGCTGATAAAATGAGTCTTTTTGATCATGTATATTGTATTTTTCACAGCGAACATTTTGCATGTGTCTGTGATAATGATGTTCACCCTGTCATCATGGGTAACTGCCCCTATAAGAACTTTCTCAGGTTTTCATTCATATTATGACCACCATTTTGCCTTTCTTCAAATGAGGCTGAAATAGGTGTAGTTGCAGAATAAATATTTACACTTATGTTTTTTCCCCCCCACATTGAATCTAGTTGGATGATGTGAACTTTAACATGGCCACAATATTATAGTGAAATATCAATTGATGTAAAATAAAATGAAAATCTTTTAGAAATCCAAAATATATTTGTAGAACAGCACAGTCGGGATGCTAATGGAATCATGGTACTAAATTTCCACTATGTGCTCATTAAATGCAGACATCAGCCCAAAAAAATCCACCTTGTCTGAAAGATCACATATTTAGCTGTTTGTATGTACATTGTCTACTTACAATTAATTTATTTGAAAACAGTTGTGGGAGCGTTTCCAATATAAATTTCTAACAGCGGAAGATCTACTTAAAACATGAAATTCAGTCTCAACATTTTAGGAGGTGAAATGGCACCTTTCAGCGATATTGACTCTTATACATTACATTTAATTTGTGGTTGTATGCTCATTAAGTGTATGAATTTTTCCCCCTTTTTAAAAAAAATATATTTGGATCTCATTTTCCAACACGAGACTTGATAAGATGATATTACAGGTAAATGAGTTGTATTTCTTTGCAAGTAAAGTACTCAAACCAAATATATCTCTTGTAATCATTTCATGTTG
Organism: Filicampus tigris; assembly: GCF_054856515.1. Classification (NCBI taxonomy): domain Eukaryota; kingdom Metazoa; phylum Chordata; class Actinopteri; order Syngnathiformes; family Syngnathidae; genus Filicampus; species Filicampus tigris. The sequence goes on along the minus strand of NC_141220.1, from coordinate 23,763,497 downwards.
ATTTGAACTCGAATAGCAGTTGAGCACACAGTGTGGTAGATTAGTAGTTAATGTGTCTGCCTCACATTTCTGAAGTTCGACTCTCGGCTGCAGGCTTCTTATTTGGTATTTGCTTGTTTTTCTGTGCTTGCGTGGGTTTTCTCCGAGTAGTCTGGAATCCTCTTAGGTAACAAAAACATGCATGTTAAATTAATTGAAGACTAAATTGTTTAAATGTGCCCTGCAATTGGCTGGCAACCAGTCCAGGCTTCCTCTCACCCAAAGACTCCAGTAGAAAATGAATAAATGGATGGATGTTATTTCATGTTCATTTGAGCCGCAGAGCACAGCCCTCCGTTGAGGCTAATTTGTTACTCAAAATAAAAGTGCTGCATTTATGTTTGTTTCACACTGCTTGTCAGAACCTGCTTTTCTGTGTGAAAGGCACTGGCGAGAGCAACCCGGCGATGTCCCTGGTTGGGAAGTACAGTAGTATCAGCTCTGCAATTCTCTTGGGTGAAAGGCATCGGATGAATGCTCTTCAGGTGGCATCAATCTCAAAGGGCAGCAAATGCTCTGAACTGTGTGAATTCTGCTTGGATTGATGCAGTGTTATCTAAAATCATGGCCAATGAAAACAACTGAGAGGTGCATTAAATCAATACGCTGAAAATCCAGTTTTTAATGGCCCCCTCAAGGTATTGAACCATACGAATAGCGATGTTTCTATGTCACCAGAATACCCATAAATCTAATCCAAAACCTGACTGACCTGTTCCTGCAAACCTTCCATTTATTGGGAACTCTAGTTTTACAGACATTGGGAACAGCTATGGTGCTCTTTTGCCCAATTAGGGGTGTAAACAGAAATTCAGGAAGCCATTTCCTGAACAAGTCAGAAGGCTATCTTTAAACAACACATCTGTTTAATCATGCTCAAATCTGCTACATTCAAATACAGCAACAGATTTTATGAGCATTTTTTGGTCCAATATTTGAAGTGTCTAAGATGACAATGAGTCATTGATTGAATCCGAACCCATTTCGCAGTCATGCACAGTAAACATATCTGCGAAGCATTACTAAATGTGGCATACTCATTAAAACGATACAATTAATTCAACATATCTTGAACATAACACAACCATGAATTATGACAAAATGAGGAAATTCATAGGATGAAATGTTAATGTGATTGAAATTCATGGTACTAATCGGTAGCCCTGTGTACAAGTTACTGTACTAGTCTAAATGAAGAAGTGATGCAATAGCATACACTGTAGTAGTGTAGTTATGCGAATACATCTAATTAATGAAACTTGATGCTGTTGTGATGTGTCACATTCTGTACTTTAAAGTGAAGCATTAGTCTGTCATTTTTAAAATGTATTTTATATACATATATAACATAAAAACATAATGTCTTTGAAGCACTAACACGACATACATAACATACCTATGAAGCATTCAGTCATGAGCGTTTTTAGTTGCATCAGCCGACCAGGGTTTTTCGTGTCAGTGGAGTGGCGGGTTTGGCTAAGAGTGAATGTCAATCTGACCAATCAAAATCAACATTTGACGACACGGCAGGCGCGTGGACCAATCGGCTCTCAGCTTGGCGTGTTCTCTTTACAGTGCATTCTAGACCAGCAGCGTGGACGCACACACGGTAGTGTGTTTGGGATCCGAAAAACGACTCATTCTGCGACATTATCGGCTTCTGTGAGTATTAACCTTTGCTCTGGCGGCTTGTGAAATCATGAAAATGCCTTCTGATATTCGGGAAATCCGCCCAGTTGGAGTTGGTGCCTGGAATATCGGGGCTGTACCGTAGTGGGCTAGCCGGCGTAGCTAACAATTAGCTATCTTGCGTCAGGTTGGGAAGTTAGTGCCGCTGTCCAGCAGCAGGAGCAACCAGCTGAGCGGCTACCAGTGAGGCACACCGGTTCGAGATAACACTTGGCGTTTTGAGCCATCCACCTGCCGATTCACGGAACGGATATTTCAGTATTTCTTATTACCGCCGAGGTACTACAATTCGAAGCAAGAGGAACCCCATTAATCTCTTCCTCTGGTTAAAAGCGCACTGACCGTCTCTTTATAATGAATAAGGTGCACACTTTCCCTGTTTTAAACCGCATCCTCACACTTTGCATTTTACAACACTCTGTGTGACTGGCTTGTTGATCACAGACGTAGAAGTTTCCATCCCATTACCTCAGTGAATTTTCACCCTCGTGGTTGTCAGCCGTGGTGTAGTTTAGTAGTCAGGAGCGGGCCCGGGCTGTTTACCTTTTCCCCGTGGGCCCCAGACATCTCCAGCCTTCAGCTGCTTTCCCTTGCTGCCCAGAGAGTTAAGACTAGTTAGTCTTAAATATTTCTTTACTTCATTTCTGCATGTGTTGTTGACACTTTTATGGCCTTAGTACCTTAGTATCAAGTTCATCAATTTAATATTTCTAACCAACGTATGCTAATGCCATAGTAAAGTTGTGAGACATGGGGGCAGGCGCCACTGTTGTCATCTGTGTTTGCTGTAAAGTAGCTCCTACTCCATAGTATTCCCGAAAAATATGACAAGCTTATTAAGTGGTATCAGAGTCTTTTTTTCCAATATAAGTACAGAGGTACATTATCAGTACCAAGGTATTTTTGTATTGCTGAAGATATATTTTTTTTAAATCCATCCATCCTTTTCCTGTTGCGCATATCCTCATTTGGTTAGTGAGTGAGCTGGACCCCAGCTGACTTTGGGCATGAGGTGCGTTATAACCTGGACTGTTCACCAGGCATTCACAGAACACATGGATACTTTTACACAGACTTCCTCAATTAACCCAACATTTACCCCACGTAACGCCCAAAGTAGCTGGGCTAGACTTCAGCGGTCACATGACCCAAGTGAGGATAAGAGGCACAGAAAATTACTGGATGGATATTTTTGGGATTGTGGGAATAAGAAGAGGTGCCCGGCGAAAATTTACACATGCACAGGGGGAACATGCAAACTCCCAAGTGCGATGCAGGCGTGCCAACAGTGCTAGCACAATTAGTACATAACAAGTAACGCAGGAATTGCGTGCCTTCTTGTTCCACGTAACAGGAATTTGTTCATTGCGTGTTGATTGGAATCTGAAAGTGTTGTGTGTTTGGTACTACCATAATCCCAAGGACCTCTTGTAATGGATGTCCTATTTCATAAAGATTCGAAACTGTGTATTGCTTTTCCCCTGAAATACATTCTTTGAAGTCCAGAATAACACTTTTTTTTCTTACAGCTGTTTTTGTAAGTTGTCCTGTGATGTTAAATAAGAGTGAAATTAGAGAGCTGCGTTCTGCTCCATGTAGGCCTAGATTCCAGAGCAACTTTGAGTTCATGAAAAATGCCAAAGGCTAATTTGTAGGTGTAAAATAAGCATAAAGAATGCCTTGGAAAAGGCTTGCCTGAACACACACCTACTTGACTGTTGGCGGCAATCTTTAAATATTTCAGGAAAAGGTTGTTCAATAACGTTCTGTCTTTTAACATTTTTCATGATTTAATCGGAAGAGTTTGCATAATAACTGCTATTAGGAAAAATGCTAGTATGCTAGCAAATGCTATCTAGAGAACAATTTTCATGTTGGTGTCACCAGCATCAGTTGTTCTTTGTTCTAGAGAGCTGATTCGGAATGGATTCTTCTTTGAGTGCCGCTCAAATCCGCCAGAAGTTCATAGACTTCTTCAATCGCTATGAGCACCAGTACGTGCACTCTTCATCCACCATCCCGCTGGATGACCCCACGCTGCTGTTCGCCAATGCGGGCATGAACCAGGTGAGCCGGCCATGCCTTGGCCATCTGTGCCTCACTCTGCCAAAAGCTGTTTTTGTTGACGGACTTCAAAATCTCTCGTTCCCTCTTAGTTCAAGCCCATCTTCCTCAACACTATTGATCCATCCCACCCGATGTCACGGCTACGTCGCGCAGCCAACACCCAAAAGTGTATCCGTGCAGGAGGAAAGCACAATGACCTGGACGATGTGGGTAAAGACGTTTACCACCACACATTCTTTGAGATGTTGGGATCCTGGTCCTTCGGGGACTACTTTAAGGTAGGATGGTGTCAATATATAATGCATCCACTTTGGCATTAAATATTCAATGACAATCGCAGCCTTAACACAGGAAGGCCTTGTGCTTGAGTTAGGCGGCAAAAACCTAGCGGCATAGTTCATATTTTGATTGTATGAATCTTTGATTGTAAACCTGTACTGCCTTTCACAGCTCGCTGACATTTAATTTCTGGTGAAATTCTCAATTTCTTGAGTTAAGTACGCTTTTGTTTTTGTCATTTAACCTGCTGGGTTTGTTTCCCTACCACTGTATGCTGCAGCATCTGGCCTGTAAGATGGCCCTGGAGCTGCTGACCGAGGAGTTTGGCATTTCCATCGACCGCCTGTATGTCACCTACTTCGGTGGCAATGATGACGCGGGCCTGGAGGCCGACTTGGAGTGCAAAGAAATCTGGATGTCTCTAGGGTGAGTGACAGATGGATATACTTTTATTTGTATTTGTTGCTTTGATAAGTGCTATACAAACTCTAGCATAGGTGTCAGCTTTCTTACAGCATACTTCACCAATGCCATTTTGAGATATGTTCTATAGTTGTTGTTTTTTTTTTTAAAGCGGAAGTCAACCCAAGCATATTTTTTTCAAGAATATGTTCCCAGCAGGCCCACTAGTTGAAACACAGCATTCTGATTAATTTTGCATTTGTGGAATATAAGTTAAGTAGCAAAATGCACTTGTTTTTAGCCATCTCTGGGGGTGGCCATTTTGTCTTCTGTCGGCTGAAAATGACATCACAACTGCTTACAACGACCAATCACAGCTGACCTGTTCTCTGAATCTGAGCCGTGATTGGTCGTTATGAGCAGTTGTGATGTCATTTTCAGTCGACCGAAGACAAAATGGCTGCCGCCAGAGATGGCTAAAAACGAGTGGATCAACACTTATTCCACAAACGCAATATTTATCAGAATGCCCTGTTTCAACTAGTGGGCTTGCATAGAACATATTCTTGAAAAAAATATGTTCGCGTTGACTTCCGCTTTAAGAAAAAAAAACTGTATTCAGACAAACTTTAGAGGCACTCCAAGAGACCCCTTTTAAAAGCAGCACTTTTTTTTTTTTTTTTGGCATTTCAATAGCTTTCGACTCAACCACAGGGTATTAAAATAAATAGCACTGAACGGGGAATAAAATCACTCGTGAAATAATCACTTGCTGCCTTCTCTCTTTCCATCAGCATGGATGAAGCTCGCATCCTGCCAGGTAGCATGAAGGACAACTTCTGGGAGATGGGAGATACTGGCCCCTGTGGCCCTTGCAGTGAGATCCACTACGACCGCATTGGAGGGAGAGATGCGTCCCACCTGGTGAACATGGACGACCCCAACGTCCTGGAAGTCTGGAATCTTGTGTTCATCCAGTTCAACAGGTAGTGCGAACACCGAGTGAGAGCAACATGACTTGCAAGTTTGACTTGGGGGCACATCTGCGAGTTTTCTGCTGTTCCTTTCAGGGAGTCCGAAACGGTGCTGAAACCACTACCAAAGAAGAGCATCGACACAGGGATGGGTCTGGAGCGCTTGGTGTCTGTGCTGCAGAACAAGATGTCCAACTATGACACTGACCTCTTCCTCCCATACTTTGAAGCTATTCAGAAGGTTCGCAAAATCCGCCATTGTGTTCCTTTCACGTGGTGATGTCATTTTTTTTCCAAGAGAAACATCTAGACTTTTTTTTTTTTTTTTTTTTTTTTTTTTTTTTGATTGGCTTGCAAGTCAAAATGTAAGTTTCAGAGCCACGCCTTGCATGTAGTGGAAAAAAAAAAAAAGAGCCACAGTCACAGATCACACTTTCTCCCATTTATTGAACATGACAAACAGTCAAACACACAAATACAAAATGAGAACACACACAAAGCGATACAATAGGCCAAAAACTAAGGCTGAGCAAATTCAAATTGACATTGCAATGTAGTAGAATGCAATTTTCAAATCAGCATCCTTTGTAGCTGCAATTTGTCGGGGAAAAAACAGATTACTTGTTATATATGTACTATATATAGTGTAGATTTAAAGGCACAGCTACAACACTGAACCTATACAGTAGAATATATATGTATTTATAGTTTTGTTTGGCTTGTCCCAATGTACAGTAATTACACTTCATGTACAATGTACAGTAATTACACTTCATAAAACCAAGTTACATTCTCACCATCATTACAACACAAGAAATGCAAGTCTTGGGTGAAGGTACTTCATCTATTTCCCAGAGGTGATCAGAAAACATCCTGGTTGATGGGCTCAACAACAAAAGTGGCGTTTGTTTGTTTCAGGGCACTGGTGCTCGGCCCTACACTGGTAAAGTCGGGGCCGAGGATGTTGATGGTGTTGACATGGCCTACCGCGTGCTGGCTGATCACGCTCGTACCATAACCATCGCCCTTTCCGATGGTGGGCGGCCTGACAACACTGGAAGAGGGTACGAATTTATGGCTCTGCATTGCACTTGAACTCTTAAGTCTGAATTTATGGTGTGGAAGTTACATGCTGTGCTAAAAATGTACTCTGTGTTTTCTATTCCATTCAGGTATGTTTTGCGGCGAATCTTGCGTCGCGCCGTACGTTATTCCCATGAAAAGTTGGGCGCTCAGAAAGGCTTTTTTGCCTCTCTAGTGGATGCGGTGGTCAATTCCCTGGTGAGACTTTTGTACCCTGCCTCAGCGCGGTTGTATAGTAAGACGTGTGTGACACGGCAAGTTTTCCATTTCACAAACCATTCTGTAAAGACGGCCTTGGTCCCTCTTGATACAAGCCTCAAATCAGTCAGACGGTGCTATCAAATGACAAAATGATACAAATGTATATAGTCTCAAATTGATCTGTAGATTGGAGATGCTTTTCAACTCCAATGTGTCAGACAGAATCCTCTTTCTGACAGTGTGAAAATTGCTTTCTTCCTCTTTGTGCAAGATTAAACTTATTATTCTCTTTTATCTGTTCAGCCCCACACCACATTCATCTTTCCGCTTCTTCTTGTCCACTGTTCTCACCAACCTTTGTTCTATTCTTCAGGGTGACGCATTTCCCGAATTGAAAAAAGACCCAGAAATTGTGAAGGACATTATAAATGAAGAGGAGGCGCAGTTCCTCAAAACTCTCAGCAGGGGGCGACGCATCCTTGATAGGAAGATCATGAGTATGGGTGACAGTAAAACCCTCCCAGGTGAGAGAGACTTGATGAAAATCATCTCCAATTGCATATCTCCATACAGCCGTGTGTGTTTGCGCTCATGGAGAATGTTGAACAGCACTTTTCTCGATCTTTGCATCCAGGTGACACTGCATGGCTCTTGTATGACACGTATGGCTTCCCTCTGGATTTGACCTCCCTCATCGCCGAGGAGAAAGGCATGGTGGTGGACTTGGCTTCCTTTGAGGAGGAGAAGAAGGCCGCACAGGTGAGGAAAAGGAAGGAGCGGACCCTCTGACCGTACCATCTGATTATAGTCGTAACTACCTTTGATTTGTGGACGAGAATTTTGGTTACAGTTAGTGGTGCAAAGGTTCATCTTTGATCCGTGATCCGTACGGATCAAGCACCACGGTTTGGCATGATGCGCGGAATAGTTGGCGGAAAAAAACAAACTGCGCATTCACATTACGGCAACGTGATTAGTCCGCATTCACTGTAATAGCAGCAGAGGAAATATTACATTGAGTCATTGATGCCAATGCAATAGCCTTAGACGTTTACGTTGAAGTTGGCCCGCGCGGTGGCGTGACGGCTAAATTGACTTCCGTTTTCGACGTTTCGGCTTGCCTTATCACAGTTATAATCACATAGCTACCATGAACGTCAACACGACGCCATCCTGAAATCATACTCACTTGCTAATTTAGGACGCTAACAAACCGCTAGTTAATTATGCCGTCATTGTATAATACCGCACAAGTCTCCAGTGTTAGAGACTAGCAGCTAGCTGTTGGCATTAGCAACAAATGCCCGGCCGGTAGTTCAACAGCTATTCCTTGGCTTACTTTTTTTTTTTTTATTACTTCTTTTTCAATATTGTGGACCTATATTACTTTGTAATCCACCCTCCACGTTTAAAGGAAGGGAATGTGTCTTAGCACTTTGAGGTCTTTTTCATCATTAAAAAAAGAATCGTTTAATAAAACTTTGTCTTTTATTTTATTTAAAAAAAAAACTTTTGCTCCTTAAATAATTTTACGTTCACCTCAAAATGTCTGGGAGCCATTTTAGACATTAGGTGTTTTTATTTAATGGGCAAAAGTGTTTTATAAAATAAATGAAGACAAAGTTCTATTCCTCTTTTTTTTATTTTTATCTCTATTTATTTATTCATTCTATATTTGCCGAAAAAACGATCCGATCCGTGACTCAAAAATCCGTGACCGATCCCAACCGTGATTTATGTGATCCGTTGCCCCACTCGTTACAATACATAAAGTGATTATTGTAAGTTGGGTGCAGCATCACACTGGATAGAATCCTCCAAATAGGAATGGCTGTCTGTAGCCATTCATGCTGATGGGATTTTAAAAGCAAATTCATCCTCAGGGATCAACCTCATTGCAAAAGCACAAAGAAGTTTCTTAAGTCGGCCAAGACGGTAGAAGTTCACAATTAAAATGCATGTGGGCTTGCTCCTCATGCATCTAATATACATGTATTACAAAATCATTTCCCTTGAGGAACTGGATTATTACATTCTTGTCTTTGGCAAGTTTCGATGTGTAAGTGCTCCCTATGCAATATTGATAAGGTTAGTAAAGCAATTTGAGTAGTGTGTGGGATTTATGCACATTTTCCCTTCCATTATTACAATTTTAGAGAGAGAAAGGTTGGTTTTTTTTTTTGTAACAGGACTTTGTATGTGTCTGTGTGTTTGTGTGTAGCTGAAGTCCCAGGGTAAGGGTGCAGGAGATGTGGACCACATCATGTTGGACATCTATGCCATCGAAGAGCTGAGGAACAAGAATGTCCCTGCCACGGATGATTCCCCCAAATACAAATACACTTCTGATGAAAATGGCACCTATGGTATTGAATCACTAAAATACAAACACAAGCAGTCTTTTGTCCTCTTCTGAGCCCTTACCCTCATTTTGCTGACGTCGTCAGAGTTCCAGCAGTGCTCTGCGACAGTGTTGGCCCTGCGCCACGACCGCGACTTCCGCGAAGAGGTGACCACGGGTCAGAAATGCGGCGTGCTGTTGGATCGGACGTCGTTCTACGCCGAGCAGGGCGGACAGACATTTGACGAAGGCTATTTGCTTCGAGAGGATGATAACACAGAAGATGTAAGTGCAGTCATTTGCATTCGTTGGACACTCTCTTAGGTTTGCATGCTGTCAGAGGTCAATGAATAATTTTGCTTGGCTTTGGATCGCTTGAAACGCACCATTTGAATGAATACCAGTTACCTCTCTTTTTTTAAAATTTTTTGGACATAATTCTTGGTCCAGTGTGTTGGAACTGTTTTCCAGTGGACCAAAAAAAATATGACCATCTATGTTTTGCAGCGAATGGAGTTCTCAGTGAAGAACACTCAGGTTAGAGGAGGTTACGTTCTACACGTGGGCACCATTTATGGAACGTTGAAGGTTGGAGACCGTGTCACCTTGCACGTGGACGAGGTGAGCTCATCAGTAAACTGAAAAGTGCCCACAGGAAAAACCCTGGATGCTCTTGACCATCTTATTTTTTCATCTGCTGTCTCCAGGCTCGCCGTCGGCCCATCATGAGCAACCACACTGCTACACACATCCTCAACTTTGCGCTCAGGGGTGTTTTGGGCGAGGCAGACCAGAGGGGCTCCTTGGTGGCGTCGGACAGACTTCGCTTTGACTTTACTGCTAAAGGCGCCCTGAGCACAGGGGAGGTCCGTCGGACTGAGGAGATTGCCTGTGCTATGATAAGGGATGCCAAGGTCAGTGGTGCTTGTGGCGCTAAAGTCAAAATAGAAATCAAGTTTTGCTTTTTTTCTTCTTAATTTAAAAACCCCGTATTAGTTACCCTACATCAGTGATTCCCAATTCACGGTATGGGTACCACCAGTGGTACACAAAAGGTTCTAGGTAGAAAAAAAAATCCAAGTTATTTTGGATTAATTGTTATTAATTATCAAGTACAATACACATTAAAGTACACAGTAAAATACAGCACAATTTATGCATAATATATTTAGAAATAGAATGTTTTATTTTATTTTTTTCAAACTGAAAATCAGCATTTCACTTTGAGGGGGAAAAAAAAGCAATTTTGGTCAATCCAACTTAAGTGTGCTGCTGACAACCATTCTTTTTTCTGTACTTTGCTTCAGCCTGTTTACGCCATGGACGCCTCCCTAGCAGAAGCCAAGGCCATTCAGGGTCTGCGCGCTGTGTTTGATGAGACGTACCCCGACCCTGTGAGGGTGGTTTCCATCGGCATCCCCGTTCAGGACCTGCTGGATGACCCCAGCAGTGCTGCTGGTTCCCTCACCTCCATTGAGTTTTGTGGTGGAACGTGAGTGTTTCCATTACACTGGGGTCGTGTGTGATCGACAAAACATGGAAAGCGAAAGAAACAACAATGTGTGTTTATTTGGGTTCTAGCTGTCTAGTTGATGATGATGATGTGAATGAGGCAACACTAATCACTGTAGAATCCAGTTGTCTTACCCAACCTCTGCACTATTGTATTTTTTGTTTTATTTTTCCATCCATAGGCATCTGCAGAACTCGGCTCATGCTGCGCCGTTTGTCATCGTCTCAGAGGAGGCCATCGCTAAGGGCATCCGGCGCATTGTTGCCGTGACAGGAAGCGAGGCCCAGAAGGTCAGGACTTGCACACATGAGCGCGCTAAACATTCAGCGATTACTCGTCATGGTTGTTTATGGTCAGCTTGTCAGCATGATTTACCTTCTCCTGGCTGAATTAAAGTTTCTTTCGCTGTAGGCCAGGGATTTTAGGAACTAGCCATTGAAAAGACACATAATTGCAAGATTGCATTTTAGAGTGTAGTTTTACCAAACCAAGGAGTAAATTAAAATTAAGTACGACACAAAATAAATTACCGTAATTTCTGGATCTGAGCAAAAGCCACAAAAGCTAAATGTAGCCATAGAAGCTCATCTGTACCTACATTAGCCGCTTCGGACTAATAGCCGCTTATCTCCACTTTGTTAAATGGCTATATTAGAAACACCGGTCGATGTCCCCCTGCCCACACACACACACACATTTATTTATTTTATTTTTTTTTCAAGAAAATGTTCTATGCACGCCCACTAGATGAAACACAGAATTCTGATTTAATACTGTGTTTCTGGAATATGAGTTAAGCAACAAAATCCACCGGTTTTAGCCATCTCTGGGGGGGCGGCCATTTTGTCACTTCTGTCGACTGAAAATGACGTCACAGTTGCTCAGGGCTGAGGTAACGACCAATCATAGCTCAACCTCAGAAAACAGATGAGTCGTAATTGGTCGTTATCTGAGCCCCGAGGGTCTTTGATGTCATTTTCAGTCGACAGAAGTGACAAAATGGCCGCCCCCTGAGATGGCTAAAAATGGGTGGATTTTGTTGCTTATCTCATATTGATCATATTGCCTTGTTTCCCAGTGGGCCCGCACGGAACATATTCCTGAAAACGTCACGTCTATCATTTCACAAATACTGTTGCTTTTGCTCATGTTGTTCACCAGGCTCAGAGGAAAGCAGACACGCTGAACCAATCTCTGACCGCCCTGGCAGACAAAGTAAAGCAGCAAACAGTTCCCAACAAGGACGTACAGAAAGAGATTGCAGATATGACAGAGGTATATTTTGCGTCTTTAACATGTTTTGCCTTCTGTTTCTCTCAGAGATGTGTGTGAACTGTAACTCGATTGACAATGTCGGCTCGTACGCAGTCCATCGGCACCGCGGTGATCTCCCAGTGGCGGAAGGATGAGATGAGGGAGACCCTGAAGAGCTTGAAGAAGACCATGGATGACCTGGACCGCTCTTACAAGGCGGACATCCAGAAGAGAGTCTTGGAGAAGACCAAGGAGGTGATCGAGAGCAGCCCCAATCAAGCACTGCTGGTGATGGCGATGGAAACCGGGGCCTCAGCCAAGGTGAGTTTTATTTTTCTTTCTTTCTTTCTTTAACGAAACTCTTGAGACTGACATTTTGTGACGCTGAAAGAAAATGTCCTGCATTACCATAAAGGGGAGTTGTCACCTGGGAAGAAAGTGCAGCAATTTTAATATTCAGTTCTTCTCTTCGGCATCTCATTGTTTTCGCCACGGGATTAAATCGGCTGATTAGTTGTGACATTGACATGTCAGCAATGACGATTAGTAGCAGACTTTGTAATATCCACTCGCTCCTTCCAGGCTCTCAATGAATGCCTGAAGGTGCTGAAGGCTAACTCCCCTCAGACCGCCGCCATGCTCTTCGCCGTCGACCCCGATGCCGGCAAGGTCATCTGCTTGTGTGAAGTCCCTCAAGTGAGTGCGTCCCATCAATGCCTCGCACACACCGATCATTTCTGGGGTGCATTTTGGCCATGCATCGTGAATTCCAACTCAGCAATGCCGATGCTAATGGGAACCTGTGTTACCCCGCAGGATAAAGCCAAGCGCGGACTGAAGGCGAACGAGTGGGTCCAGGAGTTGTGCCCCCTGATGGATGGCAAAGGAGGCGGCAAGGACATGTCTGCGCAGGCCGCTGGTCGCAACACAGAGTGTCTGCAGGAGGCGCTACAGATGGCCAAGCACTTTGCAACTCTGAAGCTGGGGGAAAATTAAGATGTAGGCTCCGAGCGAGGAAGAAGAGCCAGTGAAGTGTCATGCTAAAAATAGGGTGGAAGACGGGAGAATCATCTTATCTGCTCCTTTGAGTCTGATGCGGGACGGACCAGCAACTTTTTTTGGGGGGTTTCTCGCTCTCACTTTTCTGGCCGGTGACCACTATTGAGAGTGGGTTTGTTCATTTAAACCTCACTCAAAATGTATCTCTGTGGAAAACACACTCACTTGAAATAAGTTCATGGCAACATGTCACATTGTACACTGACAGGACATAACAGGCAGTGTAGAAGGCCTTTGATTTCATTTGCATGTTTGCATACAGAGTGACAAAGGGATTTAGGATCTTGGCATTTGTCTCTGGGTGGTGCAGAAAAGTGACAATTTTGCACTTGGCTTTCTAATCTGTACTTCCTTTCAACCTGTTCATCTCATTGTAGTCTTGTAGATGTTGAAACATACCCAAAAAGCACTTAGCCTTCCTGATAAGTTCAGGGCTAACTCCAACTCCAAATTGACTAACAATTTAAGAGCTTTGTGTCCCCTGTCTTGACTCGGGTCCATGGCACCGCCGTCCGGCCATCATGTGTGAGGCACAGCTGTTTGGATGAACAGTAGCTGCATCATTGCTTGTAAAATTAACAAGCTATTATGATATAGGTTTGAAAGGTCTAAATAGTTCATTTTTATCATTGTCTGTCCTGTGTAAATGATTATGTTCTCCATTACATAACTTCATTTCTTCATCACTTCAATACTGTTTAATTTGTCGTATCATCAAAGCTGTTCCATGGATGAGACATTTTGGGACCGAAATAAATTGTTCTGCCTAGCCTTGTGTCTACCCTTTTCTTTACGAATCAATTTTATTATGATGATCAACAAGTCCAGTGCGTCTACCCTGGACTTTCACATATGGCTAATTTCACTTTTGATAGATCACACTTGAAATGAGATGGGGATCACTGAGTGAAATTTTTAGAAGGCCTCAAGTCATTGCTTGTGTGTTGAATGAGAATGTTGTGAAGATGCTGAATTTCCCATTGAAATGGTTGATTATTTTTCATCCTGTGTTATTGCACCTTTATGTCCATACTATGTTTAGCTTAGTGGGAGAGCGCATCCATTACATGTATGAGGTTCTGGATTCAATCCCCAGCATCTCCATTCAGATTAAACTGTTGAAGGGAGGTGTAAATCGGACTTTTGACATACAGTGGTACCTTGAGATACAAGTGACTTGACGAGTTTTTCGGTAGACGATCTGTCGTCTCACTGTTTTTTTTTTCTTATATTTGGTTGTGAGTAGGGTTGCCAACTCCCTTAAAAATAAATAAGGGACACCTCTTGATGGGTTCTTGGTGATGTTTTGTTGCAAGTGGGGATGTAGCTCAGTGGTAGAGCGCATGCTTTGCATGTATGAGGTCCTGGGTTCAATCCCCAGCATCTCCATTATATAACATTTGGCTAACTTGTTGAAGGCTGTATGTTTGCTTCTTGCACAGGCACTGTAGCTGTTATGGAATGCGCAATATAAAGAAAGTTGTATAATATTGATTGGTTCCCAATTCTCTGACAGGTTCAGTATGTAAACTACTTGTCTGCTGTTATAATTTAAAATTTCTTTCTTGGTCTTATTTAACCCTGTTCTTATTTCCTCCACTTGTATAAGTTTTGGAGGTTTTGGTGTAAATTTCGAAATGACAAAAGTGGAAAAGCTTCAACAAACTGATTTATTTTGAATGAAAAAAGAGGTAAACTGAGAACTCGAGTGGACAAAAATATGTGACCGGATTTAGGAAGTCAGAGAAATTAAAACTGACAATGAAGTTCGCTGGTGACGTAAACTACATTAATGTGGGCATCACCTGTTAAGCGCTATTTAGCTAATTGGCTAATTAGCACTACTGTCCTATGCTGAAGTGAGGGGGTGAGGTCTTCAAATTGAGCTTCAGTTTGACGTCCTCAAACTTAAGTAGCTCAATTAATTTTACCATTATTGTATCGTCAAGTTGCCATTCCAAGTCATTCTGCTCCGTGTGAGTAAAACTGAGTTCTAGCAATTTTAGGTGACATTATTCGATTTGAATCAGCCATTGCTCATCATTTTGATTTGAAGTTGCTCGACGATAAATTGAGTAGTCGTTGTAGGAATACACAACCCAACACAGAATTTCCAGAAAGCTTTTATTTTTACAACCTAGATACAAAGTCGAGTGACAACATGTACTACAGTGAGTGTTCTACCGCAGTAAACACACAGGGACGAAATAGAAACACAGGTTGATGAAAGATGGACGCTGTCACTACAAGCCGATGACAGATCCCCAGCATCGATTTAGTTTTAGCTAAATTCCCTTTTCTACATCTTTTTTCTATGAAATGTGTTAGTCATGTATGTGCCACCTCTGGAACATGTTTACTTGCCCGCGACACACCGAATGAATCCGGTTAGAGTCATAGCGAATGCAAAAATGAGCCCAAACTTGTTTTTTTTTTCTACATATTTTTTTAATCAAATGTGTTAGTCATGTATGAGCCACCTCTGAAACATGTTTAGTTGCCCGCAACACACCGAATGAATCCGGTTAGAGCCGTAGCGAATGCAAAAATGAGCCCAAACTTGTTTTTTTTATATTTCGTTTTTTTAAAACCCAATTGTAATGATATAGCAACGCAATGTTCATCAATTGTACATTTCTACTCAGCCAACTGCTTTGTTTTGGTCTAACTTTAACATAAGTGAAATCATTAAAAATAGTGTCAGTCATAACAGTCATGCTCAGACTTCCACAGATTTTCTACATTAGATAATAATAATAATGATGACAATAATAATAATAATAATTGTTTACGGTTTTTGAGCCCAACACCCTGTCCTGACCGTTGCCATCAGGAGAAACAAAGAAAACAAAGCCAACCTCCCCACAATATTGTGATAATTATCATATTATGAGGTTCATATCGTGATAATATATTGTTTGGATATTGTTATTTGCCTAATATTAAAGAGGGCTCTGAATAAATAACCCAAAATTAGGTTTGTCTGATCTAGAAGGACAAGTTATTAAGCTAAATTCCCTCTCAATTGAGGCCCTCTCAATCTGCAGACAAGATGGAAATTGTCAAGATGTCGGGCCTGCTGGATAGTCCAAAATAACTATGACATAGAACAAGAAGCTCTTATTTTCTTCATGAAATAATGGCAAGTCGGAAGCCTTTTCTGACTTAATGGACTAGTTTTGCCAGAGTTTAGACCTAATTCAACTTGAAAATCTGTGAGGTGATGGCTAAGCACAAGCACATATTATATCAAATATAACCAAGTATGTATGTGCCTTGCAGATACCCAAAAGATGACAAAAGTAAACATTAATCATGTGTCATTTGAAAATAGTTAGGCAACTACAAATTCTTAGTCTTTCAAATTTAATGGATTGTTTTTTCTTTTTCTAAAGCTTAGGTTTGGTCTTATTTTTTTTTACATAAAATATGGTAGGGAACTGTTGACTTTTGACAGTTCCACTGTATGTATAAGGATACTACAAAGAAAAATTGCAACCAGGAACCCATTTGTGACTTAAAATATACTTCATCCTTGAATATGTCTTATTGTGTATTGAGTGAGAAATGGACATCTACAGTATAAGATATGCAATACAAGGTAAATATACTGTAGCTCCTGGCACACGGTAAATACAAAAAGTAGCAATGACTCACACACATCACCTGCCTGCAACCTTCTTCTGTAACCTGTGACCATTTTTTTATATATTAAAAAAAAAAAAAAAAAAGGAAGACAGCAAGGGTGAAAGCTTGTGTCAAAGGACGGCGGAATATGTTTGTGTGTGTACAGCACATAAGGCACAGCTCACAGCCAGCAGACTTACAGCAGGTGTGTGTCAGTCAGTGCAAAGCGAATAGATGCAAAGCATAGCAGATGGTGGTTGTGACCGAGTGGCTCTAGGGTTGATATGTCCAGCAGTGGCAGCCTAAGCACGGAAGGTTGAATGTTGCGTGTGGGCAAGGAGTCGCTACTAATGTATGTCCTTGTTCAGCCACTCATAGCTCTTAAAACAAACTCTTATTTTAAATGCTGTTATGTGCAAAGAGAGATGGTAAGAATTGATTTTAGACAGGATTGATGCACCCAAAAACAAAATGTATTGATATGCAAATAAGGCTGATGTTAGTGCAGAAGGAAGAGTTCTTCTCATCACCAGTTGGGGGCAGTCTAAAACAATGTGGACAAACTTTTGTGCTTTGAGGGCCAAATTAGATTTTTATTAGGTCGGATCATTCGTTGAGGAGGTTAAAAAAAAGTTGTGTACAAAATAGCTCATTATAACATTGACATTATAATTAATAATCTCTCTTTATTTTTGCTTTGCTTAATTGTCTATGAGATTACCTCCTTAAAAAATAAAGTTGAGTTGTGGGTCTATGCATGGACATGCTGGAAGTTAAAGTGATGCATTTTTTTGTAGTTTTTATGTGCCTTCAAAATGTGCTACTTTGTGTTACTGATGGAGCCTCAACCTAGGTCACATGATCTATATTCTGTTATTGAAATCATTTATTATGATTTGAAAAGCATTTTTCCCGAAGTCGTCTGATTGTGTTGTTTCCCCCGGTAGAAAAATCATCTGTTTTATCTGCCAAACCACATCGTCGAAAATCGTCTTTTCTCATCAGCTGTAGTCTTGAATGTTACGCAACTATTCATATACTGTCCTCCCAGGTGCTTTTGGTAACCCAGAGCAGAACCTTGTCATGGCAACAGAAAAGAGTCAGGAGAAAAGTAGATTCCAAGGTCCAATTGGTAAATGGATAAATCAATTTAGACTCACAGAATTTGAGACTTTTTCATTTTAGCCTGTGTACCTTTTAACACTGCTGCCTACTTTCTTTTGATGTTCTTTTTTTTTTTTTTTGTTCATTGTTGATATCCAGATAATGTCCACGATGAGTTGAATATTTACACTAACCAGCCATGACGTTAGTTACGCCGTTTAATGACATCTAATGCCAAACCGTTTTAATTCAACAATCTTTTTTTTATATTGCACTTGTAGAAAGCCGTATTTAACATGTCACGTAAAGTCCGAATTTTAATGCAGCTTGTGTATTGTTTTGCATTTGGTTGCGATAGTGTGCCTCATGAAGTGCCTGCTGAGTGATATGTGATATGTTCGCCTATCCATTCTCTGTACCGCTTATCCCCACTAGAATCCCAGATGACTTTGGGCGAGAGGCGGGGCTACACCCTCAACTGGTCGCCAGCCAGCAGGTAGGTGAAATGTGATTTATACCATTCTCATACTTGGATCTGTATTCCAACTCCAAATCACAAGCCAAAACAAGCATAATCATTTGAACGCTATGGGCAGGGAACATCAATTTGCGAGAAAACACGACTCGTTGGGTTTGGCTTATTAATTTAACAGACAGCTATGGGAGTGCTATTGATCCTTTTTATGTAGCTCCTCAACACAAATGAAACATTTGCCCAAATGCAATGTGATATTTCTTTTCACAAAATAAAAACGTTGCAGGGATCACCCAGGGAGTGATAAAGCAAACATCATTTGAGAGCAGAGCGACAGTTGGAATCCATGGTAAACACTCCAAATGGAAATCAAACATTCTGCAGAAGAGCGTCTGAAAAAAAACAAAAAAACAAAAAAAAAAAAAAACGGAAGTGCAGGAAAATGGTGTTATCTAAGGCGCGTGGTGACACTGTACCCCCTCAAAAGACAGCTGAAGGTTTAATTGACAGGTGCCAGGCAGGACTAGCAGTAGATGAAAGTCTCATGTTCAACGATAATCAAGAATGAGCTAAATCCACTGGGATGCAAAAGTCAGTTTGCAGTGTTTGCAATCCTTTAAACATGAAATGCAGCACAGTTTGGCCGGAGCCGCAGCAGAACTTGTAAAACAACACAAACCGGGACCAAAATGATGTGTGCCCCGCTGGCTTTGTCGCGCTCGGGCTCTTAAATTAGACCGTGACACAGCGCATGGGGATTATTAAAAGTCTGATCCGAGACCAGCGTGCATATGCGTCCCAAACACGCAGTCAAAACAAGGTCCTCTTGGAACTTTTAGCTGTGACGGAGATTCCGGGAGAATCGTTCTCGCAACTCCCAGTCATCAGCCAATGCGACCTATTCCTTTTTACAACAACGGAAAATCTCACCGGGGGCTTTAGATGCTGCCACATAATGTGCAGTGAGTCATGTCTGTCTGTCTGTGTGCCTTCAGCGTGTTGGTCAACATCCACAGCTCAGTAGTTTGTTGCTATTGGAAACCCCGGCTGGAGAACAATAGTCCGCTGGAGTGCTGATGTCGCCGTTTCCCGCTCAAGGCAATCCGTATCTATAGGAATGGCGGCGGATTACAGAACATGATGCCAAGCTCAGTTGCCAGTCCATGTCACGGTTTGTTTGACAGCTCTATTTTTCACCGCCGAGTTGAACTTTGGGATTCCGGACGGCGGCCGGCTGCCTTTCAGTCTCATCTCGTATCGCGAGAGGTGGGACCCTGAGGCTCGAGCCTCCCCATCACTGTGTGAGCAGATGCCTCGCTCGGATCGATATGTTGTGGTCCACAATCCAAACGTTTTGTTACTAGCTAGAGGGCTTGAATCTGATATGATGTGACGCTTCGCAAATCCTTTTTCGCCATTGGTCGAAAAAGCCAAACGTGTGACTGTTTAGCACAGCCTCTCTGGTTGAACCCGTTTCGCTTCGTTCGGACGGGTGTCCGGCCTTATTTGCCGGGGTGAACGGTGATCTTTCCAGCCTCGGCAAGTCGTTGAATGATCTGAGCTTCGAAGTCTGCGTCGTGGACCCCCGTCTTTCGGAACTCTCCGGCATATCGGTTCTGCTCCCAGTAGTGGTGCCAGTTCCCGCGGCCGTCTGCCCCAAATCCAAACACATTCACCTGGAAAAGCCGGCGTTGGAAGCGCATGTGACATTCTGGATACGAGGACGATGCAGTTGATGGCGTCATTGTTCTTCAACTCACCTCATCGCAGACGTGCAGGGCAAAGAAGAGCACTAGCATGCCTGTGGATGGGTAGCGGCCATGATGCCTGGTCCAGTGATCGTGGATGTATTTAAAGAACGCTGGGTTGAAGATTTGGACCTGGATATCGACAATGAAAAGAAAACGGTTTGTAAATGCTGTAAAGAATGAACTCAACTCACCCACATGGGAAGAAGATGGCATTTACTCGGATTCTATGGCTGAACCTGAAACGATTTTGCCTCGCTAAACCCTCCCTGAGGTTTTGCATATTTTAAAAACGTGCCATCGGAATTAATGAGCTGATGAAAAATGTGGCTTTTCTATTCAACAGGTAAACATTCAGTGCCAGCAAACAAGGCTTTTAGTCTGCTCTCAGTAAATCTTACAAATCCATAGTTTTGGTTGCTCTCCAAAACAGGCTGTAAAACTGTGTCGGTGCTCAGGCGAAGAGTCCCCACCAAGTCTCCACATGGAAGGGATTATGTGGAGTTTATCTATTTTCATGGATTAAAGAGTGAGCGGAAGATTAGTTAAAACAAAGGGATGGTTTCTATCTTTACTAATCCCTCATCAACAATAGGGACATAATTGCAGGAAAGCAGTCCCTGCGTTTCTGTGTGTGTGTGTGTGTGTGTGTGTGTGTGTGTGTGTCCGTGTTTGTTGTTGCATTACCTGAGCAAACAACTTGATATTATTACTCACCTTGTCTTTATCCACACGGAGAAATTGCTTCACTGGAGCGTAGGTGCTAGAGGAGAGACGTGTCGAATTAGCATTCTATCACTTGGATTGATTGACATTGACGGACGGCTACTGCCCGGTTGTCTGAAGTGAATCGTGCGCTTACAATCGGATCTGGCCGGTAGAGAGCGCGCTGGTGATCCAAACGAGATCCAGTGTTTTAAAAGGAACCAGGACAAAGCTGACGTTGGCCGGCAGGTTCTTGGCGCTCTCCGGATACATGAAGTGGTGAGTGGTGTGGCTGCCGGCGTCTTCCTCGTAGCCCACCGTGGGGGCCAAGTTGATCCTAACGGGGGGAGCAGAACGAGAGATCGGCGCGCTCTGGTGGCTAGCAGTGCACTTGGTTTGCTCGTTTGGAAACATGATGCGGTGTTAAATAATAAATGCGGTGCTAAAAAGACGCATGGGGCTGCAGCTCCTCGGGGTGATTCTTTACGGCTTCCTCATATTGTCGACTTGGGCCAAGTCCACGCCATAATGCCAGGTAGAGGTACTTGGGCTGCTGTTGATTATCTTCCACTATTAGCTTTGAAGTCATGGTCCGTAAATAACTGAATCATTCAGCAATTGTTTAGGCAAAGTTAAATTGCTCTGTTATTAACATAAACGTAAAAACCAAAACAACCTGCTGAGCCCAGTTGTAAAATTTAAAATACGGCCGTCAGTAGTGTTCCCTTCCAGTTCTGCAGGTGGAGGTGAAGGAGAAGCCATGGCTGCTGTCTTGTGTGGATTAACAAACTGACAATGAGTGAAAAATTCCTATTCAGATCGCCTCTTAAAGTGCACTTTCTTCGCTGCCGGGCAAAAAAATATGACCTCCTTGAATGCGATTTTACACACTGAAATGATGAACATCGCTGTAATACGGACTAGCTCTCTTGTTCCTCCGTGTCCAGAATCAATTTGTCATAGACTACGGCTGGGCCCAATGACTGTAAAATGTATTGCGTAATGATGAAGGCAATAAACTGATGCACCGATCTTGAGACAGTGACCCGAATCACTAATGACCTTGATCTTATTTGCATGATGCTTCAGTAGTATTAAGACAATGCAATGCAGATGCATACCGCTAAGTCAGAAAACAACTTTATGTCCAAAGTCAAATAGTACTACTCAGAGCTGGGCGCTCCGTCTATCTGACGGACCGCTCCGTTTATCCGTCAGTGACGGACGCCGGTTTTGCTGACAGTTGACGAAGAACGGGAAAAAAAATTCAAATAAACGGAAATCACTTTATTTAGTCCGCCATTTTTCTGTTTTTCGATGGCGCGAGTGAAGGTTTAGTGGGACTCTCGGACGGCCGTGTAAAATTAGAGGCGGACCGGTTTATAGGCGGGTACTATTTCCCCTCCCCCCGGGAAAAAAAGGCGAATGACGGAAGGGTACCCAAGCTGCAGACGGATGACGAATAACAGACGCTCAATTTTTTGTAAAAATGCCCAGCTCTGGTACTACTAACTTTCTGGCTTCACATTCTGTGCTCAAGTAAGTGTCTAGCCACAGTGCATGAAGCAGTTTGTCCAGACAGGCACGAGGTGGGCGGCAGTGGTGGTGAGCCAGAGCTCATTTTAAATACAAATTAGAGTCGAACTGCAGAAATGAGAACGCGGAACATGATACGAGAGTCGGAAGGGAAACTGCCCACACACGTCTACTTGGAATGCAATGCTGATATGCTTTTCTACTGCTTTAACAATGAGACGCCACATACAACTAGAGTTGCACAGCACTGAAGAGTGCAGACTTGCCAACCTCAGCCGAACAGTTCTTAACTTGTCTGTTGCCAGCAACAGCTTGAATATTTGCGTCACCTAACACTTACACCGAGAGCATGTAGCTCTCTTCTGTCAATCCTCTGAGCTTTTTGATTCATTACGGTAAAAATTATATGCGATGCAGATACATACCGGTAAGTCAGAAAACAACTTTAAACTCGGGGTGGGAACGATAATCGTTTTTTTTCGATGCATTGTTCGGCATATTAAAAAGATCCTGAATCGATTCATAGGTATTAATGATCGGTATTTAAAGTTTAAATAAAAAAACAAAAAGCATGCGCACGTGATTTAGTGCGTTTGGACATCAGATGTCTGTGCTAAGCTAAGCTAATACATGACAAGATGGTGGAACAATAAACCTCATACCAGCGCAGCGAAGTCAAAGTGTGAAAATTAAATCATTGCTCTTCCTTGAGTTTTTTTGTTTTTAAAAAGGTACCAGTGTTTTGCATGGACTATAAAATGTAAGCCAACGTAGTGATTCATCGGAATCGGCCCCTGAATCGTAATCGGATGAAATCGTGAGGTACCCATAGATTCCCACCCCTACTTTAAACTAATGTTTGGCATTGAGGAAGCAAGTCGTTGTCAGAAGATGCAACAAGCCACATCGCGCTCATTTGTGGCATTGGTGTCACACAACCATTTCAATACGCAGACAATGGAAATGCCCGTTTATTGTTTAAAATGTGAGCCCCATTAGTTTTCACCATGTTGAAGACTGTTCTTCCTGGCGTCCCTCAGAGTAATGACAGACAAATGCAACAATATTCTTTGGAAAATCAAAATCAACAGGCGTGCAATCCTTCACTTAAACATTATAAAATACGTAAATAAATAAGAATAAACAGAAATTAGTAGGCGGAGACAGACCTCACACAACTGTGCTAGCAACAACCGGCGGATGTAGTCTTATATACCAAGACGAGGGGCAGCGAGGGACATTATTTTTTATTTGTGCAAATTGATTGCTGTCTGATCATGTAACCATCCAACTATAAACAAACAAACGTTTCATCTCTGGGATTTGCATTTGGCACGGTACAACAGAGAGACTAGATTGAAACCAAAGGATTTACTCAGCGTGCCTCTGTGACAAGTGATAATATTCAACTTCTTACGATTCTTGACCTCCCAAGAAGCCGATAACCTCCCGTCAACCAATGGGAAGATACAAAACGCTAAGATTAAATATTGCATTAGAAGCACATCTGTGTCCTTCCCTTTTTTTTTTTTTTTTTTTTTTACCCCATCTAATACTCTATGTTCTCATGCACCCCCCACGCCTCTCACCTCATGATGTAGTTGTGTCCGTCTATGGTCGCCCCGTATCCAGCTCCGCGCAGGTTGCCAGAATTCCCCACTACAGCACACCGCAGGCACCGTCCAGGATCCCACGAGCCATACGGGGATCTTCCAGGGATAACCTGTCATGGTGAAACATCAGAGGAAGTGAAGCGGGACTCCACCTCTTGCAGGAACTGATAATAATAATCATAATAATAATAATAATTATAATAATAACAACAACATAATATGCAGCATAGACCCTGAAATTCATCATCAAACACGCACAAGATTTAAATAAGATGCGATAGCAGAGTGCCTCACAAAAATCAAAACATTTGAAAAAAAAAAAAAAATGTATCCCATGAGGCAAATTAAGACACGGAGGTTTAGTCACATTAAAACCTACGCTTCTCATTTAAAAGTAGAAAGGTACTAATGACAAGTTGGATTGGATACCTGGAACAGCCTAAGCAGCACCTGCTGGATGCTGTGCGGCTTAAACTGGGGCTGCAACATCTATAGGGAGAGGAAAATATGGTTAGGAGGCTCTGCAGTGGAACATCATCTGACAACATAATTGAAATTTAGCCGTGCGTGTGTGTGTGTGTGTGTGTGTGTGCGTGTGCGCGTGCGCGTGTGTGTTCTTTCTGGCTGGCTGGGTGAATATACAGTATGTAACAGAAAAGACACCGCCCATGTGGACCAAAACCAGGATCCAAGATCATCAGAACAAATGGGGTTAGCAGAACATGCAGTCATCAATTAAAGTGGATGGAAAAAAAAAATCCAGTCGTGATTTAGTAGATGACGTTGATTTACTAGTTGCAATAATTTTGCATTTCTGGAATGATTGCACAAAATTGAAAAGCTGATAAGTGCCTGCTGCTTATTAATAACGAGAAGCAGAGCTGCAATAGGAAATCATCCAAATTAAGCATAAATTATAGTCCTAACTGGCTTTACAAACACAGCTGATGTTTTGCAATAAAAAAAATGCTAAGGGTGTAATACTTTCATAGCTTTCATAATTTCAAAAAAAAAAAAAAAATCCCAAATCTGAAATTGATCCCACTGCTCCTGCTCACCCCCCTCAGATAACAACAAGAGTAGATTAATTGCAGAACGTTTGTCAGTGACAGAGGGTAGTCTTATAACTGAAGCCCAAGGTATAGACGTGGAATAGACGTGAGCGCGTCCCTTGAGGGGCTCAGTGCTGCAGACTACCAGAGTTGGGCCTCCCATCTGACCGACGGGCCGGTCTATCTGTCCGTCACTGATGGATGCCTGTTTTGCGATAGATGGGAAACTTAAAAAAAAAAAAAAAGACTGAGTAAACACAGACATAAGTGGATTTTGCCAGGCTCAGAGTTCAACAACTAATTAATGATCAAAGAGGTATAAAGTAGCTTTGAATACAGAGACAGTTTTACAGAGTTCTTGTGAGTTACGTTTTACATTTCTATTTTTGTTTTTTTGAACGAGTAGGGTTAGGAGTTTGTGAAACGGTATTTTGAAGCCCCACACTTGTCAGAAGGTGGCATCATCCAGATGTTTATTTTTTTGTTTTTTGGTTTTTTTTTTGCATGAAATCCTTTTAAATTCTTGAACTGTTTGGAATTTGTAAAATTCTGCTTTGACATTTAGCTTTCACAGCAAAAAAAAAAAAAAAAAAAAAAAGATAGGCTTCAATGTAGGATTAACCGCCGTGTGAATGGCTTTACTACAATGGAAATGGACTGAGCTGGAAGAACCAAGCATCTACATGAACATACCACAGGGGCAAATGTTCATTTATACGTCTTGAAGCGGAAGTGAACTCAAACATATTTTTTTCAAGAATATGTTCTATGCAAGCCCACTAGTTGAAACAAGGCATTATGATTAATATGAACTATGAGTTAAGCAACAAAATACACCCGTTTTTAGCCATCCCAGGGGGCGGCCATTTTGTCATTTCTGTCACCTGAAAATAACATCGCAGACACTCAGGGGCGCCTGTTTTCTGAAGCTGAGCTATGATCGGTCGTTATCTGAGCCCTGAGGGTGTGTGATGTCATTTTCAGTTGACAGAAGTGACAAAATGGCCGCCCCCAGAGATGGCTAAAAACGGGTGGATTAACTCTTATTCCACAAACGCAATATTTATCAGAATGCCTCGTTTCAACTAGTGGGCTTGCATAGAACATATTCTTAAAAAAAATAAATTTGGGTTGACCTTAAGAAAATTCAAGCAACGAAACAAAACGCCTGCCTCCATCATCCTTCTTTTCACACTCTTTCAGTCGCAGTCAGCCTTGATTCCCTTTTCCTGACACACATCTTGTTGCTTTATATTTCCATCCACGCGTCTTCCCCAGCAGCCTGCGTGTCATCATGTCTAATTCCTTCTCTTTAATTTCCCCTGCTCCCTCTTCGATTCTCCTCCTTCTCTTGTCTTTCGTGGTCTCTCTGGGACACCCGAGCGGCACGCGGCTCATCAGTGCCGATCAGAGAGCACTAAATCTGTCTTTTACTCCCCCATTACCTCTCTCGCTCTCCAGCTGGTGCCTTGCTTTGTCGTTGTTCCTTCTTCCCTAGCTTTCTTCATCCCTCCATCCTTCGGCTATTCTGTCTCCGATGCCCCCCTGCGAGATGCCAAATCCAGCTTGGCACATTGCACCTCTGTTGTTGTGGGACAATTAATCTTCCTGTAAGATGACTACTAAGGTACAAGATACCTGGCAGCCACTTCTAACACATGGCTGTTTTTATTTTTCAGGAGAGCCGGTAAATACACTCACATACATTAAACACCGCCAGTTGTCTAGCATTAGTTCACACATTCAAGCTAATAGTGACAATCATTTAAAGCGGAAGTCAACGCAAACATATTTTTTTCAAGATTATGTTGCCAGCAGGCCCACTAGTTGAAACACGGCATTATGATTAATTTTGCGTTTGCGGAATATAAATTGCACTAGTCTTTAGCCATCTCTGAGGGCGGCCATTTTGTCTTCTGTCGACTGAAAATGACATCACAACTACTCACAACAACCAATCACGGCTGACCTGTTTTCTGAATCTGAGCCGTGATTGGTCGTTGTGAGTAGTTGTGATGTCATTTTCAGTCGACAGATGACAAAATGGCCGCCCCCAGAGATGGCTAAAAACTAGTGCATTTTGCTGCTTGATTTATATTCCGCAAACGCAAAATTAATCAGAATGCCGTGTTTCAACTAGTGGGCCTGCTGGGAATATCTTGGAAAAAAAATGTTTGCGTTGACAAGTCAGGTGTCGTACAGGTGTACAAAATGGTAAAACTTAAGTTCGCTCAACTTCACAAGAGACATATGGCACCTAATCAGGGGATAGCCGGCTAACGGCTAGCGTGAGAAGCTAACAGTCAACAATCTTTACTCAGTGCTCCTTTTTGGCAAGCATTACAAAAAGATGGGACTGAAATGCGTAACCCAAGTCATAGTCAAATAAAAGTGTTTTGTTCACAAAAAGATGAGCAATACCAGCTCCAAAATAAAACCAATAACAACACGGAACATCACCACTCACGATAATCTTCACCTTCCATGACAGTAAAACTCTCACCAACACTGAACAAAAGTGCTTGGACATCACCGAAGTCTTTTCTGCTTAAAATGTGAGTCCGCTGTCTAATATTCCTCTTCTCCTGTTCATAGATTATTATTATTGTATGCATGAATGTTAATTCATTCCATTCTTTCGTCATAGAAGATAATCCTTCGCTTGTCCCATAGTGGCGAATTTCACAGTTGTTTTGGCTCTACACACAATTTATAGCCATATAGTTTTGAAAGAAAAGCGGTAAGTCATATCGTGGTCATGCAGCAGGTTCAAAAACAGGTTAACTCACATTCAAGGATTCCAGGCTACGTCAGCGAATCCTCCTATTTTTCTCACAGGTGTGGCCCTCTCACATGCACGCACACACCCACACACGCCCACACACACACCCACACACACACCCACACACACATACACGCTGAGTTTTTCTGCGCTTTTGCCCTCTCTTCTTTACTTCTCAACTCTGCTCTCCCTTAGTTCATCATATCCCTGTTGCAGTGTGACCTAATGACTTGGCAGCTGTTAGTGTTTGCAGTATTTGGACATACGAGCTGGAGTGAGCCTTCCGATTTGAAGCCACACATGCGCCTACATTTACACTTCATGCATAGATTTAAAAGCAAGGCTCGGACTTATAACTTAAACAGTTTCAGAGAATGTAGGCCTACAGTATTTTTCCACAATTTCTATTGCTCTGCCAGAAAACATGGAGAGATTTTGTACTCAAAGCAGTGGATAGGTTGGCTTAATGAAAACAGAGGATGAGGTGGATTTGTCATTAGAGTTTAACACTATTTCCTTTAAAAAAAAAAAAAAATCCATCTGTAAAATACACACACGTTTGGGTAATACGCATATGATGAAGTCAGAACTGGCAGAATGTGTTTTCCTTTCATTCTGGACTCGTTGCCGTTCCATCGTAGATTGAGTTAGCATCGACGGATTTAGCAACACGAGATTTCAAAACATAGCCTTGACCTTGTGTTTGATTGATTGCTTACTTGATCCAATAAACAAATGTTTACCGGGTCAGGAATTCAACAACAGCCAATGAACATATCACATGCATAAATAGTACCACCCCTGCATATAGACGATTCGCCAGTTACCTTTGCAGTCACAACCAAACTTGCTAAACTGGTGATTGACGCATTCAACGGCCAATGAAATTCTTCCCCAAAATAAAACAAAACATGGACACTCTTTTGAACAAAAACACAGTGCGTAACTTGCGCAGCACACACTTTCAAAGCCGCCGGCAGCGACGTCAAGCCGTGCGCCAGAGCATCACCTTCTTTGATTTTTTTTTTTTTTTGCGTTTTTTTTTTTTTTTAAATCTGGATGTAGGCTATGATAGCGCCAAGTCTTACTTTTCATTAGATCTCATGGCTGTTGAAGCATTCCACAGCCTTTTCTCCTACATATGTGAACATGGTTGCAATGGGATCACCCAAATGGCACACTTTTGGTGCGCCTGGACATCCCCTTCGTAAAACTTGTGTAAAATGCTCATTTTCTGTCGAATTTGAAATGGAATTGGAGGAGCCTTTGAGCTGTAATCCTGTTGTGTTATTTAGTCCACCACGTTAATACAAAATTTTCCAGGCAGATTTTTGGAAAAGAAAAAAAACAGGCCGACATAAAACCTGCCTTCTTTTATGTATTCAAACTTCCATAATTCAGTACCCGTAGCACTTAAAACGATTCTGACAGTTGAGGAGAAAAATTCAAAGTGTTATCTTCAAAAAGAGACCAAAACTATGCTGATACTCCAAATGGTTCAAGTACAGCTTCAGCTTTACTTTGGGCGCACCTTTTTAGGCGTTCAGGTAAAAATACCAGGAGAATTGCACTGGGTTTAAATATATTCTGACTTTAAAGTTTACAGTGGATTCTTTATCTTGTGATTTTTGGGGACTAGCTATTGAATAGCCACAGTAACAAAGAGAGAGGCATATAGTG
The DNA here is from genome assembly GCF_054856515.1 of Filicampus tigris. Taxonomy (NCBI): domain Eukaryota; kingdom Metazoa; phylum Chordata; class Actinopteri; order Syngnathiformes; family Syngnathidae; genus Filicampus; species Filicampus tigris. The sequence continues at coordinate 23,734,274 of NC_141220.1, read as the reverse complement.
TAATGGTCGAGAAAATGCCTGATTTAAGGTTAGGAGGTGGATGTATGTATAAGTTATGAATGCACCTTTAGCTACTATATTAGCTGTGGGTGTCGCACAAAAATGCAAAATTCGCTGCTACTCGTGAAGCTTCTGGATGTTGAGCTGCATAAAGGGCTCGAGGTTAATGAAATTCTTTTTCATACCTCATCAAATAAAAATATACAGCTCGATACGTCTGCTTTTAAGCTTGAACGTGTAAGATTACAAATGCCACATGCTAATTTATATGATTCAAATGCATCCCTACGGGATGCCGACCTTCACTTTCTAGAATGGGTTAGGGATAAATGTGCCATAATATGCTGAGCAGCCAAGAGAGAGATGTGTGTACCATATAAGTTCCACTTGTGATTCTAAGGTTATATCTTCTGAAACTTTCTCCTTGCATCATTGCTCGTTGTCTGGACCAAAAGCCAAGAAAAGGCAAAACACAGTTGTGGAATTAATCCTGCAGATACTCTCAAGGTTTGCTCTACTGTTTTGTATGGCGTCATGCATGACGTCCACGGCAATCACAGCCTGTCACATTTGAACACCCCCCCCCCCCCCGCCTTGTCTCACCACCACCCCGTTTTGTCCACCATGTCCTTAACTCATTCAGTAACAGGCATTTTCAGCCTAACGTTTGAACAAAAAAAATAGAAAAAAAAATATAAATAAATTCCTGGGATTGAATGGCTGGAGTGCGAAAAGACATATAAATACGTCTTTGGGATTGAATGAATTAACAGGTCTGCCTCGGCGCTTGGGAATGTTATGTAAACATCACCTTAGAAGGGGATCTTCTTGAGTGCATTGTCTGCGCTGGTAGTGCGTTAAACACGCATAGATAAAGCAATCAAGAAAAGAATAATAATCAATCAATCACATTTTATTTATATAGCACTTTTCATACATAAAAATGCAACTCAAAGTGCTGTAAAACATCCAAAACACAAGATAAAAAGATGAGAGGAGGGCAGCCACCCCGCCCCGAAGCACCCCCCCCAAGAGGGAACACAAGCTAAAAGCTAACAACAGAGAACGACAAAACTAAAAAAACAAAACAGTAGTATAGTCTAAGAACTAAAATCAGTAAGATAAGAAAAAGAATAATCTTCAATCAAAAGAAATGATAAATTACTTAATATTAGTTAAAAGCCAAACTAAAAAGGTGTGTTTTGAGCTCCCTCTTAAAAATATCAACAGTCCCTGCGGACCTGACTATTCCAAAGTTGAGGAGCAAAATGTCTGAATGCAGCCTCGCCATGCGTTTTGGTCCTCACCCTTGGAATAATTAAAAGGCCGGCGCCGGAGGACATCAGGATCCGCGAGGGTTGGTATGATAAAAGCAAATCGGATAAATAAGACGGCCCAAGACCATTAACACCATAAAGGACTTTTATGAATGAGCCTATCCACTTTTTATGAAAATTATGAGAGGATCAACACTCATCTCTTTTTAGAAATGAATCATGAGCAAACAGGGTTGAGTTGCAGGTGCCTTGTGTGTCGTGGTTGTTTGGGTGCATCAAATTTGAGCTTGTACAGTAAACGTGGATTGTTACTTACCACCCACCAGTAGTAGACATCAGAGGGCAGCTGGATGTTGTCTCTGGTCCAAACAGGTGAGATATCCGGTTCATAGTTCTCATCGAACCAGTCCGACACACCGGGGTCTCCGACACAGCGAGGGCAGGCGCACGTTTGCTGTTGCTGGGAGTCACGGGGGCTCTGTTTGTGTGAGCCCACGTAGCTGGGCACCAGCTTCACCCGCCGAGATTCCTCCCAGCCCGGCGGCTCCAGGTAGTTGAAGCCAACGCCACTCCGGAGCGAGACGGAGAAGAAGAGCGAGGTGAGAAAGACCAGGACCAGCGAGCCAAGTACAGCCCAGACTCTTGGGGAGCATTTTGCCCGTCTTGCTTTCTCCGCTGCGCCCCCGTGACCATGACTACCTAAGCCCCCCACACCGGGTGCTGCTCTGCTGAGCCAAGGCCTCAGCTCCGAAAGTCTTGGTGCACCCCTGGAAGGAGCCCCACCCCAGAATCCCCAACGCCTGTCCCGGTGCAAGGTGGAGGATGGGATGCGGCCCCCCCACGGCCATGCCCCCACCCCTGAGCCTGCCACTGTACCCAGCCCACCTCTTCCTATGCTTCCTGCGAGTAGCAGCCGCCAAGGCCCGGTGAGCGTGATTGGGCCAACCTCCCAGTTGGCACAGCGGACTACCAGGTCGCGCAAACTATCATTTAAGTAAATACACACAAGACAATGTGTCACAGTCTGTTTGTCCCACACAAGCTGTGCACTTGGCAATCTTCCTACGCTTGCTCTCTCTCTCTCTCTCTCTCTCTCTCTCAGCTCTTTTTTGCCCTCCACAAATATGTGCTTGTCTCACACACCCAAGTTGCCGTTGATTTACACACAGCTGCAGTCTGAGAAATTCTGAAGTCCTTTCTTCTCCATCAAGACAAGCGCCACATCAGCTTTTGTATCCTCATCTTTATCCTGACTTCCCCCTCAGGTTCTCTGCTGTCTTTATGTCCGTCCCTCTCATTTCCGTCCTCCTTTCTCGCCTTCAACGGCAGTCCGGCGACGAGCGAGGGGAGATGCAGCAGGTCGCCGTCCTCCTCCTCTCGGCCATCTGCGCGAGTGATCGCTCTCGGCTCAAGGACTCTGCTTTCTCTCTTTCCCGGCGTCTTTCGTTGCACTGTAGTCTGAGCCCAGGGGAAGCTTGCGCTCTAGTTGAGCGCAGCGGAGAGAGAGAGGGATGAGTGCAGGAGGAGGGGCAGTAAAAAGGAGGAGGTCCGGCCTGAAGGGTATTCCGTCACATCTCGAGCCATTTTAAACAAATATTACCTTGCCCTTCTCCTTTTTTTGGGGGGGTTTGCTTTTTTACTCCTGCTCTGCTTCCATTGTACCGAATCCGTGCGTGCCTATTTCCCTCTTTTCTTTTTATGCTCAACACCAAGCATCTGCTTGGCAAATTGTCATTTGAGGTGTCTTCTGCTATGGGTTTTCAGACATCTATGTTCTTGGAGCGAAGTCAATCACAGCATTCAGACATCAAAATAATGTCATCAGAGTCCAGAAACCAATTCCGAAGACTCAAATCCAAGGATTGTGAGTTTTTTTTACTCGAGGCAATCCCTATGATGACATTTCAAGCAGGGACTTGGCTGCAGGATGACAGGCCAGGTCGGGTGGAGTGATGCGGAAATGGTGCGATGGGGGAGGAAAAAAAAAAGACGGCCGAACCAATCAATCCTAAATCTCATCTTCTCTCCAGCTGGATATGAGATGACAATATGAGGGAGGTTGTGGGCAGCATCCGTCCCGCTGCCCAACGACGGCACGCATGTACATGTGCGACTTTGAGCTAATGTGTGTGACCGAGGGTTAGCACACTTGTCTGCCAGTTGTCTTAATTTAATCGTGTGAATGTGCGACTAAGAGGCGAAAACACTCACAGTGATGGCTGTTGATGCTAACCCGCTAAGCTACCGTCTAAAAGCGGCAACACTGCAGTGGTACCTTTCTGCTCACCGTTAGCTGCATTTCATTCATCGGATGCCCTTTAAATGCCACTCACCAAGCGAGCTGGATGTTTTTTGATGGAGAAACATGTTTGTGTCTAACCTGGACCTCTAAGGCACAATGCACAGATTTCAAGTGAAGATGAAATTGTCCATTCCATTTTTCCGAGCATCTTAGTGCTTTGGGATCCAACCGCATCTGATAGAAGTGAAGCTTGTTCTTTCGTGGGCAACCTGGAAAGTGAATCGGAGAGAACGAGGTAGAAAGTCAGTCACTGGCATTGAGAACATTGACTGATTTACTGCAACTTAAAGAGTGAGGGACACGGGGGGGAAAAAAAGTTACCCTAAAAACTTTTTAAGAAGGGGTACAAATAAGATACCAATGATTACTGAGGCATCGGGTATCATTTCAATACAGTGCAACACTGTATTGATACTGTGTCGGTATGTCAGTGAGTACTGACACCTGCTGGACAGTAAACATCCCTACAGGCAACCCGGTTGACCGACTCAACTAACTAGGTCTACACAAACATAACATTTGAGTCTTGTATTTCCGATTGTTTTAGCTCATTTCTGCATGAAAAAATATATTTGATATTGTTAGATACATTCAATAAATGTGAATATGTATCATGACGTGGCATTTTAAGTGAACTTGTGAATGATGATGCTTGTGTTGTGGAAGTTTTTATTCCAAAGGATATGTCTGTATCAATTCGAGAAACCGTTCATTGCGACACGGATATTTTATTGTTTAATTAAACATATGAACGTTTTAAAAAAAACATGTCCCATATTAAGTATGTAGCATTTCCCTTTACGTTGAATTCCATAAATCCACTTTACACTCAACGACTGAGCTGCGGGCAGGACGACCCAACTGACTGTAGTTACACATCATGGCCACATTGATGCAAGTTAAAATCATGAAAGTCGTTTTATGCTGTGAACTGGTGCGGCCACATCTTGTGTTTGGCGACTTGTGCAACTGTCTGCTCATTCACATAAACGCTGAATGTCTCAGAGGGGCTAAAAAAAAAAAAAAAAAAAAAAGACTTCACGGCCTCACCGCTACTGCCTACGCTCGGGCCATGTGCCCCACCTGCAGCAGACTTGTCTCGATGCCCACGAAACTTGTTCAGTGGAAACCGACATAATCCTGCTAGCTAAAGGATGGATCAACATTCACAAATGACCACAGATTCGCACTTGACCGAGGTGGACTCTTTTTACATTTGCACTGCTGTAGTTTTTCTCCAAGTGACACATTTTGTATCGTGGCTTGTTAGCGTTCCTCTCATTTGTCATCGACGCCCTGGGATATAATTAAGTTGAGCATGACACTTGCCTCCACTCCTTTGGGTTTAAGGAAAGATCTGGATGCGAGTTCATTTATTATTCATTTTGTAGGGCAGTGGCAAAGCAATACAGAAAAGTGTAGGCTATGCGTGCTCTTACTGAAAGCATCTCTTTTATATTTTCAATGTATCTCCCGGGCGTCCTGCAAAATCCCACGCAGTTGTCAACAAAAGCCTTTGTATGTGTGTGACGCGTATTGCACCGGGTTTGCGCTAAACAACCGCTCAGTTTGGCACACTGGCTGCGACTCATTACTATGCTGAACACGTATGCGTCATATGAAGACGCAAAGCACACATAGCACGTTTTCCATCCTGGTGTGAAAGCCTTCTAGGTGTGATCCATTTCTACCTCTCTGCAGCAAGTTGCAGTGGGTGAACTCGTGCTTTCACACAAACTTTCCTGTTGAATCCGCAATTTACCTTCAAGCACATTCTTTCGTACCTCCGCCATTTTCTATACTGCAGTGTGCATTATTTTTCTGATGTCATCTCATTTCTAGGAATTGTGACTCACTAATCATCTCTCTGTATTCCATTTCTGGAACAATTGCTCTTATTATGCGCTACAAATGTCAGTCAAAACTCTTGTTCCGTCTCTGTGTTGGGTGCTCTCGTTTGTACCCGCGGGCTAAATTGCACCTTTTGGCTACAATATGCACAGACTAGTAGAGCGGAGCCCCTAAAGTTGAACATAATTTGTGTACAGGACGCTCGCAGACCTCCAGATTAATCTGATTTGTCAACATATTTCTGTCAGAAAATGATAAATGTCAAAAGAAGAAAAAAATGACACCGCCTTACTGAACAGGCAATTTAAACATTCTTTGCTGTCAGTAGTGTCAAGTTAACCACTGTTAAATATAAGAAAAACAGTCATTTCTATTTCCAATGGGGAGAAAGTCAAACGAATTATACGAGCAAGCCCGATCGTGTTAGTCATAAAACATAGGACTACACTGCTTTCTGCTTATAAATGAGGCGACACACATTTTTATTTCCTCATTTTGCTAATGAAAATTCCCCTTAATTCCCTTCACGCAGATTCATACAGGTCAAGTAATTATGTTGATGGGAACATACCAGCTTTTCACAGGAAATATGACAGAAGCGCTTCACAGGAAATATGACAGAAGCGCTTCATAGTGATTTTACCATTTTTTACCATTCACCCCCAAAAGTATTAGTTCAACAAACATTTGACAACATTTTGTTGAAAATAACTTCCTCTCAGTCTATTTTCATATCCCCAAAAAAGCGCATCCATGTTTGGAACATCAGTGACCTTATCTGAACTGGAGACATATCTCCACAGTACTTAACTGATCACTGAAACGCGATGAGACAGAAATTGAGATTTTACACAACAGACATTGACATGACCTTCGCGGAAGGCACAGACTGATGATAGATTATGCATCTCCTCTCCCTAACCCTCAGTACAAATCAAGGCTATGGGCCTCTGAATTTAAGCATTTTGCACACGGTTGCCGACCTCATTTTTAATGAGAATCTGGCTGACTTAATCAATCACAGCCTTTTTAATTATGCGTAGGTCCAAAAATGTTTCAGAGGAGAAAAGGTAATTACATTTCGCTTAGTTTGGCCTAAATCGCAGTTTGTAAACTACTATAGCCACTAGGGGCCAAATGTTATCGCAGGTCAGTAAGGCTGGACGTACAGCGTTTTAATTAAATACTGCAAGATGATGACTTTCAGCAAGGTTTTGTCTTGTCTACTATTTTGCCTCTAAAATGTTAATTAATGTCCCCAAGTGAGGTCTTGCGAACATGATGTGAGCAGGAGCAAAAATCTGAGGAAATCTGCTTATCCACATTGCTGAGTTTATTAGTTAACATTTTATTTCAATTGTAAAGTTTTATCATGAATTTATGTTTGTGCTGTAGTCTACTTAAAGAGGAAATCGACCCAAACGTATTTTTTTCAATATGTTCCTCAGCTTCAGAAAACAAGTCAGCCGTGATTGGTCGCCACCTGAGCCCTGAGCCGTTGTGATGTCATTTTCAGGCGACCGAATTGACAAAATGGCCGCCCCCAGAGATGGCTAAAAACGTGTGGATTAACAATTATTCCGCAAACGCAATACTTATCAGAATGCCTTGTTTCAACTAGTGGGCTTGCATAGAACATATTCTTTAAAAAAAAATATGTTTGGGTTGACGTCCGCTCTAAGCGGTTGGTGCTCTAACATTTTTGAAAATGTCCCTGATGTATATATGTCAAAGTCACAGAAAACTCAAGGGAGATCTCAGTTCAGTGAGCATCAAATGATCAACAAGGCCTTCTCCGCTCGCTTCAACACTATCGGAAGCCCTGACTGTAATATCAGTCCATTCATCCATTTGATTCTTTTTATTCGCAGAAATGATGACACTCAGCATGCCCGCTATTATCATCCCGCAAGTCCTTCAAGTCTTTTCCACTGTTTGTTCTTGAAGTGGACGCTTTTTCCGGTCGCAGAAGTGTTACTGATTTCCAAACATGTCCCGAACACCGCGTCTTCCACCCATTTCCTTCTCCCGTCGTTTTGATTGTTTTTACCTCATCCCGTTAATCACTGTTTTGCTCTGTTCCTCAACTATCGTCTACTCAATCTCATTCGATATCAATCATCGGCGTAGCACTATGAGACCAGACTTCACCCGTTCTCCTTACGCTCTGTCATTACATGTTTCCCCAACGGCTATATTACTTGCAGTAGCCACGGAATACAAAATGCTCTACGCTGTGTGTTTCCGTCAGTCTGCTATACGGCCTTGTGTCAATGGGTTTACCGCCGTGAATATAGCATATCGGAGACATTTCTTTCTGGAAACAAAACCTGCAGGTTGACTGCGGATCAATTTAATGAATGAATCACCTGTTTTTGCTTCAGCGGCTTTGAGAAAATACCGCCCGACTTTGCACCCGATTTCAATGGGAAAAGCCGTGGCGCACAGCAACAGGGGACAATTCAAATCATATGAACAGCAGTAAGATGAGGAAATAATTCCGGATGAAATCAATCCAGTTGCCGTGATGACAAATCAAACTGTCTGAGCTCTGCGTTTCAACTAGGCTGTAACCATGGAAACCAAATATTGGTACCCTCCTGTGAGATTGTCCTGATGTCTGCTTTGTGCCAGCGGCACAAAATTACTGCAAAGATTTTTTTTTTTAATTGTCCCAAAAGAGCTTCAATTAGGCTGTTTGCACCAATTGTGCATCATTTCCATCATTAGAACAATTGAATTTTTTGAGATTCACTTGTAAGACCAATTGGACACACCTAGTGTATTTCCACGTTGTCATTATCTGTTTGTAATACTGCTACCCAGACAACACACAACTATACGGGTTGCTGAATTTCTCATAAATTCAGAAGCATTTAAATAAGGGATGTGCAGGTCTTTTTTTTTTTTTTTTTTGGCAATTACAATTGTGTTGAAAGGATTGTGGATTAACCATGCCTTGAAGCAATTAAGACAAAACGGGGTGAACTATTTAGCTGCTAATTTCGCCATTGTTGACCAAGGAAATTAGTCAAATGTCCATCCCTACTGTAGCCTTTTTTATTAACAAGGTTGTATTAATAGCGTATGTGTACATTTCATAGTACCAAAGACCTAATGGAGTTCACTATAAACAGCGGAGGGCACAAGCAATTAACAATAAGTCTGGTGCTGGGGGGTCGGGGAGAGGATGAGTAACATGTCATTCTAATGCTATTGCTAAAATAAAAAAAACATGCTTCCTTTTTTAATTTTCTCAAAAATGAATTGGAAAATATATCTTGAAAAATCGATTCTTTTATAAATGATGGGAATTTGTTTGATTGCCTCTGCTTAGTTCAATATATTTGTTTTCATTGTGTAGGAAAGTCAAACAGATGGACGGGGAACAGGGAGAGATAAATGAGGGGGTGGGAGGGGGGCGTAAAGGTGGGCACAGCCTATGCATCTCATCCCTCACACAGTTCCCCAGTGTCTAATTAAACCCATCACACATCTCGTCGCTGGTAGAATGCCAATCGGCGATGTGTGTCTATTTGTGCGCACCGGCCTTTGAATACTTTGTGGGAAGGAATGTCTGTGTATATGTGAGTGCGTGTGTGTAAAATCGCTTAACATTTGTCTTTTGATTCATATCTATTTTCCCCAGCCTACATTTCTCAGCATTACATAATTGACCACAGAAACATCTGAAGAAGACGAATGTGGTGGTTTCGCTCTTAGAAAAATGATAAGAGCTTTTAAAGAGCACTTACAATATTTCACCCCCCCCCCGACACCGAGATAAAATGTGTCACTGAAAAACCATTTCCTCTCTGGGTTTCACCTCCCTGCATCCTCGTTCCCGCCATGTACACTTTGTTCGAGGCCAACGATAACGGATGTTCTACAGACAAAGATTTGCCAATTGATTTTCGAAAGGGATTTAACTGAAAGTTTAATCCAGATCTTACTTTTGGCCACTGATCAAAAACAAACAAGTGTTACCTGTGTTACCTTTTAAAGCGGGAAGTCACCCCAAACATATTTTTTCAAGACTATGTTCTATACAAGCCCGCCAGTTGAAACAAGGCATCCTGATAAAGATTGCGTTTGTGGAATAAGAGTTAATCCACCCGTTTTTAGCCATCTCTAGGGCGGCCATTTTGTCACTTCTGTCGACTGAAAATGACATCGCAGCTACTCAGGACTCAGGTCACGACCAATCACGGCTCACCTGTTTTCTGAAGTTGAACCGCGATTGGTCGCTACCTCCTGCATGCACATTGACCTCGGCACCTGTCACCTCACTTTCTCAATCAAATTGTTCCGTTCAAATCCCAGCGGTCATCCATAGATGCCTGTTGCCTCACTCTCATGTCACCTTTTCATCTCCCCTGAGCTGAAGTTCTTTCTGCATTTTGCATTTAGGTGAGCCATGCGTAACCTGTGTGAACCTTGCAACCTAATTGGATGCCGCGCTCCCTTTCCAACTGACCTTTTCCCACTGTGCTAACATGACAGAGGGTGCATTTCACTTGCGGGAGAGTGAAAATCCAATTTAGTGATATTATGTGACAGTCAAACACCAGGGACGTGACCAAAACGCCATGTAACGACAATACGATTGAAAAGACAGCAGTGCATCCCACCAGGTCTGACTGAGTAAAAAAAAAAGAAAAAAAAAAAAAAGAAAAAGAAAGGCTTTTTTGTTGATACTCTTTTCTCTCTCTGTTAGTGATAGACCAATCGGCAATCACAGTTTAGCAGCCATAATCGGGCACAAAGGGCCCATCAAGATCTCGTTACTGTATTAAATATTGAAAGGATTAAGTCTTAAGTAAGGCTTTAAAAAAAACAAAAGTGCTTGAAAGTGTTGTAGAGAGAGAGAGAGAGAGAGCAGAAGGCCAAAGTTAGTGGTGCAACGGATCATCTTTGATCTGTTATGGATCAAGCACCACGGTTCGGGCCGGGCACGAGCCGCGGAACGGTTGGTGGGGGGGGGGGGGGGGGGGAAACTAAAACTAAACTGTGCGAGTTCACCCAAACATATTTTTTTTCAAGAATATGTTCTATGCAAGACCACTAGTTGAAACAAGGCATTCTGATAAATAATATTGCGTTTGTGGAATAAGTGTTAATCCACTCGTTTTTAGCCATCCCCGGGGGCGGCCATTTTGCCTGCTGTGGACTGAAAATGACATCGCAACTGCTCACAACAACCAATCATGGCTCAGATTCAGAAAACGGGTCAGGCGTGATTGGTTATGGTTGGTGATTGTGATGTCATTTTCGGTCGACAGAAGACAAAATGGCCGCCCCCGGGGATGGCTAAACATGAGTGCATTTTGCTGCGTGACTCATATTCCACAAACGCCAAATCAATCAGAATGCCGCGTTTCAACTAGTGGGCCTGCTGGGAACATATTCTTAAAAAAAATATCTTTGGGTTTACTTCCATTTTAAGGCATCGTGATTAGTCCGCATTCATTGTAATAGCAGCAGAGAAAGTTGAAGATCCTCATGGATCACGCAAGTCGCATGTATGGGAGCATTTTGTCAAATTGGGTTGAAACGAGCCCTCAAATTAACGATACAGAAAAAAATCAGTTTCAGAAATGCCTTGGTGCTGGATGTGTTGTGTTTTTAATTTGGATCTCCAGCACCTAATCTTTGTCATAAAGGTCCAAAACATGACTGCCACAGTCCATATCTGCCTTCTTTTGGTGTTCTTCTTGCATGAATGAACCCTAAAACGTTCTCCCTTCTAGCCGTGCTTGTGCCAAGACATTTTCCTCTGTCTTTCTCCCCTCTGACTCGCCACTCCCCCCTTTCTCCCGATTAGTCTGATGTCGAGGTGAGAGGAATACTGAGGGAAAGAGGCGAGGAGGGTCTTTGGTGCTGAGGGCCAATGCCAGCTGCTTACTGAAACACAGACTATCCATCTAAACACACTTGACCAAAGGAATACTATTTTTTAACGATATTTACTCCACTAGAGTCGCTTAAAATGACTAATGAAGTGTTTGTTACCAATATGAATTTTTTTTTTAAAAAAAGACTTGAACAGTTTGTGACCAACATTATGAAATGTTGGCTTGGTTTGTGAATTTATGACTTTGTGACTGTTGCTATGGGTGATCCTGTGAATGAGTGGCAGTGCACAAACACGAAAAGTAGAAATGTACAGCAGTTGATGGAATGAGTTTGCACTGATGTCATCTTGGAAAACATAAACAGGTTCAGGCAAAATACAGACACGAAGGATGTGCATCGCCCCGCAAAAGACGTTTTTTGGATACGTGAGCTGCAAACGATTCAAGGGTGGTTCGACTCAGTGGGGTTACGATTCAATTCGATATGGTATGGCTCAGTTCAAGAGGGTATGATACAATGACGTTTGTTGTGATTTCGCATACATATTTGAATTAACTTGGCAGTACTGTAAATACGCCATTTCTTTCTAAGATACCGTATATGTCTCCACTAAAAGACAAATCGATACGTATCTCAGCAGAGCTGGGCATTCTGTCTATGTGACGGACCGGCCTGTCTATCCGCCTATGACGGACGCCCATTTTGCTGACGAATGACGGGATTTTTTTTTTAATTAAACGGACTAAGCATATTCGGAAGCCCATGTATTTAATCCGTTTTTCGTCTGCAGTCCGTCTCTAGTCTATTTTTTGCGGTGAGGCTTCGATGGCAGCGGCGAAGAACAATAGTGAGTTGTTGTTGCCCGGGGGGACAGATTTGAGCGATGGACCCGGCCGTGAAAGGAGTGAGTCAAGCAAAAACAACAACTCACTATTGTTCCTCGTCGCCCGTACGCGCCTTTTGTGTTCATCGAGTACCACAATCTGTAAATGTTGTCGTGTGTCTTCTATGAGCGCTCCGCTTGTCTGACTGGAATCTGCAAATGTAGCTGTCTACCTTCGTCTTCCTGCCCAGGTCTGTATCTCAGTATATTTCGAAGTGGAGCGATTCAATTTGTTTCGATTTGACGCAATCTTTGAATCCAAAACCGATTTTTCGATTCGGTTTATGTTATACCCCTAAAAGATACATATCCTGGCTGTGGCAGCCATGTTTGGTGCAAAGCCGTTTGTTTACGGTCCCGAGAAAAATTCCAAATACAAGCAATAAAACAGACCTACTGCCTCCATTGTGTACGGCAAATATTTTCACTTCTGGTGAGTGTGGTCTGACTCTCTAGTGCCTACATTGTGGAGCAGTTAAACAATTCCAAGCCATTATCTTCTCATTCAAACAAAGCCAACACCGTCATTGGGACTAAGGTACATGGAGAATTCGCTAGTAGCGTGTGTGTTTGCTTTTTAACTTTATTAAAAAGTCCAGTTAAGCGATATAAACTTTCTTTTTTTTTTAAACTTGTCGGAATTAAAATATAAGGAGCACACTGACTGATATTGTCAAAGGTTAGATTTGGTCGTCTTGCATCTGACATGTTAGCCACAAAACTCGGTTTCCCTCTTTCCTTCGCCGAATTGGATAGTTGTACAAATGTAGTTCGTTGCTGTTTTTTTTTAAACTTTTGCAATCATGTGAGGAGGTGTTACACCCCATAATTGAGCAATAATTCACCATACTTCAATTGAGATGATAAAATCTAAAACAGAATACAGACGGGGCACGTTTGTAACCAAAACACCCTTAGCTCCAAATATGTCCGACACGTGCATGATGCAACACGGCATGGCGACACATTCCCAAGCGCTATTCTGTTGTTGTGTTCCGTGTGATGTTTAAGATTCAACACGGTGAAATTAGGTGGAGTTTTTCTAGGTTTGCGAATGAGGCTTCAGCCCAATACCGTCCTAGAAAGGGGGCAAGGCTGTGTGCGTTTGCTGTCTTGGGGTGCACCTCACATTTCATTCAGAGGGAGATTTCCGCAAGACAAATGAGGTGACGTTGACTCTACAAAATTTTTTTAAAGTCTATCTCTTTAAATTTGAGGAACACATCCAGGGGCTTATGCTTTATGCCTGGCATTAAGGGGAAGATCATGTCGAGGGAAGTGTGAAAATCAGTGACACAAGCATTTTTTTCTCCTTGCTTACTCGTGATGTACCGAGACTCCTTAAGATACACATTTTTGTGGTGGAAAAACAAAAAAATATTGCAACTGTCAAGCTGCCATAGAAACAGCAGTGGGACGTCAACTGCTTGAAAGCAGGGTGGTGCCATTTCAGGGCTGATGGCCCAACAATGGTGGAGTCAAAATAGATTTGTAAAAAGAAATGTATTTGTAAAAGACTTGCTGTATAGTTTGCTGGCTAAAGAAGGAGCTCTGATGAATAAATAATTTAAATGTGGCTCCTGTTATTGGCAGCTGTCGTATTGTCTTTCTTAATAAGGAAAATCAACGACTGATTCGTTGGCATTTTATATATTATTTGTGTATTATATATTTCCATTTATTGATCAGAACGGTGTGGTCTGGAGCAGCTGTGACATTGTGGAGTTCTGCATGGATGTAGGTCTACTACCCATAGCTGGTATCATGTTGCATTTCATATTGCACGCTAATTGAGACAAGACATGGGCTGTACCGTATTCTGACGGTATTGATCGGGTTGGGCATCGAGAATAAAGTGGAACTGGAGCTGACGTTTGAGTTCTCCCGGAATCACTCAGATTTCTAAATAAGAGATAGGAGCCGCCGAAGGTGATTATTATCAACTATTATGTTAACTCATACACTGGCAGACATTTTCACACCCTCTTTTACCCTACCGTTTGAAAAAAAAAAAAATTGAAAAAAAATATATATAAATACATTTCTGGGATTGAATGGCTGGACTGTGAAAGTAAATTCGCCAATGGCAGTGACTGAGTTAAAGTGGAAGTCAACAGTTTGTTGCAAATAATGTACAAACACAATTTTTCAGTCTGTGTGCATGTACTCAATGCGGTATCACACTATGTCCATTTACCAAAATAGTTTAGGCGCTTTCCTGAATACTTGTAGAAAGAAAGACTTGACTGCAGGCCTACAACCTGAAGGCAGTATTTAAATTGCAGACAAATTAATTTATTCAGCTCATTAAGTACTACATTTTCTGTCACCGCACATGCAATGTGCCCTGGGTTAACCTTTAGTGAGGAGTCTTCAAGTAGAAAAAAAGTTGAGTTTAATTTGTGAGTACAGTAGGTCTGAAATGTACTATTCCATTGCGATCTGGATATTGCTCTTAACAGTCCAAAGATGAGATGTCGTTGTATGCGGGTGTAAAAAAAATTTATGGCCACGGGGAAGAAAGTGTTTCGGAATCAGGAACTCCTGCTGCAGATGTCTGCACACCTCAAACCAGACAAAGATGCGGCTGGTCATCAGATTCTCAACGGTGGAATCCAGCCACGAAAGCGCAAGTTTTGCTGTGCCTTTTTAGCCACGGAGGTGGTGTCGAGGGTTCGTTTGTCTGTGTGATTTGCACTTCTGAGATGCGCGATGAGCGTTCATGGCTTGGTTTGAGCAGGTGCAGACTGAGCAGAACTTACAGCTTTTAACAGAAGGGATTTACATTTCAAATCTGTTCTCAGGATTCCAAGAATGTGCAACGGCCTAATGAGCTCTGTGCGTGTATGTTTGTTTGCTTGCTTGAGGTTTAAAGGTAAGAATCCTATTAGTGACCAATTAGTTGTGTGTCTTATTAGCTGAGGCCCCCCCCGTCCTGCAGACACCATCACGGACATCATTTGTAAACTATGATGATGCAGGCGATTGCAAACTCTGAATAAAAAGTGGAATTAGCGTGTCATCACGAAACCTGTTACTTGCTCATGAATCCAACAGATAAGGAACAAAATGCATGAAGAAGTATCACGTTTAATGGCTTTTTTTTTGTTGTCTTTTTTCCATTCCGTTCTTACAAAAGTAGTCTCACTCAACCCTACACTGGCGTTGCACACGTACCTCGGAGTTCAAATCCCGCGTGTCAGTTTAGCTTGTTTAACATTTGTTTCGTGACCCTAGTAGGAGAAGACGCAAAAGAAAAGGCTCATTTCGGTCTCAGAAGCAACCGCACATTCCACTCTATCCTTCACTGCTCTCTGGCGGACTGCTGTTGTCTCTTAGCAACGCTGGCAGGCAAATCGATGAAGTGGGGGAAATAGAAAGACATTGAGATAAACGCGGGGCGGTGCGACGAGGCGGACTACAGGACAAAAACCGGGGAAGAGAGGATGCACAAAGCAAATTGGTGTCAAGGGAGGAAAAGTGCAGCTGACGGCACCGGAGAAAGAAGGCGGTGCACAGTTTACTGTAAATTAGGTAAATTGTCAGGGTTTCGTTTGGTTTGTATGGTATTTTGCCGGATCGCGGCGCAACAGTTTGGCAAATTTACAAAATACTGCTCCCATTGAGTTTCTCCACCGAGGACTTGGCAGATAAGGAAATCGGAAAGACGCCTAACCTCACACACAACCTTAACAGAGCTGAATACTTGGGAGTAAACATTTCTGTACATTAGGGTGACCATATTTTGATTTGAAAAAAGAGCCTCGAGATACTGAAATGGTACTAAAGATGCCATTACATGATAACTGTAAAATATTTCAAGTAGGGCTGTAAACAGTTGTTTTTCCTCATGAGATTGGTTAGGAGTGGATTTAATAAAGCTTTATGAATGCTTGCAAGTGTTTGGAGGATCCTGCATCAAGAGGTTCTGGAGGACCCCGGAAACATCAGCAGCTTCAAATACCCGCGTGCTGCTTATCAGTGGATTTTTAACATCTGTTGTTCCCTTACGATTCATTTCCCTAACAGAAACTTTCCTTAGTATGCCTTTATTGTAATGAACCCGTTTGCTCTCCGAACCACAAACAAATCATTTAACAGTCTGATGATTAACGTCAACTGTTTTCATTCCTTTTGCAAGGCACTAGACAAGCCACTCTTTTCATGCGCAGAGCTCATTCTTTTTTTCCCCATTATGCATCAAAACTCTAACTTTCTTAATAGCGTGAAACAAACTCATTCAGTAATTTGTCTTTAATTCCGCTTCTCAAATCTGTCTGAGATTGTTGACAGGAGAAACAATATATAACGCTGTAATTTACTTTATATATAAAATCAACGGACAGTTCCCATATTTGCATTGTGCATAGCGGTAAACAATTTTCTTGTCTAGGAACGTTTTTTTTGTCACAAATTGACATTTATTTAGAAAAAAGACAAAAACGGGAGTTAAAATACAGGCTTGATCATGTTTAGGTAAGTGTGCTGTACAGCGGCCACACTGGGAACACATTCGCCGTGGGGAAAGGTGACAAAGAGGTTGACATTGGCATGCTGCTTAGTCAACCTCGAACACGGGTATCGAGAGAAAAAAGCCACTAGCCTCCAGTACCAGCGGAGGAGATGCTTTCATCTTCAACCTTGTAACACAATTATACAAAGCGATACTTCCTTGCAGTCTCTCGTATCAAAACAACATGCTTTAAAAACAGATTCACCTTACTGTTGTTCGGCGTGATATTTTGGGTGATAAATCTTCCAAAAGCAGTCAATTTCCTCCCAGTCAGCCCGCTGCACGCTCCCAGTCGCTCGTCGTTGATTCGTCACATACTGAATTTAAACGTGTGGTTTTTTTGGTGTCTTTTAACGCCAAACGCGTTGATGAATCTAGATAACGCTCGCTTGTAAGAGGATGTTAGCGAGTCCAAACTAGCTAAACAAAGACAGATGTTAGGAAGCGTTGAGTACTAGCATCATCCTGCTAGAGTAGGAATGAATGAAAAAGAGCTTAAGCAAGGCGGCGGACTCTTCGCGTAGCCGACCCTCATGCTCCATGCAGGAAGAGCAGGTGGGGGTGTACGTTTGCGGTTTTTCACCCCTGGCAAGAACACTCCTAAATGCATCGCTCCATCACATAGAAACATAGAAGGCTACTGATATCAGGCTAGCAACAATGCAATAAAGAAGGTACTACTTCCGGTTGGGCCTTTTTCAAAATTGACCACGTTCTCATTGCTAGTGTGTGGGTGGGGGGGGGGCGGGGGGGGATTTGAAGGGGGGTATAGTAGTTGGGAAAAAAACAAAACAAGTAGGCAGGCTCTTTGATGGTTGTGTGTAATTATGTGTATAAATGTGTAAATATATATATATATATGTGTATATGTATCATATACACATATATACATATACACATATATGTATATATATATACATATATCTATATACACATATATATAAACATATATATATACGCATATATATACACATATATATATATATACGCGTATATATATATATATATATATATATATATATATGCGTATATATATATATATATATATGCGTATATATATATATGCGTATATATATATATATATATATATATATATATATATGCGTATATATATATATGTGTATATATATATATGTGTATATATATATATATATATATGCGTATATATATATGTGTATATATATATGTGTATATATGTGTATATATATGTGTGTATATATGTGTATATATATATGTATATATATATATGTGTATATATATATATATATATGTGTATATATATATATATATGTATATATATGTGTATATATATTGTCTGAAAATAACTAGACTGACAGCATTACCAAGTGTCAACACCGAACATTTAATTGTTGCACTGAACTGAGTCTTTTTGCATTATTAAGACACTTGGACTTGTGCTTTCCTGAGGATCTTTGTCATTCTTGGTGGCAAGGACGCAACTGCTGTGCTTTTTATTGCAGCTACTTTTTAAACATCCTTTAAAATCTCAAGTACCTCCTGAAGTGCCTTCAAGTAGGGGTACTAGTACACCCATTTGAGAACCACTGGTCTAAGGAACAACTAGTCAGCGGCAGTGCAACAGTTGTGTGGTCTTTGTCGACATCTGCTGGGGAATATTTGCCTCGACTCTATTTTACAGATTTCTATCAGGCAAGTGTGCGTGCTACCTTATGTGACGTAGGGTAGATTGTGAAAGGACCCTACAAACGGCGGTCGGTCGTGGGCTTCTGTGCATCGAAGGACACTTTAAATTGATGCTATTGTATCGACCTAAAATCATTATCATCTTGTTTAGCACACCGGTAAATATGCTACTTTTTCCATCTACTACATGTTTGTCATCAAACACATATCATATGTGAGCAATATGTGCCCGTAAGATAGAACAAAATAGCGGGTACGACGGGCAAAATTAGCGCTTTGTATGAATGGGCTCACGTCGCAGTGAAGACGAAGTAGTGTTTTACTACATGCATTTTATCGGAGAATTTCTTGCTTTGAGCAACACTGCTCGTATCAAATATTTAAACTTGCAAATATTCGGTTCTTGTAATAATTCGGTCTCGCTGAAAACTAGCTTAGCTAGCAGTTGGAGCAATGCTAACAACCGATAAAGTATTTCGCTTCTTTATTTTCCTTGAACAAACAGCAATTGAGAACGACGGTTAAAACGACGTCCTATTGGATATCGTGTACAGTGTTGTTTTAATTGTTTTCTTCGAGTGGATACTGTAGAGTAAATGTCACTAGATCAGATGAATTAAGTAAGACCAGCATACATCTGTAACTCTGCCGTTTGTTTCCCTTTTGCTGGACTCCTATTGGTAGACTACTAGTTGTTGGTTTTTTATTTTAAACAACATTTCATAAAGTTGTGAAGGGAAAATCTATGATTGGCGGCTTCTGTGAGGACTTGGGCTTTGACGCTGGCCTTGCCCTTGAGCAAGGCAATGCTCAAGTGCTGCTGCGTTTTTGCGAGTAGCTTTCACTCTGACGTCTCTCTTTGCATGCCTGCATGTGTGATCTGGTTCTTCTATGTGGTGTGCAACACAAAAATACAGTGCTCCTTGGGCTTAAGAGTCATTGGATTTACAAGTTGTTGTTTTTTTAAGATAAATCCCCTTGCTCTGAATATTTTTTTTTTCTTTGACTAGAGAAAACAAGTTACACATTTTTTTGTTTGCTGGAGGGCTGTTATGGATACAATAGCATTTCCATTCATTTCAATGAGGATAGATGATTTTGAGGTAAGAGTGTTTTGAGTTGGGAGCATGGTCATGAAACAAATTAAACTCTTACGTCCAGGTGCGATCGTATGCAGCAAAGTGTAAGTTTCAATTTTTCCTTGAGGGAGTATAATGAGCAGTTGAGCAAAACAAATTATATTTAAAAAATAAATTACACTAATAGCTCTCATTTGCAATCAGAGGCCCACATATGGTATGCTACAGTGCTACATGGTGTAGGAAATAAAGGTGGCATTATGATTGTATTCTTTATTCTAGCCTTTTCTATGTTAACTGACATGTTTTTCCCACTTCAGACTGAGCTGGGCTAAGTGCTCTTTTTAGCCCCCGGACAGGCCTGTGGAGAAGCCACAGTGAGACACAGCCATGTTTCTGTACAACATCACCCTACAGCGTGCCACTGGCATCACACATGCCATCCATGGGAACTTCTCAGGTGAGCTTGCACCTCATCATCATTGTCTGCTCTTGTCAGCCTAATGCCTGTTCCTATCTCGTTGGCTTGACAGAGTACAGGTACTGTTCTATAAATGAGGCTTGTCAGAAAGGCTCCAGGACTGGTCTCACAAATACACTCGAAATATATTTTTGGCTTGGGGAGCAGTTTTGCATATCAATGACTTCATTTGAGGAGCAACTTTCTAACTTTGTGGAGCAATTTTTATTTTTTATTTTTTTGTAGGTTGATACCATGGAAGTAAAGCACGAGTTTTATTAAACAATAAAAATAAGTCAATATTATGCATGAACAATGCATTTTTTTAATAGAATTTTTATAGTATCACCCTGTTTGATTTCTTCAATTCACATTGTGTCAAGCAGAAAACATTTTCTCGTCTAGAAGCAAACCTAAATTGATTAAAAAAAAAAAAAAAGCTCTGCTGTAATGTCATTTTGAGAACATTTGTGTTTCTACATTAGTCTGGATTTGGTATCAAACATTTAGATGTATCTTTCTTTACGGTGTTTCTCTTTGAAATGGAACTCATCAGATTGACCTCCAATTTGTTGATCTGTTGATGCGAGACCCATTTTTGTATTTTGTCTTCATTTGTTAAATGTGTTTTTTTTTTTTTGTAGGAACCAAGATGCAGGAGATTGTTGTTTCCAGAGGAAAGATAATAGAGTTGCTGCGGCCAGACGCAAATACTGGAAAAGTGCACACATTACTCACAATGGAAGTGTTTGGTATTGTGCGTTCACTAATGGCCTTCAGACTCACAGGAGGAACCAAAGGTAAAGTGCATGTCCACTTTTTTTTTCTCAGAAATTGCAATGAGAGATTGCTGTGTGTGTCTAGGAAGAGACTCGCTTCTTGAGTTTGTTCCTTTTACAATTAGCAACGGTACACATAAGTGATGTATATACATGCTGAACATTTTCATGGCCGTACCAGATTCCACTGTGTCAGTGCACGTTTGTGTAATAATCATATTGAAGCTCAGTCAGCGTGCCTGCAGTCAGGTCAACCTCCAGTCGAAGTCAAGTCAACAACGATTGCTTCCGTGGGCCATTGTCAAAATAAAAGCCTGATAATTGGATGGATTGATATCCATGTACAGTATTACTTGTCAGGCTTTAATTTTGAAGTTGCCGGTAGTGGCCGTTGCATAGTAAATTATGAAAAACCATTGTGGCGGCTTGACTTGGCTGGCCCGGCTACAAACAACTTGTAGCATCTACATTCGCAGGGAGCGCCAATGAGATGGTCATCTCGGTCACGCCGCGCCATGGCTTCAATGGGGCGTCAAAATATATGAATTTACAAGAAAGTGGTCCGTAGTGCAAAAAAACCATTGGGGACCAGACCGCTGCCCTCTTGGCTAAATCAGCTAGCTGGGCCAGATGTGGCCTATGGGCCCTACTTTGCCGAGGTGTGCTGTTGGTCTTTAAGTTCATCCATGCAGGCGGTAGGTCGGGAAAATAATGAGCACCTAATAACAACCTCTGGTGCTTTGTTGAGAACCACACCAAAATGATGTGCACCCTGACCATAAGTGACATTTATTGTGACTTTAAAGTTCCAGGATCTTTTTGTCCCAGACTGAAGCTTCTTGTAATATTCATTAAAAGGCACCCTTTGGTTTTTGGTACATCAGGTTCTTGAAACCAAATAGTTCCCATGAGACTTTATATCTACCATTTGCACGACAGTTCCCAATACTGGGCAGTAATGAAAATCATGCTGATGAAACGGATCAGTCGATGACAAAAGTGCTCATGTTGATGTCTTGTGAGATTTACCAAAGTCTCTTGTCAATGGCAAACCTTGCTGCTGTATTTACCATTTTCAATTCTTGTGTTTTGTAGATTACATTGTTATTGGCAGTGACAGCGGTCGTATCGTCATCTTGGAATATCATCCATCCAAAAACATGTTTGAGAAAATTCACCAGGAGACATTTGGGAAGAGTGGTTGTCGCCGCATTGTCCCAGGACAGTTTCTGGCAGTGGACCCCAAAGGCAGAGCTGTCATGATAGGTATGTTCAGTAAAGCTTTTTAGGGTGTTTGCAAATTGAATAATGAGTGTTTAAGTTAGCTGTAGTGTCTACGTTTATGAAAGTTATCACCCTGCCTTAAACCACATTATGGTGACTAGAGCCCACCCTTTAATTATTGTTTTTTTCATTATCTAAATTTTAGTTACTCCTGGAATGCACCAGGTAAACAAACATGGAAATATAATAAGCCAAAAATAAGGGACACAGCAAAAGGAAACAATACTCATGGCTAAAGTTCTGTAATAACACTATTTAAATTTTAAATGTTCATTTCTTTATCATTTCAAATACATGAGAAGAGGACATACACACATATTAAATCGCAATTGCAATATTAAGTTGTTTTAAAAAAAAAAAAAATCACAATTAGATTATTTTCCAGAATCGTTCGGCACTAACGGTGACATTAACGTGTGCTGTCTTTGTCCCACCCTTGTGCAGGAGCAATAGAGAAACAGAAGTTGGTTTATATTCTGAACAGAGATGCGGCTGCACGACTGACCATCTCTTCCCCACTGGAGGCCCACAAAGCCAACACACTGGTCTACCATGTAGTGGGTGTGGACGTCGGCTTTGAAAATCCAATGTTCGCTTGTCTTGAAATGGACTATGAGGTACTAAGCGTGTAAATGGAATTATGCAACAAGAAATACACTTATTCAAGTTGTATCCTCAACACCATGTGATGAGTTTGCCATGTCTCTTTTCTGACCTGAACTGAAAAAACAATCACTATCTCCGACTGGGTACTCGTAAAACAAATGCTGTGTTTTTGATGTCTTTTTATGATGTCTTCCCCTTTGCAGGAAGCTGACAATGACCCTACTGGAGAAGCTGCAGCCAACACGCAACAGACACTCACCTTCTACGAGCTGGACCTTGGCTTGAACCACGTGGTCCGCAAGTACAGCGAGGCTTTAGAAGAACATGGAAACTTTCTCATCACTGGTAGGCAATTCTTCAATTTGATTGCGTGTAAAGCAGCCTTCAATAGACTGATTTCTGTTTACTGTTTTTTTTTTTTAATATGTTTTGAGTAATATACAAGAAATTGTGACTGAATTGAACTCATAAGGCACGGTACCACTGGATGTCATTCATTCCGTTCTCCTCTTGCATATCTAGTTCCTGGTGGTTCCGATGGGCCAAGCGGAGTTCTGATCTGCTCCGAAAACTACATCACATATAAGAATTTTGGAGACCAGCCTGACATTCGCTGTCCTATCCCACGTCGCAGGGTGAGTCATACTCTCCATCCATGTACGGTGGCAAGAAAACATATGTGACTCTTTGGAAATTGATGGTATTCGGAGTAAATGTGTCCGGTGAACTGATTTTCAAGTCAATGGTAGACTATTGATAAATATACAATACAATACAATTTTAATTATATAGCGCAAAGCACTATACACTGTAACAAAGCACTTTACAATACAATAAATAAAACAAAAACAATAAAAGGCTGTGGTACATGTGTTAATGAATATTGACATAGATCATATATAAAATATAAATAAATAAAGCCAATAAATTGACATAAAATGATATGAACCGGGCTCTACACCAGGGCCATTCAACTAAATTATTCAGGGGGCCACATTATCAAAAACCCTAGGGGCCAGGGGGTCATACCGCCACAGTATCGATGGCGACATATTTGCAGACCGAGCGTCGGAGCGATGCACCGCCGCGTCTCACTCTGGCTTCATCCTTTTCTCCTCATGCTTTGGGGGGGGAAACATCCGGCGTGGAAACGCTCAGCCTCTCTCGCTCTGCAATTTCACGTGCAGGAAGAAGTGCTCTGAAGCCGCTTCCTTATTCTTTTTCTACTGTCGGTAGAGAGGCATAGCACTGCACAACGCCACAGCGCCTCCTACCTTCCCAGGCGGTGTGTAACATAAGGATGCGTACATTTTGCTACACATTGTTTTATATGAGATCTGCAAATATTCCCATCAAATTTTACAAGCGCTTTTTCAAAAAATTGTTTTTCCTCACGGACTTTCTATTTGGATTTTAAGTGCACATGAGTGCAATGTGTTTATTGATGGGGTCCCGTGGACCTTTGCGAATGTGTGAAATACATGCTGACGTCCTGTAATGTTTTATGAATGGAACAGTGTGCCCATCTGCGGTCTGCGCGCAAATCCAAAGCGGCTAGTGTACGTACATTGCGGAAATTATAAACTGAAGGGAGAGTGTGACTTAAGCACGTCTAATACAGTGCCTGCAGGGAGCATTAAAATGTATGTACTCACAACGTGACCAGATGAATTCCACCCCCCCCCCCGTGGTATTATCTAGATGTGTTGCACAACTCAGGACAGAGCACCTTTTATTTGCAGCCACCCACTTTCCAAGTGACCAAAAGTATTGGAAAAGCCATTATTAAATGAAATTACATTTTTGGCGGCATAACCCTTACTTGCCATAATTCAATCAAGCCTGTGACTTATTGACTTCAACAGACTGTTTCATTCTTCATTTAGTCTCGTCTTTAGGAGGTGTAATGCAGGCTCTATTATTGGGTTAACCCATTAAGGCCTAAAGCGCCTGGCTCAACAGGCTCCCCAAAACCGAAGGTTGTCTTTGGAATTACCCTAGAAAACCTGAGGTTTTCCCATAAATTCAACACTTACAAAATAATTAATATCTCACCCCCTGTAGCAGACAGAAACATAATTCCAAAAGAATTAGACGTGGTTTTCAAACAGGCAGAGTTTATTATTATTTACCGTTTCAATCGAAGATGTAAAAATAACGTGTGCAGTGCAAGAGAAGCACTATTTTTTTTTTTTTTTTTTTAATTGAGTGGTAATTACCATCCTCTATTCTGTTACAAAGACGTCAATATCGTCATTGTCTACATACCATATCATATCACGTTCGACTGGTTCCACTGGTTCAAAGTCCACAAGCCCGTCATCTATATATCACTGCCGTTACTTATTTCAGAGCTCCCGGCGATCGACGGCGTCCTCCATTAGCCTAACTGCTCGAAAAAAATCCACGACATCTTCCGCGGTCTTGCGACACGTCACGTGTATGTTCTGATGCATTGAATTGGCTAAGAGAGTTAAAAAAAGAAAATGACGTATACGCTCTCCCGGCTTTAAAGTTAGAAAGACGCAGCAGCGCTCCCGGCCCTAGTGGTAGAAACGCGGTTATGCACTCCGGTCCTTAATGGGTTAATAAGGTTTGTTGACTGGCCAGTCTAAGACCTTCACATTTTTCCACGTGTTGAAGTACTTTGTTGTGTTGGCACTGTGTTTTTTGTGTCATTATCTTGTTGCATGATGAAGCTTCTCCCGATTGGTTTGTAGACTTCAGAATTCATTCTGCTGCTATAATTAAATACAAAACATGCTTGGTTTTTTAAACATTGCTGGCGCTAATGCTAAAGTCAATGGAGGATGCCATTGTAATGCTAAATGCTTTTGTCTCATATTAATCTTTTGATCTGAAACCTAAATTTCTTCAATATACAGCAAAAACAAAGGAATTGACCTTGCTGTTCCAATACTTTTGGGGGGGGGGAGTGTAACGAGTTGCTGGACACACAACAGTCGACTGGCTCGAAAACACAACATGGCTCAAACAACTGTCTATGGAGAATGCTTTTGAACACACCTACAGTGCCACTTAAGATGAACAGAACATCAATAACCAGTGGAGTAGGAACATTTTAATGTTAAAGATTTTCAGCCATGTTCTGTGGTCAAAGATGTGTAGGTTGCTCACTTTAATGAAAACATGTAGCCAAATGATATTGTGCCCTGCCTGTTATATGGATTCTATTGACGTTTTAGCCTTTAGAATAAGTGTGGGTCTGCAGGCATCCCCAATTGACCCACACTTAATCCACCAGTTACACAAGTAGTTTTTGTTCAATTTTTGCATATTGTAATTTGTTATACATATTTCATACTACTTTATTGTAACATATACAATTTATCAAGGAGCAAGAAGTAGTTCACCATTCTAAAGAGTTGTTTAATTAAATAATGGTTAACTTGAAATAATTTATATTATTCAGTACACAAAAAATGCAGTTTTAGCTGACAAGCCAAACAGAGAGATAATTTTGGAACAGAAAAAAGTTGTACAAAATACCTACCCAATACACCAAACAGCTTGGACCAAGTACAGACTGACCTGGATTAGTGATATCATTCCATCGCTAGTTCACCTACTTCTTGCAACTGTATCTTCTGTAACGCTTGTCCCCTTAGAGTCATTGGTGAGCTGTGCACATGTAGCCAAGTGACTATTTGCACTCACAATCCATGTTTTTGGAACATGTGAGGAAGCCAAAGTACCTGGAGAAAAAACATACAGGCACTCGGGAGAGCATGCAAGCTCCACACAGAACGACCTGGGAAGAGATTTTAGAGTAGGAAATAGATCATGAATGGACCTGCTCTTTGCCACTGCCATGTTAATGATCTTTCTACACTGAAACATTTACTATCACGGTGGCTTAAATGACAAGCTGAAGCTTCAAACCTTGAACTTGGCGCCTCTGCACCAAATTGAATTTTGTGCCCATATGTAAGAGATTACCTGAGGCATGACATATGACTCGTGAATTGCCAGTGTGAACGCCTGGAAAGAATCGGATTGCATATGACAGAAACCTCAAATTGGTACTGATTACAGCTTTGAGTGGAACATGTCTCTGACATACAATCAATGTTAACATACTGTGAGAAAATGTCAACAAATGTTAATGATTATGTGTAGACTGATTGCAAATCTTAAGCAATGTAAACCAACCTCATTGTGATGTTCTCAAACATGAATCTGAGTAATGAATTCTATTTTCCTTTCTTCTAGAATGACCTGGATGACCCAGAGCGTGGTATGATATTTGTTTGTTCAGCAACCCACAAGACCAAGTCCATGTTCTTCTTCCTAGCCCAGACCGAGCAAGGAGACATCTTTAAGGTTACCTTGGAAACTGATGAAGAAATGGTGAGAAAATGCATGGATTCCATGTATGATATGTGAGCTGCCATAAACTATTTTGCTAGTCGGCTAATCTCCAACAATTGGTGAAATGTGCCGTAACTTTCGGACACTGTTGCCAACACGAGTTAGCCCTTACACTACTTTGCCCACAATGCTTCTGTTTGCATCACAGTGGACCCGTATTTCCACTACTGCGAATGTGCATTGCAGAAAGACATTGGAACACACCAAACAATCCCACTTAACATAAATCCGCATTTACAATATATTTGGTTAAAGCAGGACTGGGTAAGAATTTAACCTTAATAAAAAAATATTCACAACTCTTTTGATGATGAAACTTACAAGTAGTTGAATGGGACTTTTGCCATGCCCTGGGGGGGGGTCTGTATCGTTTTTACTGGCACTAAGCAACTTTGAGGAGGATGGAAACAACCCTGGCACACAAAAAAAATACAAATGTCCTTAATTTCTTTACGGCATACTCACTTCCTCATGTCGCTATAAGGACGGAAGTCGATTCGAACGTCTACGCGCTATTACTGGTGTCATGGCAGAAGCCCCAAAACAAACAAAAAAACTAAAATATTGTTTGAACAAAATTAAATTCATTACCTCATTGCTATTCATCTTTCACACAGACACTGGAAACAGAAATGTAATTGTGTCCAACTTGCAGGCCAGCGAAAGCTCTGTGGTTGACTTTTGTCAAAACACTACTGCTTTTGTCCACATGGCACCACCATAATCACCAAAAACTGACATATGACACTGTTGTAATAGAAAGATACATTCTAATATATCTATTGTGAATTTTTAGGTCACAGAAATCAGGCTGAAGTATTTCGACACAATCCCTGTGGCAACAGCCATGTGCGTCTTGAAGACTGGCTTCCTGTTTGTGGCCTCAGAATTTGGAAATCAGTAGGTGTCTTAAGCTTATTTGTAGTTTATTTGAAAAGATGTCAGTGTCATTTTTAATACAGTACACATTAGAATTTCCTCTTAGCCATGTTTCACGTGTTTAAACTGTGTATTTCTGTTCTTTCACTGTGATGGCTAATGTTGTACTTAAATTTATTCTAGTTACCTTTACCAAATTGCCCACTTGGGCGATGACGACGAGGAGCCAGAGTTCTCCTCCGCAATGCCTCTGGAAGAAGGGGACACCTTCTTTTTCCAGCCCCGCCCTCTCAAGAATCTGGTGCTGGTTGATGAACAGGAGAACTTGTCACCCATCATGTCCTGTCAGGTGGGTGTTCATTTTAAATGTGGTGTCTTTCAGAATAATACTGCCAGGATTAGCTTTACCAAAAAGAAATCACAGGTGAAATGAATAATTAATTAATCTGCCAGATGGCCTGAAATCCAAGTTTATTCTGGTTTCTATGTTTACAAAATACTTTGCGCTATTCACATATTTTGACATATTTGATAGACATTTTGGGATATTTATTTGCAGAGCTAGGCATTTTACAAAAAAATCGCGAAAATAGACAGGGGGAAAAAAGGTCTTCCAAAAAGGGCTTAGTCCGACATTTATTTATTTATTTTTAACTTTCCCGGCTATCGTTTATTGCCTACAAAAGCGTCCATCATAGGCGGACCGGTCTGTCACATGGGCATTATGCCCAGCTCTGTGTGAAGAGATATTCATTACGATTGTTGACAAAATCCGTTGCACATTTTGTTTAGATAAACGTGTAATCACCAGTGTGTTTATTTGACTTTTTTTTTTAAAGCTGTATTGACCTTTTTAAAGGTAACATTCCTGGCATTTAATTTTCCACACTGTGGTATTCCCTCACCCCCAGATTATTTATTTTTTCACAGTAGTGTAATAATACCATACCATGGCCTTAATACCTTGAAGATATAGTAGCACGAGATTTTGATATTGTTGCATCCCTAGTATCCACTCTTTTATTTATTTTTCCTGATAGATTGCTGATTTGGCCAATGAAGACACGCCACAGCTTTATGTGGCCTGTGGACGAGGACCCAAATCTACTTTAAGGGTTCTTAGACATGGACTGGAGGTAAACACACGTACATTATTTACTTCTTTTTTTTTCTTGAATGACATCTCCTGACGTAACAAAAGATGACGATTTCAGTCTAATCTAGTTTTCACTGCAGCAGCGCAGCACTTTTATTTTTTCAATATTTTGTTCATTGCAGTACACAGACATTGTGTTTTACCTTTTTTAACTAGCGATGATATGAGTGATGAGATAATGGATACCATCTATACTGGCTGTTCGCAGAGTCTTTTAGGACTACGTTCAACTGGACTATTCTTATCATATCCAACAAAAATGCCCCTCTTACATGTAGAGTCCAACTTTCCTTTATGAATGTGTTTGTATGAAAAGCACACTTGTCCAATCTTTTGCATTCTGGCAATATTTGGCTGTCTGACTGTTAACATGTAGTAAGGAGTCTGGTTGGTGCCGTTATATATTCTTATATGTATAAGATATATTCTTTCTTCTATATATGATGTATAATATCATATCTATGACCATCTTTGTACACGGTAGTCTATAGGACCCGCTATATCTGTGTGCGCCATGTCCAGAGGTGCTTTAGTCTTCATATCTGACCCTCTGTTTCTAGTCTGTATAAATGTGCCTTGTGTGCACACTTCACAATGTGTAACTACTTTGTTTCCATCATTCTTAATGTCCATCCAATCCACAACATTTCTCAGTTTCATAACATCAGAATAATTGCAATGTCCTAAGATGGCATTTTATTGCAAAACCTTTGCATTATAACGCAATCATTTCGCAATAGAAATCACTATTGTAAAAATAAGGCAATGTTATTTCTGGAGGACTTCCTGAAAGACTTCCACTTCGGGGTCCTAACTTCATCTGTACTACGTTGATATGAATGACGATGCGTGTGGTGATCTTTAGAATTTCTTCTTGATCTTGTGCCGTCCATTGTGAGAGTCAGACGGGGTTTAATCAGGGTTGACTGACGTCCACTACTTCTCATCCAAACCCCAAATGTTATCAGATGGTCCCGGTGTTTGAGATTAACTCGCACAGATGACTGGGCGAATCAAGACGCTGTTTTCATGCCTGTCACATATCCCACATGTCCAGTTTCATTCCATAGGGTGCTTGGCTTGTCTTTTGTTTTATCTGGCAAACTCGAGCTGCAATAAAACAAAAGAATAAAGCTGATTGGATTTTGATAATTTGACAGGACTCTTGAAATGTATTTTGTCTATTATATCGGTGGAATAACTACTTTTCATCATATCCTTGTATGATTATGGTAGATAACATGAACGCCTCAAACTCTCACGCCCTGCCCTTGTCGCTATTTCATATCTTCTTTAATTACTTCCAACAGGTTTCCGAGATGGCTGTGTCTGAGCTGCCTGGTAACCCCAATGCTGTGTGGACAGTACGTAGACATATCGAAGGTAAAAAACATTATTCTTTCATTTCCAACAAATCATTATCTACATTTACAACATTGACGCGCATCACGGTGTTAGGGCGTTTCTGTATAGTAAGCAAGATTATATTTGTATGGCTTTGTCCTGTCCCTCTCCCAATTGTAATTTGTCAGAGTGAAATGGAGTGGGCCATATTATTCCAGCACTGTGAAAAATCTGGTTTTACAACAGCAAAGCGGACAGCAGCAGCACACAAGAATAAAAATAAACAAATA
Organism: Filicampus tigris; assembly: GCF_054856515.1. NCBI lineage: Eukaryota > Metazoa > Chordata > Actinopteri > Syngnathiformes > Syngnathidae > Filicampus > Filicampus tigris. The sequence continues at coordinate 23,703,658 of NC_141220.1, read as the reverse complement.
ATCAACGCATGGACCGGTTGTAAATGCAGTCAAGGGCCTATGTAATAATAATAATTTGTAGTAATAGTTGTTTAATTCCACTTTTTTGAATCGAGTATTTTCTACTCTTATCTAGCATTTTTCTTCCGTTTTGCCTATTGTAAACACTCCAAATGTATGTTTGTATTCAGTCTTCCTCAACTGCGTATATTTCTTCAGTGCTCCTTTTCTTAAAATTTTTAGACGAATTCGACGCATATATCATCGTGTCTTTCGTCAATGCTACGCTGGTTCTGTCCATTGGTGAGACTGTTGAGGAGGTGACAGATTCTGGATTCCTGGGAACAACGCCAACCCTTTCCTGCTCGCTACTGGGTGAAGATGCCCTCGTTCAGGTGTGTACCATTTTCTGTTAAAATGGTCTCTGAACTTTGTAAGCTTGATTATCTTAAACGGTTCCATCTCATGTGCTTCTGATTTTTTTTTTTTTGGTCCCTCTGTATAGGTGTACCCAGATGGGATCCGCCATATTAGAGCAGACAAGCGTGTGAACGAGTGGAAGACTCCCGGCAAAAAGACCATTGTCCGTTGTGCTGTGAACCAGCGGCAAGTAGTTATCGCACTCACAGGTGGTGAGCTGGTCTACTTTGAGATGGATCCGGTAAGCGAATATTTATTACTATTGATCTTGAATTTACAGTGTACACTCGCTGTTTGTGCGGGATAGGGACCAGGACCCGCACTTAGTGTACCTTAGGTTAAGCAGTTGACCATTACAAGCTGATCAGCAAAACTTCAACCACCGCCAGTAGCGACCCGGACCTTTCTGTGCATTATCTTGAGAAGTTTTACCTTGCTGCTTCCTCTGACGTCAGCACCACAAGGAGCCTGCCTGTCGGACCTCTGCTGGAATGTTCATCACGTTTTAGTTTGCGGTCAAGCCGGCTGGCTGTCAGTTGATGGTCATGCCAGGGTGTTCAGTCAGCATCTTAGGGCGTCACAGAAAGAGCACAAAAATGCTGTGCGTGCATATAGATAGTTGTAAATACAGAAAAAAATGTGCGTATTTTATTGCTCAAGGAGTTTCTCTGGCCTTATTTGTCTTGCCCTTGATTGTAAATCTTTGGCTGGGATCGCAGGACTTCATAGCTGTTCTGAAGACGGTGTCCCTCCAAACGAATATGCTTTGGTCTTTTTGATGAGCTTCTATTCATGATGCACATGTGAGGGCAACAATGAGTTTTCCAGCCCACTTCACAGTATGAGCCATGTGCCTTTTTTTCCTGTCACCTCAGTGCTGCCATAAGGCAATCAAACATTGACTATATTTACGTGGTCAAAATTTCTTTAATCTGATCAGTTTTGATTAAAATTATAATCGGATGCACTGTTTTCTGACACTAAAAATATTGATCCGATTAGGACTTGCCTTTTCATGCATCACCCTTTTGATCGAAACAAATTGCTTTGACATGCGCAGATTGATCAAATGTACCGGAAATAATAGTAGAAGATATATTTGAAAACGTCTGTCGTTTTTCAACTTCACAATGGTGTTCCACTTTCACATGAAAGACGTCCAAATCACACTTGCGTTTGTTTGAGTAGTTCAGGGAGTACGGTTATGACATATAACATTTGAACAAAATTATTATGTATCAATTGTGTGTTAATCTCCGAATCATGCTGACTGGCACTACTTACGTAGGTATTTTTTTTTTACTTTGTATTTTAATTGTTTTAACTTAAATTTGTTTTATTTCTCATGTTTGTTTTTAAACAAAGTGCTTTATAAACAGTTGAGTTGAGTACCGGTACTTGGTTAGTAGAATTTTTGTGATGGATTTTGCTTCTATCTCTCCAGTCAGGCCAGCTAAATGAGTATACCGAGCGCAAGGAGATGTCCGCAGATGTGGTCTGCATGAGTTTGGCCAATGTTCCTCCTGGTGAACAGCGCTCTCGGTTCCTGGCTGTGGGACTGGTTGACAACACTGTTCGAATCATATCCCTGGATCCTTCGGTATGAATATATATATATTTTTTTTCAATGTTACAGATCCCTAGTGAAGCTTTTAATCTTTCCAGCAAAGCCCTTTCCACCAGTTTGACACACTATAAAAGTTTAAGAACATATTACTTTTATGAAGTCTCGTGAGGCTTATTAAATGAGAGTTTAGTACTGAATTGACTTGATTTTTCATCAATTTACCAGTGAACACACAAGAACAATTTCATTATTTTAAAGGCGGAGTCAACAAAAAAATGTCTTTACCAGAATATGTTATATGCAGGCCCACTAGTCGAAACATGGCATTCTGATTAATACTGTATTTGTGGAATATGAGTTAAGCAGTAAAATCCACCCGTTTTTGACCATCTCGTTGGGCGGCCATTTTGCCACGGAAAATGACATCACAGTTGCTCAGGGCTCCGATCACGACCAAATCATGGCCCATTTTCAGAGAACAAGTAAGCCGTGATTGGTCGTTACCTGAGCCCTGAACAACTGTGATGTCATTTTCAGTTGACAGAAGTGTCAAAATGGCTGCCACTTGAGATGGCTAAAAACGGGTGGATTTTGCATCTTAACTCATATTCTTCAAATGCAATATTAATCAGAATGCCAGGTTTAGACCAATGAATGTGCATCGAACATATTATTGCAAATACTTTTTTGGGGTTGATTTCCTCTGATGAGTTGACTCACCAATTTTAACTCTTAAATTCAAACTTTACTAGAGTTTCGTTAGTGTCTACATTAATTTGGTTTTACACACTGCCGGTTCTAGACAGTTTTACCTGGGTAGGCAGAAGGTTCAATTGGTAAGGCAGCCATTATAACACCCCACACAAATGCACGCACACACATAGATGTCACATTATGAGATTGAAATTGATTTGGAAAGTAGTTTTTCACATTTGGAGCTCAAACTACGAGTGCCTCACTATATCACATTGATGATATAATATAATGTAAGAATATTTTTGATCCAAAGCGGCCATAGTGGTGACTTCAGGGTAGTCTGAAAGGTTACACAGACGACGTTGCCGAATCTCCCTCAAGGCTTCAATTATGACTGAGAGCTCGACTTGACTTGCAGCCAATTGAATCAGGCTGACGGCATGTTGCTTTAAGTCTTTCATGCCAATACCAAACTTGCTGATGTGTCTCATAATCTGAATTTGACAACACTAAATGCCTTCGGATTTGGAAACCAGTGGCTCAAGGTGATATGATTTGAATCTTTTCTTTTTTAGGATTGTTTGCAGCCATTGAGTATGCAGGCTCTCCCTGCCCAGCCAGAGAGTCTTTGTATTGTTGAAATGGGAGGGGTTGAGAAACAGGACGAGCTTGGAGAGAAAGGAACCATCGGCTTCCTCTACCTCAACATTGGGCTTCAGGTATGACGTATCTTTCACATCAGCCGCAATAAAACAATAAATAAACCAATTTCTGCTGACGTATTGCAATAATATCATAGGATAACTCTCAAACAGTGGTCATCCTACTGCTGTAATATTGGAAACACCCTACCGTGGCAGTCTAGAACTCTCAGTGAATAGATCTGATGGTTCCATCATGCAGTATGATTACTTTTGTAGCTCTTCTTGGGTCCCATGTTCAAAAAGCATATATGCAAGAGCGCAGAGAAAGTTGCAAGAGTACATGGAAGTTTGCTGTTTGGTCAGAGCGATGCACATTTTTTCTTCGAAGAAACCACCATACAAACGCTCTAGAAATCACAGCTAACCCTTTTGTAAGCTATTTCTATAGCCCAATTCAGTGCACCAACACAGCAATATTAATGGTAGCATTTATTGCAGTTATCTCAATGAAAGCCTATTTATCATTTATTTATACATTTCAGCCCTTGTCATTGAGCAGCGTCTGTGTGTATTCTCTGTGGTAGAATGGTGTACTGCTGAGGACCGTCCTGGATCCAGTCACCGGCGATCTGTCTGATACCAGAACCCGCTACCTGGGCTCACGACCTGTCAAACTTTTCAGAGTCAAGATGCAGGGACAGGACGCTGTATGTCTTTGAAAATGTTTCAAAAACACACTGTATTTATTACAAATTATGTATGAACAGTATACTAAGTCAAACTGTCCCTTATCTTCATCAGGTTCTTGCCATGTCCAGTCGCTCCTGGCTCAGCTACTCATATCAGTCTCGTTTCCATTTGACCCCTTTGTCATATGAGACCCTGGAGTATGCCTCAGGCTTTGCCTCCGAGCAATGTCCGGAAGGCATAGTGGCCATCTCCACCAACACACTTAGGTATAGATGTTCCTTCCTGCGCTTGAAGAAAGATTCCTACCCATCCCGGCGCTCATCATCACCTTCCTTGTTCTGATTTTGACAGAATCTTGGCATTGGAGAAACTTGGAGCTGTCTTCAACCAGGTGGCTTTTCCCCTGCAGTACACTCCCAGGAAGTTTGTGATACACCCAGAGACCAACAACCTAATTTTGATTGAAACGGACCATAATGCCTACACCGAGGCAACCAAAGCTCAAAGGAAACAACAGATGGCTGAGGTATGAAAAGAGCATTTTTTGGGGTGAGAGTATGAGCAAAGGGAGTAATAATTATAGCCAATCGTTGGGGCATGGCAAACATCTGCTAACACTTAAAATCACGGAAAGGTAGATTAACATTGCAAAAGTGATGACTTTGGAAGCATGATTTTGATAGATGTTATGGTGCAGTTGTGGATCACATGACAGGATAGACCACTTTATTCCAGGAACTTCCTGTGAACCAAATTTTGTGCTGCCTGTTTTTGAACAATAATGGTAGCCTCACATCGCCACAGACGTTTACAGCACATGTTTACTGTTCAGTGGGCTACCACTGATGAGCAGCCAATCATACTCTGACGAGTCCATTTTTGTTCATAAAAAGTCTGGTTCTAAGATAACCTTGGGGAAGAGAAGAGACAACAGGAAGATGGCTTATTCTTAGAAATCCATTTTCTCCATCTTAACTACAGCTATTGAAGTGTGCAACAAATTTTGATGGGGCTTCTGTGCAAATCAAATAAAAACAAAATAATTTTTCAATCCCAATAGACTGTTCCTCGGGACTAGAGCCTACTAAGAATCTTTTTAGTTACCTAACTACTGAACTTGGTGTTGGAGTTGTGTCATTTGTGGCATAATTTATAAGACCAACTGGTAAATAATTTCATGTATTTCTGAGTGACACTGACGGTAGTAGTATGGCTGGCTGCAAACAGTTACTGGAAAATTACGTAACTCGTGTACTCTTGAGATGGTCACCATCGTTCTAGCACAGGACAAAGGAAAATAAATTCCAAACCCTGTTTTGTTCAGTTCAAGTTGCCATACTGCTACTTTGTGTATTGACTCATTCCTTCTGCACCAAACCATCATCTTCTAAACATTCACTCTGGACGTGATCTGACTTTTTAAAAAAAAGTTTTAACCTCAGTAGAAAGTGATCTCCTACAAATGGTTAATAGCTCACTGCACTGGCATTAGGTATTTTTCCAAAGTCACTAAAGATAGCTGCCATTAAGCCACTCCTAAAGAAAAATGACTACAATACAGAACTTAAACATTAATTATCACAGCTATACAGATGATACACAACTTTATGTGTCCGTGTCACCAAACAACTGTAGCCCGACGGACTTACTGTGTCAGTGTCTGGAGCAAATAAACACCTGGATGAGAGAGAAAAGATGAGACAAAGAAAAGAACTACTGAGTGTTTACAAATCCCAGATTGGTTTAGGCCCAGAATACATCTATAATATGTTCAAAGAATATAAACCCAGCAGGGCCTTCAGATCCAAGGACTCAGGTCAGCTAGTTCAGACCAGAGTCCAGACTAAACATGGGGAGGCAGCATTTAGCTGTTATGCTGCAAAAAAGTGGAACAAACTGCCAGTGGAGATTTTCACCAAATGTAGACACTTTTAAATCCAGGTTAAACATTTCTGTTCTCATGCGCCTATGCATGAAATCTGCAGGGTATTTTTTATTCTATTTTTTTATCTTGCTTTTAATCATTTTAATCTAATTATTCTTTGCGATTGTGATTTTTGTCATTGTGTTTTATTTCTCTTTCTGTAATGCTTTTGACGTTTTATGTAAAGCACTTTGAATTGTCCTGTGCATGAAATGTGCTGTACAAATAAACTTGCCTTGCCTTGCCTAAACATGTCAAAATGTATAAGATACTTAAAGGGGAAAAAGCATGGGAGGCATGTTCGGACATGGTTGCATTTTTAAACTCATTTACTATGCGTATGATAAAGACTCCCTGATGTTATCTGGTGTTGTCTCTAGTTGAACAGATACTTCTTTATATTTAACAAAGATTTTAAATGGGACTGAACATACGTATTAAGAAGAACATGTAGCAGCAGATAAGACTATAAAACTGTCCTTTGATCTTAAACTTGTACCCTGCTTTTGTAGCCTCAAAACAAGTTGATCTTTAAAAGTCAGACTCAATTTCACGCTCGGCTTTTTAGCGAACTTTGCATTTCATTGAATAACCTTGCAGCGTCTTCAGCTTCCAACTGATGCATTTTGTCCGTTGTTGCTCGTGTGCATGCAGGAAATGGTGGAGGCTGCAGGTGAGGATGAACGAGAACTGGCCGCTGAGATGGCAGCTGCCTTCCTCAATGAGAATCTCCCAGAGGCCATTTTCGGTTCACCAAAAGCTGGTGCTAGGCAGTGGGCCTCGCTGGTGCGGCTGGTCAACCCAATTCAGGGTGCAACACTGGACCAAGTGCAGTTAGAGCAGAACGAAGCTGCGTTCAGGTATGCGTTGCGTGTTTCAGCCGTAACTCCAGATTGACTTATTTTGACAATCCAGAAGGATGGAAAGAGCTTAATATACCCATGGCCCATTTTAATGAATGCACTGTTTTTGTTCCTAGTGTTGCAGTGTGTCGTTTCCACAATGCAGGGGAGGACTGGTTTGTCCTGGTGGGTGTGGCCAGAGACATGATCCTCAACCCTAGATCAGTTGCGGGCGGCTTCATCTACACATACCGCCTCACCGGTGGCGGGGAAAAGCTCGAGTTCGTGCATAAGGTGGATTTGAGTTTTCTGACTATTAGAAGTGTCATTTTTGGGTTGTTGTGCTCTTTTTAATCACAGTAAGGCTGTGTAAACACGCATATATATATATATAAAAAAAAAAAAAAAAAGATACAGCGTATACCTTTGGCTGTTTCTGGATGCTATTTCATATCACACCACCTCGTCAACGCAAGTGAGCTTTGATCATCCAAAGAGACCAGTTGGTGTAACTTTTCAATGTAAAGTTTGTGACGTTGCTTTGATATCAAGTCATGGTATAAAGACCTAAAAGTTTGAAATAACCTCACGCACACAGATGTCCCTGCCTTGGGCTTCAGTACTCGCTCTTAGGGCGATTCCCATGGAACAAACGAACCAATGGCGGTGATTAGGATATGATTGAGCCTCATATTTTCTTTGGGTGCATCGTGGTGTTAGCCACTTCCAACGTAGAGCCGTACAAAGTTTAAACAAATGAGCTTTGGCAAACTCAAAAGTTGCTTTAAATAACCACAAAGGTTTAAATGTTCTTACAATTGATTTCTATGTTGTCATTTCCCTTTAGATTTACCTAAAAGGGAAATACTGCCCTGCTTTTCTACATTTCGTCGCTGTCATGTGAAAAACACACACAAACACAAAAAAAAAACAAATTTCTTATTTTTACATGAAACATGTTTCCGCGTTACAGACATTGCATTAAAGTGAACATTTAAAAAAGTTTCCAAAATTGGAGATGTGTTTTTCACAGGACAGTGACGCTTCCTTCCTACATTAGATTGTTGCATTACTTCCTATGTGGTATTTATTTTAGCCCCGACTGACACATTTTTTGTTGTGTGGCTTTCTCGGGCTTTCCCCTCACTATGTATGTTTATTCAACATCGTCTTGACCCAGAATTGGGGGTCTAGTTGCATTTTAAGCACCGTTGTCAGGTCTACCACAATGGCACGTACTAGACATGCAGAGAACGTAAAACACATTTGTCTTTGAGATAAACCAAAGTGCAAAGCATAAAGGTTAATCAATTATAAAAACAACAAACTAGAACAAATGTCAAAATAATAGTATTGCATGCGGTGTGAATAAGGTAGAAAGATCATAAAACATATGAAGGCGCTGAATGCGTCAAGTGTGCTGGAGTGAGAAGAGGTTGTTGTGTACGAATGTTCACATAATAGTCACTTTGCTGGTTTGGTGTTGAGCACAGTGATCCAGAGAAAGCAAAGGAGAGCATTGTTTCAGGAGATTAGAAAGAAAATATGTGAAAGGTCAAGGCCAATACAAGACCATCTCCAAGCAACTTGACTTTGGCTTCCAGTGACGACAGTTGTACATATTATTCCAAGGTTTAAGTTTCACGGGACTGCGGCCAGCTACCCTGGATGTGGCCACAGGAGTAAAAAGGATGACAAATCAACAATGGAAAATACAAATGTTAACTGAAGAGCCCAAACAACCTCCCCAAAAAAATTAAAGGTGAACTTCAAGGTCAAGTTACATCAGTATCAGATCGCTCAGTATGCCATCGTTTGACCCGAAGTGGACTTCGTGGGAGATGACCAAGGGGGAGACACACCACAGTTGAAAGCAAATCATAGTAGACTGGAATTTTCCACAACCTGTTGACAAGCAGCAAAGCTTATGGGACAGTTTCCTTTTGAACAGATATTCAAAGGCACTTAAACTATGTTCGGAAACAAAAATGGAGCCTACCAAGAAAAGAACACTACTGTGAAACATGGAGGCTGCACGCTTATATCCCGAGGCTACCTAACCGTGCTCGACACAGTGTCTTGAATCTGTGCAGGATACAATGACATTCTAAGACTATTTGACAGGTTGACAGATGTGTTTCTATGAGTCCTGATCTAAATCCAGTTGAAAATCCATGGAAGGAGCTGAAACATGCCATTCGGAGAAGGCACCCTTTAAACCTGAAAAAACTGGAACGAGCAGTGGGACAAAATATCTAATAACAGTTGCATACGTCTCACGGATAGTTACAGAAATTGTTTGACTGCAGCGATTCACTCCTATGCTCTTCAAAATATCGACATAATGACATGCTGAGTGAGTGCCTGTGTGAGCTCTATGCTTTATGCTGTTTTGGTATTTCACTGGGAGGGGGGGGGCGGCCTCATTTCAAGTCTTGATGATGATATTGAGACAAGAAGCCGGTAATCGGGAGAGGCTTTACTAAAGGCGTACTTCTCTCTGACTTGGGTTTCTCTGTTAATCCTAAAGACGATTCTGAATTACAAACTTCTATCACATGTACAAAAATAAATGTCACAATATTTAGCTGACACAGTGTGGGTTGCCATTTGTTTTAAAAACTGTCAGATATTGGCAACCAGGGTATTTTCATATTTTATCAGAAGCTGGCTAATCATGTTGAAAATGCTAATCTCTTATCTTTCCGACAGACCCCAGTAGAGGACGTGCCGTTGGCCATCGCTCCATTCCAGGGGCGGGCATTGGTGGGAGTTGGAAAACTCCTGAGAATTTATGATATGGGCAAAAAGAAATTGCTGCGCAAGTGTGAGAACAAGGTAAGTGGCCTACTGCCGCGCAGTATTTAGCAGCGTTCGGCGAAAGGTCGTCAATCATCACCCCATTGGACGCAAATGATCAAAATCAAACTTTACATTCCCTTGCAATGCTACACTTTTCCTAGTATTGGTAGTCCTCAACATCTTATGCACAACGCAGAAGCAACTACTTTACATGTGGTAACACATTAATGGGTTTAAGTTGAATTTTTTCAGAGTGTCTTCTTCCTCTTTTTTTTTTTTTTTTTCTCCTTAGCATGTTCCCAATCTGGTGACTGGCATCCACACCATCGGCCAGCGCGTGGTGGTTTCTGATGTACAGGAGAGTCTCTTCTGGGTCCGCTACAGGCGTAACGAGAACCAGCTCATTATCTTTGCCGACGATACTTGTCCTCGCTGGGTGACAACGGCATGCCTGCTAGACTACGACACCATGGCCTCCGCTGACAAGTTTGGGAACATCACCATTGTGAGTAGCGGACTGTAAAGCTGAAGCGGGGCACTCGCATCACATGACTTGGACCCGACTCGACTTAAGTCACTCATTTTTACGACATGCGCGGCAAAAATTTGGAAAAATAAAACTGAAAGACTCGACTTGATTTTGACTTGAACTCCGTGACTTGAGAAGTTATTCTCTTTACTCGGTAAGAGACACATCTACAATTAACTAAACTTGATGTCAGTGAATGCATCATTTGAGAAGACAAAGGGATAGATGAGCGATAGACGCCATGGAGAGTGTAAACGTGAACCTCTGCCCTTTTTCAAAAAACATTTAAGCATAGACAATATACACTGCCAAATAAGACGGATGTACTTCTCCTCACGAGGACCAACGAAACCTTTTTGATGATATTTGATGTGACGGGGCCCCTGTAAACGAATTCACATCAACTTGATAAAGTGACAACCTGCCAAGTGCAAAAAGTTAAAGCCTCCCATTCACCCTTTTACACACACAAATAGATTTAGGAAGCAGATTTGTACCAAAAACAATATATGTGGGTTTTAAATCTGATGATTATACGCGTTTGCTTTTTCATGCAATTCAACGATGATTGATTTCCTTGCGTAAACAAACGTTGGATATAAATGCATATTAACAATCGTTTATTTGCGAATATGCCAATTTTGTCATCGTTGAGTTTAATAATCATAATCGTAACCAGCCAGTCTAATCTTTCTCCCATTGTCTGGTGCCCCCAATACAATACAAGCATGCAAAATACTTGACATAGATTGCGCAACAATCTGAGATTTTTCTCAGCGGAGGAGCACACCGCTCTTGGTGTATGCAATTTATGTATTGGCCTATACTATTAGCAACAAAAATCCCCCCCCCCCCCCCCCCCATCCCCCGCCCGCCCCATTTGATTCACCCACTTGCATGCTCCATTTACATTTCAGGTGCGTCTCCCTCCCAACACCAGCGATGATGTGGATGAGGATCCAACAGGCAACAAGGCCTTATGGGACAGAGGGCTTCTCAATGGAGCATCACAGAAGGTAAGATCGAAAAGTCAGTGTCATGTAGAGCGCAACCCCCACTTGATTTTAAACTTTAGGAGCATATCAAGGCCATGGTGTATGAGGAATGCACCATGAAATGATGTATGAAAAAAATGGCCTGCAAGAAAAAAAAGAAAAAAAATCAAAGCTGAGGGGGAAAAAGTGCTTGGAGAAAGGGGGGGGAAGAATAAATCAAATAACTAACATTAAGTCACACGATGTATGCCCGTGTCAACCTCATTTATTGGTCAGCGTGCCTTAATTTACTATATTTAGAACATATTTAATATCTTACTTTTTTTTTTTTTTTTTTAAATCCACATCTGGACCTGTGGATACGTGCTCTTGTTTCCTTCCGTCCGATCTTTGCGACATGGACAAAGAAAAACCCTTAAATCGATTTACAGTGAGCAAGCATGATGATGTTTTGGTGGAAGTGCAAGTTTTCATCAGACAGCGACACATACTTATGTACTCCAATTTTCACCGCACCTTTGCAACCCACCACATTTTTACCGGCCGACCACACACACACACAACCGGATGGCTCGGAGTCACCGGCACGCGGCTGAGTCACGCTTGTGCGACCGCTTACGTGTGTGTTTTCCAGGCTGATGTGATCGTCAACTACCACGTAGGGGAGACCATCTTGTCCCTGCAGAAAACCACGCTGATCCCGGGAGGGTCAGAGTCCCTGGTCTACACCACCCTGTCTGGAGGCATCGGAATTTTGGTCCCCTTTACTTCACATGAGGTCAAAGCCTGCTGTCATCTGTCAGTCTTTTCATTGTGTTTTGCGTGCCAGTTATTCATCATGTAGCACTTACTTCTCTTTGCCCAGGACCATGACTTCTTCCAGCATTTAGAGATGCATATGCGCTCTGAGTTCCCGCCACTGTGCGGAAGAGACCACCTCAGCTTTAGGTCCTATTACTTCCCTGTCAAGGTGAGTTCATCATCATAAGACCTAAATTACACTACACACAAAATGTTTCAGATGTTGGGTTTTTCAGGATTAACCTAAAAATAACACTATAGCCTTTACAGGTCAACTTAATTTGACCTTCTCTCCTCTTAAATGCACAACTGTCCGATGTTTGGGTTCTTTTTGCACGACGTGCTGTTCTCTAACGCGGCACTGGAAGGCAAGATTCACAACAGGTGTTTGATCCGTGAAATGGACCACGGTCAACTCAAGTTCACCTGTGAAGATTATAGTGCATTCCAGGCTCCGTAGCTTTTTTGTGAGCGGCGTAAATCCGTCCGATCTGATCCGATGAGATCTTCAGTTTGGAAACGATTCGGTTGTGACAACCCTAGTTTGCACGTGTCCTCATGCGGTCGTTCTTGTGTGTGTGCGTGTGGCGAAATTACAGAACGTGATCGACGGAGACCTGTGCGAGCAGTTCAACAGCATGGAGCCACACAAGCAGAAAAGTGTGGCAGAAGAGCTGGACAGGACACCACCCGAGGTCTCCAAGAAACTGGAGGACATCCGCACACGCTATGCATTCTAAATGCTGACCTCAAGCTTAGTCCATACACAAATTCAAATGAAAACTCCCGGGGGCTCAAACTTAGTAAAAATGCATTATGTATTTCTCACAACATTGAACTTTACTGTACATGAGCTGAAGAAGAGTCGACTACGGCAATCATGAATCAAAAATCCCCGTCACTAAAAGTAGCCAACTGCATTTTACGGCAACCACAGACGGCGAACACAGCATGAAGATAAGTTGACGGACGGGATTGATCCGTGTGTCCTGTATTTACTTGGCAATGCCGTATAAAGTGTTTGCTCCCTCAGTCGGCGGCACACATCCGTCTCGCGTTCTAAAATAGATGCTACTCTCTCATGTACTGTACATATTTTGGTCTGCGATGTGACCCGAAAACAGGAGGAATTAGCAAGAAGATGGAATTGGAATTTTATTCTGTTTTGGTTTGAGTTTTAACGTGACAGAAAACCCAATGGAAAAATGACATTTGTTTCCTGTCTGCGGTGGTTGATGTTTTTGCCATCATGTGGCATGAAACGTCAGAGAAAATAGATGGGCGGATGAGCGCACAAAGTTGAGTTGTCTTGGTCAGCCCTGTAAATTCCCCCACCTCGACCACAAGCGTTCATGGGCTACGCAACGACAGTTTGTATTGTAAATAAAGTTGGGGTTTTTTTCTACTTGACAAAAGGTTGTCTCTGCACTTTCTTTCCATGTTCAACACCAACCAAGGATTGCTTAAACTTACTTGTCAAACAGTTATTGCTGTAAAAAATGTCAGTGGTGTTACTTGTAGCTGTTAGGAATGAATCAGTTATTGCTCAACTAATAAATGTATGTGAAGAGTATAACAAACAAAAGTAACAAAGTGTTGTGTTACTGACATACAGTCCCCTCCAAAAGTATTGGAACGACAAGATCAATTTCCTTTTTTTTTTTTTTTGTATACTGAAGACATTTGGGTTTCTGATCAGAATATGAGACAAAAGTTAAGTCCATCTTTTATCTAATAGTACATCTAGCTGTGTTAAACAACTCAGGACAGAGCACCTTTTGTTTGCAGTGAGGCCACTTTTCAAGTGAGGAAAAAGGATTGAAATGGACATGATTAAATTGAGGTAAAGTGAATAACATTTGATATTTGGTGGCATAACCCTTACTTGCAATAAATTCATCAAGCCCGCGACCCATTGACTTCACCAGACTGTTGCATTCTTCATTTGAAATGCTTTTCCAGGCCTTTACTGCAGCCTCTTCTCTTTAGTTATTGCAATTGTTATGCCACCAAATGTTTTATGTTATTCACGTTAATTTAACAATGTTGAAGATAATTTAATAATATCCGTTCCAATAATTTTGCCCATTTGACGTGGCTGCCTACAAACAAATTATGCTCTGTCCTGATGTATCTGGATGCGAACGCCATGAAATAATGCAGAATAAGATACATCCTAATTTATTGATTTAAAAAAAAACTTTTGAATGAGCAACATCGCAAAAGTCTTTTCACAGGAGTGTCGCACAAGGGTCAAGAAATAATACAAAGCACCTGACAAATATGTCATTATTCCTCGAATTTTGGGGGAAAGTGCTGATAGTTAATTGTAGTGCAAAAAACACTATCAGGACTTACGAGGGTTAAAATTGACCGACTTATTTTAATTTGTGGCTGCATAAAGAAAAATTGGAAACACTTTTAAAAGTCCAAACTAGGATCATTATCATTTTTAAACTGACAGTGTTGTCTTGTTAAAGGTTATCAGTGTATCACCAAGTCATCCATGCCACTGTTGTTTTGGTGAAAGTGACACGTAATAATTAAACACATGACAATGTTACATTTTCAACAGTAAGCAATTGGCCTCAACTACACTGTGGATAAAAAAACAAATCAACATTGTTAAAAGAGTCTTTGTTTAAATATCAACAAGGCTAGAACCAAAATAATTCCCACTATTAAACTGTACAGTCCACACGCGACACAAAAACAACTTATCTTTGTTGCTTGGGGGGGAAGACAATTTTAGATGATGGCAAAATTTGCCCTGTGGAAAAACAGTTGAAATAGGAACAAGAATTTACATCAAGATGCAGAAAATGGAAACTAAGGAACAGGAAGTGGGGAAGAGATAAAAGGTGACACAGTACAGGTGAGCTGGAAGAATTTATTTATTTTTTTTGCTCTCCAAAGTAAAATTTCAATGATGTTTTTTTTATTTGCTGTGTTTGAACAATTATAGAAAACAGTTCACACATGTTTTAGTGGTTTAGCAAACTATGTCATGAGTCTATACAGTTAGCATGACGCTAGCGCAAAACAGCTGGGGGATGCATTTCTTTCAAAATGGCGGGCTTGGGGTAATTGATGCCAAAGGACTTGGGTCAAGTTGTGCCAAAGGCACAACTTCCCCCAACTTATGATTATTTGCTATATTACTTTATTGTACATTGTACCCTAAAACTATGTGCCATTTTTCGACCAAAATCCATCATACCACGCAGATACAAAAGGAAGACAGAGAGGGTTTCAACTTCTCTTGAGGAGTTGGAAAGTAGTAGGCCGTAGTAAGCAGTAGTGGGCCGAATCTGTTAAGCTATTTAGATGCAGATGCAGTTAGGTCTGACCATGTGTTCATGTGGCGCTAGCTAGGCCTTGTTGAAGCAAATTGGCCTTGGATGATGCTAAACCATTAAATAAACATTCAACAAGTACTTTTGTATTGAATTTGCCTTGCTTTTATATAGCGTTATTGTTTATGAGATTAAAACGATCTTTTTTATTTCACTTAACTGCACAATTTACCCCAGTGATTTTTTTCGACTAATGGCACAATTTACCCCGCACTAGGGGCACGTTGTACCACAAAACCACTTTCTTTTTTTTTTTTTTTTTTTTTTCTAAAGCTATATTTCTCAAACAATGTATTTAAGATCCAAAAAGTGATTGCTCCCGGGGATGCACAACGCGTTAAGTAAAAATTGGCACTACTTACCCCACTCTCTCCTATACCATAAAATATTGGACTGATGAACTGCTGGACAGTGAAATGGACAGTGGGTGTCCGTCTAAGGAGCTTTACCTGTTAGCACTGACTTTCTTTTAATCCTGAAGCCAAGTAAGGTATTTGCTCCAAAGCACGCACGTATTCCCAACAGCCTTTTAACCTTCAACATTTTCCTACTTTTATGCCATAAAGAATCATGTGCTCCGCATCGCACGCATACTTATATTCATACACTGAACCGACCTCAATTGCACTGACCTGAAGTGTTACATGAACGAGTGAATGATGTTTATCATGCTGCTCCGTTTGTAATTTGTTTCTTGATTGGTTTGCCAAGTTAGACTCCTCAAAAGAATGCAGTGTACCATACAAATAATGTTGACGAGGCAAATAGACAATATAATAAAAAATAAATAAAAAAACATTGTGTAATCCTGCTAATTAGTAAGAAACAAATCAAAATATTACCACTTCCCAGAGAAGAATAAAATGACTCCAAAAACATTTTCCAGCATGTGTAGTGGATATGCTACAGTTCTCCTCTGCTTCTTGGCCTTTCTGTTTCGAGTACTGGTCCATGTAAAGAATCGTGTCCAACAAATTATTTGTGTTGGCAAAGAGGGACGACCGTCAAACAGGATCTTCAAAGCGAAGTTAATAGCCCGTTTAGCTTCCACTAACATTTCTATTTTAATGATTTGTATACAAATCGTCGGAGTCACTGGAGTGTCTTCCCACTTATTTCAAGGCGACTATTTGAGAAGCTACGATTGGCTTTGAGTCGCATGCAGTCTTGTGACTGGATGATGCAAGCTGCTGGTTGTTTTGATTCTTTTATGTAATTCATTTTGCCCTCCAACTCGTTGGCTGCTCTCAGTGAGTTTGATAACTCATTTTTTTTTTTCATATGAAAGAGGTGCTCAGTCATATTCTGAAAGAAGACATCATTTGTTTGTAATGAGGTTGACAGTCATGGATGGCCGAGGGAGCTGAAAACGCATGCTTGTGTAACACCAGGTGCTAATGGATCATTATTACTGTGACGTCATTTTCAGTTGGCAGCAAGTGACAAAATGGCCGCCCTCTAGGATGGACAAAAATGGGTGGATTTTTACTACTTAACTCCTATTTTACAAACCCCATTGTAATCAGAATGTCATGTTTAGGCTATTGGAGCTGCATAGAACATATTGTAAAGATTTTTTTTTGGGGGGGGGGGTGACTTGTCTTTTATAAAATCAGGTCAGACACACCAATAACAGTCAACAAATGTTCCTCAATTTTAAAAATGGTAAAAGGTAATCATCAAGACCCACAGTAATGTGAAAAACCTTGATAGCAAAAACAGACAGAAAAATATGGACACAAAATAAATATAACATGACATGATTAAGTCTATGTGTATGTTTAATAAAATATTGAATCCCGTCGGAGAATGGTTGCCGGTCAGCGAAAAGCATGTCTTTGTCGAAACCGGCGCAAAAAAGGTTGGTGACCAATTGTTATCGAGGTTTGTCATTTTCTGTGATGTCACGTGGTCATGTGTGAAAACCATCATGTATTCTCACCAAAATGGATGTGGAAATGTGTAGGCATGTTCTAATCATATAGTGTGAAAGTATTAAAACGAAAGTCGCGATAGTTTTTATTCACGTCGTAAGGTTACCTCTCCTATTTACCTATTTACTATTTACAAAAAAAACACAACCAATTGTCACCAAAATGTACGTACCCGTGGAGAGAAATATCCTAATCATAGTACAATGAAACACGCAATATTTTGGACTATTTTAACGTCCTAAGAGTTAACACTGCGGCGTTAATATAATCCAAAATGCTGCAGGTTTTGTTGCCAAACTTTTCAGACTACGATTAGCGCATACCTACAAGTGACTCCACACATATTTTGGAGTGTTTGCACGCTACGTGGCTCACCTCCACATCTCCGTCTGGCACTTTACGACGCTCAGCGTCACGAGAGTGGAGAATTTAGTGGAGAATTTAGGGAACAGAATTCTGTTGTTTACAAAGCCAAAAGATTTGACTGGTGACATTTTGACCCTGCCACGGGAGGGTTCATTCGAATGTTTTTGTGTGTTCTCTCGCCGGCAGTTCCGCTTAACATTTTTTTTTTCCACAGTCAATAAGAATATAATGTTCAGGAAGTTGTTTGCATGGGACATGTACAGACAGCAACATAGTAAAAGCTGCTACACCGGTGGAGCCCAAAACTTTTACTGTACTTAGGCTCAATACCAAGAAAAGTACACAGTTACCCTCTGACCGTATTGCTTTTTAAATGTATTTATTTTGATCTTTCAATCATTTACATTTGCTATTTGTAGCAAAACTTGTAAAACTACAAGACATTTTTTTTTGTGCCAAGCAATCCCGCTGGCGGGAAACGGAAGAAATGTACAATCTTGGAGATTTCCATCGGCTCCGACACGAATGCTGAAGACCTGAAGCCAAGCCAAGTGATGCATAAGATCAGCTCCGTTGTTTTCCTTGGACGCGGCGCCTATTTTGCAGCTCGACGCATCCAGAGAACGAGCAAAAAGGGCACGTGTTTATTTAGGCAAGAGACAGAAATCTTGGACGAGATGGAAAATGATGTCTCACAAAGCCGAGGGCCATCAAAGTATGAGAGGCTGAATATCAGCGATGAATGCAAATAAAGGCCATATGTGCGCTTTCTGTCCTTCAAGCTTCAGCATGAAATGTGAACTGATTGTCAATTGATTTCCCTAAAAGCACACTTGACAAAAGCTATTCATAAAAACATTTTTAAAAAAGACCATCCGTGATTGTGGCACTGAGCAGCTAAGGACAGTTAATTTCTGGTACAAACGACAAAATGAAATCTTGGCGCCAAAACTAAGAGCAGTGAATAATAACATAAATCAATTATCGCCGCTTGTCCCATCACGGCCCGACGACGTGGTGGAGATTGGAATGTGGAAACCGAGTCGCTACACTGAGTCACTCGCGCAGTTTGTTTGACACCGTTTTGTTTTTTGCGCCGGATGACCTTGCTGCAACCATTCCGTTTTTTTGTTTGTTTTTTTCTCCCCCCATTTCGCCTCTCATTCCAAATACATGCATTTTAGATGAATTGAAGATTATAAATTGTTCAAAGATGTGAATTTGAACGGGAATAGTTTGTCAACAGCTGCCATATGAGAAGCGACCGGTCCAGGATTTACGACCCCGCCTCTTGTCAGTCAAAGTCAGCTGCGACTGATTGGCTTGTGGCTCAGCTATGAGTCCGCAATCCTAATGAGGACAAGAGCAATAGAAAATGGATGGATGGATGCCTTGCGCATGAAAAAAAAATGGGAGCAAAAATGTTGCCGTTTTACTGCCGTTGTGTATGCTAACTGTGTCCGTCTTAGCATCCGTACTTTCATTCAAATTATCAAATGATTTGGTTGTTTTTCCACAAGTGAATAAGTGAGCCCCAGATATGACTTTATTTTTATTATTTTTTTTTTTTTTACCTTCTGAGACACATTGTGTAATGAAAAGCTCATAACTTTTTATCAGAAAGGGCTGTGGGTGTTAGTAATTACGACAATAATGACCCGCACGCGCCACATTATCACTTATCGCCTATGTTACTTCTTAATTTGTCATAAAT
The DNA here is from genome assembly GCF_054856515.1 of Filicampus tigris. Classification (NCBI taxonomy): domain Eukaryota; kingdom Metazoa; phylum Chordata; class Actinopteri; order Syngnathiformes; family Syngnathidae; genus Filicampus; species Filicampus tigris. Next base: position 23,684,399 of record NC_141220.1, on the reverse strand, counting down.
TGGCCGCACAATCATCACTGTTACTCAAATTAAACAGGCCAACTTTTTTTTTTTTTTCTTTAAGCGTACGTTTGTCTCTGTGTGCGGTAGTCTAAGCGCATGATGACTGTTCATGTTGTAATCAAGGGCAGCTTGGGGAAAACGTGTTACAACATGTTAAAAAGGAATTTATTTTAAATGTTGGGGGGTAGGGGTGGGGGGCTAGCGGGGAGAGATTCAGAAAGTAGTGTTAGTTGCAAACATCCGCCCTCCACTCAACTACACACGAACATCCCTGAATGTGTGCTATCTGAGTACAGTACTCATGTTTTTGTTTTTCTTTTAAAGCGGAAGTCAACCCAAACCTTTTTTTTTTGTCAAGATTATGTTCTATGCAAGGCCACTGGTTGAAACAGGGCATTCTGATAAATATCGCGTTTGTGGAATAAGTGTTAGCCATCTCCGCTGGCGGCCATTTTGTCACTTCTGTCGACTGAAAATGACATCACAACTGCTCTGGTAACAACCAATCACGGCTAACCTGTTTTCTGAAGCTGAGACGTGATTACTCATATTGCACAAACGCAATATTAATCACAATGCCGTGTTTCAACTAGTAGGCCTGCTGGGAACATATGTTTGGGTCGATTCCCGCTTTAAAATGATGGTCCCACAGCAGTTTATCGATCCATCCATCTTGTGTAGCGCTTATCCTCATTGGGTTCGGGGGCGGTGATCTGGAGTCTATCCCAACTAACTTTGGGCAGGATACTGATCCATCCAGCCATCCAGTCTCAGGGCACATTCTTTATGAACAAACTATTCACCCCAGAGTCTTCAATGAAGTCAAAATGCATGTTTTCGGAATGTAGGAGGAAACCAGAGTACCTGGAGAAACCGCACGCAAGCACAGCACAACATCCAAATTCCACATGGGAGGGCCAGAGCCAAAATTCTGTGAGGCACACGTGCTACAATTTCAATATGCTGCCGCTGCTTGCAGCAATATATTGCGTACAAAATTAGGAACGTCCCTTGAGCACAGTGGGAGTCATCATGAAGATGACTCATTTTGAAGATAATAATTTTGTCAGGAATGACTAAGCAAATATTACACAAGTCAAAAGGAGTAACTAGGTCATCATCCATGCCTTTGTTACATCACGGCTAGATTACTGTAATGCACTTTATTTCGTAGTCATAACGTGTAGGCATGTCCCTCGAACGTCTCCAGTTGGTCCAAAATGCTGCTGCCCGCCTACTAACTGGAGCTCGGAAGATCGAGCCCGTAACGCCAATTCTGGCTCTCCCTTCACTGGCTCCCAGTGCATTTTACGGTTCAATTTAAGATTCTCCTATTTGTCTCTAAGTCATTAAATGGCCTGGCCCCGGCGTAGACGTCCGAGCTCCTCCCCCCCTACGCACCTTCCCGCAGCCTCAGGTCTGCGGACCAGGCGCTGCCCGAGGTGGCCGAGGACCAAGCGGAGCCTCAGAGGGGATCGCGCCTTTTCGGCTGCTGGTCCTTCCCTTTACGATGACCTCCCATTGGATGTTAGGCAAGCCCCCTCCCTGTCCACTTTTAAAACCCGGTTGAAGACACATTTGTATTTGCTGGCTTTTGATCAGACCTGAAATTTGCTAAGCTACAAGACTGCTCCTCTGGACTGTGGCTTAACTCCAGCTGAACTGTTGATCGCAAACTATTCCCAACACTGCCCTTCCATAGATAGGTCAAGCGGGAGGAGGAAATAAAAACAAAACTGGGAAATCTTAAATGGAAACCAAAACAAGGCCATGATGAGTCAACTAAAACCCTCAAACCACTTGCAAGAGATGATGTGACCATTCTCGACCAAAATTCTTGGGTCAGAGAGTCCACTCTTCTTCAACAAGTTGGACCAAGATCCTATGAAGTGAGGACGGAGCAATGACAAGTGCTAAGAAGGAACTGTTGCAACCTTCTAAAGACGAAGGAGACCTTCCAAGGGACATATTGTGATCATCTGGTTGCGAAAGATGCTGTGTCATGAGAAGTCACAGTGCTGGACTTGGAAACGGACGGACAAGGGAAAATGTGGACCAATAACGGCGGACTCTGTATCGGTCCATCGCGGTGAAGAAGGAGCTGAACCGAAAGGCGATGCTCTCGATTTACCGGCCCATCTACGTTGCTACCCTCATATATAGCCACGAGCTGAGGGTCGTGACCGAAACGATAACATCCTGGATACAAGTGGACGAAATGAGTGTCCTACAGAGTGTCCGGGCTCTCCCTTAGAGATAGGGTGAGAAGTCTGGGAGGGATTCACAATCGAGCCACTGCTCCTCCACATTGAGAGGAGCCAGATGAGGTGGCTCGGGCATCTGATTAGGACGCTTCCTGGACGCATCCCCGGTGAGGTCTTCCGGTAGGAGGCGCCGGGGACGATCCAGGACACGCTGTAGAGCTTATGTCTCCTGTTTTGTTTTTTTTTAAATATATGCGTAATGTGTTTATCAGAGCTGGGCATCTTACCAAAAAAATCCACGGTCCATTCATCGGCTACCACTCCGCCGTCCGTCTATCCACCTTTTTGTCCAGCCTGAAAAAATAATAATCGCCTGTAGGCCGGTCCGCCTATGGTTTTAATCGGGCTTCCGTTAGCGTTTACGACTACCAATTTCACAAACTATCACTCACGCACCCCCGGAAGCTAGTGGAAGCAGTTTGAGCAAAAGACTTGGCGGGTGCAAGACTGAACTGGTACATTTGCAGCTCCATTAGGACGTGTTAACGCGACGGGGCAAACATAAAAAATAGGCAAAATAACGCTCACGTTTAAAGTAGAAATGAACTGAGTTATGTTTTTTGACACGGAAGTCGCTACGGCTTCTTCTACTACTTCCGGCACATACTGTAGGTCAATCAAAATAATTCTTAAATCTTATTCGGACCAACATTTTTAGTGTCCATGAAAACAGCGCATCTGATCATAATTTTAATCCGACATTTTGTCCATGTAAATGTAGCCAGTGTGTTGCTACCCAAAACAATTAAACGGCATATAAAAGCGGATAGCAGTTTTCCATCTCATCGGAGATCTACTCCAATCCGTGACACAATTGCAAAACACAAAGGCAACAAAACCCCCAGGCTCTAAGCAGGCAGCACAAGCGGTCTTTGTACTCTCATCCGAGTGTTTCTCACAAATTTCTTGAATTAGAAAATTCCAAATTGCATCAGTAGCAGCAAGCTGTGAAAATGTCTCTGCATTGCTTCCTCGCAGTTCTGCCTGAGCAGGCCGCTCTCGATCGTTACGTTGATGTTACTAGTTGGAACATGAAATGAAAACTTGAAGGGAGTCTTGTAAAGAAGAATACTGGAGAAGAATTACCTCTCAAAAAAAAAGCTGCATCAAAAAGCAACGTTCTCAGTTCGCAAAGATAAATTGGCCGGAAATGTGGCTTGTTCCTCTTAATTTTTTCCGCAACATCTCAAGTAATTGAAACACATCCAAAGAATATTGCATAACATATTCAGTATCCAACTAATTTATGTCTTAAGATTTGTTGAGGTCAATGATAGCTGTACATTCAGTAAAGGCTGATCAAGAAAGTGTAACTCGTCTTTTCTGTGGATGTCCCTTTTCTGGGAAAATGTACACAAATCCACAAGACTGCTCGCACAAGATTTAGGGTAAAAAAAAAAAAAAGGGTATTTGTGTTTCATGTGCCGCATAGACGCAGCGTAGCGCATCAATTGCTGTCTCTACTGTAGTATAAACGTTTTGTCTTTTTTGTTAGTCTAATATAATGTGAATTGTCTTGACATCACATATTCCAGAAGAACTATTTTGTTCTGGGTGAGCGCATATGAGGCCAATACTGTGAGGCAGATTTATTTATTTTTTTTTAGCTCAAGGCTGTTGTCCAAATGTTAATTCTCACTAGACTGCTGTTAACGTTGAATGAATCCAATGCCGTCCGTCTCTGGGAAATGTTCAGCACAAAGGATTTCTGATGACATGTCTGTTTCTAGGAAAAGGCCAAGTGTTTCCGATTCTGATTCCCAAAAGAGTAGGGGCATATTTTCGAAATATGTTGCTGTCAGAAAACATTTGTTTTTCCATCCTCACATTACAATTGGATTCTGTTCTAGTTTATGTCCAATCGTTGGGACAACTGCACCTTGAAGCGGAATGTTCTGCCCACTTATGCTTGGACATGACATGCATACAAGTTGTGTTTTGTTAACTTAATACGTTTCGTCGCAACAGGAACCACGGGCAGGGTGGTACGGAGCCCCTAAGGTGACGCGGAATTAAAAAAATAAATAAATAAAAATTTGTGTTCCCTCGCAAAAACTCTGCGTTCCCTCGCAAAGATTTGCGTTCCCTCGCATAAATTGCGAGATAACGCAATTTTTTTGGCGAGGGAACGCATTTTGTTTTAAATGCGTGTTTATGTACTTCCGGGTCCGTTTGGCAGCTAGCCTAGCCTAGCCTCTAATGCGCGGCTGTTTGAGAGACGACAGTACGTCGGAGACGGCCGGCAAGAATAATGGAGGAAGACTTGGAACCCGCCTTGCGCTCAAGAGATGTCCTCTATTGTTTAGCATTCGCTTCAGATGTCTTTCGCTTATTTGGAAACCGTGCTTAATCAAAAACTGATTTTATGTCTTTGTATTTCATGCCAATTTCAAAGCAATTCAATTAAACTCGCACATGACTGAAAACGCTCCCTTTGTTGCTTTTGTTTATCCGGAAAATGACCCGTAAGTAAATTTTAAAAAAATGCGTTCCCTCGCAAAAAACTTTGATCACAATTTCTTGCGAGGGAACGGAATTTTTGCGATGGAATGCAAAGTTGTTTTTTTTTTGTTACTCCCATGTCACCTTAGGGGGCTCCGTGGGGTGGCCATCAGGAATTTCAGGAAAATATTGTACATTTACCCAAACGCTCGGTGTATTTCCGCGCCGGTCCTGGCCATCATGGTCAAGGAAAATAGAATTTGCAAAGGTTTGCAAGTTGCCCGGTTATCCTGTAAAATGTCACCAAACTTTCAAGCGTTCGGCGAGAATCGTTTGGCAAAACGCCAAATGATGCCAAGGAATTGAAAACACTGGGAACCGGTTTTCAACAAGAACCGGTTTTCAATTCCCATCCCTACTCCGGTGACGCCGGAACTTATACCAGGCCGGGGTCATCTAACGGTCACAGATGAGAATTTCCGTACGCATACTCAAATGCTCGGCGAATTAACAGGGATGAAATAGAACAGCAGTTAATTGTGAGACGCTAATGAGGGGCAGGCCTAAGCTAAAAATGTCAGAGCCAAATTTGTGAGCCAGTGGAGACATATGTGTCCAAGTTTGGAGGTCACGCATTCACAAATTACTGTCCACAAGCTGTGTCGGCAACATACTGTAAGCCAGGGCTTAATGCTTTTGAAGTTCAGGATCTTATCCCATGATTCATAATTGAGTTCATTAGCGTAACCTGCCTCAAATTAAATGGGTCTCAACCCAGCGCTACCCCCCGTCCCCCCCATTCCTCCCTCCTCCGTCCTTTCTGCATCAGGTAAATTACAAACATTTTCAGAGGTCCGGCCAACAGTGAACAAAAAAAAAAAACTTGGAGACATGTCTGCAATGGACCGTGACTAAGGAGATAAGCATTTACCCAGAATGACAAAAAAGATGACAAAAAAAAAAAGCCGTCTGTTCTATTAAAACTCAATCCACAACTAAAACCATATGTGTGGTGGATTTGTAAAATGCTTTTTTCATAACACTCAAATTGTGCCTCTGAGTGTGAGGCTTCAGTTTCAATCTCAAGGATCAGCTGTGGTCACTGCACGCACACGCACACGCACACACACACACACACACAAATATAATGCGCATTTCCGGGGGTTGGCCGGAGCCATGGATGACATGTACGTGACGTCTTTTCGTAGAGGCGGGCTGTTGATAAGTGGAAATCTGGCTACCTGAAAATTCTCATTTTCATCTAATTGGTTGTGGAAACCGTCAAGATTATAGTGAGAAAACTCTGGAATGTCTGCTGTTACATATGCGACGTGATCAGTTATTTCAGAGTATTTTTTTAGGGGGGGGGCGAGGGGGGGGGGTCAATAAATAACTTTGGTCTCTTGGTGTGACAGTGGAAAAATGATGAAAATAATTCCGTGGGTATGATCCACATACGTTGGCTCCTGCAGACACAAATCGACACACCTACAGCGCCGTGTACGAAATCTCCATGACAACACTAATAAAAAAAAAAGAAAAATAAAGTCCAAGCCCTCAGTTAGGCTGAGAACATCAGGTTCAAGAGCGCAGGAGGAGGCCTGTTAAAATGTGAACAGGTTTATTGTCCAACACACAGTTTGTCTGCAACACACTGCCAGTAGATTCCAGGGCTTTATTTTCATTCGAGGCTTATTTGAAGAGCTCTTCTCCAAAACAATATCAATCCACTGTGATTATTCTGGGAAAATATACTTGCAGTTTTTATAATAATTAATTGTATTACATTAAAACAATTCATTACCTCAGTCTGAAAATGGTTAGCGAAATATGTCTGGACAGAACAGAATTAGTGGAAAGATTTATTTATTTTTTTTCTAAGATGTTCATTTGATGGAAGAATCAGAATACCACTGTCGATTTATTTATTTTATTTTTTTTGGTCTTCTACAGATACTGCATTTTGGATGCTAATATAATACGCCAAACTGGCACCCGGTCACTAACTGATTTTTTTTTTTTTTTTTTTTTTTGCGAGCGACACTTAAGGTCGGTCTGCCGTCTTCCCTCGCGGAAACATTTTGAGATCTGCAAAAAGTGCCCGCTGCCATGGGATTTTTCCAGTCAATACCTCAGTCATCTTTTCCTTCATGCTATGACTGCACCATCATTGACATTTCAGTCACTTTTCTTGATATGATTGGTCTATGTAAACCAGTCCACGCCTTATTTTATTATTTATAAATGTGTGTGTGTGAGCGCACGCGTGTGTAAAAGACCAAGGCCACAATTTCATTTGGATCCTTTTCAAATGTTGTGTGTTGGCAAATGGCAATAGAAGTTGAAACATGGAGAATTGGTTTTACTTCAATTTTGTCCAAGATGAGACATTTTTCTTTCTTTTTTTTTTTCCTCAGATTTAAGGCCACTGCAAAGCCATTTGATTTGATGTGCAGTTGAAAGTACGGCGGGGTGCATTTACGGCTTGAGCTAGAGCAAACTTTAAGTCCTGTGGGAGTCCCCATAAAGGATGGCTAATTAACTCAGAAAATGGGGTTTAGCTTTTCTGATCCAACAGAATTATTTAAACTGGCTTGCATAAAAAAAAAAAAAAAAGAGCATACCCGTAACATAATATTTTGTTACACAAGCTTTTGACCGCGATCAGCAAAGAAGCATTTTTTTTAAAGCAAAGAAGCAGTGTTTTGTTTTTTTGTTTTTTTAAGCAGTGTGCGCCCGTCCCAGCCTAAATCTATGTAGCTCTGCTAACTTCCACATTTCCTTATCCTCATATAAATCAGCCACGGAGAGGTTAATCCTTTTGATATGTTGAAGTGGGCATTAGTAGAGATGTCCACATGAATTTTGGTGCCAATTGATCGCCGTTTTTGGACGTTATAAGCAATGAAAGTACAATGATTTCCAATTGAGAGTTTGGAATCCAGTGACTCCCACCGAACAAGGATAGAACGGTAGAGGGCGCGGCCATTCTCCTCATTAACAAGAGGCGTTATTCATGGAGTCACTTATTTCCTAATTTCTCCCAAATTTATTGATAAAATAGATAATGACAACTCTTTTCATTTTCCCGTTCAAAAAAATATATCAAATGAACTTGTTGGTGAAAACGTGGCCCCACCGTCCCTTTAACTCTCACTCCAATATTTTACTCTTGACCATTCTTGGGTGTTATTAGCTGTGTGTTTTGGGTCTTTATCCTCACGGAAGACCCGTGGCGTGTGGTTGAGACCAAGCTTTTTCTCTCCAGACTGTATTGAGTACCTGGGTTTCATTGTGCCCAGCACAGATTCCAGCGAGAAAAGGCCCAAAGCACATTCTCTTTGAAGCTTTTAGGCTTGCCAATATATATTTGGGAAATTGTAGTCTTGTTAGTTTCGAATGATTTCAGTGACCATTGTGGGTTTTTGTTTACTTAATGGAACGTTACCAACTCATTCATGTGTGTCAAGGAAACTTGTGAGCAGCAATATCAGCACTCTAAGCTCCCAATTCCACTTACCGGCACTGTTAATCAGTTGCGGGTGGTGAGTTTCAGACTGAGGCCTTCAGTTTGTATTTAAATAGGAAATCAACCCAATATTTTTCTTTATAATAATACGTTCTATGCAGCCCCAGTAGTATATTTCATTTGCGCAATATGAGTTGAGCAGTATAATCCACCCATTTTTGTCCATCTCAGGGCGGCCATTTTGACACTTACTGTTGACAGAAAATGACATCACAGTTGCTCGGGGTTCGGGTAATGACCAAACATGGCTTCAGAAAACAAGTGAGCCGTGATTGGTCGTTATCTTTAAGTCCACTTTTTTTTTAAAAGTGCACCTTGAATGTGATTTTTTTTTTTCCACCGTAAATCAAGCTTTGATGCACATAGAGCTCAACCAATCATTAGCACTGAATCTCCACATTGCTGAACCAATGAGAGGACGGGGAAGCTCACTTGTCACCGGGCAGCAGAGAAGGGGTAGAGAGGCAAATCTACAAACTGATTGGCTTAAAAGCCCACTAGTTGAAACAGGGCATTCTGATAAATATTGCGTTTGTGGAATAAGTGTAAATGCACTTGTTTTTAGCCATCTCCGGGGGCGGCCATTTTGTCTCCTGTCAACTGAAAATGACATCACAACTGCTCACAACGACCAATCTCGGCTCAGATTCAGAAAACAGGTCAGCCGTGATTGGTCGTTGTGAGCAGTTGTGATGTCATTTTCAGTCCACAGAAGACAAAATGGCCGCCCTCAGAGACGGCTAAAAACGGCTGCATTTTGCTTCTTAATTTATATTCCACAAAGGCAAAACGAATCAGAATGCCGTGTTTCAACTAGTGGGCCTGCTGGGAACATATTCCTGAAAAAAATATGCTTGGGTTGACTTCCGCTTAAGAGGACAGGCGATTTCAATGGTGTGTGTGGTCGACGCCGGCACTGGAGATTTTGAAGGTCTTAGATGAAATGAACAGATCTTGACTTTGCAGATGACATTGCACTAATTAGCAACAATATGGAAAGAGCTGCAAACAATGACCGATATTTTGAAAACACCAGCAGAGAAAATTGGATGAAGAATAAGCAATCAAAAAGGTCAAAGCGATTGAAATCGGCAGAGAATCAAGAAAAGAAGTACAATTAAAGAGAGAGAAAATTGCGAGCGTGAACTCATGACCTATCTAGGAAGCACAAACTCAAGTGACGGAAACAAAGAGAAAGATGTGACTTGCAGAACTGGGAAAGCAACGGGAGTCGTTCAGTCACATTGAGGTGTGTGACAAGCAAAAAACACTGACCATTCAAATCAAGCAGCGAATTGTCAACTCCACAGTAATCCCAACAGCCACTTATGCAAGTTGCGCTTGCAAGATGACAGCGTCAGGAAACTCGGTGTGCTCCAGCAGAGATGCCTGAGAAGAATCTGGAAAATCACCCACAAAAACAGAAACACAAACCAAGACGTTTTGAATAGAACCCAACAGCGAAAACTCTCAGAAAGAGTGATTGTAAGAAGGATCGAATTGGCAGGCCGTGTACTGCGAATGAACAAACATTGGCATGCCTTTGACAGCCATTAAATGGATCCCAGAAGCCAAGAGAAAGTCAGGACGGCCTAAGAGGACCTGGCAAGCAGCTTTCAAAGATCGGAAAAGACATGAAAGTCAAATGAGTTAACATCCAATCTGTTGCAATAGATAGGATGAAATGGAGAAAACTTGATGCCCAAAGCAGGACTGAGTTCCAAAGAAAGGACAAAATAATATTTGCACGGAAACACACTGAATTAGCCCCCCAAAATAAATAAATAAATAAATAGACAAAAATGAACCCGCAAACGACTGAGACAAATGCTACCAAATGAAGACAAAAGACCGTTGGAAATGAATTCTTACCATTTCATTCAAATTGGAAGTGTAGGTCTTTTCTTCGGATCATGTTTGGGCCTACAGAGAAGACTTTGAAGGCCCTGACGGCACGCCACTGCTGTTAATGATGTGCGCCGATCCATGTCAGACGCAATATGTGAAACAAAACAGCAGCGCCCATAAACCTGATGGAGTGATGTTTGTTTGGAAAAAAAAAAAAAAAAAAAAAAGAGGACACTTTGGATTCAATGTTTTGTGTTCCAGGATTACCCGTACGATGAATGTCTGCTATCACTTCTCGTTATTAGGGAAACTCAATGTCATCGTAGCCGGGCCATGAACTGAGAGTACAATGCTCTCATAAGAGCTAGACCTTAGTAGTGAGAGGAGTCTCCTGTCCAGAAGGAAATAGTCAATCCTGCTCTAAGACTGATTAGCTGAAAAAATACGAAATTGTGTCGACGCTGGATGCAGTTATCTCCATGTGTCGATTGGTCCTTGTTCCTGGGGTTGTACTCGATATGTCGCGCTGGGGGCTCCCAAAATCAAACTATGGCCGTTTAAGAGAGAACAGTTTGCTAAAAAAATGTAGGGTTATCCCACTCCGGAGCGTCGACACGTGCTAATATCACCGACAAATTAAACAAGTCTCCTTGTACGATAACATATCGGCCATCACTGTCGGATATCACTTTCGAATGCACATATTGTACATCTTTATGGATAGCAATGGCCGTACCGCGGCACTTAGCATTGAATTTAGAGTGAAGGATCTGTGGAAAAACAGCCCTCCACAGCATAGCCTGATTCTTATCAAGCAAATGTGTCTCAGTCAAAAAGGATATGCCAGCTTTCAACTTTGAAAACACTCTGATGTGTTTTCACTGGATGGTAAAGCAAAATAATATTACCTCCTGGCAGGAGACAGCATATGTACTGTATAGGCAAGCAGTAAAGTTCTACATTGACTATGTAACACCGGAAAAAATTGACAGAAAAGACAAAAGAAAATGACACGGAGCATAAATCACAGCAAACCCCCTTCCCCAATGAGAGATTGCAGAAACACCATTTTGAGAGTCCGCGTTTGACAAAAACATACTTAAAGCTTACCTTGTGGGGCTAAGCTCTGCTAGAACCGTGTCATATGCAGAACAAAAGACAATACTAACCAATCTAATTGCAAACAAACAACCCCCATTGTGTAAATTGTGCGCGAAAACACCCCTCCAAACTAAAGCGCAAACAGTAATAAATTATAATGTATATATTATCGTGCTGGAGCCCAGCTATCAAAAGTAAATAAACAAATAAATAAAAAGAACACCAGTAGTTGAACTGACAAAGCCCCATTATAATGGAGACGAAAGAGGGGAGAAACAATAATAATAATAATAGTAATGATAATAATAGTAACAATAATAATAAAATAAAATAAAATACAACTCAATTAAAAAAAGAGCAAGAGGTCAATTGAGACACCTTTTCGCTATATTGTACTAAAAAAAAAAAAAATCCCCTCAGCATGACACTTTCACTACTGATACTGTAGATCTAATCATCGACTAAGCCCGACGGCCCTCAAAAGAAACAGAAAAATTTCTAGATACAATTGACCATTGTTTGAGCAAAGCATGGACAGTTCGCGGCAGAATAACAAGACAAAAGTCGGATAGTCAAATACGTATAGCATACCTTTCGTTAGCGTTGTTTAATTTCCGCCCCGAGGTTGTCCACCTGAGTCCGAAACTCAGCTGACTGAACCTCCGCCTTATCGAGCAGCTCCGTCCTCAAGCTAGCAATCGCTCGCAGGATAGCACGGGTGGCGCAGTGTTAGCATCTGTGCTAGCCTTTTCTTGGCGAGTATTCATCATCAAACGAAGCTTAACAGCGAAGGCGGAACTATAAACGTTTGTAACGTCAGCACCGGGTGTTTACAAACAGTCCCGCAACACTCATGCGGTCAAACTGGTCAATAATTACACAAATCACGGTTCTGGCTAGGTGTTCTCACATGGCGCTGCCCTGGAAGTCCTCCTGATGCTGATCACTAAATGCTAATGCCAGTAACAGAGGAGTCCTGGAATTTGGCCCTTGAGGGAAAATGTTCCTTCAAATCAGCGGAATATCTTCCACAAATTTCCTCCCAAAAATTCCATTTCATACCCCTTTTTGCAAATCACTCATTGTATTTATGATGTTCTAGTCCCACCTTGTTCCTTTCCTGCCATTCATATCTTGTGATCCTGGCTTTGCGCCACTAATCTGATTTCTGATTGTTCCCGTGCGTATACAAAGACACCCTTGTCAGCAGTCTTCAGTTGATGTTGATAACTGGGAAAATTACATCAAAACTGAGCAAGAGGTTAAGGCCAGGCTTATGTCCCGAATGGGTCAAAAGGAGGAAGACAGAAAGCAGGAAGTCCCAAATTCTGAAGTGACTTGAGACCAAAAACAACATTCATGCGAGCCCAATAACATTAATGGTCACTTATTTCCACCGCATCATCTCATTAGGAGGTATGCGCTCCAATTATGCGGAGAAAGTTTTGCTGGTACAGTATTGACTGATAGACAGTATGTCCCTTTGCCCAACATTAATGCAAAATGTCAGTCCTATAAATATCGCAATGTACATTTACTTTAATTTGATTACGTACGTTGACACAGACTTTATTTACTGTATGTAATTTGCCATACTCTTGTATGTGCGTACATAAGTACGTACGTATGCAAGTATGAACATGCGTTATCCAGACGGCATGTTTCTGCTCCTTCCACAGATGTTCATAGGATTTAGATCAGGACTCATAGAAGGCTTTCATTGTATCCTGCACAGATTGATCCGGCCCACACTGAAGGGTAAAACCTGTAGTTTCTTGTTTGGGTTTAAAAAAATAAAAAATAAACTATTACGACACTAGTCCTGGACTTTTCTGACACGCCGCATATAAAATACATGACATTAAATTCACATTAAACGCCACCTCTGTTCTGGGCCAAATTGACTCACAGAATTGAGATCATGAGGATTTGTATTGGCACACTGTTTCTGAAACAAGCATGAGCGACTACACGCTGTAAAGTGCTTTGTTACAGCTCTAGCTGTTATGAAACGCACTATATAAATAAAATTGTATTGTATTGTAAGTAGAAAGCCAAGCTGACGTAGAGTCATGTGTCTGATGTAGTTGTTATAAATGGAACAATATACGTACACATGTCTGGGAGACTGTCTTAAAAGGGGACCCTGGAGAAATGCCAAGTCTGCAGCCAATTGAGCTGCAGCCAACAAACCATTGTGCTGTATTGAAAATACTGAAGACTAGTCTACGTACGCTAGAGTGCCAAAATTGAATAAACGTGTCATTGAGTAGCTAATTGATTTTCATGCGTGTGTGCGTCTGTGAGCCTATCCTATTTATATAAACTATATATCAATAATATATGTATATAAATAATCGATCCACAGTAGTGTGAACAATATAAAAGCGGAAGCCGGCTCTCCGCGCTTGGAGCGCAGAGCGCTAACCAATGAGCTAAGCATCCTGGGTAAAAAGTGTAACTCAACACTAGGGGTGGGCGGATCGATCCACATATCGATATTATCGATACTGAGGCAAGTACTTGGATCGGATCGATACTATTGTCCTGGGGACGATACTTCGCTCCTCCACCAATTTCCTCAAAGCGCCGCTGATCTGTGCAAATACCGCCCCTCCCCCCTCTCTCGCCCAGCGCCTCCTTCTAATGCCCCGCCTCTTCTCTGATGCACGTGGGCATGGGACACTCGAATGCACAAATGAACATCGATGCGATCAAACTCGAGGCGACGCCACGCCGCAGTTCATTTCGTGTCCGGTGTGAAGTTCAACCCAGAACCTCAGACAAAACACTTGGCGGCCACGCTGCCAATTTATAGTCATCCTTATCCCGAAAATACATTTTGGAGTTTCAAATATGACCGTATTTCAATTCTAACTAGCTTTGCTTATCATATTGATACATTACATATACTGGTACTCACTCGGTGGTCTGTGTCTTATTGCACAACACAAGACGCAGTGAGCGGCCATTCATAATCAGGCTCGGCCTAAGTTTATTAAGTCCTGTCTGCAAGGCACAAGGGCCTGCATTATTTGTTACTGTGTGCTGCCCTTGTGGGTCGTTCGCCACATTTTCATTGGAATTCTTAGATTTCCTATTAAGTTATGCACTTACCAAGAAATTAATTATAGTGGGATATTTTAATAATCAGGTTGACGTCAACAATTTGAGTCTGAACCCTTTCCTTATTTTATTACTATGATAAATTGGTTTCACATTATCTATTTTTGAATAGCTAAAAGAAGCCTCCTTTGTCAGACCATTTTTGGATCCGCCTGATTCTCTTATTGAACTACCTACTATTAGGCAAAAATGCCCGAACTAGATGTGACTCTGATAGTGGAGTTGTTATATTTACAGTAAGTGCCTCTAGTCAAGGGGTCAACAACCCTTTTGAAACTGAGAGCTCATTCTTAGCTACTGATTAGTCTGACTAATAATGCGTCAGATTTATATCATGCTTTTCTGGACAACCGGACAGTTAAAGCGCTCACAACGGATACATTATTTATGCGTTCACGTATTCACACTCTGGTGGCAGTAAATTACGTATGTAGCCGCAGCTGCCCTGGGGCAGGCTAACGGAAGCATGGCGGCCAGTGTGCGACCACCACCAAACATTCACACCCAGCCGTATACCGGTGTGAGTGGCACTGGATGCAATGTGGGTAAAGTGTCTTGCCCAAGGGCACAACGACACATGACTGGGATGGAGGGGGAAGCGAACAGTAGATCTTGCGGATACTGGACGACCCACTCTTACCTCTGAGCCACGGCCGACCCGAGTCTGAAGGGCTACCAGAGAGAAAACTAAAAGTGACGCTTTTCATCATGAACTAAATGTTGAATAATGTTATTACTAATTACAGTAAGTGTTGCCATGCTGAAGTCGTTTAATAAGAACCCTCGATGGATTAAAAGAAAATAGAATAATTTTCTAAAATTCATCCTTTTTCTACTTACATTAGGAGACTAACTTAAAGCAACACGTAAGAACTTTGTTTTCGTTGATTATGGCGGCGCCATATGGACAAAAGCGGTAGTGTTTTGCATGAAGGAAGACCACATTATCCATGGAGACTAGCGCAAAGCGTCGTGAAATCCAGAGGTGGGCATTCCATCTGACCGACGGACTGGTCTGTCTGGCTGTCACTGACAGACGTTCACTTTGCTAACGTTAGATGATAGACGGGAAACTTAAAAAAAAAAAAAAAAAAGTAAATACATTTAAAAAAAGACGGAGCAAGCACAGACAGAAGTAGACTTTAGTCCGTCTATGTAATCATCACTAACCTGGTTAAGTCCGAACGGACCTCACAGTCCGTCATTGACGGACGCCCGTTTTGCCCGTAAATGAACGAGAAACGGTTGGTGTACCGCTGAGATTGTCCCGTGCGGCTCTCGAACGGATTTAGTTATTTATTTATTTATTTATATATATATATTTTTTATTTTTCTAATTATCTATTTATTTTTTATTATAATTTTTTTTTTTTAATGTTTTGCTTTGAATGTTTTAAAGCACTTTGAGTTGCATTTTTATGTATGAAAAGTGCTATATAAATAAAATGTGATTGATTGATTGATTGATAGCGCTGTGTGTGTCGTGCTGTTATAACATACAGCTGCTTTGGAGCAAACGGCATATTATTTTGTATTCATTATTTTTCTAAGATGCTGCAATATTGTTTTGTGAATAAAGTATATATTTATTTATATTGTGCTTAAGTATTTATTCCTTTTTGATTTGGTTTGGTACGGCGCATTTCCTGAGGGGAGAAGAAAGGAGAGAGAGAGGTGAATTAGAGCAAGGGTGTTCACGTCTGAATAAAGACGCAACAAAACACTGTCCTGTCGTGTCGGTTGTCTTTAGCAAGGAATTCCAGACGCCAGAAGGAATACATAAAGTCAAACCTATATTGTAACCCGCCGTACCTATTCCTCCGAGGATAAGGAAGAACAACTTTTGAGCGTTACACTTCCAACAACGTACGTCACGGCTATCGCCGCGGGGCAGCCGTGCATGTGTCAGCCGAGCAATTCATCCTCAGCGTCAATAATTTGAAGCAGATGTAACGCCTCCTCTACTCTCAAGTTTTTTTTTAAATATACACGTATAGATCATGGTGACCAGCCGCTTATCAATGCAGCCGCTGGTTGCTACGGAAACCTTAATCACCCGATCAAAGAAATTGACGGCGTCAAAAGGGGGTTGGATTAACGCCGAAAATAACGCACTAAACTGACACCACTAGATATAAGCGATGAAAGTACAATGATTTCCAATGGAGAGTTTGTAATCGGTCCCTCCCGTGACTCCGACCGAACAACCGTCGAACGGTAGGGGGCGCGGCCATTTTCCTCATTGACAAGAGCCGTTATTCATGGAGCCACTTATTTCCTAATTTCTCCCAAATTTATTGATGAAATAATGACAACTCTTTTCATTGTTCCTGATCAAAAAATATATAAAAATGAACTTGTTAGTGAAAACATGTCCATCCCAGCCCAACAATCCCTTTAAGTATTTCACAATATGTACCGCCAATAGTTTACCAGTTGGAGTTTTCTAACAATGAGAAATAATGACTACCGCCGCCGATGGTATGGAAGGGTATTACATGTTATGCATGCGCAGAAGGTACTTTAATGATCAGCGTCCCTGTCTGTCGTTGCGGTGTGCTTTTCCAGCGTGACGTGCCGACAGCCGGCACCGTGGGCAGGCGCAAATAGACCAATCCGACGTTGGCCAACAGTGACAGACGCTTACCAATCAGACGGCGCATTCAGACGCTACGACGCTTCACGACCTCCGACGTCGGTTTGGTTTATTTAGGCCTTTAAGAGCTCTCACGGCATGTTTTAATCACATTTTCCCCTCCCGCTCTGTCAACCATATGTGCCAAATTAACTTTTGAGTTTGTTTATATGAGGAGGATATGAAAATACTAAATTTAAATATGTTTTTTTTGTTGTTGTTTTATTTTGCGCTGCATACATTTTCTGTGTGTTGAGAGGGTGAAATCAGTGCGCAGTTGCTCATGCGCGCAGCTTAGAGGGAACATTGGCGAGGAGGAGCATGTTTGAAAGGTAGCGCGATTACTTGGGTGTATGCCAACGCTCTTCTGTGGAGCTTCCCATAGCGAAATTCCCGAGCTATTTTTGGTTGTCATAATCTTTTCATCATTCTGTCAGATTTTTTTCAAGCACAATTTGTTCGCTAAGAGCTAAAATGAAAAATTTCAAATTTTAGCAAACGAGACACGATTGCCAAGCGTTGGCACACAGCCTTTGTGTCAGTAAGTATGGCAGCATTCTTATCTTATTTTTTTATTTGTAATTTTTATTTATTTTTACATTTTCCTGTACATGAGGAGATGTGACATCAATGGATCATGTGCCGTAGCACATGACAGGGTGGATATTGAGTGCCTCATTTGGCGGAACAAGGAACACAAAGTATTTGATGCTGAAATCCCCTTCAACTTTTTTGGCAGCATCAATCAAATCGTATATATCATAATCATGTGGCTTGTTTCTTTCAAACTATGAGAATAAGCCTTTTGTTAAAGCATCGGCTAAGAAAACAGTATACGTAGCTTAACACCACAACCTTTCCTCCTGCCTGAAGTTCTATCAGATCCAGAGCTGGGGATTCCGCCTATGTGACGGACCGGTCCGCCTCTGACGGCACCCATTTTGAGGGTGATATACGATAGACGCGAAACTTAACTAAATAGTCGGACTAAGCATAGTCGGAATCCCATTTTTTTCCGTCTATGTACTGTAATGGTCGCTTCACCGTGGCCGGATAAAACTGCGTCTCCTTTAAATGCGGCGAGACTTCCGAGGTCCTCAAAGGTACATAAAGGTCCTGAAAGTTCCTATAAGGTGCAAAACGGAGACACATTTAGTCCAAAATAGTCAAAATTTAGTCCAAATTACATACCGGTGATATATAAAATAGTTGATATCCACATTAATATTCAATAAGATTTGCTCGGATTGGGTTGCTGTTGTCCTTAAAAGTCATTCACTGCCAAGGACATATTTGTCTTTTCACAGTCCATACATTCAATCACAGGAATTTAATTATATTTTTTTCAATTTTGTTCAAACATTAGGGTAAAAGAGGGTCTAAAAATGTCTGGCAGTGAATGAGTTAATTTGACATGGAAAATCAATTATGTGACCATGTCTGCGTCCCGAGGCCACCACGTCTCTATATTGTGTTGGCTCCTTTGAAATCCAGCAGGCCGTCGGCGGAATTGTGGACAGCCACGGTGCACTCTGAGGCGGCCACAGATGTTTGACGCCCCAGTACCCCCGGAGGAACTTTTTTTTTCCCAGGCCCACTCCATTGTGACGTCGGCCGAGCTTGCGGCCGTTCAGCGAGCAATCTATGGTGGCCTGACTAACACGAGGCCACGGTCCACAGTCGGTTCCGGAATGTACTGGAAACATCATTGTCAAAACATTTTTTTTTTTCTTTAACCATGCCTTTTGTTCAAAAATGGTTTGCTGGCCGTTAAAAAATCAACGTAAATTCGTGATAATGATGCAGTACAGCGCCAGGACCACTGGTGTAGATGGTCATGTCTATGAGTCACAGCATTGCAAATTTGCAATGGGACAAAAACTTTAACCTAAATCTAAATATGATCTAAAACAATTGCCAAACAATGTTAATGTTTTGAAGTCATTAAAGCGGAAGTCAACCCAAACATATTTTTTTCAAGAATAAAATTGTATTGTATTGTATTGTACACTACAGTGGAAAGGTGAAGACATTTGCACTACAATTAAATGGCATTAAGGGACACCTTGCAGCAGGGGTGTCCTTGAATTCTGGTCCTCAAGGGCCCTTATCTAGCATTTACATTTATACAATATGTATTCAGGAGCTGGTCATTTGAATCTGGTGTGTTGGAGGAGGGATACATCTAAAACATCCTGCATAGGGGCCCTCGAGGACTGGAGTTGGACATTAATTGTCAAACTGAGTGAGTTTCAGATTTCCAAGTTCATTGTCATTAATGGAAGGCTCTCATTACTATTTATTCTGGACTATTTAAAAATGTAATCTTGGGAATCTTGCGTTTTGTCTCATGGACGCATTGAAAATGTCACATAGTGGTCGAACACCTTTTTGTGTGACAGGTGATTAGAGTACCGTACCTTCCTGTCGCCTACCAGCGGCATTCTCAATGGTTGTTGCTTTATGAGTTGCTGTTCTTTCCCGTCCTTTGGCACCATTTCCATTTGAGGTTCACCTGTTTGTTTTTTTTAAATACCCCCAAATCATTTGTGTTGTTTGATATTACAACTGTAGTAAATGAGTCAAATGGACCATGGAAATGATGCGTGAAGGAAAATTCCCTTTTGGGTTGAGCCGACCATATCTATGTTGCTGAATCTCTCATGGGATTTCCCCTCTGAATTTAGCACTGACGTTGTTGCAACACGCTCCATGATGCAGTGACAGCACGAGGCTTGTACGGGACTCTAAACGCGATGATGACAGAGTCGAACCTGTGACAATTGCCCCACCTGTGACATAGTCTTCCATTGAAACGCTGAGCTGTCACTGACCTGACATTGAGACAATATAACGACGCTCCTTAGTGGCAACTAAGGCTTGCTTGGTGCCCGCAAACAAATGACCAGATGCCGTTCAATCGAACAGAATTAGTTGTGTAAATGTTACGGATAAGCCTGCAGTCAATTGAGTACAAACACAAGAGTAAACAATTCTGCCTTTACTAAGATAAAGACTCCTTCTAGTATTTGTTTTGGAATATGTTTAATACTCGCGCCCCAAGCAAGAAGCGGAGTGGTATTGTTTTCGTTCTTTATATTTGGTGGTTCGCCAATAATTTCCATGAAGGTTTGTGTGCAGCTGGTACAAGTGCAGAGCAATAACTCTTTCCATTTTAACGCATATGAACGTAAAATTGTGGATTGAGGAATTAATGTATAGACTTTGACATTTGTTTTCAAGGGAACGGGCATCCAGAACAGAAGCGTTTAAAATGATAGGCGGACCGGCCGATAGGCGATTACTATTTGGTCCGGCCGGAGAAAAAGGCGTAATTACGGACCGCGTAGGATGTCGCAGATTTTTTTCGAGCCGTAGGCTAATGGCGGACGCCGTCGATCGCCGGGAGCTCTGAAATAAATAACGGCAGTGATATATAGACGACGCGCTTGTGGACTTTGAACCAGTGGAACCAGTCGAACGTGATATGATATGGTTCGTAGACAATGACGATATTGACGTATTTGTAACGAAATAGAGAATGGTAATTACCATTCAAGTTTTTTAAATTAAAATAGTGCTTCTCTTGCACTGACACATTATTTTTACATCTTCGGTTGAAACATAATATAATAAATTATTATCTACTAGTAAATAATAATAAACTCTGCCTGTGTGAAAGCCATATGTCTAAGTTCTCTAATTCTTTTGGAATTATGTTTCTGTCTGCTACAGAGGCTGAGATATGAATTATTTTGTAAGTGTTGAATTTCTGGGAAAACTTTAGGTTTTCAAGGGTAATTCCAAAAGCGACCTTAGGTTTTGGGGAGCTGTTGAGCCAGGCGCTTTAGGCCTTAATGGGTTAAGTCCGTCAGGAGTCCGTTGCTCCGTCAGTCAGTCCCCAACAAAAAAAACAAAAAACGTCTTAAAACGGGCCTCCGTCAGTGACGGACGATTAAACTGATGGATGAAAACCCGCTTCCGTCATTCGTCAGCCCGTCTGTAGAGGCAGGGATGTATTTCTTGCATGTTACTACGGATAAGAGGTGTCTTTGTGCATGTGTGTGTGTGGATGGAGCTGTGTGGGGGTGTTTCACTGGAGTGGAGTGATGACCTAATTAATACCACCTGTGTTTACCTGGGAATGTTTGTTTTGCTTGGTTTGCCGGGAGAGAGGATGCAGATATTTCTGTTGACCGCTAGTTTTACCATCTTTTTGTCCAACGCCGTAACTTTGTTTTGATTCATTGTCCTGTACAGTTGAAAGCATACGATACGTTATTGAAGAGTCTGCTTTTCCAATCTCGGTGTCTAATTTAGTTTTTGATAGTCATGCAACACCGTCATTTTTAAAAAGGTATCCCGTCATTCGCCAACCGTCAGTCAGGGCTTACACCTGCAACCTGACCCCAATGGATGGATGGACGTACGTACGGTTATATGAAAGTGTAGATTTGCGTACGGTATTATACAATACAATACAATTTTATTTATATAGCGCATTTCATAACAGCTAGACCTGTAACAAAGCACTTTACTATCAGAATCTTCTTTGCCATTTTCCCAGCGCCGCGCATGAAATAAAAATGTTGCTAACTGTTTACGACCACATTTTTGCTAATCTGTTGCTAGTTGCTCAATATAGTGAAAACATTGCTAAATTGGCAGACACTCAGGCACAAGTCGTAGCTCTTGCTCACTGACTAACTTGTACTAGCATCCACGTGTGTGCACATAAAAAAACCCAAAAAAAACCCATCACTTTCAAAATAACAACACTACATATTGTTTTGATTTGACTTCACGGTCACTGTGAGGGCCGGTCAGAGACTGCGGGCGGGCTGGAAGTGGCCCCTGGGCTGTACTTTACCAAGGTCTGCACAAGACGCAAAGAAGGCCACGTCGAACAAACACCACATTTTTACAGTGAGGTAAGACCCGTGATTTGATTATCTCATATCAGCACAGTAGCGAGGTGGGAGGAGCTAGAAATATTTTAGGGCTATGAGACGGCGGTCGTCAACCCCTCCCCCCATTTAATGGAGACATCCACTAAAGATGATGTCACGTCGTTTCTGAATTAGCGCTATCACCGTATAGGTCAACTTTATGTCTCAGTTGGGATTAAAATCAAATGTAAAGACAGCAAGTGATACTCAGAACAACTCTAAGGTTCCCCTGCCTTGCTGAATTGGAGACTCGACTTCAGGAGGGTAGGTTAAAATTCTGACTTGCAAAGTCTGACTTTTTTGTGAAACATTAGTCCTCTGTTTTACAGGAGATTTTTGCCACCTTATGTGGCAAAAGTGGAGGGAAAGGATCGTGGTCTTTTATGAAACTGAGGGAGACTTGTGCACCCCCCCAACCACCACCACCCGTCCCCAGTGCTCATGCACACGATGATATCTTATTAGAGGAGGTCATGTGCGCATAATTTTTGAGTGCATTTACCAACGCTCAGGGCTAAATCAGAGTTGAGCCTTTGGTGAGCTAAATTTGATTTCACGGTGGCCCCATTTTGCCTTTCGGAGCCTGGCCTTAACTTGCATTTCGTCACTGTCCTGTGAAAAACACTTATCCATTTTTTTTTCTTTTTTTTCTATTTTTACATGAATGGTGTTTTTCCGCGTTACAGACATCGCATTAATGTGAAAATTAGGGCTGTCATTTTAGCGCGCTGTTCTCGGCGTTAATCAACCCCCTTTTGACGCCGTTTTTTCTCCCTCTCTCTCTCTCGTATTTCCTTCGCACAGGAAATGCGCTGTTCCAAATCAAAAAGGAATAAATGCTTAAGCACAATACACGTGAATAAATACATACTCACACAACAATATTGCAGAACTTTCAAAAAATAATAAATACAAAATATGTATTTTTAGAACAGTACGACACACACACGAGAGCCGCATGGGACAATCTCTGGTCCACCAACTGTTTGTCATTCATTTATCTGACACAATTTACATTAAAATATACCCACAACAGAATTCTAATAAACAAAATACGTTTATTAGACACTCGAGCAGCGAGTAATAATCTTTTTAGTCGTTCTAAAACCAAGTGGACCTTGAGCAACAAGTCGCCCGATTGTGTGTGCGCACGTGCGTGCGTGCGTGCGTGTGCGTGTATGTGTGTGCGTTTGAAAGGGCTGGGGGGCTTTTTCAAGTTTCAGAAAACAGGTGAGCTGTAATCGTTACCTGAGCCCTGAGCAACTGCGATATCATTTTCAGTCGAAAGACGTGACAAAATGGCCGCCCCCAGTGATGAATAAAAACAGGTGGATTAACTCTTATTGCACAAATGCAATATTTATCAGAATGACTTGTTTCAACTAGTGGGCTTGCATGGAGCATATTCTTAAAAAAATAATACGTTTGGGTTGACGTCGCTTTAATAAAGTATTTGCATAAGAAAATCAATCCTCTTATTCGTGTTAAGGGTATTAAAATTCAAGAAAATAATGTCACAGAAAAATCAAGGGATTGTTTTTTGCAATAAATAAAATATGCGATTAATTAAGTGTTAACTATGAAAAAATGTGATTAACTACGATTAAACATTTGAATAGCTTGACAGCACTAGTGAAAATTGAAAAACTTTCCAAAATTGATTAGTGTTTTTGACAGGACGGCGACAATTAGTCTTTAAGGCTGTACAAGGTTGTCTCGTTCTCGTCAGCAGCTCCCCCGTGGAATTTTCAGAATGCTGTCACTGATTTGTCTCAAATTTCAAACACAGGGGTCAGACGACATTACAATCCCACAGGCATGCAGGGCGAACTGAACGTTCTACTCACTGTCTGTTAAACCAAATGGATGGAAGAAGCGCACATAAAATCCATCAATAGTACGGCACGCTAATCTTGTGTAGCCTCAATTTAAATGTGCCAGCAGGGGGCTCACAGCTGTTGGGAAGGTAAAAGCATGCACAAAGGTACACCTGGGGTAGGGTATGCTATCAGCTCATCAGAAATTTGTCTATCCCCATTTGTGGCCCCCCAAGGAAAAAATCCTAGCTCCGCCACTGGGTTGGTGAACTCGGGGTCCTTTTTCCCCCCCCCCGACTTCGCAACTCGGACCTCTTAGTTCAAAAGGGCATTCTAGCGCACTTTTGCTAGTCGGAAGTCGGAAAAGTCCGCCTTCCCATCTTCCTCGCGTGCAGCATAGGCAAAGTACACGTTCGAATATATATTTGCAAAGTATGTTTGAAGGTATTGATAAAATATAGGCTCAATGCTAAAAACATGGTATTTTTTTCTATAATGCCACAGGGTATTGATTTGTGCATGTGCAAGTTAAAAAAAAAAAGAAAAAAAAAAGATTTCTTTAGCATTTGGCGTCTACATTATACCAGTACTTTCAAAAATTGTTTTATTAGTAATTTTTATGATTTTAATATTATGTCTTCAGTACATGATATCTGTTCGGCAGGTTTTTTTTCCCCTCCCATAATTTTCCCACGTGCAAGTCAATACCCTGTGACATGGGGAAAATGTTTGCCAGTCAAAAATGTTTACAACACATTGGCATTTCCAAGCTTCCGTGTGTATGCTTGTAACGTGTGTCTTTTATCTCAAAAACATGAGAAACTCTCAAGTCATGTCATGAAAATCGTTTTTTTCCTCTCAGACACCCCCCACCCCCAGATAAAGGTCAAGCCCCCACACACACCCCACCCGCACCAATTTAGCGCCGGTAGAGGAAAAAAAATCCTGGCGCCGTGCCTGCGTAAAACAAACCATGTGATGTACGACGGCGTGTGAGCTGGGAAGTGATTTGGGTTGCGGTAGCGGTCGCTATTATACACCAAGCATACCGGGCTGAACTTTCAAAGTAAAATCTTTTTACAGCAGTATTTGAAATTTGAGTTGAATTACATGGTTTGAAATCTCAAAATATAGGCTAACAACAGGCACACATAGTTTAGGGCTGTTATTCTTTGTCACGCATGCACCGAGTAAAGTGCTCAACTCAAGGATCAAGGATGGATGTTGTAGTACAGGTGCTTTTACGAAGTATTACTTTTATCTATAAAGTTACATATCATTTCTATCTAAAGTTACATTCAAACATAAGTATACTTTTTATATTTGGAAGGGACAATTAATTGTCAGCACTCGATTTGAGTTAAACTTCCACACAAACTCCACACTGCATTTGAGGCGCAATAGTGAGCGATACTTTTATTTTGACAGCAGGCCGGATGTTGGTGCGCATCTGCAAACTTGACGTTATCGGAGACAGGACAACCTGTTGCGCGCTCGTCTACTTCGCAGTCTTTGCACACACGTAGTCAACACAGGCATGAACGCGCGGAGCAAGTGATGGACTTCCCTTAAACAAACTCTTCATAGGCTATTTCTTGATCGGATTTTGTACCATCTCACTCGGTCAGGATTGGAGTTCGGCGCACCTGACAGAAGTGTGACGGCATTGAGGACCAAAGGTGAGGTAAAAGGTGTGTTTAAATGTTTTACCACGTTCAAGTTTCACTTTCGTCAGGTACAATGGTGACTCATTGGGTATGAATGGAAGTGTAATGTGTATATAAACAGTGTTGAGTATGGATTTATGTCACTGTAACTTACAAAATTTGCACACCTGAGCTCACCTGGAAAATTTTGTGTTACTTAAACTTACAGCCTTAATTATCAGAAGAGTAGCTGATATGAATTTAAAAGTAAATGCTAGTGAGGATAAGCGGTTCAGTAAATGGATGGATGGCTGTTTTGATATGCATGGTTTCAATCCAATATGAGGTTGTAGAAGCATGATAAGGAGAACATAAGCACTGTCCCCAGAATTGTAATGTGGCCCAGGTCTAAACTGTATAATTTATTTATTCCTCTGTTGCTTTAATCCATGCTAGACATGATAATCAATTTCTTGATTAATTGACTGTGAAGAATAGTTTGTTGAGTTGGTTGTGTGGAATTTGATATTGATTTAATTTGTGTCATCTGAGGCATTGGAGTGCAGTATTTGGCTCTAACCATTTGATCTACTGTTGATTCGGTCTCTACTAAGTTTGTGAATTTAGGAAACGTTTTGAAGCATCTGTAAATTGTTGTAAAAAAAAAAAAAAAAAAAAAAAAAAAAAAGACTATCCAAAACATACAGATTTGAACGAAATACCGTACTATGTTTTCACCGAATAACGTAGAAAAAAAAGAAAAAGGCAAAATTATTTTAAAAATCCCTTATTGGTCACTCAAGAAAATGTCATATGCAACACAAAGTGATTGCAGATCCTCATTCATCAACTTATCATCCATCTTGAACCATGATCCATGTTCATCCATGATGAATCATTTTAAACTTCTTTTTATTGATGAACCATTTTGTACTTTTTTTTTTATAGAGGTAACTGCTTTCAAGAAAAAGTGGTGCACTTGGTATGTAGCACTGCAATAAAAACTTCAGCAATTGACTGGCAATCAATTCAGGGCTGCACCGCGCCTCTGGCCAAAAGTTGTTTGGGATGGGCTTAAATACAGCTGTGATCCTAATTAGGACAATCACACAAGGAAATGATGGCTGCATAGTAAAAGTGATAAAATTTTATATTGGCTTAAGTTGTGGCCTTTTTTTAAATATATATATATATATATATATATATATATATAATAAAAAAAAAGCTCCTGACTGGTTAAAACATGGGCTTGTGTTGACTCCTGCCCCGTGGTGCAGTTGGGCTGTATTCCACATGGGTTTTGAGGTCAAGATGCTCCGACATTGCACATGTGAATAGAGGACAGAAAAGGTCCAAAAAGTAACAAATAAGCAAGCTAGGAATAGACCATGTCAGTGATTAGAATTACAATAGCTGCCTTGTTTTATTGCCATTCATTCCCACCCTTAGGACCTGAGTGTTTTATTATTATTATTATACAGCCGCCTGTTTGAGCTACAATTTTACCCCCTTAATGCGCTTCATAACTCACCAAGTTTTTCACGCGCATCAGGAATGGGTGAAATTCCGATATCATTAAATTACCAAACTCCAAAACCCCAAATTGCGGTCAAACACCCCCGCAGAAAAAAATACAGACAAAACTGTCCAAACCATTCGTAGTAGGAATGTCAGACACATGAAACAAATGGCTAAATGTAGATCTAGATAATACCTACATTTCACACTGTGACAAACCCAGCTAAATTCATCCGGAAGTTTGCAATTCCCCCCTAAGTAAAAGTTGGATCAAAAAAGTCACCTGTTTTCAAACATTATCTCCTCTGGGGGTGTTTGTCATATCAGCTTCAAACAAGCACACAAGGGAGAATGAACACTTCTGATTAAAAGTCGAATAATCTTAACTGTCCCGGTTTGGATTTTATGAGGCAGAAAGTGCTTGTTTACATGCTGTGGCCGTGTCAGTTTTGTGCATGCAAATGTCCTCTACCTTGGTTTTTTCCCCCCAGAAAAATAATGGTCGCCGTCTGAGTGGCTGAGCCAATCACATTCAATAGACGCATGGGTCACTTCAAATTGACTGTCTGACGTTAAAGGGACGGTGGGGCCGGGATGGCCATGTTTTCACTAACAAGTTCATTTTATATATTTTTGGAACGGGAAAATGAAAAGAGTTGTCATTTTCTATTTTATTTTCAAGTAACTCCATGAATAACGCCCCTTATTAATGAGCACAATGGCCGCGCCCCCTACCGTTCAATACATGTTCAGTCGGAGTCACGGGAGTAACCGATTCCAAACTCTCCAATGGAAATCATTGTACTTTCATTGCTTATAACGTCCAAAAACGGCAATCAATTGGCACCAAAATTTATGTGGACATTCCTACTAATCCCTACTTCAACATATCAAAAGGATTAACTGCTCCATGTCTGATTTATATTATGAGAATGAAGAAACGTGGAAGTAAACGGAGCTACATAGATTTAGGCTGGGATGAGCGCACACTGCTTCTTTGCTTAAAAAAACAAACAAAAACAAAACACTGCTTCTTTGCTGATCCCGGTTAGGACGAGCGAGGCATTAAACACCAGTCAGGATATTTACAGAGACTGAGGTGGAAATGAGTAGCCGTGCACGTTTATTTGGATGAGGAATGGCCCCATTTTGTCGACCTACAACACGCCGTCCAATTTGGAACGTAAACAGCCGAAATGGTACATTCCAATGCGGCCACACTCGGCTGTGCAGTCAGCCTCGCTGAAACTTTTTGTTCGCTGAACGTTGATGCTTGTTCGATGAGGGCTTACCTCACTCTCTGGCGGCTGCAAGCGGTGTCGGACAACGCACGCGACTGCTTGGGAGGCAACCCCGCGACTTGAAGATCGACGCAGGCTGGATGCAGAGTAAGGAGCTAATGTTGTTGTGCTAACACCTTTTGTTTTAGCTAACTGTAGCTAATTGTTGCTATTAGCTGTCCCATTATCCTACCTTTAGGCGGGGAGGGAAGAGGTGGGCGTAAAGCTCCAATCTGCCTGCTACTGCTGCAAGCCGCCGTCTCCCTCCTGAGAGTTGACACGAGTTTAGCGTCTCTAAATGTCCGAAATATAAGCAGTCGGGAATCGTGTGCGCATTCATGCTCTTGTCCGCTTCAGCTTGTGAAAGTGGAGGAGGAATCGCCACGGTATTTTTTAGTTTGTGGAGGTGATCATGATGAGATCACGTTTTATGTCAATAAATCCAAACTATTGTGCAGAACACTTTTATACTTTCACAGGTTGAAGTGGACAAGAGTCGTAATGTGCATTTGCATTTTGGTGGCGATCGGTCGCCGTTTTAGACAACAGAACTGTCAAAGCGAGCAATATTACCACGCTTGCCTTCCTCCCGTGGCGTAGACCGCTGAGACCGAAAACATAATATAAGCCACACCCCAAAATCACTAGAGTCTTCGGGGGCGGGGGGGGGAGCACTTTAGTAGTGATGTCATTTTTACATGCAAACCTATTATATAAATGCCAATGTTAAGCTCATCCCAGTGTCCCTTTAACATTAGGGCAACATTACATTAAAAAAAAAATAAAATACAAAATAAAAAATACAAAACGTTTGACCACAAGAGGGCCCATGGGTTTACAAAACCCACCAACCCTACGTCATCTACGCCACTGCTCCAGCCATCAGTCTGCCAGTTGCCCCTTTGCTTTGTGACCTCTCGGTGCACTGCTTTGACATTGATAGGTATGCGGCCATATTTCCATTATGACATCACATCAGAGCAGGGGCGGAGCCAGAATGTGGCTAATGGGTGGGCCTGGAAAAATAAAGGTGGGCCTGAATATTTCTCTCACTGTATAAATAAAATATAAATAAAATGACAAACTGAATAATATGATATTCAGCTCTTCCTTAGACAACCACAATTATGCCATTCTTAATATTCAATAAAATAAAAAAACCCCACAAAAAACAGAAATTAAAAAATAATTTAATAGTAACTTACAAAAGAATTTAAAGTATGTATCTTTTCATGAATCTCACTGGGTGGGCAGTCTGTCAATCTGGGTGGGCCTGTGCACACCCAGTCCCACCCATGGCTCCGCCCCTGCATCAGAGAGGTAGTAAGAGCTTCCTGTTTTAAAAAAAAAAAAATTGTTATTGAATATTATACAAATACATAATATACACAATATACATTTATCACATCACATCATGAAAGTGCTGCCATCGTAAAAATGTGACCCCCCCCTACAAAATGTGACCCCCCCCATCACTGCTTTGTCATAAAATCACGATGGGCAACTTGCAAAAGCAAAAAAAAGAATCAATCGAATTCAGAGGGTGTAAGCTTGGCACCCCGTTGAACCACCCTTGGTGTTCTTTACTGACCTTGAAAAAAAACATGGCCTCATACTCATGCATGTGTTTTGGGTTTGTCTCTCAGGGTTAAGCCACCATAAAAGGTTCCGCTTCATTTGAAAATTCATCACTTCAATCTGGGCTTTTGAGCCTTCCATACGGCTCAAAAGTGTTAACAGATTGGCCTAATTTTGACTTGAGGGGAATGGATTTTTGGCTGGAAATGACACAAGGAAGTGGCAAACGAGTAAGAAGATGTTTAGAGCTTTTTTTTTTTTAATTATAAATGACAAATAGGTGAGAGTTCTGACCCGCCTGCTCACAGTGCCTGACAGCTCCTGGATGAGAAAAGTGTTTGCCGTACTGGAGCAACCTTCCTTCTCACCTGTCCGGGCGGCGTGTGATTTTTGTATCCTTTTTCCCAATTTCATTGGAGTTATCTTAGAGGACCCGTTTTTAAAATCAACACCAAGATGGCCACGATGATGGCATACCGGAGTATCGCACAAGAATCCGTTCAGGGGTGCATGGCAGAGAAAGCTGGGAAACTTTGTAGTTTTGGACATGAAATACACGTTTTGTGACACCAGTCCTGAAACCTTTCAGACACACCTCGTAGTCGATTAGAATTCTTCCGATTCGACTGAAAAGTGCCAGGATGATTTGGAATGGTGTTTGAGTTTCTTCCCATCTTAGTCAATTCCTACTTCCCTGAGTCATTTCCAGCCAGAAGCAAGCTATTCAC
This sequence comes from Filicampus tigris, assembly GCF_054856515.1. Classification (NCBI taxonomy): domain Eukaryota; kingdom Metazoa; phylum Chordata; class Actinopteri; order Syngnathiformes; family Syngnathidae; genus Filicampus; species Filicampus tigris. The sequence goes on along the minus strand of NC_141220.1, from coordinate 23,653,935 downwards.
CAAATAAGAAAATCATTTGCACTTTAATTTGACCACAGTGTGAATCATTCTGTGTTTGGATGTATCACTGCATGTTGTGAAACCATCAACAGTTGTTTGATAATCTCATTGAGCAACAGGCTGGCTGTCTGCCACATCTTACGGACGGTCTCCATTTCGACCACACGGGAGAGCATTAGTCATGTTAACACTGAGATTCAGCAATATCAGTGTGATAATAACCCCGCAATAATGAAAAGAACAACAATAACATATACGTTGCTCTTTTCAAAGCCGTAGAGCTGCGCTTTCCGTGCATCATAATCGCAGTAAAGTTGGCTTAGAAGAGTGCTGATGTTTGGCTCTCTTCACTCCTTTTTACAAAATCTCGTTGTGGTAAAATAGACTGAATTAGGTGGCTGATCTATAAGGAGCCATTACCTTTTTTTAGCTTTGGGCCATTAATGGCAAAATTTGTTCTTTGCATTTATTTAACCCATCCCCAAGAACAAGTGGGCAACAGTCATGAAGTGTCAGCACCTTGGTCAATGGATTTGGCTGGAGTTACATGTGACCTTATCGTATTTTGAATGCAGGGGGAATTGGAGCAATTGGGGAGAAAAAAAAGAAGGATTTGAAGATATTTTCAAAAATATGTTCTATGCATGCCCACTAGTTGAAGCAAGGCATTCTGATAAATATTGCGTTTGTGGAATAAAAATTAATCCACCCGTTTTTAGCCATCTCTGGGGGCGGCCATTTTGTCACTTCTGTCGACTGAAAATGACACAACTGCTCACGGCTCAGGTAACGACAAATCACGGCTGACCTGTTTTCTGAAGTTGAGCCGTGATTGGTCATTATCTGAGCCCTGTACGTACCTCCAATTTTGGAAGCTTTTTTAATTTTCGCGATGTTTGTAACGCGGAAACACCATTCATGTAAAAATAAGAAAATGGGGAAAAAATTGAAAAAAAGTGTTTTTCACATGACAGCGATGATGATATACTGTACATGTATAGTATATATACACGTGTATGTGTACACACACACACACTGTTGGGCCAGGACCCGAAGGGAGCCATTTTCGACAGTTGGCGTGAGAATGTTTTCACATACTGTAGTACAAGAAGGCACACTCAATTAGTGCTGTATTTACTGCTTTTCATTGGATTATTTTATATTTATGGCCTTAGTGTTTTCCATAAAAATATTTACTGTAATTATGACTTAAATAATGCATTAGCGTAGGTTACTGATGTTTCATGCATGTTTGTGAGTAATTTCCAGTTATGCCACCACCATGCGAGCGGAGCGGTCACATTTTTCATGTGTGTTCCAGGTCAGACTCGCTTTTTTATTTGGAAAATAACAGTATTTTGACAAGTATGCGTCAGGAATGTTATTACATGGTGTGTAAACACAAGTTCCAGCACCATTTACTGTAAACAGCCTCTCATCTAAAAAAATGACGTTTTTACTGCATAATATTCCAGACTATTAAACCTGTTACTCTCTGCAAGCTTTGTTTCCAAAAAAAAAGAGATCAGTGCCAAGCTATTCATTTTTGCACATGCAGATGTCATGTTCCTCATAATTTTCTCTTTTTTTCTTTTTTCCAAAGAAAAGTACTTCAAACATGTAAACGTGTGAAATGAAAACATGATATACTGTACATGTTTTCAAAAACTATTCATAAACAATACATTTTCTTTATTGTGCTTAACGTCAATTAAAGTGGGTCAAGCCAACGATGCTCTGCAAGGGCAAAAAAAAAAAAAACACAAATAAAAATATTATATAAATATAGATAGATATCGCCTACAGAATATAAATATTAACAAAACACACATGTATAAGACACTGTTTTAATTAGCATAGACATATAGCATTCAAACATTTCACAAGGATGCAATGCTGTTTTTTAAAGACTATAACTTTGTAAAACTTGCTGCACTGGTTTTAGTTACAAAAAGTGTGTGGCTGTATAACGGTCAAATTTTAAAAAAGCTGCAAAAACAACTATAAGTAAAAAACCGTGTCCTTTTGAGGCTAGTTGGGGGTAGCAACATATTAGCAGTAGGCTAATAAATAGCATATAGCCTACAGGTCACTTTATCATTATATGAAGCACAATTAGGTTAACGTCATTCATATCTGCATACCTTTTATTTTTCCCTCCTTTCTCCTCCTCCTGACTTGGGCACCTGATGGGTTTTAGAGCATTTCTCCATGGGTGTAACAGTCATCATCACCTTTTCCATCAATGAGTGACAATTATCAAGGTCCCTCTGACGTAATGTAAACAGACTCACATCAATGGGAGCGAGCAGATTTCTGTTTTTTTTTTTTTCCCTCCCCACAATTGCCATAGTAAATTAAAACTAGCTATGAATCTCTGTTTGTTTTATGAGTGCTTATGAAATGCAATTTCCAGAGCTGTGCACTTGACCCTTTTTTGCGCGTCCGGCCGCGACCCTCCACCCTTGACCTGGGTACCCTTCCGGCCTCGACCCCCCGGCCATATTCATGTGCATGATGCCCCCGCGGGAGAGATGCTAACGGAAGGGGTATATTTAAAGACAATTAGCTGGCTAACTTACTATTCAAACCCGCTGTGGACACGCTTCAAAAGCGCCACTTACTCACGTACTTACCCAGCTGCGTGTACTAACTTCCATTGCGAGCCCTGGGGTTAGTCTGTCAGCAAGTCATTTTGCCAACCAGCCAGTGACTAGCCTTTCACCTTTCTCCCTGGTCTTACTTAAACATAAATCAATGATTAGCGCAAAACTGTCACTCAATAATACAACGCACTGTCAAGCTTAAGTACGACTGGACGAGAGGTCCGTTGTAGAGGAGAAAAAAAGGGACGCTGCGTTAGGACGGGTCTGTGGAGTCCCGGAACATCAAAGGCACACCAAGTGTCAGCCTGCGGTTTACCACTGATGTCAGTATGTTGCCTCCCTAACCATAACATTCTGATGTGGTTCCTCATGTTTCTTCCGTCCTGTCCTCTAAAACGTGGACGCCGGGCTTTGTCGGAGTGCTTTTGTTGTCCCAGAAGAGTCCAATGACTCTTCATGTCACGTCTCCAGAGTTCTGTGCGCCCCTGCACAAGTACTGGAAATTGCCGCACAGTAAATGTTTGATGATGTTAGCTTTAAATAAAGAAATTGAATAATCAATTTCTTATATCAAAACATGCACAAGGGCCTGTTATTTACAGAAAATGTGAAAGCATAAGATTGCGTTGCATCTCCCTCTCTCACCTCCCTCCCTTTCTATCTCTCTCTCTCTCTCTCTCACTCGTAATGCATGCACGCACACACGCACACATATGCATTCAACTTTGAGTGTAAAAATATGCTCCTTGTCCCACAACGGACCACCTGCATTCACCCGTTTGATTGAGGCCGACTGGGTTTCACTTCACCGTGAATACTAAGGCAAATTTTTGGACAATTTAGACATCCACCGGGAACCCACGACAATCATGACCTGTAATGTTTGCCCATACCGTCCCCCTGCGTTGTCTCACTCACAACCGCCCTCATTTGTCCTTGGTGGCCCCGAAACGGGGCTCGATTCAAGTTACAGAATTTTAAAGTTTGACTTTAGTGGACTCTTTTGGGTTAAAGCTCAACTGTTTTGTCAGTATGTTGGGCAATATACTGAACCCCCATTTCCCCCCAATGCTGCGTTAATGAAGAGAATGAAGCGGCAGTGTGAAAGTATCTAGAGTTTGAGTCCTCTCAAGGAAGAAAAGCGCCACACATGTAAAATCCTTCATTTACTATTTCAACGTTGATTCTTAACAAGTGACCCCCTGTCACTTTGACCATGTTTGCACTTGTTGACCACTCTGTCCCAGTCGGGATGAATTTTGGCCATTGTTAGTTAGCTTTCCTCTTGTTCTCTTTTGACACTCTCAAGAGTTCCTCATCAACTGTTAATTGGCAAGTGTATAAAGTCTGGAAAAATGTCATCCAGCCCCAATCTTTGTCATGTCATGTCATCTTCCAAACCGCTTATCCTATACAGGGTCGCGGGGAGTTGCTGGAGCCTATCCCAGCAGTCAATGGGCGAAGGCAGACTACACCCCGAACTGGTCGCCAGCCAGTCGCAGGGCACACATAGACACTGTCACTGAGCGGGAATCGATCCCACGCTGCCCGCACACAACTCAGGCGTGTGTACCACTACACTATCAGTGGACATCCCAATCTTTGTGAAAAGTGATAACAAATCAAATAAAATGGAACCAAGTCAAAGTGGAAGATTGAACTTCAGACTTTGGAAAAATAAGAACAATGGTTTTGTGACCCAAAAGTACTCCTTACACTTAGAATCGTGAATTCTTAAAGTAAGTTCACATTCAAAAGTTCAGAGCAATATTTTTCATGAAGCACATTTTTAACTCTTTCCATTGACGGCTATCAAAGATCCATTTTTGCTCATTCACTCCCAATGACACCTATATACGTCAAAATTCCATTTTAACTGGACTGGAAGTGAATCAGTTTTAATAAATATGCAGTAAAGTGAGAGATTAAAAATTAGATTAACGCGATTAAAAAACATAACACTTTAAATGGGACTGTAATTAATTGATCGCAATTAATGCACTATTTTAACACCCCTATTTGTATGTACACGGGATATTGGCAACTCATGTATTTCACCGCACAAAATAAATTACACTTATTTTTAGCATCTAGCATTGCTGTTAATGTTATTTTATAAGGCTTTGTCCTCTTTTTCTCAAGCAAACCAGATCACAGTGGCGTGCTCTTCCGTGATACATCTGGTTGCAACCATCTTGATGTGGATACTGTTGAAAATTACCGATACTAATCAATTGAAACATCTAAAGATGAGAACATTGAGAGAACTGGAACATTAAATAAAACTGATTTGAAACCATATGAAAACATTGGCTAACCGGCTCATTTGGAGAAGGTGCCTGTGGACCAGATGAACTGCATCATTAGGCCTAGATAGACCAATCCGCCGGCGCTTCACGCTGGCAAAGCGCACCGCAACGACAGACAGCGACGCTGACCATTAAAGTACCTTCTGCGCATGCGACACGGTATTGTGAAATACTTAAATTGTCAACCCTCGCTCTTGTACTTGTAAGAACATTAATGCAGCGAAGGCGTGCGTGCTCACTGTTTATCCGCATTTGTCACTTCCCGTTGGTGCTCAGAGCGCTGATTTGCGAGCTAACAGCCAATAAGAGTGACCAAATGTCACGACTCACAATACCGATTCATCATGCTGAAACGGCCACCAGACGGGCTCCGACGCTAATCGGACGGCGCAATCAGACGCCATGACGCTTCACGACCTCGGACATCGGATTGGTGCATGTATCTAGGCCTAGAAGATCCTTGAATATAATTTCAGAGACATCAAACAGGACAACTTTTCGCCTTCATTTCCGACAAGGAGTACTCCAATGGACTCAATGCCCGGCAGCTTGTTACGTATTTCCGGTGGGAAGATTCTGAAGCGTACGAGCTTCCGGTTTGTATTTATTTATTTATTCCAAACTACCGGGACGCTATCTGAAGGAAAAATAACCTCATCCTTGAAAATTTTGTGAACATGGGTTTTTGTAATAGGTATATTCTACAGCTCGGAGCTGGTGCTTTTCAAGGTGGAAATGTCGAAGTTGTGACTTTTTTTTTTTTTTTTTTTTTTTTTTAAAGGCGTAGCAATCGCTCCTCCAGCCAACCCTGGTGTGTCGGCCATTATGTTCAGCTTTTCATTTCAAAACGTTTACCAGTGAACCAGGGAACTCCAAAGGAGATAGAAAGTTTATACAATCAGCGAGACAGTTTAACTATTGTATCATCGAATTGACGAAGGTAGTCTGTCCGTCTTTATCTTTTTCAACGCCCGGCTTCCCGACGATTCATGACGCTGCGCTGCGCTCTCTCTCACTCCCTCTCTCCCCCACTGTCCGTGAGATTGCTAGAAACTATAGCGAGACCGGGAGGCCACAAAGCTTTGTGGGAACATTTATCATCACCCTGCAGTTAGTAGTATATGTTTGTCATTAGCATTTTATTATTGACTGTCTTTTATGTTTTTAGAAGCTCAAATTTGTTGCATCTGCTCCATAAAATCTGGCAATAAAGGCTTTCTATTCTATTTTGTGTCGAAATAAACCATGCAAATCTAGGATCACACGGACCTGCGTGTACCGTGGCACAGCAAATGGCTCATTAAATGAGATATGGTGCTTTGGTCGCTTTGCCAACACTTGGATAACTGGAGCAAATAATACAGTAATACGCCATTTATGGTAGGCTAACTTGCAAGAGATTGTGAGAAGAGTTTGATGCTGTCCCTATGCGTTACAACCGGAAGTTGGCATGCACGCACTCACTCACACAGACACAACCTCACTGCTACATGCTTATTAACGTACAAATATTTATTCGTTATATATTTCAACAACTACACACACATTGAACACTACAACAAAAGCACAGCAAAGCTGTTTTTGTGTCACGTGACCAGACCTCAAACTGCATTGTGTGCTCAGTATTCCACACCCCAGGGAAAGTTGCGTGTGTGGTACAATGGTGGTACTAGCTTGGATGGCGCCATGTGTGTGTACAAACTTAGGAAAGTTGTCATTTGATTTGAAGAGAGCTGCTGTTGTTGTTGTCCAGCAAACTTTATAGCACCTTGACGAAAAGAGAAAAAGAGCATGCTAATTTGGTCAGCTTGCTTTAGGGCGGGAACAAATCCTCAAGTAATTCGGGTACCTTGATTTTAAAAAATGTTTTCTACCTCCTTATTCCTGCTTATTTTTGTACAACAAAAAGTCAAGCTAACTACAGCAACAATTGTTTATGGAATGCTTGATAGTACCACACCGCCAACGTGGTAAAAAGGACAACTTCAAAATAAACCTTACCTTTCCAAATATATGGACAGCGATGCCTCGGCACACTTTTATTTTGAAGTTGTTCCCGGGAGCGAGTCGCGGCGTAATGGCTGACTTGATTTGTCTATCAAAATGTTCGCGGGCGGCCGCTTGCCAACACAAACTGTTGCTACCGACTTCAACAACACAACAACGTTCTGAAATAATGTTTAATCGCCAATTAAAGGCGCTAAAGAATGACTTAATTGCGCTGACACTTTATTGTATGGTGCCTGCTGCCAGCGTTTAGCGGTGGCTCCAGTGCTAGCAAGCGCTAGCAGTGCTAGCCGTGCTCAATTGCTCCATAGAAACTGACGAGAGTCCTCTGATTATTTTTCAAAGGCAGACATAAATGACTTTGATATCGACAGCTTGACACAGTTGCGGTTTCCAACTGATCGGCAAACAATAGGCTTAATTTAGCAGCCAGATGGCCAGTCTGCGCCTGATATTGGGGCACAGCTCATTAATACTGGGACACGTGCCCCAGTAAATGGGGTCTGGCGATGCCCCTGGTTATGTATATGTGATATGTATGTGTTAATTTTGGGTGTAATTCCACTGGTGTCCTGCAATTTCACATGTATGTCTTTGGGCATGATTATTGATGTACTGTATCATGTGAGATTATAAGTGTGTCAAAACTTGATGATTACAGTGTACATTGCAATACTGTTTGCACAATATGCTTGTCTCATTGACTGCTATGGCTCTGAATATATTAATATTAATATATTTTTAAACGTCTTTGTGTTATTTTAAGGGGAAGTCAACCCAAAAATATTTTTTCAAGAAAATATTCTACGTGGGCCCACTAGTTGAAACAAGCCGTCTTGATAAATATTGCATTTGTGGAACAAGAGTTAATCCACCTGATTGGTCATTATCTAAGCCCTGAGCATCTGCGATATCATTTTCAGTTGACAGAAGTGACAACATGGCCGCCCCCTGATGTGGCAAAAAACGGGTGGATTTTGCTGCAAAACTCATATTCCACAAATGCAATATTAATCTTGGATGCCGTGTTTCAACTAGCTGGGAACCTATTCTTGAAAAAAATATGTTTGGGTTGACTTGCGCTTTAAAGACCTTAAAAACACAAGTGCCATTCATGCTATTAAAAACATACCTATAGGAGGTCTTTAAGTCTTTAAGCCACACGATGGGGTGTGGTATTTTGAAGTACCTGGAGCAAATTTACGCCGAGAGCTTTGCAACAAATGTACTAACAAGAGGCCACAGTGTTGCCCATACTGCAGTCTAGTTAGGACTGAATCAACAGTGCTTCTGCTGGTGGCAGCCAAATATTGCACTCAGTTTTGACTTAATTACTTCAAGATTGAATTATTATCATCAATTTGGCACAATACATCAATCTTTATTGATCAATTATTATGCCCATGTCTAGTACTAGACATAATTGTTGAAACTATATCAAAATGATTCTCAGTAGCAAAATGTGACTGATTTATTCAGTGTGTTTAACGTGATTGTTTGCTTCTTGCCTGTTTCCTAATTGCATTTCCTGTTTTGTTTTCAGATTTCCACAGCCAAGGAAGGACGAGAGGCAAACCAAAAATGACTTGCTGTTGTCAGCATGTGCCAGAATTGCAATGAAGACTTGACGTGTGACCACTCATGTTTGGCACGCTGAACATCCCCTGAAGAGGCCCGTGACAGCAGTTTGCCCGACTTGCCCTGCATGTGTGGACACACATATACTTATACAGTACATATATTTATATATGTGCTACAATTATATCAACACACACGCACTGTGCTGAATTCAAAGCACTCTGGAGCTGAGGAATTAAAACCAAGAGTATGGTCCAACGGTCCACATCAGTCCGCCTGCTGGGAGCCCTCTTGGGTAAGATGTATGAGAAACTCCTAATAAGATTAGCTTGTGTTTTGACAAAAATGAGAAACATGTTTGATGCTGGAGAGGGATACTGTATAAGATGTTATGGGATTTAGTGACAGCAGAAGCTGACAAAGGCTACATCGCAGTAGGGGAAGGGTTGTTTATGATCCACTGTCAAATTAACCTCGTCTGAAAGTCATACAATTACAATTCAATTTAGAATTTACTTGTCAGCGAGCATGACATACAAAAGCAAATCTTTGTGTGACCACAACTCAGGAAGCATGAAAGTATATTTCTTGGCACGGATTGCTTTTTCTTTGGCTTTTTACCTGCATTTACTCCAATCCCCCGTGATGGACGATAATCTGCAAGACATTCACAAATGTGCAAAAACTCGGCATGGTTTTCTATTTCTTTGGGTTTTTGTTTGTGGGTGACACTTTTTCTAAAAGAACACCAAACTCCAACTGTGGAGTCTAATAGAAACAAAATGTAAAATGAGGAATAGTATTCACCGGAAGTTACATGATGGTGTGAACTGAAGCTTGGTTCTGTGGCACTAAAATATTTTAAAATTAAAATTTCAAAAAATAGTCTTCCTTTATACATGGTGTTAAAAAAAAAAAAAAAGACACTATTTGAAATTTAAATGTCCATGTCCTATGCAAACAAGAGATGGTTCTATTGAATTGCTCCATTTTGAACACGGGGAGCAGTTTCGATTTGGCATCAAATGCTTTCAAAGTCCTCGTACTGTATGTCTTCAAAGAGCAACCTTGCTGTTGCGACAGCCATATGTTTGAAATCATATCCGACATATTCTTTATGTTAACAAAGCTATGCTTACAAGAAGCTGTATCGAGCAAAGAGACTGTTTTTTTTCTGTAGATCAAATTTTCTATAAGTGACGTTGGCTTCCAAATTTTAATCACTCCCACATGTCAAGTACTGTATATATTTGGGAAAATCTGAGTACAGCAATTTAATGTCGCGGTTTATCAGCTGGCTGGTGTGGCTCGGCCTTGTGTCCATAACATATCATGTTTGAACACTTTGGAGTGCGTTTGAGGACCCCTTCCTTGCCTGAGAGATTCACAGGGGGTCAATGTTGAGGTTAAGATTGTTTTTAATGAACACCTAAGATTTGAAATGCATAACATCATGTCACTATACGGCGTTAGAAAACATCTCAGTGCTCTGTTTTGAGATTCATTGCAGGCAAACAAACCGATATACCGTAGAAAGGCTTGTTCCTTAGTTGTTGTTGTTTTCTTTGTCTTTCCAGAGATCTGCCATTAGACTGGATTTGAGAAGTCATGACAAACTTTCACAATGGATAGTCCACACACCAACTCTAGATCCCACACAGGGAGTTCCACTGAGAAGAACTCTTTTATATCCCTCTCAGGCTCAAATTAAGTTTTAGTAATATTTTAATAGTACTTCTGAGTTAAAAAAGCAAAAAAAAAGGCTCACCTAATGAGAATGTTTATTAATTAAGGGATTAGCAATTAGTTGTTGCGAATCTGCAACACCTGCCAGGAGAGGGATATTTCCGGGGGTTTCATGTAGAATCCACGCATCTTGTCTTCTAATGGTTGCATATCCATGCTGTTCTCCTGTCCTCAGTTAAGACTTGTATATCATCCAGTTAGTTAACTTATATGACATAATTGTTGGCATACTGTGGAAGGCATTAGTTCAAGAAAAAGTCAACCCAAAAATGTTCTTTTCAATAATCTGTTCGATGCAGTCTCACTAGTCGAAACACAACATTCTGATTAGTATTGCGTTCGTGGAATATGAGTTAAGCAGGAAAAGTCACCTATTTTAGTCCATGTCAGAGGGCGGCCATTTCGTCACTTTCTGTCGTCAAAAAATGACATCACAGTTGCTCAGGGCTAAAGATAACGACGAATCATGGCTCAGTTTCACAAAACAAGTGAGCTGTGATTGGTTATTACCTGAGCTCTGAGCAACTGTGAGGTCATTTTCAGTCATGCCATGTTTAGACGCATAGAACATATTATTGCAAAGAATTTTGGGGGGTTGACTTCCCCTTCAATAAACAAAAGCTGAAAATGTTGAGCTGAAATATTTACCGTCTTTGTCTTTGACTTTGTCGTCACGCGGCATGAGAAGGCACCCTTAGTTAGCGGTGTACTTTGTGTTTTTCCATTGGATTCTAGATTTATTTGTGCCCTAGACGTGTTTTTTCATATGGATATTTAATGCAACTGTTACTACAGTGTTAGCGTTTTATTCTAAATGAGCTATCGCTTGTGCTTGAAATCTTTCACAACTGGGCTTTCATGGGTTACGTAGCCCACGTGAGGTGCTCTGAGGGGACATTGTAAATAATTGACGTCACAAAGATACTCTGAAGACTTGTAAATTGAAAAAAAAAAAACTGTCATTTTGCGCAGAAAGAGCTCTTTCATATTCTTTGTTTCGCTGAACTTGTGGAATAAGATAAATTTGAGCAAGCCAAGCGCTTGTACAGAGATCGTCATGCTCACGAGATGCTCACATGCAAACACATGATTTCTAGTAAAGTTTTCAATCAGCAGCTGGTTTGCTGTACAACTGAACAAAAACACACCGCACCGAATTTGCACACCTATGTGCAGTCCAAGATGACAGGCAAAAGTTCTCCTTTACACAGATAAAACAAACGCTAATATTTTCATTAAAGTGACTAGAAAAGCTACGCACGTCGTTGGCGGGCGACAAGCCGAGCCTTACATCCTACACTTCGACTGCAGGCAAAAAAAAAAAATCTTCGACTGCAGGCTGCTATGCTAATGAGAAACTTGAGTTGCTAGCATTCAATTGTCAGGAAATGACAGCAAAGAGAAGGATGAGAGGTTTCAAGTCAACCGTGGACCATAACAGCATACCCTTTTGTGACCACTGAAAAGGGGGGGGGGGTGTAGAACAAGGTGCTATTTGGCAGACGGGATTGAATTTGCTAAATGCTAATAGCTGCGCTATCTTTGTAGTTCGACACAACACCAGAGTAGCGTTCTGCTGATAATAAAGGAAAACTTGGGCTTGTTCACTTCATCAGCCGGTATAAAGAAGTTTCCCTTTGTCGCTTAATTACTATTACCCGCTTATAAAAGACCACTTTTGTCTCCTGTAAGGTCTTGAAAGGATACACTCCGCAAGGGGCTTTGTATCATCACACTTTACAACCAAATACAATTGGTTCCACTCGACATTGGCTCCATTTCTCTTTTGTATGGTTTGTATGTTACTTGTCCCTGCTCACTGACAACAATCCCGAGTCTTCTACTTTGTGAGGAACATAATGTTATTTATTCACATTTGTGGCTTTATGGTCTCTCTCATCCTGACTATTGAACAATTTGAATTGTGGACACTGAATAACGATTTCCAGTAACTCTTATATTTGGCAAAAACTTTATCAAGTACAACCATTTCATTCATTCCTGTACAGTTGTGTTAAAAATAATAGCGTTTATTTTAAAAGAAACATTTTCACTAGAGAGGTGAGTAATAGAGAAGAGTCCAATTGTGCCAGGCTGGAATAACTGTTAACAAGTGCCGTTAGGTTGCTTGACTTCATGCAACACAGAGGTGAAGCAGTTCTCAGAAACAGTGGTTACAGGTAAAAAGAGGCATGAGAAATCATCTCAACACTTAAAAAGTGTAAGGGAGGGAAACATTGGAAATGAATATGTCCAGCAATCTGTGTGCAAAATGTGTACACTCTACAGCATTTTTTTTTTTTTGTTAGCATAAACTTGACTTGAAAAATCTTGTGTACCAGGGATGTCGCGACACCGTGGATAGATGGCTATCGTGCCGTCATAAATCTGTCTAGCTCCAGTTTCACCCCGCCAGCATTTTATTTGATATTCTAAAATATATTTATAAATTATCTTTCAGACCCATCGGTCCAGCCACGCTTCAGCCTCCAGGAGGAAAAAAAATCCTGGAGCCGTAACTATTCTGGACACTGCCAAGAATTTCAATTTATGCACATGTCTAGTTCAGTGGCACAGTACATTATAGAATTATAACCATAAAAATCCACCTTGGTTTCATTAGACCATAACACATTTCCAAAGTCCGGTTGCATTGTTTTTCTACAATTAAATCATCACGGTTGTCTCTCAGAATCATGTCACGCTACAATCGTTGTGTCCTCTTATAAGTACAAGGGCGAAAGAAAGAGAAACACATTGTTGCTAGCACATGCAAGCTGGGGATGTCTGCCATTGGGAATAAACATCAAAATGCATGATTCCGTGTGAATCAATTGAACTCAAATTAAGTAGCAAGTCTCCATGCAGGCTCGATATAGCTCAGACTCTAAATAAACATCACCAGATTGCGGAACGTGTTAAAGCGTTCAGTGCTGGGCTCTTGCAATTTTCAAGCCGTAGGGCAGACTTTCCCCCTCTGCCATGACTGACGTGTGATTGACGTGTAGTCCAAATCTCTGGCGTTCAAAGCGCGGCAACAAAAGAAATGAGTGAGAAACACTGCCCGGGGCAGTTCACGGTGAGGCAAACTGAGAAGCGAGCAGGTGAGGTTACACATCACTGCCATGCAGTGCTGCAACACTTTTGTAGTTAAAGCTCGACTAAGACATATGGCTATGATCCCAGACGTTTCTTTTCTATGCAATATTAAGAAATGTAAGGATTTAAAAACCAGGGATTCATACATATTGATGTCAGGAAAAGACATTCCTTGCCTTAATGGCGTCTCATATTACGGAATCTCTCAACATTTCGTTGCATTCGTGTTTGCTGGCAGCCGCTAGCTTCAAGTGGAAGTCAACCCCCAAATATTTTTTTCAAGAATATGTTCTATGCAAGCCCACTAGTTGAAACAAGGCATTCTGATAAATATTGCGTATGTGGAATATGAATTAATCCACCCGTTTTTAACCATCTCTGGGGGGCAGCCATTTTGTCACTTCTGTCGACTGAAAATGACATCACAGTTGCTCAGGTAACGACCCATCACGGCTCACATGTTTTCTGAAGCTGAGCCCTGATTGGTTGTTACCTGAGCATCTCTGATGTCATTTTCAGTCGACAGAAGTGATAAAATGGCCGCCCCCTGAGATGGCTAAAAACGAGTTGATTTTTGCTGCTTAGCTCATATTCCACAAACACAATATTGATCAAAATGCCACGTTTCAACAAGTGGGCCTGCATAGAACATATTCTTGAAAAAAATACAGTATGTTTGGGTTGACTTCTATATGTCATTACAGCTGTACATGACGTGCTATTTTAAAAATATTTATTTTTAATGAGATAAGAGAATTGCTCTACGAATGTTCTGAACTCTTGTTTCATCGCCAGTGTCGTATCAAGCGGCATAATGTTACCCAAAAGAGTTGTCATAGCGGTGCTAGAGATACTGTATGATTCTTGCTTAGAGAGTTTTGTCATATTTAAAGCTGCTTATGAAGTCTGCTATTTACTGTCAAGCATTTGTATGGTTGTGGGTGGTCTGTTATGTAGCATAGCAAGAGGGCCAGAGTTGCTTGTAATTGTGAACTCAGACTTCCACATCTGTTTTTGACATGCATCAGTAAAACTATTCCCCCCCCCCTCGTCTTCCTTGAAGCAGAGAATAATGTCTATTGGGATTCGTGATGCTCCTGTAAGATGTGCAATTTTGGAAGACTGAATTGTAATTTGTGCCAGCGGGACTATTTATTCATTTTTTAACCATGCTTTCGTTGTATTGAGAGCCACTGAACTTTTGTAGACACCCACAAAGATGCATTTTGGGGCGAATCCTGTAGCATTTGTGTGGCCATCCAATCCTTTCAAAGTGTCTGCGAGCAGCTATGATTTTGTGTCCAATAGAGCTTTCACTCTAAGTACTGACATGGAAAACATCCACCAAGCCACAATTTTAGGCCTCATTCATGAACGATTTGTTCAAATCAACGATTCTTTCTGGCTGAACGCAATGAATGGAATCACTTCATGACCTGATTTGTTCCTTTCTCAGTTCATTTGAATTTAGCCGAACGCATGCCGTCGACTCCTCAACTGCGACAAGCAGGATGGCGATGGTGGTGGAGCGAGGCTGGCTTTGAGGGTCTCTCTATGACGGCTGTCAAAAATATATCTACGTGAATCAGGAATCTCCATTGGCAAAAATATTTGAGCCAGCAGACTGCAGCTTGGTGGACCCACTCACTTAGCGGCAGCCATCTTGAAAAATGTATCACTGATTTCATCAAATTGAAAATGTCTTACTACATGTCTGAAGTGTCTTAGTGCACCTTTGCAAATGGTTATCTAGGCAGTGCTTACACAATGCCAATGGGACGATGCATTTTGGGGTCACTGACTATTTACAGCAGGCGTGTCCAAAGTCCGGCCCGGGGGCCAAATGCAGCCCGTGTTCGAATTTCCACCGGCCCGCAGCCCTTGGCATAAATTTGATAATGTGTGGCCTGTCAGTACTATTGACTGCAGTAGAAAATACAGAAAAAAAAAGATATTTTATATTTCACCAGAAGATTGTAGCAGACCTGTGGCCACGCTCTTGGATGCTTTCGGAAAAACCTCCAAACACCCCTAACTGAATGACCTTTGTGTGGCCCTTTCCAGGCATTTCTAAAATAGATAGTGTAGCCAAGAAGTGGAGAAGTGGATGTGGGAATATTTTTTCACTCAAATACAAAACAACTGTCTAGTTCACTGAGACGTGGGCTGTTTTCAAGAAATTTCATGTCAAGAGTCACTAGTACCTGACGAAACATGCAAACTACTTTGTACGACAAAGTGACTGGTCACGAACGCTGTAAAAAATTAAAGCTGAACCGCTTATCCTCACAAGGGTCGCGGGCGTGCTGGAGCGTATCTCGGCTGTATTCGGGCAGTAGCCGCAGTGAACTGTCTAATTTATTATTATTTTTTCTTGGTACTATTCTTTGTGAATCTCACATTGGTGAAAATTTGGAAATGGAAATATTAGCGCGGAAGTCATATTTTTTTCAAGAATACAGTATGTTCTCAGCAGGCCCACTAGTTGAAACACGCCATACTGATTAATTTTGCATTTGTGCAATATAAATTAAGCAGCAAAATGCACTCGTTTTTAGCCATCTGTGGGGGCGGCCATTTTGTCTTGTGTTGACTGAAAATGACGTCACAACTGCTCACAACGACCAATCACGGCTGACCTGTTTTCTGAATCTGAGCCATGATTGGACAAAATGGCCGACCCCAGAGATGGCTAAAAACGAGTGGATTAACACTAACACTCACTAACCTATTCCACAAACGCAATATTTATCAGAATGCCCTGTCTCAACTAGTGGGCTTGCATAGGACATAGTCTTAAAAAAAAAATTTTCGTTGACTTCCCTTCCCCTGAAACAAAACCGTATAACTCAAAGGACAGTATTGAGGTGTATGACTCAACCGCATTGTTCACAGGGACGAGCAAGCGGGTTCATGATGAGGAAATGACTTACTCCCAAATCACTTCAGTATGCTTGTTTTTTCCAGAACCATATATGGAACTCTTTACATAAATCAATGCCCAAAAGTACCTCTCCGGGCTCTACTTTAATGTTGCGCTCCTTGTGTTTTTTTTTTTAGCAGACACGCGCAAGCAGGCATCGCGTGGTGGACCGCCACAGGCGGATGATGTAAAGCTGGCTAGGGAGATCACAGATCTGACAAACTAGCAATTGGAGACTGCCTTAACTGCAATTGTTTGTGTCTGTGTTAACGTCCTTATAACTTCATTAAATAAATGTAATGCGCCACGCCGTTCACTCAAACGGCTTGGTCTGACACACCTGTGCAGTGTGCTTACTGCAACGTAAGTGTTGCTGTGTTCCATTTTCATTGGCGTCACAAACCCCCCCCCAGAAAATCAAGTATGTATGCTCTGCACTGATAGCACATGTTTTGGTTTTGACAAAAAGTCAGCCTCATTAAAATCATTTGAGAATTCAACAAGCTGTGGCTTCTTTTCAATGCACAAGCATTGCCTTTGCTTTGGAAACGCCACCACCAACAGCGGACTAGCCTTAGCCTCTGGCTTTGTTGCGCTCCGCTCAATAGTTGGAAATGTTTGATCGCCACAAAGAGTTTCACAGTGGGCAGTGGTCGCTGTCTGCAGGGCTTGTACCAGACATGCAAGTTTGGTCGCTGTAGTTTTTCAGTAATCAGTCTTATAAGATATTTCTTTATTTATTCAAATCCATATAGGACATTTACAAACAGCTGCTTTTATTTGAGTAAAGTAATGATCCACATGTCCCCCTATTTTCTGACATGTTACAGACCAAACCATTAAGTGAATCATAATTTCTTTGTCAGTTAGAAGCAATGTCTTGATTTTTGAATAATAAAGACAGATGTTTAACAAATGTTTTTTTTTAATCTGATTAATCAATCAATATGAAAAAAATCAAATATGAAAGAAAAATCGGTAGGCGTAGCTGTGTAGCATAAAAATTAATCAAAAATTTTACACAGAATCCATGTGATCGGTATCAGTATCGGCTGATCACATTCATGTATGCTCGGCTCGGTATCGGAATCGGCAGCATAAAACCCTGATTGAAACGTCCCTAATTTCTACCACCAAAATGATAATGTGCTGGGTGCATGTCAAACGAACGAACAGCATGGCAACAAAAGGTTAACCAACCTCCCCCAAATATCAAGACAGTTTTAATCCCGAGCACAGCTGGAAAATAGAGCCCATAGTGTCAAAAAGGTTTGTGAACCCTGGTATAGAGGGATTTTTCCCCCCCATTCATACAACTCCCACCTTACACTGGCAGTTCTAGACAGTTTTACCTGGAATGTTTGCAGTAAAAAGAGAAGACAATGCCTAGAATGAAATGTTCAAATTAAGGAAACGCAATAATCTTTTAATACAGGCAGTCCTCGAAATACGGCGTTTCGAATTTGGGACGCCCGTGCCTCCTCCTCCTCAGTTTTGTACCCAGCACCATAGTGACTACGTTTACATGCAGTCAATATTCGGGTTAAGGTCAAAATTCCGATTTCTGAAACATTGTGAATATCCCATTCGCATGATTGAGCGGACAGAGTTGCTCCGGCATTTGAACAACCCACTATGTGTACCACGACACACGGCGTCATGACTCAAACGAACGTCATTTCCGCTCGTTACTTTCAACTGTCAATAAAACACTTGATATTCATGTCACTCACCACATGAATGAAGCAGCCGGTTTCCTCCTCACTTCAAAAGTGTGCTTTTGTGCTGCATCTCTGAGCTTGTTTACCTCTGCTTCTGTATTTGCGATGAGTTTCGCGCCAAACAACGCACTTTCGCATACAAGCACTTCCTGTACTACAAAGACCAGCATTCCTTGCGGTTGAGCAATGAGCATGCGCAGAATGTCCCGATCGTGTCCGCGCCGGCAATAGCTTTGCTTTTTCGCCCTCCTCTCCTCTTTCTCCATCCACTTTTCAGCAGTAATGTTAAGTACAGCATCTTATGCTTTTTATTTTAAAATATTTTCGTTTTTTTTATACGAAGTATTTTGACGTAAATTTCGACTTTAACGGTGAAATCCGACATACGCGGAAATTCATGTTACATCGCCAGTGTAGGAACGGAACTCGTTTGTAAAATGAGGACTCCCTGTAATCAGTTCTGCTCTGTTACCTCTAAACTGCGCGTGTGAGTAATTGTGCACTGCTCTGATCCTCTCAATGCAATATTGTAATGAACTGCGTTATGGATGTTTTATTATGTTCTCATGGGGTGGAAAGGTTGTGATAAACATTTCAGAACACGAAGTTCTGTTACTTTGAGTACTTCTATATCCGAGTTCATGAACACAAAACATTGTTCGCGAGAGAGAGCGCCGTTACATCATGTCACTATGCCATACAGGAGCTGTATTTTGTTGTACAAAAAAAAAGCGTGAGTTTACTTTCTAACATTTCTCATGAACCTTGGAAGACGTTATAATGTATTTTTTAAAATACCGTTCAGAATAGACAGGCACACTACCTCGATGTAAACTAGATAGCGCTGCTGCGGCGTCTCACTATAATCCCAACTATCTATAAATACTGCTGCTGACTACATTCCACGTAAATTGTCACACTTGACAGACCATTTGAAAACATTAAATATAGACTACAGCAACCACAAATACTTTCTATCTTACCGGACAGTCTGTGGTCCACCTGGGATGGTCAAAGTTTTTTTTAACTTAATTGGTGCATGGCACGATAGGATGCAACCATTTCTTCTTGAAAGAAGGGTGGATCGGCGTGGGAGAAAATTGTAAACACGCCCTTTATACACACTATGGAGACAAAAGGAACATTTATAATAACATTTTGAATTTAGAAATTGATAGGTTCATTTCCAACAGGTGTGGCATCTGAGGTGGAAAGGCATTTGTTAAAGGTGGCCGCTGCCACCCTGTGAAAACCGCCTATTCCGTCTCACCATATGAACAACTTGAGTATCTTAAAAAAAAATTGTGAAACCTTCATAAGATGGACATGTGGTTTTGATTGAGTGTTTGAATCAGGGGTCACCAATTCCGGTCCTCGAGGGCACCTGTCCTGCAGGTTTTCCATCTCTCCCTGCTGTAACACACCTGTTAAAATGATCAGCTCATCAGCAAGCTCTTGAGAAGCCTGATAATGATCCTGATCATTTTAACAGGTGTGTTACAGCAGGGAGAGATGGAAAACCTGGCCATCGAGGACTGGAGTTGGTGACCCCTGGTTTAAAAGAATGGAAAAATGAAACTGAACCAATTAGACATTTCAAAATAAGACACCAAAAAGAGGGAAGACGCTCAATTTCTTTTGTTACCAGCTTGCAAGGAGAAGCGAAGAGAAAACACACTTTACTGCTGCGCAACAGTCCGCGAAGCAATACTTTTCTCTAAGTTCTAAAAAGGCTTCGCTACCCTTTCTTTTTATTGAGTTTCGGAGTCCCTGATAACATGGGTGTTTCCAACCTAAGGGTGGGGTTCATGAAAGCTTTTGGAAACACGTGAACTTGTAGTTCTATGAGTGTGTTTCTTACTGTGTACATGTGTACAAATATCATATCAGCATTTCGTTAATTCAGCTGTTGAGGAATGATATAAGAACGGTCAACTCCCTCGTGGCGCTCCCCTGCTTTTCCATCTTCACCTCCTCTTCTCACATTTTCTCTTTGCGACAGAAGCACACTTCTTCATTGCAGGGCAATAACATTTCACACAAATATATATTTTGCAAACCATTAATAGCATTGCTTTAATCTAAAACGACTAAACCGCACAACACTATATGAGCATAACGTTATCAAATCACTCAGGATTATATGTTCATTCAACCTCAGTATGATAGGCAAACATGTGGCAGCTCTTTGGTGATTAATAACAAGCAAATGTGGGATAACTATTAAATAATTATTCCTTCACATCTGCATCACAGAGATCTTTGGAAACATCCCATGCACTGCTGGCTGATGGACCCCTTGGAATTGGTCTCCAGAACCAAAAATAACAAATTTAAAAAAAGTGAAGCCGCATAGTACATGTACTCTAAATCTGGGCTGAAAACCTTTGTTCGTTGTGGGCTTACACGTGAATAAAAGATATTGTACATAATTTTCTGAGGAGCTAATGAATTGAGAAGAAGGGGCAATGCAGGTGTGTAAGAAAGAAGTATCCAACCATTATATACTTTGTTTGAACATTGTAATATGGCAAATAAACTCTGACTCAAGTACCGGTACATCTGCCTGCCAGGTAGATTTTGTGCCTCATGAATACACATTAAATACCAAAATTGAAAATCAAACCAACAAAAGAAAGTAGAAGAAGAAGAAAAACCAGAGAGACGGTTCCGAAAAAAGCTCTGCTAGACTTACGACACCTACCGCAGGTAGTCACAGGTCGAGGGAAGCTCTGTGCCAGTTACACTGAAGCAGCTAGCTAGCAACAGCTTTGGCTGGCTGTTAGCGCGCCCAAAACACATTATGGAGTCACTCCTATGTCAGTAATCAACGCCTGCGAGGCGGCGAATAAGTTACGTTTCTGACAAGTATCATACGCGTGATGGAATCATGAGAAAAGACGGAGAATTCATTCTAAATGCTAAGCAGCTAACATATGAGAGCGTTTAACACTGCAATTACGTGCTTGGGTGACCGATTACACTTTTCACAGAAGTCAGGATGGAACCGCGTTAAAGCGGAGGACATTCAACTTTGCAACAGCAAAATAACAGACAATAAATACTTGGATCTGGAAACCGCAAGTGATTTCACTTTAGCCTTTAAGCATGATTCACCTTTTCTCAGAATACATCCTGACATTCTCCAGAGTCCAATATCAGCATGCTTTAGAGCACTCCACATGATGCTCGGAAAAAAAAAAAAAGAAAAGGAAAAAAACTCTGCAATAATATTAAGTTCTCACTTCAAACACTGTGAGAGCCAGGGCAGGCCATTTTTAGCACTGCCGGACTCCTCTTGGTAATTGAACACGCTCCCGCAATTTATGGCTTGTTTGCTGTGGTTCCTTAAAAGCTTCATCCATTCATCTGTTCTCTGTTGCTTATCTTGTTCACAGTCACTGACAAGTTGGATCAATGTAGAAGGAATGGCTTTCTCACCACAACTGAATCTCGAGAGAGTTCGGTTGGAATCGTGACCACCTTTTCTAGATGCTAGTGTTTGAATAGTATGTTCACACATGACTAAACAAATCTCACCAGGAAGGAAAATGAATTCGAAATGGATCAAAAAATTCCAAACAACCTAAAATGGTGCTCATTTGAAACCTCCGTAAGAGATATGATCAATCTTGTCTGCTGTATGAACACATGCGTCGCCAAAGTGACCCGCATGCACAGAAGAGACGACGTCACTCACGACGTATTGTTTATCGGAGTAAATGTGGTCTTGCGTGTCGGGGCATTTCTACAGTGAAGCAATTACGTAGGAGGTAGGAATAAATACAGTATTTGGGGGAAAATATGCGGCGAGGCTTTAATATCTCATTTCGTGGAGACATCACTAACGATGACATCACGTCATCGCCGAAGTCAAGGACTGTATTTTGTTGGCCACCATAACTGCCGTTTTAAATTTGCTTAAAGGTCTTTATGAATATATGTCATGTAGAAACGTGTGAAAGACTGACTTCTTGTAGACTGTGAAATATTTCGAATAAAAATTCAAGCTGTAATTGTTTAGAACTGTTTTGCATAGCCTGCGAGAACTGGGTTAGTGCTCAACTTTAAGATAAATGACCCAAATTTGAAATGTGTGCGTGCGTGCATGTGGGGGTTATAACCTTTAAACTCCCAACTGAACCTCCTACCACCCCTTTGCCACCTCAATTAAACAGTCTAGATGATCCACTGTGTGTGTCCAACTGATTTCAAGATGTAAAAGATGTATCAAAGCAACATTCCATCCATCATTCATGCTCACATTCGCACTGATGGAAATGTGTATTTAATAAACGTCATTATGTGTATTAGCTAATTGCTATTACCCTTGTGCTTGACATTCTTCTGAACACTACCAGGACTTCCTATCCTTGATTTTCGATTTTTTTGTTCATTTTGTCCTCATAGGCCTGTTTCTGTTCATGCCTGTTCTGATGGCACCAACACCGCCAAGCATGTGCACTCCCTTGAGGACGCTTGATGACAGTCTGAGCCACAGGCGACGCTACATGGTAAGAGATCGATGGCATGTTTACGACTGTGCCACATGAACTATTTTCTTGGGAGTTGATGGGAGCCAAACACAAGTGGTCAAGTCATACAAATGTATGATGGATCAACTGACTTCTGTTTTTTTCAATCGTCAATTGTGTGTTGTTTGGTCATTTTATCCAAATTGAAGATTTGCCCTTCAGCTATTTTTGACAACAATCACGGCAAGAATCTTGAGCTCAGTGAATATCAAAAATAGCATTTCTACAATGTGAGCCAACAGATGACTACAGAGGAAGTCCAGTGGCCTGAGAAAACTAAAGATAAAAATTATTCTAAACAGGGTGCCACTTGGTTTCGTGGATTTAGCCAACAGGAGGTGCAGGATGTGAAGTAACGTAGAATATGAGCATGAATTTCATAAACATCTACTAATCATCATGTTTTTGGAAATATTTCACAAAATTACACTGTAAAAAAAAATCGTCAAAAAAGGTACAATACTGGCAGCTGAGGTTACCAGGATTGTATAGTGAAAAAAATTGGAGAAACCGTAAAAAACTAAAACAGCACACTGGTTTGCTAACCCTAAATTTGACTGTAGAGAACAATTTTCTTGACAGAAAATCATGCTTAAAAAAACAAATAATGTTTGATAATACTGTAATTGATAGGGGTGCTCCAATCAATCAGCCACCAATCATGTTTGGCCGATTTTTGTGGAAAAGTACATAAT
Source organism: Filicampus tigris (assembly GCF_054856515.1). Classification (NCBI taxonomy): domain Eukaryota; kingdom Metazoa; phylum Chordata; class Actinopteri; order Syngnathiformes; family Syngnathidae; genus Filicampus; species Filicampus tigris. The sequence goes on along the minus strand of NC_141220.1, from coordinate 23,630,716 downwards.
TGGTGATCGACGACTGATGCCTTAATGACCAATCGATCACCCTCAGTGGCCAATTGTTCTTTACCAATATGTACTCTAACCATTTACAGCATTCACAAACACTTAACAGTGGTGTTATATTTTATTACAGAGAAATCTACACCATGCATGCCACAGTCGGTAATGTCACGTCATTTATTTATATATAATTTTTTTTCATCAGCAACGCTCACCGCATTGTAGATAAAAACCAGGAATTGACCCGGATGTGACTATTTTACACACAACCTAAACTCACGGTTTGTTTAAAAAAAACAACAACAACAACAAAAACAAAAGACAGTGTGACAAAAATGTGAGCATTACATACACTTTTTTGCTGTTTTCCGGCATATATGATAATTTTGTGTTGTAATTTATTGCTTTCACTATCTTTATTGTTGTTGTTGTATTGCTATTTTGTGAATATAAAGTGCTTTGTTACATCTGTAGCTGAAATGTGCCATATATATAAAGTTGTACTGTGCTGTCTTATATAAAAATGACACATTCAACTAATGGTAACACAAACACACATACTGTACACATGACAACGATTAACATCCTTATAACTGTGTTAACCCGCAAACGACTGGAAGCCATGCGGTCAAGACACATGCTATGAAATGACGACAAAAGTCTGTCAGAAAGAAATTGTTACCATTTCATGTAAGTTGTAAATGTAGGTCTGTGCTTCTGAAAGTGTTTGGGCCAGCAGAGGAGGCCTTGAAAGCCCTGACAGCATGCAACATATTATGGGTGAATGAGCTCAGCTTATGCTGAAACTAACTTCATTTCTTCGTTCTTCGTACCTGAGCACACGCAGTTGTCATATTTTTTTTTACTCGAAACACCATCATAATGGATTTGAAAAAACAAAAAAGGATGCACTTTAACTGCAGACCTTCAGCTTCAATTTCTGGGTATTTACATCGAAATCAGGTAAACACTGGAAGAATTTATAACAATTTATGTAGATGCTTCCCAGTTTTTAACGACGGGGACTATATATATATATATATATATATATATATATATATATATATGTATGTATGTATGTATGTATGTATATATGTATACATATATATATATATATATATATATATATATATATATACATACATGCACACGCACACACACACCCACACACACACAGAACTGGGCATTTTACTACAAATTGAGCGTCCGTTATTCATCATCCGTCTGCAGCATTCCATCGGCTGTCATTCGCCTTTTTTCTATAGTACCCGTCTATAGGCTGGTCTGCCTGGCCCCACCAGCTTCCAGCTATATGAATATAATAATATATAATCATTTTATAATCTTAGACCAAATTCAAAACTCCTTTGAATAAATTGTGCCTTACGACACTGCTGTTCTTAAACTTGCTCAATTCAGTTAGACCAGTTACAGTATTAGTTCTTATGTTGACAGCGGTTGGGACAGAAAATGGAGAACATATGACCATGTTTTCCGTAATTCCCAATGTGGTCTGAATGACAACTTACTTAATTACAGTGATATCTAGACATTTGCTCGGGGTATGCCCCTTTTGTAGAAATATATTTTTTCAATAATGCTTAGTAGTATTTCACTTTTTGGAATATTTTTCTTCAACAAATGGTGACACATGACGCACACCACACTGGCGCGAGCACAAGTGCGGGTAGAATGCTGTCTCTACATAACTGGTCATCTTTAATTTTTCATTTGTGCCAGCTGGTAAGACTCACACTCCATCTGCAAGACTGTTGGTGAGGTGGTAGTAGGTGCTGCTTTTTTGGTTAGCACTTGCATTCACATGGGACCAGTTATGGATAACTCATTCATTTGAGTAAATAATATCTTGAGATTAAAGGTAAAGGAGGTTTCCAATCAGGAAGAGGCGCCCATTTCTTTCAAATGGCTAACACACAGAGTACAGAGACGGTGTCTATGAGAGTGGAGGCCACAATTCTTTGAGGAATTATGACCGCATGAGACCATTCATTGAGACCAGACCTGGTGTTTGAACATAGTTCAATCTTATAATTCAGTCTGTGCAAAATGTGTGCAAGAACATATGTCTTCATATTTGCTGAGTGTACTTTGTTGTCTGCTACTCACTGCCCACCAAAGCGGTCATTGTCACTGGTCTCCGATGTGAATCTGTGTTGGTTTGTCGATGTGAGACATCCAACCAGCTGCTGCTATTTCAGGAACCCGCACTAGAGCTGAGGCTTTGATCATCAAAAGCACATGGAGTGGCGTGGAATATTTACAATGGTGTAGACTACTGAAGTGTTTTGTCTTGTAAAATGTCAATGAAAACAGAACACAATGCTTTGCAAATCATGTTCAACCTAGATGTAATTGAATGCACTACAGAGACGAGATATTTAAAGTTCAAACTGATCAACTTTATTGTTTTTGCACATAATCATTAGCTTCAAATTTTATGGCTGCAATACGTTCCAAAAAAGACTGAGAAAGTGGAGGAATGCTCATCAAACACCAGTTTGGAACATCCCACAGGTGAACAGGCTAACTGGGAGCTGGTGGGGGCATGATTGGCTATAAAAGGAGCTTCCCTCAATTGCTTAGTCCTTTAAGAGGAAATCACCCCAAACATATTTTTTTCAAGAATATGTTCCCGGCAGGCCCACTAGTTGAAACACGGCATTCTGATTAATATTGTGTTTGTGGAATATGAGTTACGCAGCAAAATCCACCCCTTTTTAGCCATCTCAGGGGGCGGCCATTTTGTCACTTCTGTCGACTGAGCTTTTCTCGGCTTCAGAAAACAGGTCAGCCGTAATTGGTCGTTACCTGAGCCCTGAGCAGTTGTGAGGTCATTTTCAGTCAACAGAAGTGGCAAAATGGCCGCCCCGAGCGATGGCTAAAAACGGGTGGCTTAACTTTTATTCCACAAACGCAATATTTATCAGAATGCCTTGTTTCAACTAGTGGTCTTGCATCGAACATATTCTTGAAAAAAATACGTTTGGGTTGACTTCCTCTTTAACAAGCAAAGACCCCAACTTTGCTCGTTAGAAGGGAAATGGGCAATAACCTAAAAATACTGTTTTAAAATAAAAAAGGATTTTCAGTGCGATACTATCTATGCAAACATAATGCAATAAATAATTCCATAAAATGTAAACGTGTAAAAGATAAGAAACAAAAGGTGTAACTGAATAACCAAATGACAGTTAGTTACATAGCATCTTTAAAACACGTCATTGTACGAATTACAAACTTGTAGTGGTTCTTTATGTGTTGCAGAAGCACAACTTCCCTATCAACTACACCATCAGGGTTCATCACGAGGAAGTTTTTAAACTATCAAACATCAGCAGAATGGTAAACGCTTTAATACGTCGCTTGAGTCAACATTTCATTTCAGTTTGTTTCTTTCTGTTGAACAGCTGCTCAACTCTTTTCTCTTTTAGAAGTTACGGGTGGACGACTTGGAGGATCTTCACCTCCAGAAGATGTGGTTCCTTGTTAATCACGGCGTGTTAAAAAGGGTAAGCCCTCATTTCTGAGCTAACTGCCGCATTGATGCTCGATGGCTTTTGTGAGGGATAAAAATACAGTGGCACCAGGAAGTTCCCAAACCTTGAATGTGAATGGTCATCGTATGTGATGTAATGTGTCACGTGAGCCGACAGTGTACTGCACTAGACAGAAAAGACTCTGGTGGTATTCGAGTACTTTTGCCCACCGTCAATGTCCTGAGTTGGAGACAATAAGGGCCAGCAAGGCCTCTCCTGGCCCAAACACTCAGAGGCACTGACCTATTTACAACCGAAATTCCAATATTTGTCCAATCAAATTATATTAATTCATTCCCAACAGTGTATTCTCTCTATTTTGGTTTGTGTTTTCGGGATGTTTCTTAGGATTTTGGGCCGATCAGTTTTCAGCCTCTCAGTCCATCCAATCTGCCCGCGGTCTTCAGAATTAGTAGCGCTTGCCGACGTCCTTCAAAACAGTTTCAAACTGCTCCTTAAACCGATTTCAAATTCGCCTCAAAGGGAATAATCAGTATCCGCTAAACAGGAGTGCCACAAAAAAGCCGAACGTAAAGTAGGTCAAGAAAGACAAGCTGATGATCTCATCAATTTTTAAATGACTGCTGACGCTGCTACCACAGCACACTTAAAGAGGCCAAAAGAGAACATTTGTCAGCCCTGATTCAGGCTTACCGTCACAATCCACGTGTGCTATTTAAAACTATTGACTATTGAGAGTTGTACAAACTCGATTGATAGATACTTTATTCTGCCCAACAGAGAAATTAGACACATCGGCAATATTCACAATTACACCCCCAAGAATGTAATGAAATAAAAATGGGAACAAATGTCTAGAAAGAAAAAACACAAACAAAAGTAGCATTGAGTGGGGCAACAGAACACATTTGTGATTTGGCAGCTATGATGTAAAGCCTGGTTTACACGGCAAGATTTCTAAATTGATGGCCGACTTTCAAACCCCACGCGTGATGAGAAAAAAAATCTGGCTGTTTTGGAGCCACATATAAAACCTCATTTTGGACCACTAAAATCCTAGGGTGATTTAGACAACTATTTTATTTATTTATTATGAATGTTTGTTTGTGTTGAAGCCTTCTAGGTTGTCTCGCTAAAGTTTGTTCTTTTCAAAAGAAAAAAAAAAAAGAAGTTGGCAAAATAAGATGAAGCTTCGCCCTGCCAGGTTCTGAAGAGAAGCGGTGGAAAATTAGGGATCCTAAAAGCGTAAACAAGGATCATAGCCAGGTTGAGCACCACACTGCTGCAGATCCTATCATTGCATCTGGAGCGAGGGAAGACCCATTTCCCCAGGAGGAGGCACATCAGCCTAACCCACAGTGGAATCTAAAGTTACCCGCAAGAGAACCATTTGAGATGCCAACTCCAAATCCATAGTCAAATGGACAAAAGCCAATGATGAGGGTTCACGGAAAACTTCCAACATCTTCTTTTCTGTTGGCGATGTGAAAATCCCAATCTTAGCCGACCAGCCAATGAGGAGTCTTCACAGACTATACAACCGACATCTCTGACAGACATATGGTGGAATGAATCACATCCCAGTTCTCGGAATGTCCGACGAAGATTGACCACAGCTTCCTGCCGGTAAAACTCAAGGTCTGGTGCTGCCGGTTCCTCTTGTTGCATTGCCTGATGTGGCCACTGAAGCTGTGTGGCATAACATTGCCAACAGCCTAAAAGCTGGATGCAAAAAGCCAACAATTATACTAGGAAGTGGTTGCGCCTCCCCCTACTGCTTGATGGCACTCTTTAGAAGAAACAGCCCGAAGCGTCCGCTGACATCTTTTAATGCTGGATACTAGCTGCAGAAAGTGAGGCTGGTGTTCAAGCTGAGACATTCACCGGATTCGGGTGACCGTAATGTCAAAGCCTACTGAGAATCCGGTCACTTTTCAAAATAAACGATTTTATGTTTTTTATTCTTTCATCTGTGTGACCCACGGCCCGGCCCCGGTCCGTTGCTCGACGGTTGGGTGCCACTGGCCTAAAGCACCAAGAGATCTTAGGAATGCAGCATCAGGGAAGGGCTGATCGTGCCAAAGATGTGGTCCAAAGCCACAGAGATGGAGAAGGAAGACCTGTTGGTTTTAGAGGTTGAGAATGTAGAGGAGGAATGCAATTAAGATCAGAGCTGTGTGCCAGCAGCAAAAAAAGGGAGACGGACACCGGGAAGACAGTGGTGGAAAGTGCCATGATATGGACAGGGGAAGCCTGCCAGCTCTGCAACTCTCTCAAGCTCTGCTTGAGCTTGCAACGTAATACACTGAAATAAAAAATAAATGATAATTTATTTAAATACAGACTTCAAGCATCAGATGTTAGAAATTAAAAAAGTAACAATGAATAATAAAATATAAAAGCGCTAAAGTCAAAATCTAAAATATAGTAGTAACAGGGCAAGACGACAATAAAGCAGTAATAAAAGTTTCACAGCCACCGCGTGAGACCTGAGAGGTCTTGTTTTAATACACTGCTTTGAACCCATTAACACATCCAAACTCCCCCCGACGATGAAGGCTAACTATATTATTAACTGCTATTTGTAGCTTAACCGACTTATTTTGAGTTATTACTTATGATACTGAAATGAAAGTTACTAGCATAAGGACCCCAGCGCTTAAAACAGCAAATTCCCATTACCCATGAGCTTTAAACTTACTTTTCAATCGAATATCCCTTTCAGAAATGGAAAGTGGCAAAAAGTGGACCAGCTACTCCATTATCCTCTCTGCATGCTTCTCTCATCGTACTGACACATCGTACAGTACATTCAAATAAAATGACAAACTGAATAATATGACGTTCAGAGCTTCCTCAGACAACCACAATATGCCAAAATTTTAATATTCAATAAAATAAAATTAAAAAAACAGAATGAAACGCAAATTACCTCATTCACTGCCATTTACATATTTATTTCCCTTTTCGCAGTCCAGCCATTCAATTCCAGGGGTTTATTTATATATTTTTTTCACAATTTTTCAAACAGAGAGGGTCTGAAAATGTGAATGAGTTAAAAAATAATTTAATAATAATTTACTAAAAATGCCAAAGTATATGTATTTTAATAAATCTCAATGGGTGAGCAGTCTGTCAGTCCGCCCCCTGCTGCTGTGTATGAGTAAATCCCCCCCCGCCCCCCATAAACTCCAACTGGTCCAGAAGTCAGCTGCTGAGGTCATTACAAGAACCCCCTCCTTCCACCACCTCACCCCAGATTTATAACAGCTCCACGAACGAATGGTTAAAATTATAATACATTTCAAAATCCTCCTGCTAACTTGGAATGACATCCACAACCTCAGTCCACCATACCTGCCAGACATTATACAAATTGCCACATCATTTTGCACCCTGGATCCGCGTCCGTTCTAAAGCTCACTGTCGTGCCTGCCAGTCATCACTGCGGGTGGCAGAACATTCAGTTGCTTTGCTCCCCTTCCCTGGAACGCATTACCATCTGACCTGCACAACACAAACTCCATTTCTTTCTTTAAAGCCAAATTCAAAACACATCTGTTCAGAGTGTTGCATTCCCGTAATCTTGTTTTTACATTTACGTTTTTGTCTTAATTTTTAAACATTGACTTTACAAATTTGAGGTGTCCTTCTGTGCTCTGAAAGGCATCTTTAAATGCTGATGAGTCAAATCAAATATATTTATATAGCCCTTAATCACAAACGAGTATCAAAGGGCTTCAAAAGACCACAGTTGACAAATATTAACGACATCCCATCATCTTCAACCCACAGGAGTGCAAGGAAAATTTACAAATAAAAAAAAAAACATGCGGAAAAAGAGGAAACCTTGAGAAGGGGTCACAGATGGTTGTGAATCTCCCTTCCAGGATCACCAGGCTGCAATGGATGCCGAGTGGGCAACATTTCACACGTAATGCAGTGCTATGCAATGTTAGTTAGAATAGCGTGAGACTCACACACCCCCCCCCAAAAAAAAAAAAAAATGAACCGGTAATTATAAGTACATTAAATATATTTTGCGTGCATTATTTTTGTGTTAGTCTTTATAAAGAAGAGCTCGATCTACAATAAAAGCTTTTCACCGTAGACATTTCATTTATTTTAAATAAAATATTAACATTCATATTCTAGGGACAGAAATGTCACCAGTAGCCAGGAATGACCCAAAAATGACCATGGAGCTGCTCCAAAACCTTGAAGTAAAATCTTCCCTGCAGAGTGGAAGCACTGTTTTCACTTCCTGTTTGTGTAAAGTGTCACAATCCACATGGAAAAAAACATCAGTCCAAAATATCTTTTTATGCCAATTGCTCTGCAGTTCTAGTTGGTTGTTTTGAACATTGATGTCAAGGCAAGTTGAAATAGCGGGAAAAACAACCAGCTACACCAAGGATCAAAACCTCCAAATAGAGTAGCTGGTTGGGAAAAGATGCTCAACGCACTCTTAAAGACACTCCCCTGACCCCTCCCCCCTCCTTTCTCCTGTAGCACAGAGGCAGAGAGAGGCAGCAGCATATCTGTCAACTCCAGGGTTTATTTAATCTTACAAAAGTTGTAATTTGCCTTTATATATCTGTACATAATAGTAAACATTACACATTATTTTACACATATATCACATTATTCTCTATTGTGGCAGCGACAACCTGCGAAAAAACAAACAAACAAGCAAGCTGCGTGTGGGCTTGTGCAGGCTACCAATATGCCTGAAAGTTTCAAACAGCTCAAATATGTTGAAATATTTTTTGCATGTACAAAATAGTGACCTGAATACAAATTCAATTCCCAGATAATCCGAGTCATGCCAGAAAGACATCCTTCACGTCCCTACACTACAGAGTTGGAGAGACGTCTGCAAGATGCCGAGGGAGTCTTCGTGCAGTCGCACCCTCAAGAGGTAAGGCAGCGGTCATGCTTCTCTACCATGTCAGTATTAATTGGCTACTTGAAGGAATTTAACACATAATTGAGTTTGCCTCGGAACACAAGGCTCCGAGGGCATTTGGAAGCTCAGGGATGTCACATTGATCCTATTTATGATTATTCGGAATGAATAGATGAATGAGCCCACGGGGTAATTAGGGTAGGACAGTCATTATCAGGACATAAAAATGTGCCTTTTTTTTTTTTTATGATTCGATAAAGACTGGAGTGTAGTTGGAGTCTAGAGGTTGTAAAGTGGTAGGTTGCTGGGGGACTATGTTCAGGATAATGGGACTGAGATAGTTATCGCAAAAACTGATACTTAGGCTAATTGATATTTAGACATGAGACTTTAGAAGGTCACAGGCCATGAAAGAGTATTTATGCATACATGGAAAAAACAAGCAAACACGGTGTTGTGAAATTAGAAGCAAAAAGGTTGTGAATTTAAAGTTACACAAAACAGTAAAACATACAGGAAATGATCAATCTCAGCAGCAATTGTTTCTCTGACAACATCTGACATACCGTATCCAGTATTGCTGTTTGGGTAACATGTCACAAAAGTATGAAATTAAATCAATCTCACATTCCACTGAACGTGTAACGTTACACACAACACACAACAAAAAAAAAAACGTGACATGGCAACTAACCAATATGCTAGCTAACAAAGCTAACCTAGCAGTCTACATCTACGCTTGGTACTCCTATTTGTCACAAAAAAGCCAACGGCAACAAATATGAACAAATAGTATCACCAAATGTAAAAGGAATAATGGCTGGTAAGGATTTTTAAAATATTATTTAAATTATTTGTTTTACTGTAAAACTGAAGATTTATTTAATCTGTTACAGACCCTACATATGAAGAAAAAAAATCAGGCATTGAACAGTTTGATCGTACAACGTGTGCTGTGCTCTGATAATCTCAACACAGACACCAGGAAGACACAGAAAGATTCCGTTCCACCACCGAACAAGAATAAATTCCTCCAAGAAAGAAATCTCGCACGATCAAACATTTACCTAACAAAAAAACAAGAAGAAACACAACAGCATCGGGGAAACTCCTCTTATTCAAGTTTTTTAAGAGCCGAATAATAGCATTTTCAGGTCTTTGCGCGTGTTTACACGGCCTTTAAAAACCTGATATTCGGGTTTAAAAAAAGGTTATCGACTGCATGTAAATGGAGTCATTGTATATTGAGGAGCGAGAACCTGGGAAGAGAAGTGAAGAAAATCTCCCCTCAGTCTCTCAACCTAACATGGCCCAACCAAGTAAATTTTGTGACGCCATCAAACACACAGGCTCTTTTACGAAAACCTGCTGAGTAACAGCGTGCACACTAGTGATTTCATATTTCGCCATCGTGTCTCAAATCTTTTTAAAAAAAAAAAAAAGAACGGCGTGAACGAAATGAAAAAAAAAAAATGTTAAGAACTAACATAAGGTCATGTCACTAGTTTGGCAATCCTCTGGATATTTGAAGTGGTTGAAATGCGTTTGATAATTATCTTTTCATATGTTGTTTTGATGTTTCCAAATATACCAAGTAAGAATGACTGGAGTTGGCAAGAGGTTTGTTTCATGCCGCAAATGTTTTGACAACCTCGAGTTCATTCTGGTTTCTATGTTTACAAGATACGTTGCACTAAACCCATATTTTGAACTGATTTGTTTGTATGACATCAGACATGTAATGTCATTGGTTTGCTAGCTTGACGTGAAGACATGCAATTGTTAACAAAATCCTTCCCAACTGCTCATCTAGATAAGCCGTTAGGCTATTACTACAGCTCATGATGCAGCCATGTGCATGACATTTTCCCTCAAATAACATTTTCATTTCATCTCATCTAATGAAAATAATGTCGCTGACGGTCTTGCAAATCACTTAATTAGTCATGAGTGAGCTCCTTGTGTATGTTTTTATCCAGTTTGTAGAATGTTTAATTGTAGAAGGTGACGTTTTTTTTTTTTTTTCATGTGTCATAATACGAGCTTGCAATGCAGATCTCTTTCTCATGAGATATTGAGCACCGCGAAAAATGAAAAACTGTGTGTTTGTGTACAGGTGTTCCAACAGGAGCTTCCAGGTGCAATCCAAGACATTTGGGATTGTTTAACAGAAGAGTCAGACAGAGTGCCAGAGTCCAGCTGGAGATTTGCTTCTCCAAAATCACTTTTGGACAATTTCTGTCACACCATGCATTGCCTCTTCAGCGAATGCTTCGCCACCACAGAAACACAGGATCGTGAGTATAAGACATTTTAGCACATCGGCAACAATTAAGAATTTAATGTCAATTCTTTTTCACCTTATTTGGAAGGCCAAGGGCCAAGTCCCTTCACATCAATACTAAGGGCTGATTTATGCAGTGGACATTCCATTGCTATATTTGTTATTGTTTTTGACTTTTGACGTATTTTAATAAGCAGCCAAGACATACGCAGTAGATGTGCATATGTGGCTACGCTACTGTACCCAAAATAAGAAAAGTCACTGTGCTGAAATCCTTTGAGATATCATACATAAAGTTTTGTGAGACTTTAGAGGCATATTTTCCTGATAATTTCGGAAATTTCCGAATTTGAATACTTCAGGTATTCATCTTCTTACGTTCGACATATCAACAGTCGCAGATTCAAACAGCCTGTTTTTATTTCAGCTTTTTACATCCATACATCCTTCCATAAGAATCTGAATTTGTTTTCACAAATGTTTTCTCTTTTTATTTTTCCAGAATTGGACTCCTTCCACTGTAAGAAAGGCAGGAAGAAAGCCTCAAAGGCAAATAGCTGAGAGGAGTCCACTGGGGTGAGGTAGTCCCTTGTCATTCTGAATAGGTATTATTTTCTTTGACCTTGACGGACCTTGAAGGACAATCCACTTCCACATTAATTATTTTCCCAAAGCCTGCTGGATAGTATGATATATATCATTTGGCCCTAATATGTTCGTGTTGGCATATATCTAACTGGATGCATGATTCATATATGACCTAAATTATTTGCTAAGATGGAGTCCGTTTGGAATGGACCGCATAACGCAACCTGCCTTATCCACACCGAAGGGTTAACTTGAACCATGGAGGACAATGCTTTCCCAGCCATTTGCCTTGAAAAGGCCCCCCATAATGCTCTTGTGTATGTGCCTGCCCGGTTCATGTCAAATGAGTTGAAAACAATGTGCTTCACATTGGGTTTATGATACGACCGGATGACTTTGTACAACCATACAGGTGTACTGTGTTTACCAACGCCACTTTCAGTGACTGCAATGTCTGTGAGCTTCATTGCTAAGGACTGGTTACTACCCCCCCACCACCCCCGTCGACCCCCTCGCCGCTTTACGCCCCGTTCTGCTGCTAATATAAGCATAATTGGCTACCTTATGCTTTTATTACCTATTTTGCTCCGTGTGTTATCCATGTATTGTATTTTATTGTGCACATTTGTCGTGAACAAAGAGACTTGGGCACTGACAAAAAAATATATATATGAATCTGTCCAACTTTCATGTTTTACTGTGCATTTGCTTTGCATTAGAAGAGGCTTGATAGACATGATTTCAAGAGAATATGTGCAAAAATGGTAAATTGAGTCCGATTTTTCATGGACTTATTGCCACTGGTCAAACATTTTTTATTATTTCATTTTATTTTATTTTTTTACAGTATGTATATATATATATATATATATATATATATATATATATATATATATATATATATATATATATATATATATATATAGTGCTGTCAAGCGATTAAAATATTTAATCGTAGTTAATCGCATTTTTTCATAGTTAATCGCATATTTTATTTATTGTAAAAAAATCCATTGATTTTTCTGTGACATTATTTTCTTGAATTTTAATACCCTTAACATGAATAAGAGGATTGATTTTCTTATGCAAATACTTTATTAAAGCGAAGTCAACCCAAACATATTATTTTTTAAGAATATGCTCCATGCAAGCCCACTAGTTAGAACAAGGCATTTTGATAAATATTGCATTTGTGGAATAAGAGTTGATCCACCTGTATTTAGTCATCACTGGGGGCGGCCATTTCGTCACGTCTTTCGACTGAAAATGATATCACAGTTGCTCAGCGCTCAGGTAAGGATCACAGCTCACCTGTTTTCTGAAACTGAGCCATGATTGGTCATTATTTGAGCCCTCAGGGCACCTGTGATGTCATTTTCAGTCGACAGAAGTGATCAAATGGCCGACCCTGAGATGGTCGAAAATGGATGGATTTTACAACTTGAAACTCATATTCCGCAAACAAAATATTAATCAGAATGCCTTGTTTTAACTAGGGGGGTTGCATAGAACATATTCTGGAAAAAAATATGTTTAGGTTGACTTCCACTTTAATTTGAAAAACAAGCATTGGATTCAACTCACGCAAACAGCCCCCCCAGCCCTTTCAAACGCACACACATACACGCTCACACATGCACGCGCACACACACAATCGGGCGACTTGTTGCTCAAGCTCCGCTTGGTTTTAGAACGACTAAAAAGATTATTACTCGCTGCTCGAGTGTCTAATAAACTTATTTTGTTTATTAAAATTCTGTTGTGGGTATATTTCAATGTAAATTGTGTCAGATAAATGAATGACAAACAGTCGGTTTACCGCTGAGATTGTCCCATGCGGCTCTCGCACTGCGTGTTTGTTGTCGTGCTGTTATAAAATACATACATATTATTTTGTATTTATTATTTTTTGAAAATTCTGCAATATTGTTTTGTGAGTATACATTTATTTATGTTTATTGTGCTTAAGTATTTATTTCTTTTTTATTTGGTTTGGTACGGCGCATTTCCTGTGCGAAGGAAATACAAGAGAGAGAGAGAGAGCGAGAGAGAGGTGAATTAGAGCGCTGCTGTTTACGTCTGAGACGCAACAAAACACTGTCCTGCTGTGTCGGTTGTCTTTATCAAGGAAGACGCCAGAAGAAATACATAAAGTCAAACCTATATTGTAACCCGCCATACCACCACGGCCTCCGAAGATAAGGAAGAACAACTTTTGAGCGTTACACTTCCAACAACGTACGTCACGACTATCACCGCGGGGCATGGGTCAGCCGAGCAATTCATCCTCAGCGTCAATAATTTGAAGCAGATGTAATGCCTCCTCTACTCTAGAGCTTTTTTTTTAATATACATGTATAGATCGTGATGACCAGCAGCCTTGATCAATGCTTAATCGCGCGATAAAAAAATTGACGGTAGTTTAGCGCGCTAAATTGACAGCCCTAAAAAAAAAAAAAAAAAAAAAAAATATATATATATATATATATATATATAAAAACACATTCATCAACATGCACTGGCAGTCGGGGTCACACAGCTGCATTTACAAACAATGTATTACAAAAACACCATACTTTACAATTTTTTTTCCGAGTCAAAGAATAAAAACAAGACTATCCTTTTTTCTTAACCATGTTCTTCTGTTTAACTCGTGGATTATCACATCTTAAAAAAAATAGTTTTCCAACTCATATGTACAGTGTATAATAAAGTATAGAATGTGATATTCGGAAAAAGCAGGACACTTCAAAGCACAATATCATGTCAGTTTGTTCAACGTTTTATGGTGCACCACACCTGAATATTGATGAAAAATACCCTGAATCCACACATCAGCAATAATTGCGCGAAGAAAACCTAGGAATAATAGCAGTTAAAGTGGAAATTGTTCGCATATCTCATTAAAATGTAACTAAAGGGTTATGAGACCAACGCAAAGGATTATAGGGCCACAAACCGGTGATTGTTATTGTGTTTTTTTAAATTTTGTTTTATTTAATCAATTTGAAGCCTGGAACATGTTCTAAAAAAAAGCTGGGACAGGGGCAACAAAAGACTGGGAAGGTTGGGGAATGCTCAAAAACACCTGTTTGGAACAGTCCGCAGGCGTACAGGTTAATTGGAAACAGGTGAGTGCCATTACTGGGTATAAAAGCAGCATCGCTGATAGGCTCAGTTGTTCACGAGCAAGGAAGGGGTGAGGCTCGCCACTTTGTGAACAACTGTTTCTCAAGGTCCAATTACAAGGAATTTAGAGAAAGGGGAAAAGGAAAGGTTATGTTACAGTGATAAACAAGCCCTTGTTCTAGCTTTTTGGGAATGACTCGCAGGCATCACATTCAAACTCAATGAATATTTAAAATAATAAAGTTGATCAGTTTGAACATTCGAATATTGTCTTTGTAGTGTATTCAATGGATTATATGTTGAAAAAGGACTTGCAAATCATTGTTTTCTGTTTTTATTTACGTTTTACATAACGTCACAACATTTTGTAAAAGATACATGATACAAGAACCGGGACATCACAAGTGTTTGCAAAGGTGTGACGAAATTACGCAAATGTATCGCATTAATATAAAGACGGCTTCTGAAGATAGAAAGCAGCAGCTTGGACATCATTGGATTATTAACATTAAAGTAAACAAACAACCCAAAACAAAGAAATATAGATCGTCCTACAACAAAGAATAACTTTATTAACATGTTTTTATAGTCTGTCACTGAAAGGATTTGAATTGCACTAATTTGCCTGAAATTTAAAAAACAAATAAATAAATGAGCACAACTTCCACCTACTGTAGTGGAGATGGAAAAGCATGTTCCCTAGGTCACATGCAACCCCCCGCCCCCCCTCCGGGCAGTGTACCCCCCCCAACTCAAATTTTACCACTGTATTGTCCTAGCATTACTTCTTTTTTCTTGTAACATTAGGAGTTTATTCCAGTGTTAACTAAACTATTTGGAAAATGTAGTGAGCTAAGATACAAGTTATTTTACATTAAATGAAGCTTCACTTCACTGAAGCCATCTACCCGCGAAATATAGCGAGCTAAGCTACAACGACGTTGTTACTTTTTTTTTTGTAACGTTGTCATAATTCGGATAAGTTCAGGACCAAATTCTTGTGATGTTAATTAATCAATACAAATATCATTTTGGGTCAGGAGCTACTACATACTTGAATAATGTAATTACTAATGCCGTTTATTAAGGGCAGCTGTGATACAGTATAAACCCTTATATTGCGTGGTGATGGTAATCAAGCTAGAATCAAAAGATAACCAACAGATGCATTTATTTCAAGTTCTCTTTGCAACACGTGTCACAGTACAAGACATACTTTTGGCATACTTTTATCCTGACTTGCTGGTTTAGTCAGTTTGTGATGTCCCAATTTGTCTTTAGTGTCATGAAATATTTTATTATTATTATTTTAATAAGTTGGTGTAACAATAATTGACTGCAAAAACAAGCACTGAGAAGTACAATATTTTGGTTGAATGCATTATGAAACAATACTTTATTGTTCTTTAAAAAAATAAAAGAAGGTCCAAGTTATGACAACATTTGGACATGGCAGATGATGGAAAAGCACTGAATATGCAATGTGGTACAGTATTACACAAGTGTGTGTAACCTTCAGGTACTTTTATCATGTGTCATAGGAAAACATTTATTCGTGAAGGCTTGCTGAAATGTTTATTTTTCCAGTTAGTATTCCGAGTCTATCTGCATAATTAATGTATGTTCAAGCTTTAAAATATGAGACAAGTCTGAAAAGTTCCAGGACTGCATTCACAGAAGATATATATCAAACCCAAACTACAAGTTGTCTCCTTCAGTGTGGGCCAGACCATTACAGCATGTGTACAAAGAGATCCTGTAGCGTTTGCTACGTTCAGTGCGTGAGAAAAGGTGAGAATTGGGACGTGACACCTTATTGCTGCTTCACCATTAGCATCCATCGGCTCACACTGCCCTGAGAACGTTGCAGTGCTGGAGTAATCTTCCAACTCACCCAATCTGGCTTAGTGTAAAAGAAATTCTTCTTTAACAAGATCAAGTGGGTCATCAAAGGGATCTGTTTTGAAGATGTGGACGACATTAAAATGGCAGTGACGAAAGAGGTGCGGAAAATCGTGAAGAATCCTTGTGCATGAAGGCGTGGCTCAGAAGGGGAATTACTCCGAAGGGGGAAAACTCGTAGTTTGGATTTCAAATGGATCTTTTGTGACACATAGTCCTGGAACTTTTCCGACACATCGCATGTGTCAGTCATTACGTTATTGTGAAGTTATGGTCATTGGTCATATTTTGGACCTGAAATCAATTCAGTGATGTTCTTCATACATTTTATGAGAATTGTTTTTGCAAAGAAATGTGTTCAATAATTGTTGAAATTATGTATTTTGCTGTACACGCAGCTCACACAATCAAGTCAATCAAATGTAATGATGCCTGTTTGTAAAAATGAGCATTTATGAAAGTGTATAAAAAGTTTATCATGAAGTGCTATTTGCCACCTCTGAATGACAACAGACGACAGAAATATGTCTGCAAATGTTTGTTGGTTGCTTGTTTTAAACATAGAACACATTTTTTTATACACAGGAAAATGAATTTATTTATTTTTTGAAATGTATAATGCTACTGTATGTGACCATACTTTTATGAAAGAAGTATAATTAAATTGCTATTTTATCAAGTAAAGCTGTGTGTCTATAGTGCTCTGAAGTAATTTCATTGTTTAGCAATATTTCAGTATGTAATAAAACAACTCTTTCCACTTTTGAGTACTTTATTGTCAAATTCCTCATGACATTGCTGTAATGGCTACTCAGCAAGGCAATACATGCAGTATGTAAAGTATGTAACACTGTACTTTAAACTTCAATTTGATGATCTTCATAGAAGAACCATTTACCCACTTAACTTATTTCATATTGATACACTGCACTTTTTAATTGGTTGTAAAATATTGAGTTTTCCTGACATAGAAACAGGAAAACACGTTTATATATATATATATATATATATATATATATATATATATATATATATATATATATATATATATATATATATATATATCAATGTTTTTTATGGCAGTTCAAATGTGAGGGAAATAATGATTTGTCTACTCCATGTACTGTATTTTGTGCAGACTTTGCCTCTAAGTTTTGAAAAAACTGTACAGTAAAATCTGTCCAAACTTTGTATGCTGATAGTATGGGCCACCAGGAAGAAGAATCCACTGGAATGATTTTCTACTTATTGGAGGAATGTTTTTTATGGCAGTCCAAACCTGAGGGAAATGATGATTTTTGTACTGTTTGCACTATGTTTTGTGCGGACTTTGCCTCTAACTAAAAAAAAACCGTAGTGTAAAATAAGTACAAACGTCGCATGCTGATACTATGGGCCACCTGGAAGAGGAATCCACTGGAATAATTTTCTACTTATTGGCGGGATGCTTTTTTTTTTTATGGCAGTTCGAACGTAAAGGAAGTGATGTATGTTGTGCAGTTGCGACATGCGGAAAAACATTTACCGTAAGATTTGCAATACGCGCGCACTCAAAAACGTAGTCGCGGCTAGCTTGACCACGGAAAAACGAGAGCGTGATAGCTTGACCGCAGTTTCTCACTGGCTGCCAGCGCTCTTATAGTTAGTAAAAATGTCATCCTTGGGCGGAATTAAGATGCCGAGCCGCCTTCCGTTGCTTTTGACCCACGAACGGGTCCTCCTTCCTGGCTCGACCGTCCGCTTCAACGTAGATACTCCTCGGAACATGCACTTGATCAAGCAACGTCTACTCAAGGGGACTTCGCTCAAAAGCACCATTATTGGAGTGATTCCCAACACCAGAGACCCCGCGAATGACGCCGACGACCTGCCCACTTTGCACAAGTAAAGTTGATAATCACATAAATCCGTAGTTTTAGTGACGTTGCATTAGTCAGTCGTGAGCCGGACAGCCCTCAAGTGCTCAACAAAGTGTCTGTTGACATGTCGAATCTTCGTGAATACGGTGCTTCATGTTGTGGGCGAGTGGAGCTGTTGTTTCTGCTCATTGAGTAGGAACAGTTCAAATTATATAACCTAGACGCCTGGAATAATGAGAAAATGACTTTTTTTGTGACAATTTTAATTACTTTCTTCAAAATCATACGTTTCCATGCATTTCGTCTTTGTGTGACTTGGGTCCATGCTATTTGGATATCCTCCCTGCTCTTCTCACAACAGTTGGCTGTAATTTCGACCCATTCTTCCTGTCAAGAAGTGGTGTAACTCAGCAAAGTTTGTTGGCCACATTGCTTCCACATGCCTTTTCAGGGCTGCCCATAAATTTTCAATAGCATTGAGAACGGGGCTTGATTATGGCCATTTCTTATTACCTCTCCTTCCTGAGTGTTTTGATGGCTGGACATTCCCATGGTGCTTATACTTGTTGGTAATTGTTTGAACAGATGAACGTGGCACCATAAGGCAGCTGGAAAAGTCCGTAGTTCTCTTCCAGATATCTTGACTGATTTCTTTTTACTTTCTCATGATGTTACACAAAGAAGCCGTGTGTTCAGGTGTGTGTACCTTCAAATACATCCACAGGTGTGTCTCCAATAAACTCAGATGTTGTCAGTGAACCTATCAGAAGCTTTTAAAGACATGGCATCGTCTGGGTTTTACACATATTGATTAAGGGTATAGTAAGGTCGTTGTATGTAGCCTATCTAAAAATGTAGCATTTAGCAAATAGAAATATATATGTGTCTTTTTATATACTGTATGTTAGCATGGAAAAACACTGTACATATCTTAAAATGTCAGCGCCTTGAATATGATTTTTTTTTTTGCTCGCTTTTAACTTTTGTTTTTCTGTTACGTGGGAATGTAGAACTGAGTAGTTCAACGCAGTCAAGCACACAAAGATGGACTTTAACCGGCCACTAGGTCATTCTGTTTTTTCCCCTCCTTTCCTACTAGCCTGAACAATCATTGATCCACTTTCTAGGGCAGGGGTGTCAAACTCCGGTCCTCCGGGGCCGCCCTCCTGCATGTCTTCGAGGTTTCCTCCTGCAACACACCTGATTCAAACAATCGGGATCAGGCCCCTGCAGAACTTGCTGATGAGCTGATCATTGGAAACAGGTGCGTTGCAGCAGGGAGGGATGGAAAACAGGCAGGACAGCGGCCCTCGAGGACCAGAGTTCGACACCTGTGTTCTAGGGTGTATGGTCGCGTGGAAAAAAAACCCAAAACATCCTCTTGTCTTATTTTTTTCTTAACTGCTCAATTGTACCAATTTACATTAATGAGAAGCATGCTGTTTTGGAAAGGTTTGTGGAGCTGGTGCCTAGAGCAGTGAATTG
This sequence comes from Filicampus tigris, assembly GCF_054856515.1. Taxonomy (NCBI): domain Eukaryota; kingdom Metazoa; phylum Chordata; class Actinopteri; order Syngnathiformes; family Syngnathidae; genus Filicampus; species Filicampus tigris. The sequence goes on along the minus strand of NC_141220.1, from coordinate 23,611,045 downwards.
TTTCTAATTGCTTGTAAATACTTAACCGAATCAATTATACTGTACTTCAAAAGAAAAATAGACACCACAGACTCCCTTGAACTCTTTATATAAGTTGTTGGCCTGGATGCGAGGAGAAGTCCGGATTTTTTTAAATTTGGGTTTAGCGGAATCTCGTGACGCTGTTCTACTTTGTATTTATGGTTTAGTCGGCTGACAAAATACAATTTGTCATTAAGATCCATTAAAGTTAGAATAATTTGTCGGTCAGCACAGTGATATTGTGGTTCACATATCTCTCTCACAGTCCAGAGCTAATTCAAATCTCGCTATCAGCCTTCCCCGGTGTTTGTGTGTTCCTTCCTGTTTCTGTGCTTGCTTTTTTTTCTCCATCATCTTTCCACATTCCAAAAATGATAATGTAAGGTTAATTGAAGACTCAAAAGTTATGAATGTGAGTATGAATGGCTATTTGCTTATACATGCCCTGCAATTGCCTGGTGACCAGTGCCAGATGCATCTCGCCTCCTCACTCGCCAGCCTATTGAAACCAAACGGTATGGAAAAAAGATTGATGAATTTTCCAGAGTTAAAGCTAAACATCTTTTATTGTCAGTTAAGCTCAAGCAGAGCTGAACCTCTCTAAAATTAATGCTAAAACAAAGAACTCTATTAAATATGTTTTACTGACAAAAAACAAGAATAGTCTCTCGTACGGCTCCCACACCATATTTAAGATGAACTGTCAAATACATAAATTTAACTCAATTACTAATGTGATGGAAATGTTAAAAGGTAGCGCACACAAAACGCCTACTACTTGAAACAAGGCATTCTGATGAATATTGCGTTTGTGGAATATGAGTTAAGCAGCAACATGCACCCGTTTTTAGCCATATCCGGGGGCGGCCATTTTATCACTTCTGTCGACTGAAAATGACATCACAGTTGCTCAGGCCTCAGGTAATGACCAATCACACCTCACCTATTTTCTGAAGCTGAGCCGTGATTGGTCATTACCTGAGCCCTGGGTAGTCATTTTCAGTCGCCAGAAGTGACAAAATGGCTGCCCCCTGAGATGGCTGAAAATGGATGGATTTTGCTGCTTAATTCATATTCCACGAGCGCAGAATTTATCAGAATGCCGTGTTTCAACTAGCAGGCCTGCATAGAACATATTCTTGAAAAAAATATGTTTGGGTTTGGGTAAAGAGGAAGTCTCCTCTTTAAATGAATTGTTAGAAATCTTACATTTTGATGTGTACATAAATGAATTGTTAGAAATCTTACATTTTTATGTATACATATTGAAAGATCTTATTAAGGGTTAGGGTACAATTTCCAATGGGAATGTGGATGGAGGTTGAGTGTGTTTTGCAGATATATGCAGTGAACGTATGGTCACCAATAGTAACTCCCACTCTTCTCCAGACCGATAGTTGTACAAGTAGTTGTTAGCAAAAATGCTTATGAGGATCCAGTCCGTAAAAAAAAAAAAAAAAAAAAATGGTGGTTCAGATAAAGTTCAATGAAATGGTTTAAAAATATACGTTAACTTTATAAGGCCTTGCAGCGGTCAGTGTCTCCCTGCCAATAGTTAACAAGGTCTGCATGGACACTAATTTGAAATTCAATTGAGCACCGCACAGATCTAAGAGAAATTAGGAGAGACTCTTTGAACCGTTTCTATTTAGAGTATAAGAAAGGTGCTGCTGGTTGCAATAACTCCTTATATTGATTTAAGATTACATGAGTTTGGAGTGGAGACCAACAGACGCAGAGTTTTTGAATCCAGTGCCAGTACTGATATTGGAGTATTTAAATATATCAGCCTACGTGCGACATGAGAATTTTGATATACACAGACGGTTAGACCGATTATCGGTGCCGATATTCTGTGTTTTGCCGCATATCGGCATCTGCCTTTTTAAAAAATCCGATGGTCGATAATAGATCAATTTAAAACAGTTGAAATCAAAACAAAGATATGTGAAAGGTTAACATTTCTGTCATTTGGAGATTTTGGAGGACTTCATTTACTGTAGAAAACTACATAGAGCTATTGTTTAGGTTTTCATTTAACTTTTTAAGACATCCTGACGACCCTGGGTGCTCCCTGAACTTTTTGTTAGAATTTTATATCAAATATGTATATTGTAAAACATTTGTAATAATAATAATTTAAAAAAATCAACATAATGAAAATCTGAAAAATTGTTCAATAAACATATGCTTACAGACGTTTCAACAAAGTTAAGGGTTGTAATTTTTTTTTTGATTTTGATGCCATTATTTTCCTTTTTAATGAAAATTATATGGGCTCCAAATATCGGTTATCGGCCTCCTTGAGTACTAATAATCGGTATCAGTATCAGCCCTGAAAAAAAGCATAACGGTCTATCTCTATTATATACTTTACATGAACACAAACAACAGCTTTACTCTTGCCGCTGTCCCCAACAACGAAACGGTAGCAATGCCTGAAGGGGGATTTTTGTTTTTTTAAAACTGATTTATCATTATTTATTGTCATTGCTGATCTCCTCTGATACATATTACCTCTTTTTTTCTGGGCAGGATTGGTACCGCTGGGATTGCAGTGCAGGTAGTGGGCAGTAACTGGCCAAAGCCACACTATACCCTTCTCATCACTGGATTGTGCCGGTTTAGTGTGTCAAGCCTGCTGACGGAGCGACCCTTTGTTCTGGCTGAGGTGAAAAGATATGAATGGCTTTGTATGGCAATTCTATGAACTGTATCTTTTTGAAATTAAAACAGCGGTGTCCCGATTAGCCCTGAGTTAACTGTCGATTGAAAATTTTGTGTTTTTAACTTTTGTGAGGCATGGGAGAGGAAACTTGTTGCTAGATCTGGGCATCTTACTAAAAATTGAGCGAAAAATAGACTAAAGGGATTTCTATTAATCATTAATTAATTAATAAATCAATTAATCCGACAATTTAAAAACATTTCCCGTCATTCGTCAACCGTCACCAAAACTGGCGTCCGTCAGTGACCGATAGACGGACCGGTCTTCTTTACATTTGTTTGATTATCTTAAACAAAGTCGGGGCAAACTGAAAAAAAATAGATTAGAATGAAATAAATTTTAGAAGGAGGGAAATACTTTTTCATGGAACTGTATGTCCATCTTATCTCAAATTTGCAGGTAGAGCAGTTGGATAAACTTGAGGAGTACCCCACTCCGGCTGAGGCTGTCTCAGCAGAAGATGGAGAGCTGCAGGAATTGTCGCAAACATTCTACCAGACAGCTCTACAGGTGTGTGTTTTCTTTCTTCAATAACAAACTGGCCCACGTTTGTCTAATGTAAAAAAAGGGGGTTTGTGTTATCCGTATTTATAATTTCATGCATAGTGGTCACTACAGTGGACAGCTATTTAAAAGTTGCTTTCGCCTATATTAATTAATCAAAAAATTTTAAAATATTTTGCTTGGCTTCATGCGAACGCAGACAGACATTCATCCACCATGTGTTTTTTTTTTGTTTGTTTGTGCGTGACGGATTCTAGATTTGGCTCCCATGTTTTAGTATGAAAGCCAATATATATATATATATATATATTAGGGAATGTCAAAGGGATCATTTTCAACCACATCACATGTAATAAATTTGCACCTTTGGGCCAAACGTCAAGCCAGCTGTCATATCCGGCCACCAATATGTTCTTAATTTCAGCGATCCACTTTTGTATAAATACTTTATTGTGCTCTGTGCTATGAAAAGGAGTTAGTTGAGGAGCCATGTGTGATGAAAGACTATGGCTTAACTCTCTGAGTTTTAAGACATCGTATCATAAGCTAATGCAACTCCAAATCAGTCATACTTTGGACATGTCAGCCTGTAGGCGCCATAATTGAGTTATGTCACGTGGTGTTTTGGTTGCTATGGTAACGGGCATGTGATTGGGTCACATGTCGTCAGTAGTGAATGCCGGGTAATTTAAATAGGCGTGCTTACCAGCTGTGGGCAGAGAGAGCCGGGCTGGTAGCCGTAATTTTTGTTGACCGCTAAACGCTACATTTCTCTAAACGCTACGCTTTGCTTTGTTACACGCAACCATCCACAGTTTCAATTTATCATATTGTGCTACCATCGAACCATCCGTGAAAGCCACTGTTTATTAAAACCATTCAAATTTTTTAGCTCAAAAATCATGTTAATGGGATGTCTGTAATGCAGAAACCCCAGTCACTTAAAAATAAACAAATTGAATTGTAATGTTTAAGCATATTGTTAACTAATGGATATGCATTGGATGATGTTGCTAGGTTATTCTTTGTGTTGTTGCAGACCACAGTAAACAGACGTGTCAAGTGGAATACGGGCCTGTGTTCTCTGACAGGAGCACCCACATTCATACCTTGCCACTCTGAAATAGAGTCAGCTGGAGACATCATACCAATCATATGATCCTCTCCGTTTTACTTCACATTATGTACAGTTCATACAATCTTGCTGCCCGAGTCAACCACAAAATTGTTGCTAGTTTGGCAGGAGAAACACAAACGCTCCCGCTGTTCTTGTTTCATAAGACGGGCAGCGGCTTCTTTTCGGGTCATAAGCGGAAGTGACGTACGAGCTGCCTCGCAAAAGTAGCAGTAATGTACTTTACTTTATTTTTTATTTAGTAACTCCATAAGTAAAAACACAACAGCCAGGGGGCGGACAAACATAGAGGCAAAAAATATATTACAGAAATATAAAGCGTGACATCATCAGCAGGCACGAAGGACCCGATCCAATCTGGACATTTTAAGAAATTTCAATGAACATTCTATCAGTCCGGCTTGTAGCAAATGTTTTTATATGGCCCTCCGTCCATTTGACTTTGACACCCCTGCCACGAGTATCAAACATGATCATTTTCGGCGCTGGGCGCAAACTGCATGCTATTGGCTATTAGCCACGGCGCATACGCTCTTCATACACCAAATATTGCGGCGCCCTCTCAGTACATTTCAGAGGCTCTCCTGAAGGATAAATTAGTTGATCTTTGGCAAGATTACAGCTGCCTTTAACGATGTCAGGTCCCGAGAATGTAAGGATAAGCATAAACGGGACAAAGCGATGGAAGAGATCGCTTTCTTGCTACCAGAAATCACACGAAAACACATTTGCATTTATATTGAGCTGACAAAGTACTATCTCCTCTTCTGCGTCAACCTTATTTTTTAGTTTTTTTATTTTTGGTCCAGATCTGATCAGTTCATTTGTCATTCCGGTGGTCATTAGACAATATCAAAAGGCTCCAAGGTTTATTGACACCAGCAGCACACAATGATAGATTGGATTATATATATTTAACTATTAACTATTGAACTATCAGGGGTGTGTGTGTGTACTGTATATGTGTGTGTAGTTGTTAGGTATGCTGGACATGTCTGTTCCAGTAGTGGCCAAATTCAGACGTCTTTTGGACAGCCTTCCCACGGAAACTCTGCCTGATGTAGTTGCCTCCATGATCCGCACTTCAAACAAGGAGAAATTACAGGTGAGATCGGTCTAACAAAAAACGAGTTTTTAATATATTTTTTTTTCCCGTACAAAAATTGTTACACGGCGTACACGACTTGAAATGATCAAATTTGAAATGATCAAAAAACGTATAAAATACGGGGAAAACGTACAAGTTGACAGGTATGGACAATCCTCAATGTTTAAATCCTTCCCGTGGTGCACAATAACGTTTGCAACTCAACTTTGTCGTAAAGGTACTGGATGCCATTAGTTTGGAGGAGCGTTTTAAGAAAACATTGCCAATGCTGACCAGACAGATAGAAGGACTTAAACTGCTGCAGAAAACCAGGAAAATGATGCCTGACCCGGAAAAGAAGGTAAAAACCATATCGGCATCCGCAGTCAAGAGCGTTATTATAAAGTGCTTGTGTACTGTCTGTGTTAGGTGCTCTCCGTACGCAAAGGTGGAGTGTTTCCGGGCCGACATTTCAATCTGAATGAGGAAGATGAGGAGGATAGTGATGATACAGCCTTCCTGGAAAAGAAAATTCATGCGGCTAACATGCCAGACGCGGCTCTACGAGTATGCTTAAAAGAGCTCAAAAGGTGAATATGTCATTATAGCAAGCTTCTAATAATCCCCACACAGTGATGAGTTTCCACTCATTATGAGATCAAAGTACTTCATTGGATAGAATACAACTGGACAGATTTCGAAACCTTGAACTATTCCTATGGTGATCTCTGCTAAGGCCTACTTTTATTCAGGTTGTTCCTGGATGCATGCTGTAGTTGTACATGCACTTGTGATGTCATTTTCAGGCGACAGAAGTGACAAAATGGCCGCCCCCGAGATGTCTAAAAAGGGCTGGATTTTGCTGCTTAACTCACATTCCACAAACGCAATATTAATCAGAATGCCGTGTTTCAACTAGTGTGCCTGCTGGAAATGCTGCTTAACTCACATTCCACAAACGCAATATTAATCAGAATGCCGTGTTTCAACTAGTGTGCCTGCTGGAAACGTATTCTTGAAAAAAATATGTTTGGGTTGATTTCCCTTAAAGACTTAAAACAGAATCTTCATTGCATTGCAGCATTGCAGTTATTGGATCGGGATTCCGTATTGGCAGATGCTCAAAAATCAAGTGACCTGGACTCGGGTGCATGAAAAAAAAGTGATCGGGACATCACTAGTTACTGTATTCAGGAACTGCTCCGGTCCTTCTTGCATTTCAAATAATTGCGCCAATGCCGACCGTGGCCCTCATGTTAGCAATAATCGTAATCCTGCACAGTGGCTGGAAGAGAGGAAATTAGTTTAGCCACATCAACGTGCATGATGTTGTGGCTAACAACACTCAAGTCTGGCTAGGGTTTTTTTTCGACTGTTTCGCCACATTGGCCAAGACGGTTTCATGACTTGGTGCCAACCCTGAATTTCAAGTCTTCAATTTGACCTAGCATGCGTGTTTTTTTGAAATGCGCATGAAGAGAACATGCAACTCCACGCAGGAAGACGGGTGCCTAGATTCCAACCCTCAACCTCTTGCCCATCCTGCCTGCCTTGGAAACTATCCATCCGTCCATTCTCTGAACTACTTATTCTCACAAGAGTCACGGGCATGCTGGAGCCTGCCCCAGCTGTCTTTGGGCGGGAAGCGGAGTACATATTCCGAATATAATTGATATCAGTGGGGAGTTTTGTTTTGGCAGTTGACCAAATCTGAGGTTTTAACACACTGTTCGACTTTGGATGTTTCACTCTGTAGAAAACAAAGGTGTGATTGAGGCTTCAACTGTTACGAATAGTTCCAGCCAGAGGCAGTTGGTACTGTCCTTTTTTTTTTTTTTAAGTAGAATTTATTCAGATGTTTAATGGAATGGTAAAAGAACGAGTTGACTTTATTTGAGTGACTGGGTTTAGTAGAAAAGGGTGAAAAAGAAAACTGAACCTATAGGGGCCTGGTAGCCATAAAGACCAAAGTGCCATGGTCCTCTACTTTGTGCGCCTTCCTCTTTATTAAACTCAGAGAAAAATGTCATCCCCTATTGACACACAACCGACTATGACTTTGGGCTCCAATCAAATAGAGCACATTCCCTTTCAACCATTCAAGCGGGCCAGTTGTTTAAGAGGCAGAAACATCTGGTCACGGACCAGTCACTGATGAAATTAAATTCTTCAATTGTTTCATTGCTAACTCCTTGCTGCAAACCCTGCAAAAGTCTCACGTCACACATTTTCATCTTTATGTAGATTGAAGAAGATGCCGCAGTCTATGCCAGAGTTTGCCCTCACTCGAAACTACTTGGACTTGATGGTAGAGCTTCCATGGAGCAAAAGCACCAAAGGTGAATCACATTTTAATGATAGTCATTGTTTGCTTGTCCCCAAAAAGTTTTAGAGTGAGGATAGAAGAAAATAATACACAATATCATCCGTACACGTTCATTCACACCCTGCAGATTTGCACCAATCGATAATTGCACCTACATACACATATACATATATATGTATATTTGTATATATGTATGTATATATGTGTATGTATATGTGTATATGTATCTATGTATGTGTGTATTAAATTGAGAGAATATTTGCCCCAAAACAATAACACTCATCAGTTTGAACATTAAATATCTTGCGTTTGTAGCGTATTCAATTGAATATAGACTGAAAATGTGTTACAAATCACTGTGTTCCGTTTTTATGTTTAACACAACGTCCCAACGTCATTGGAACTGGGGTTTGTGTGTTGCTTCCATCTGTCAGAAATGCAATGCTCAAGGCCTTCCTGAGTAACTCTGTGTGACTTACTGTGAAAGCCTATAAAAACATATCCTTATTTTACCCGAGAGGAATCCCCGTTACCTGGCAAGCGGCCCCGGCTGCATCTCCTGCCTTCCAAATTGCTGTTAGAGTCTCCTCATGTGCCAAGTAGCTGCACACAAACATGCTGTGGAAATCAAATTTAATGAAGGGGACTAAATTCAGGTATGAGTATTATTGGCTTAGCTTGATTTATTTGATTTTTTTTCACCCTTTTTTTTTTTTTGTCACATGGCTTGCACATACCCTGCGTAGATAACAGCATGCTGTGTGCTTGACAAGAGACAACCGCAATTGCTCTCATCCTCTGCCTAAACAAGCAATGTGAAAAATCAATTTTAAAGATGGTGATTAATTGATTTAGTACTTCTGGGACTAGTATCTTTTCATTTCTGCAGTTAATGTAGTTTCCTCAAAGCTATTTGGATTTTCATTAAGTATCAGAGTGGAAAATAAGAACTCCCATCCTATATTCATCAAGTTCTTGGCAATGTTGCCGCTGTAACATATGGTGTTCCCCAAATCTCTGACCTGGGCCCCCTACCATTCAGCAGTTATGTTTGAGGGACACACATGACAAGCTAAAATGTCACTCCATGGACCGCATACCTCTGTCCAGGCCAGAAATTATTAAATAGTATATTAAGCCACTTTTGCAGCACCGTTTTGCGTGCTTCATCACACGGACTTCTTCCTTGCATGCAACAAAATCGTTGCCAATTGCTGAACACGACGGAAGAGAAGAAGAGGTTTCCATTAGTTTTCCGAGCTTAAAGGGTTCTTCTTTGGCCCATGATGCCGCACCCCTTCGCAGCTTTGTGAAAACCACTGGTAGTTTCACACAATTCTGCAAATACTCAGACACAAACATTTGGTCAATTTTGTAGAATTTTTTGTTGATTAATCCTGTCTTGAAATAAATGAAGCAAAATTAAGTGTACCACTTGGTTACATTACTACAATTTTATTGTTGATATAAAAATCTCTATATCTTCATCTGAAAAGCATTTCTTTAAAAAAAAAAAAAATCTCTCCTTTTTGTGCCATCCTTCCATGCAACCCCACAAACTCCTCAGATTGCTTGGATATCCGCGCTGCCCGCACATTGTTGGATAACGACCACTACGCAATGGACAAGCTAAAGAGACGAGTGCTGGAGTACCTGGCTGTCAGACAGCTGAAAGCTTCCCTCAAGGTGGATGACTTGATACATGACTGTTTGTTTGGACAATAAATTACGGCAAGACTTTGGATTTGTCATCAGGGCCCGATACTGTGCTTTGTGGGACCTCCAGGAGTTGGTAAGACCAGTGTGGGGCGCTCCATCGCCAAGACTCTGGGCAGAGAGTTCCATCGCATCGCTCTTGGGGGTGTTTGTGACCAGTCGGACATCCGAGGACACAGGTAGAGTGGACCACAGATACTCCCGGGTTTGGGTGAAAGTGTAGTCGGACTCGCCGGCGGACGGCCGTTTAAAATCAGAGGCGGAGCGGCCTATAGACAGGTACTATATTCCCCCCCCCCCCCCCCCCCGGAAAAAAAGGCGAATGACTGACGACGGAAGTGTACCCTCCCCGCGCTGCAGCCGGACGACGAATAGCGGACGCTCCATTTTTAGTCAAATACCCAGCTCTGAGTATCCCTTTGTTGTCTAAATGAATTATTTAACTCATTTTTGTATCATAAATCCTCCGTCATGTCATCATGCTGTAACTGGTCTCCCGTGCATAATTTAGTAGTGAAATCACATTGTTTTATCACACATATGTTATGTTATAGAGTGCAGATGTCCCACTAATTTTGCCATTACCTCACGCACATCTTTTACACATCTTGTGAGATCTGAATATTTGGAGGATATTCCCACCATTACCGGTGTGGCAGATAGAGTGACCAGATCCACACTCACCAGATGTGGGGCAGGGAGTATGCTTGTGGGGGACAATGTGGGACACAGCTGACGCTCGCGACGGACACCAAAAATGCATATGACACAGCCTGTCAACTGTTCACTAACATTTAATATATTCAACTGTAACAAAATAACAGTTATAGATCTACAAAATAAAAACACAGAGCACAGAATTGCAGTTGAAATCTGCAGTTACAGAAATACAACACAAACTGCTAGTAAAAAGGTAAAGCTCTGAGACATTAATATCAATAGGACAGGGGCGGAGCCAGGACGTGGCTAATGGGCGGGCCTGAATATTTCTCTCACTGAGCACAATCCTCCTATCCCGACACATCGTATATTCAAATGACAAAGTGAATGATATGAAGTTCAGATCCTCCTTAGACAACCACAATTATGCCATTCTTAATATTCAATACAATAAAAAAACACAACGAAACACAAATTCAAAAATAATTTCATAATTTACAAAAGATTTACACACACACACAGAGCCCGAGACCCGCCCCCATAATAGCCTCCACTGTGTGTTGTCTGCTCTCAGCACACAAGCGAATAGTAAAAACCAAGATTTTAGGCGCACGATTGAAATTTGGTGCCTGCCTATCAGACGCGCGGGACAGCGAGTCAATTTGCGGGACGCATCAAAAATCAATCAAATGCGGGACAGTCCCGCGCAAATCGGGACATACGGTCACCCTAGTTGCGGATATCTCAAGAACGACTAATGATTCCACTTCAGATAGGCGTAATCTGCATGTATTTGGCTACAACTGACAGTTGTAAAAAAAAAAAAAAAAAAGAAATGAGAGGGATTCACACACACCTACCGTTTTTGATTTGACAGCCTGGTTTGAAACATAAACAACAGCGTACAGGCACTGAGATCGTGTTTCTGTGGCATGGTTATGTTTACGGCGTAGAGGTAAGCAGAGCAGCATGCTTCATCTCATACTAGAAACTGAATTCCCAAGCCTGGTATTTGAAAGCAAAGACTGTTAAATAAGAACCACCTGTTTGGCATAGCAGCACTGTGCAGAATATAAAGAATTGATGAAGACAACCAACTATGCTCCCCCATGTCCACATTACTGGTAGCACCTTTACACTGAAAGCAATATAGACAATGTACTTCTTCTGAAATGCTTGTGTAGAAATAGTTGGGTCTTCTGTGGCGCCTGACAACTCAACAAGGGTAAAATTACACAATCAAATCAAGCTTTTGTGAGCTCCCTATTTCGAAAGAAATAGTTATAGCAACCCTTCTGAATTTAGCTGCATTAAAACGTCAATTCGTCCGAAGGGTCCACATTAAATCACTTCACGATGTTGGATGGTGGTTGAGACAAAGAAATATATGTGTACATTTTTAGTCTTTAAAACGTCTCATCGGCAGATTGAAACGTACAAACTCAATTTTGAGGTTTTTTTTTTTTTTTAAATAATAGAGATATTTTTTTGTTTTTATTTCATTTGGTTCCAAAATTTCATAATCCATGATATTCATTCGACTGTGTTGTGCCATTTGTTTTAGTTGCTTCCATTTTGACTTTCTCCCTCCTGCGATGTTAAGATCTGTTCTCACTTTTTGTTTCACAAACAGATTGAAATCAGTCAAAAACTAGACTGAGACTAATACCTTCGATACGTCTTGTAGTGGTTTTATAGGCTGTTCAGAGTGTTTGAATTAAAAAAAAAGAAAAAGCCAGATTTCTTCTGTCTTTACCAAAGAATACATTTACCCATGTATCTGTTTGCAATGTCCTTCTTTGCTGCTTGTTCTGTTTTTTTCTATCACATTTTCCCATGGAAATAATAAGGCTATTCATCTTACACAAAAAAAAAAAGGTGGAATTTTGCAATGGTGCGTTATGTTGGCCACACAAAACTGAGAAGTATTATGTGTGGCTTGATTTGTTATTACAAAGTGGCCAGGAGCTACATTTTGGATTGCTCATGTGCTTTCTGGTTCTTCTGAATGCACTGACACCTCGTAAGGTGTCAGTTGAAATATGTGTTACTCAGAGCTGGGCAGTCTGTCCTTGGGCCGGACCGGTCGGACCCTCTGGCCCGGCCGGATGCCCATTTTTGGGGCGGGGGGTGGGGTGACAAATTTTTTAAAAATGGCTGGATTAAGCATGGCCGGAAGTCGATTTTAGTCCGGCCCACAAATCGGCCCTCATGCGTGTAACATGCTCGCGAGGCGGCCAAATTTCATCTCAGCCTACTCGGTGAAAGGCTTCTTTTTAGGCTTCTTTCAAAACAACTTGTGTCCGGGAGTATATTCAAGCTTGCGTGCAGCACTCAAGTATGGCACATCATGCACTTTCCTACTTCCGGAAATACGCCGTAGCAAAACTGCTGTGTAGTGGTTTGCTGGCATGCTTTTATTTTGAAGGCCGGGAAGTGTGAAGGAGGGGAAGTGTGGAACATAAGTAACTTGTTGAATGCTTGCAGACTTGTCGTCTGTTGGACCCAAATAATTATACAATACGACAAAACCAACCCCAGGGCTCGCAATGGAAGTTAGTACACGCAGCTGGGTAAGTACGTGAGTAAGTGGCGCGTTTGAAGCGTGTCCACAGCGGGTTTGAATAGTAAATTAGCCAGCTAATTGTCTTTAAATAAACTTCTTCCGTTAGCATCTCTCCCGCGGGGGCATCATGCACGTTTTTTTGGGGGGGTCGGCGGTCGGAGGGGGTGGGGGCCGACAATGTTTATGAATATGGTCGGGGGGGTCGCGACCCCAAGGGTACCCAGGTCAAGGGTGTGGGGTCGCGGCCGGATGGGCAAAAAAGGGTCACTTGTCCAGCTCTGGTATTACTGTTATGTATTACTTTAAAGCAGTGGACCACAACTTTTTTTTCCCGCCAGGAACCGGTTCATTTTTCACAGACCGGCAGCCATTCATAGATGGTAGAGCGGAGGTAAATTCCCAATCTGAAAATAATCACTAGGGGTGGGTGATGCTCCTGACCATATATAGGGTTAGGGTGTATACGTATATTCCCTATCGGGACATATCAAGTAGACCCCCCACATACTCGCAGTTCGGCACCAGTGTATTGACCTACTCGCAGATTTGTTTTTAACATTAACATCCATTTACTCTGACTCCAGACGTACTTATGTAGGCAGCATGCCGGGCCGCATCATCAACGGTTTGAAGACGGTGGGCGTCAATAATCCAGTTTTCCTCTTGGATGAAGTGGACAAGCTAGGGAAAAGCCTGCAAGGAGACCCTGCAGCCGCGCTGCTCGAGGTCAGCTCATTTCATCACGTGCGAGTCAATTTGTATGTGCGCGAGCATGCGTAATGTACGAATTACTTCAGACAGCCGTTTTCTCTCCCTTCGCCGACATGGCAATGAGAGTAATTACACTGTCAAAACGGCGGCCGCGCATGCGAAACACACGTCTGTCGGCGAAATTTCACGACACCTCTTCCACGTCAAGGGAAAGAGCAGAGAATGTTCCAATTTTGACCTGTCAACATGGGGAAGTCTCTCCAGACAGCACATGTGAATATCCAGAATGATTCATCATCTTTTTGAAAGGCTTCCAGCAACGCTGCTTGATTTTCTTTTTGGCAAAACACAAGATGACTCAGTCATGTCGCTCCCTCAGGTGCTCGACCCAGAGCAGAACCACAGCTTCACGGACCACTATCTCAACGTGGCTTTTGATCTCTCTCAAGTGCTCTTCATCGCCACGGCCAACACCACAGCGACTATCCCACCCGCCCTGCTGGACAGAATGGAGGTGCTGCAGGTGCCCGGTGAGTTTCGCTCCCGAGAACACTTTGAAGAACGGAGAGGGAGCACAACTAATATCAAGCAGAGTGCATATATTTTGACTTCACATGACACTTGAGATGAACAGACATCCAACCGTGTGTCCAATCCGAATTTGTCATTTATACAGTTGATCTATGCGTGCACATGCCACAGGACTGTCATTTAATGCCAGCACACATTTGCACAACTGAACATGTTTAAATACGGTACTTGTGTACTTTAATATACTGTGGTATGCAACGCCATGCAATCCAGTGATTTTACTGTATTGGTTCAAAGAAAGTTTCAAATGACATTGTAGTAATTTGATCCTTCTCTCGAAAAGGTAAAAAAAAAAAATTAAAAAAACACTTTTATATGGCCTTCTGCTTAATAGTAGAAAACATTTGTGGGTCAGAGTTCAGGTAGTAGTTCGGTATTTAACGCTTGAAACGTGCTATGAATGATGTTTAAATCAGTGGGGGAAGAAAAGCTTGGCTATTGTAACTTTACCTGACATTGTTCACGACCGTGTTTCTACCACTGGCTCTTAACATCCGTAGTTTAGGAACTTTACCCATATTTCCCTTGTGAAAGTACAAAGAGGACTCTCAAGTCCAATAATTATGCATTCACGGTTGGGTTCGTATCTCTGTTTTGTGTTCGCGGTGTTAGGTTCGGTTCAGGACACTTGAACTTTTGGGAAAATCAATTATGGCTTGTATAATTGGGTAAAAAGTGAAAGAGTCAACACATAAAGTATTCTCACAGAAGTATGATTAATCATCATAATTCTTGATGTTATTGTATTATTATTTGCATGTTTTTATTCATCAGAAATGTCTCTTTTATTTGTCTATCCGTGCCAGGAACATATAGTGGTGGGCAGAAAAATGAAATGCTCTTCTATTAGATGGCAAAAGCCACAACATCTGTGTAGTGTGCAGCCATCAGAAGTGGGAGTGCAAGTCTCAAGTCGTAGCCTTCAAGTTTCAAGCAAGTCACAATGAAGTTACTGTGGGAAAATTAAATCAAGAAAGTCAAGTCGTGTTACCAAAAAAGCAAGTCAAGTCGTTACTTTGTTCAGTCAGAAAAAAACTTACTCAGCACAACATACTGTACATTGGAGTGATGATAAAATACATTTTCACTGATTAAGACAAAGTACCATTACATCCCTAAAAATGAAATGAACAACCAAAGAACATCTCTAAAAATCAAACAACAAAAGAGTATGGAATACCTGCATGCATTATTGAATTTTTTTTATTTTTTATGAATGTTTGCCTGATTGTTTACAGCTCCCAATGTATCTAACGCTGCTACTGATAATCATTGACACGTTATACGGTATAATCATTACGCTCCTAAATAAGATCTCAAGTTAAATAAGCACATATTTGTATTACCATTGCGATTTCCAGCGGTAATCTCGCCAGTGCAAGATTTTCTGATGTATAAAACGAACGAATAAAACTAACAAACATAGAACCACCCCTTTCCCCTTCCAAGGCGCCGAACGAAAACTGAATGTAGCAGAAAACATGAAAGCAAGTATATAAATAGTCTGACGTGTTATAGTCGCATTTCAAATTCAATAATGATCCGAGCGCGTTACGGGAAGTTGTAACAATCAGGTGTAGCGGGTGTAAAGACATATCATTGAAAAGGAAAACCTTCAACAAATTCAATAAAAGGGAATCCAGGTCAGGGTGAAGTTTTTCCGAACATTAAACATCTTGCATCGTGTCAAGAAAGACAGTAATTGCTTCAACAAGGTACGACGGGGCTGAATTTGATTTCTAATAAAGACGTACAAGTCTGCATGTCAGCAGTGGAGCAAATGCCAAAGCATTTGCTTGTGGTTTGTGATATTTGAGTGTTTATAGTCCGCATTTGACAGTATGCAATATAATGAGTGCAATATTTCCGAAGACATACTGTTGACATTCTTCTTAAAAAAAAAAATTAAAAAAAACTGACCATGTCTTGCAATGTTTGTTTCAGGCTACACGCAGGAGGAGAAGGTGGAGATTAGCCACCGCCACTTGATCCCTAACCAAATGGATCAGCACGGATTATCGCCTAAACAGCTGCATATACCTCCAGACACCACCAAGGATATTATAAACAGGTGCACAGAAGCCCGTACAACCAAAAAATCCGCACAAAATGACATTATGCTTGGAAGCGCATCGTTGGGCAGACAAATGTCGGTCCCTGTGGAAGGAGGCCCTGCTCACAATTGCAGCTTGTAACTCACATCTGTGGCTAACTCGGAATTTTACGACTTGTTATAGGAAGCTGTCATTAAGTTGTCACGTGCTTGAGTGACTTTGATTTGCGAGCAGCAATGAAACCTTTTGATTAGAGAGAACATTATTCAAAATACTATATTCAGTCCACATGGTTATGGTACCCCTTTTTTTTTTTTTTTTTTTTTTTTTTTAAAGCAAACAAATTAGAAGGTGGCTTTGGCTCTCCTAGTATTATTATTACTACTACTACTATTATTAAATGGGTGGATTCTGATGACAGAATATGCTGCTTGCAGACCCAAACAGCCTCCTAAGAATCACTAACTGCCTTTGCATAGTCTTTGTCCACCCCTTTCTGTATTAGCCTCAAATTGCACAGAGGGTGCATCTCCCAATTTTTGGTTTGTGCGCACTGGATTGTTGCGGCACTGAAAGATGGACTTTGTTCTCAGTTTACAGCTTAGACCACCAGTCAGTCAAAAATAAAAAACCAACAGGCAATTTAGAGGCTTGAACATACTTGTTTTAGACTGCAGAGGCTAAGTAAAGCCCAGCCCAAAATAATAAAATTTTAATGACTCTAAAGGTAGTTCTTACGGGAATATTTTCAAATATTTCTGTAATTCTATCCCTGGGTGTTTATTCCTTGCAAGTGTAGATTTTGAACACTGTACAAGGATTTACGACAAAGCCTGCGCCACTTCTGAGATTAATAAAAAATAAATACTTGGGAAAGGGCATTTAAAACGACACCAGATTTTGATCCACCATTGAACCACTTTGTCTAAGGACCAAAGACATTCTCGGATTACTTGTAGTTAGGCGCCTGTTGTGGTAAATTACATCCATAATACAGACAATGTACACAGTCTTTTTTTTTTTTTTTTTTAACGCCATGCCTGTCTCTCCGGGCACGTCATCAAAGAGTAATTCATCATCATCATCGTCATGAAGCAGGTGGTTGAACAGTAAATTGTCAAACCAGGCAACTCATGACAGGCAAAGCTGCTGGAAGTCTGTCAGTCCTTAGCTCATAGTCACATCATTTTGCGATTTTTATTGTGTGTGTGTGTGTGTGTGCATTGTTTTTGTGCCACTTTTGCCGCCTTATTAACTTACAATAACTTTGGCACAATGATGCTTCAAAAATCGACTCCACATTTCAATTCTTCCAGTTAATCACCGATTGATTGTTGCGCCCTTCCCCGAGGACAACGACGACGTTACGTACGTGTGTGATTTTTATAAATATCGTCGCTGTCCTGTGAAAAAAAAAAACAAAACGTATGTCCAATTTTGGGGAAAAAAAATTATTTTCACGTTAATGTGATGTCTGTAACGCAGAAACGCCATTCACGTAAAAAAATAAGAAAATTGAAAAAAAATGGACATGCGTGTTTTTCACAGGACAGCGACGATATTTTACCAAGATTTAACAGCTCGCCTGCGTGCAGTCTACATAACTCCGCCGACTACTAAACCAATCAACAAACAATCGTATCAATGATGTTCTGCAATGATAATAGTGATTCAAGCCATCAAGTTTAGCTTGGAAATTCACACGTTCAGCTGTACATTTTGTTACCTTGGATCTGGAAGAAATTGTTCTTCTAGATCAAGCTTTAAGATCCCCAGATTTATCCCAGATTTTGTTTTCCTTTTTTTTTGATTCCTTGACAACCTTCTAAGCTCTCTTGCGCGTATTGCGAAAGGTACACGCGTGAGGCCGGTGTGCGCTCGCTGGAGAGGAAGATTGGAGCCATCTGTCGAGCTGTTGCTGTGAAGATCGCTGAAGGCCAAACCGATTCTAAGACTGAAGCGTTGACTCCTGACACTCTCACACAGCAGGGAGGTAAGATGCCGATGATGACGCCCAGGCCAATGTCGCGGTTTTCTAGAAAAGGACAGAACACGGAGAAATGTCATGATGCCACTCGGAAAGAAAAACAGCCTTCGGATTAGCCGGCAAAATGCAACATATCATTTTGTTATTCCGAGTTTGTGCACTTGGTAAATGTGGGACACAGCAAGAATGCTCGGCCCTTCACAGCCTGAGGGAGAATATTAAGTGGGAGAGCGCAGATGTCGCTCGTCAGCACGTTAACGGTCGCATTTATAATCCTCACGTAAAAAACAGCACTGAGCCCCGAAGATAGCTTGCCACACACTGCGTTGGGAAATGTATATTCAAGAATGCGAGTGTGCGTTCATGCTTGTGCGTTGGCGTTAGTTTGACTATTCTTTGAAACGGTCCTGCCGCATACAATATGAAACAGCAGGTTTCAAATGGACGTGTATCATTTGATTCAAATGCATTTCAAACCCTCTGATATTGTGTAAGAGGGAAAATAAAATGGTTGTGTTTGCTTAGAAGGAAGTCAACCCAAACATTTTTTTTCCAGAAAATGTTTTATGCAGGCCCACTAGTCTAAATACGGCATTCTGATTAATATTGCGTTTGTGGAATGAGAGTTAATCCACCCGTTTTTAGCTAGCTCAGGGGGCGGCCATTTTGTCACTTCTGTCAACTGAAGATGACATTGAAGTTGCTCAGGGCTCATAACGACCAATCACGGCTCAGCTTCAGAAAACAGGTGAACCGCGATTGCTCGTTAGCTGCGCCCTGAGCAGTTGTGATGTCATTTTCAGTCGACGGCAAGTGACAAAATGGCCGCCCCAGGAGTTGGCTAAAAACGGGTGGATTAACTCTCATTCCACAAATGCAATATTAATCAGAGTGCCCTGTTTAGACTAGTGGAGACACATAGAACATATCATTGTCTAGTAAATATTTAGGTTGTCTTCCGCTTTAACACTCTTACCTTATTTACCCACTGAGAACGCAGCATCAGGAGCAATTTTCCAACAGTACTTGCTGTTTTTTCATTTGTTGTACCTTTATGACCTTAACCTTTTGTCCATACAAATATTTACTGTAGTGTCCGGTTCACACCAAGTGAGACATTAGTAAACGACGCACACAATGAGGAGAGAAGACACCCGACACAATATTGTCTTTTTTCTTGCAAGGCGAGCGCAGGGACGTGTACGATTAGAGTTCCTAAAAGCCTCTGCCCGGCTCCTGCGCCTCCTCTCTTTTTATTTTCTTAAGAGTCCCTGATTACAAAGGTGGCCCAGCTCTAAGGGAAAGGGGAGCGAAAGCAGCTGGAACACTCTGAACATGTTTCGTCTATGTATTTGTGTGTGTGTGTGTGTGTGTGAGCCTTTATCATACATATGTGGAAGCAAAGCACACCAAGCAAGTTGGTTTTGGCAAACCGTTTTTATTATTCGACTGAACAAGATAGGACAATACTAATATTGCCGAATACTAATTATTTTTTTCAAAATGGGTTGAAATTGTGCTATTGCTGTGGCAAAGACATTGTGCAAATATATGATTACAGCATACCACAAATGATTTGGAGTGATAATGGAAGTCATTTTGTAAATATTGTTGAATAACAGGGCAACAGTTTGGTTATCCAGTTAAAGTGTATGACTGGTGAAAAGAACGAGCTGCACTGTAAAAAAAAAAAAAAAGAGAGAGAGAGAAAAACAAAAGAGCATCCGTTTGAAATTCTGTATGGAAGACTATTTGTGTTACCCATTATAAAGAACCCATCAGGTCCTGGGCAAATGGAAGACATTGACTTAAGTACCTATATGAGGAAAACGCTTTACGACAAGGACGTGACCATGTCTAATCAAGTGCCAGAGGAATCTTCCAAATGAATCTCTACCCCTGCAAGAAGGCCGGCCTCCCGTCGGACCTTGTGAAAGCCCAAGTGTTGGTCCAGGCCGCGATGGGAAGGCCATTCCAAGTGGTGTTGACAACCTGGACTGATGTGAGGACCAGCTGGGACTCCCCCAGCTGTTTTGGAATTGTGGAGTCACAAGGCATGGCCATCGCACAGCGTCACTGACTGTCCAGGCTCCCTCTTACCTCGACGGGAGGGTGAGATGCGACCTGAACCGAAGGTGGGCTGTCCTTCCCTTGTTGTCAACACCACCTGGAATGGCCTTCCCATCGCGGCCTGGACCAACATTTGTACTTTCACAAGGTCTGACGGAAGGCCGGCCTTCTTGCAGGGGTAGAGATTCATTTGGAAGATTCCTCTGGCATTTGATTAGACATTTTCACGTCCTTGTCGTAAAGCGTTTTACAGTGGTACCTCTACTTACGAACGTCTCTTCATGCGAAATGTTCAAGTTACGATACGCCTCACCGGGAAAATATTGCCCCTAGTGACGAAAGAAATTTCAGGATACGAAAGGTAAAAGTATGGGCTGAACTCGCAGTATGGGCAGCTCCAGAGTTTCCTGAACGCAACATACTCATAGCTGCTCTGCCATTGGCTATTACCTAGCATCATCCTGGCATCCCATTGGCCAAGAGGGACCTCTACCGTATGTGTCTATGTGTGCAGATAGACAGGTTGATAGATAGATATTTGATAGATATGTCTATGCAGCGTCCTCGTCATTCGCCCCTCGGGCCATGAGGTGTTCCGATAGTTTTACGTGAATTCGAAACGAGGAAAAGAAAAAATCGTTTTTTGTCCATACAAACAAAGCAAGAGATAATAGAAAAGTATGAAAGGGGGATGCGTTGGGTCGATCTCGCCAAAGAATATGAGCGTAATGTATCGACAGTCGCCACGTTATTAAATCAGTTGTTTACAAAACGCCAGGCAAAAAACTGCCAGGTGGAATGGCAAAGGGTTAACGCACTACTCTAGTCTATCTTCTATTGTCCCATTCATCATTGCCACCAATGCAGCGATTTGAGGGTGGCAACCACCACGATTCTCAGATCAATGTGAACCATCACTCCTTTCTCTAACCACAATTTGGTTAACAACATCGGGTAGCATTATCATTGTGTTTTTATTAGAAATAGCATATCTGGGGATGACACACCTGCAAAGTGCTTTTGCCAAGCCTAATCGTGACAAATCTAACACATGAATCGTGATATACATTCTTCTTTTATGGCTTGGCTACTGTATTAGCGTAGGTTAGTGATGAATTCCAACGCTTTCAACAAATTCAGCCCCTTGTACGCACGCCAACTTTGCTGCAGCTGTTTGCTGCCAATGAACTTTGTCGCCTCGCCGCGGCCAACAGCAACATGCCGAGAGCTAACTACCGGAGACCTCCTGCATTAATGTGTTCTTGTTGTTTGTCAGCTTTATCTCAGTCCAACTTTTGCAGTTTGCTGCCGTAATAGCTTCGGGCGTCGTCCGTCATGATATTTGACTATTTGATTGACTGTAAAGCAGTCCAGGATGCACCTGGCCTCTCGGCTAAAGTTGTTTGAGCTCGGCCCCGGGTCGATGTTATGGAAAATGGGTCATGTAATTTGTCCATAGAATCAAAGTGAGGCAACCTCCTTCCTTTTCAAGGGTTCTTCCTAGTTTTATGAAGCCCCCTTTTTTAATTCATCACATTAACATTTTGGGGTCGCATTCTAGTTAACGATTCACCAAGCCTTGCACACTCCAAATCTGTTTGTATTGGATGCGAGTGTTTTCCTTTTGGACCTTCTCCCAAGTTTTTGTTTGTGCGCACTGGATTGTTGCGGTACTGAAAGATGGACTTTGTTCTCAGCTTTCAAGCAGAGGCCCGTCGTGACTCAATAAAATGTGATTGGACAACTATACGTTCGGAGAAAAGTTCGTATCAGTTCATTGCGTTTCCCTTTTGGGACATCTGATTAAAAGTTCAATAATCGAGAGGAGAGGAGATTTTTTTTGATGAACATTATTATGTCAGTGCTTTATTGTAGGATAAGCATAGTTGACTGCTTGGTTGGTCCAGCAAATGCCGAGAATGCTGTAAATATGTCGCCTGTGTTAATTTTGAAGTCATCCAAACCAATTCCTTTGGTTTGTTAAAATCCCGATCATGTGAACGTTTTTGCCACAGTGAGATGGTAGCGGTGCCGTTCGCTTCAGGCCCGGTGTGTCTTTTTGAAGCATCTGTCGTTTTTGTGAACTTTTTTGACGATGGCCCAATGCCTAATATTTGAAGTGGCCGATTGAGTTCGCTTTATAGAACTTGTCGCTCAACTTCTATCGGCGCAGAAATCCTTTCGGACCACCTCGATGCCAATTCATCCGAGCAATTGACAGCTAGAAACCCGAAACGTTTTTTTTTTTTTTGGCTACCAGTTTGACATTTCCACGTTGGCAAAGAAGCAGCAGATGTGCTCTCAGGCTGCGCATTATCGGCGATGATTGAGCAAGCCAATAATGGGCCACCTGAAATGTATTATGAATTGGAAGAGCAAATAAACATTTTGCGCCGACAGTTGCCAGAGCAGTCAAAGGATGTAGGCCACGTACACAAGGACGCGCGATGGTCTGGATCATTGAGGAGCACATGGATGGGTTCAGTGTGGCGACTTCGTATGCGCCACATGGCGCAGCTGCAGGATGTGTTGCTCTTAATTTCCTTGGAAGTGCTGTCCTGTCTGACGACAAAAATGTTTTTCAAATCAGAAAGTTTATCTAAGTTACAGTGTTGTTGTTTTTTTTTTTCTTCTTCTTCTTCTTCGGATTCAACGGCTGCCTTCACTCTACCCGGCGAGAAAAAAAAAACAAAAAAAAAACATAATAGTTGACTTAACCGGACCTGCCTCAAACTCTTTAAAGTTTTAAACTCCATGTAGCTCACTATCAAGCACCTTTGACTTAATAGGTTCCACTGTAGTTATTTTTGTGATCATAAACATGTAAATAAACATTGGAGGGAAGAAACCTTAGCATACTTGCAATCTAGAAATAGCCATGGGCTCACATACTGCCACATCGGGAGGCGGCCATTTTGTCACTTTTGGGGACTGAAAATGATATTGAAGTTGTTCAGGGCTCAGGGAAGGACCAATCAGGGCTGACCTGTTTTCTGACTGTGATGTCATTTTCAGTGGACAGAAGTGACAAAATGGCCACCCCCCAACAACGGCCCCCCCGCCCACCCCCGAGATGGTGTCTGTCAATTTTCTCGCACTTAATCTTGTTTCGGTCCAAGGCGCGGGCAAGATGAAGCTTGACTTTGCAATCGACTTGTTGCCAGGGCACAAAAAGCCATTCACACCCACATAACGATTGGCTTCAGTTAACCTAACACGCTTGTTTTTGATTACGTGAGAAGACGACACTCGGAGCCACGATTGAACACCCGGAACCACATGACCCAGCACGACGTAACTGTTTTGTGCCAAGCAGAGAAGGCAGCCCCACCAGCGATGCCGATCGTCATCGACCGCAGGGCCCTGAAAGACATCCTCGGAGCTCCGCCCTTCGACGCGGAGGTAAGCGGCAGGAAGAGCACATGTAGATCATTACAATACTGCTGATGCTCTCAGCATGTCGGGAATTATCGGGAAAAAAAACAACAAAAAAAACGGACCTCAACTGGTCTCCAAATGCTCTCTCTCATAAGTAGTCGTTTCCGTGAGTCTTTCAGCTTTTACATCTGCTGTCCATCACGTGTTCATTTCCTCTGCACACTCTGTCACCTCATCGTCCAATTGGTAAAAATCCATGACCTGGTTTTGAAGCCGATGACCTTTGCCCTGTTGGATTTTATCCGCCAAATGCGACGTGTCTTACCGGTGTCGTCGTGCGCCTGCCTGTTAGGTGTCGGAGCGGCTTACTCTACCCGGCGTGGCCCTGGGCCTGGCCTGGACTCCCCTGGGTGGTGAGATCATGTTCGTGGAGGCCAGTCGAACGGAGGGCGAGGGTCAGCTGACGCTTACGGGTCAGCTGGGCGACGTCATGAAGGAATCGGCGCATCTGTCCATCAGCTGGCTTCGAGCTAACGCTAAACGCTACCGGCTGACAAATAGTGAGGAGTTAATCGACCGAGAGCAAATCATTGCCGTACAGGACTTTGACCATGTGGAATTATTTTGGAAACAGTGGTGGGGGCTCCGGATCCTTTAGAAGGGACAGATATCCATCTTCACTTCCCCGCCGGAGCTGTGACCAAGGATGGACCCTCTGCTGGTGTTACCATAGTAACCTGCCTGGCCTCTCTGTTCAGTGGACGACTGGTCCGATCGGATGTTGCCATGACGGGAGAGATCACGCTGAGAGGCCTGGTTCTTCCGGTATGACCCCGTCCCCCCTCACCCCCCACCCTCCACCCCACACTACTGTTGTGTCATTCGCATATGTTTTGTCCAAAGCGATCTAATCTTTTGAGTGAACGTGACTGAGTGGATCACTTTGTGGAATGATTCATTCTCTCCTTGGTTCACGTGAACTCAGCTGAGAGCACGTCAGCGTCTGTTATTATATTTACATCCATAAAAGCTATATTTTTCGACAGAATTTTGGAATTGAGCAAACTCAAAGGTGCAAACTGGTGTGACGCACGTTTGTCTGTCGCTTCGCTCGACTGTCTGTCCATTCACGTGCTCATTACGCGTCTGTCATTGATCATTTCAAACTCGTTCATTAAATATGTACATTTGAAGTTAAAGCGGAAGTCAACCCAAACATATTTTTTTTCAAGGATATATTCCCAGCAGGTGCACTATTTGAAACACTTCATTCTGATTAATATCGCGTTTGTGGAATATAATTTAAGCGGCAATTTTTAGCCATCTCAGGGGGCGGCCATTTTGTCACTTCTGTCGCCTGAAAATGACATCACAGTCAAGGCTCAGGTAACAACCAGCCATGGCTCAGTTTAAAAAAACAAGTGAGCTGTGATTGGTTGTTACCTGAGCCTTGACTGTGATGTCATTTTCAGTCGACAGAAGTGACAAAATGGCCGCCCCCAGAAATGGCTAAAAACGGGTGGATTACTTATTCCACAAATGCAATATTTATCAAAATGCCCTGTTTCAACTAGTGGGCCTGCATAGAACATATTCTTGAAAAAAAAATGTTTAGGTTGACTTCTACTTTAAGAAAAGAAATACAATCTAAGCACACTATACATTGTGAAATGTCATCTCAAGAACTGTACACAACAATTATTGAATAAATGCGGATGTTAAAGAGCATGACAAACCCCACAAAAGCATACATGTTTTTATGTTAAATTTAACCAAGTGATAAAAACATAAAATATAAAATCTCCCACTGGAGCTATAAAGGCTCCGCAAGTGCCAAGGTCCATAAAACTATTTTGGTCCGTAACGGATTTTGTCATATCGCTGGCGTCGAGTGGAATCCTTGACTCTCCATAAAAGTGACCAAATTAATAACCGAATTCATCCATCAATCCATTTTCCGTACTGCTGAGCCTCACTAGCAGGGCAAGCCCGAGCCAAATGACGTCTTAGGGGAGATTTTATTTCGACGATTTACATACACTTACAAAAGAAGTCCAAATAGCGTCGTTTTTAAGATTGCGTTGAATTTAGAAGACGACATGTCACACAATTTAAAATTCATTTCTTGACTGTTACTGTCAAACAAACCATGCGAGTGACTTGCTGTTGCAAAACATAATTGGACAAAGCAGTGAATATTTATGGGACCTCAAACCTCACCTGGTAGACAAACTGCTGGCCCTAATTCAAGTGTTTTTTTGTTTTTTTTAACCGCCACAAGTTTCAATACTAAGAAGTGCTTTTAACTCAATGTAGTGTCAAATTGAATAATAAATAAATAAATGTCACACAGCTCCCAGACAATTTAGTACCAACTGCACTTCCAAGATCTTTCAACAAAATATTTCCATAACAGTTAAACAATAAATAAAAAAAATATGTATGATATATATATATATAAAAAAAATATGGATTTCTGATGATTTTAGAGCAGATTTCGTGCATGTATATTTTTGAGAGTCGTAAATTTGAGGAGGGCACAAGGACTGAAACGTGACTAGAATCGAGAAGAATATACAGTTGTGTGCAGCAAGCAAGCCTTAAATATGGTTGAACCATGAAAAAAGTGCCGCATCATTTCCCGACCACAAAAAATTCCTCCGGCATGAAGTGTCCACAACTGTCTCTTGACGTCCTGATCATCTGAATTCGGCGCCACAAGATCGATTATTTGTACTCTGCGTCACAACGGGGCACAGAATCACAAAAATGAATAAGAGGTTTGATGTTTTGCCTGGAGGTGTTACGCTTCATTACCCTACATACCATTATTATTGTTGGAATGTTTTGCAGGTCCCGAGGGGATACAGTAAGCCCAATTAGCAATTTACAAAACAACTACTTACTCAAAGCGTGTTCGTTTTATCTTTCAAGAAGGTATCCAATATAAATAAAGACTCGCACAAATCGATTGAATTTTCTCGTCGGTTTTCTTTACCATCTCTGAAGTTCAGGATTCATACAATAATCAGATCCGGGCAGCTTTTCCATCCTCGCGAATGCTTTCACCCGAGACGGGCGAGGACAGAAAAGGGGCGCGGTCTAACATGCGGCCCTCACATTTATACTGTCTTCAAAATCTAAACATAATGTGGGCTGGTCTCCTACCTGGCTGGCCTTGCCTATGGGGCTGACCTTCACCGGCTGGCTGACTCTTGAGACTTTGAACTGATTATGCGATGTGTAATTCCCAATTTGGCTTTTGGTTCACCGGTTGGCTAATATAAAGCCATTCATATAGATTCAGATCCTTCAGACCCTTTTTCGGACTCAAATACTGAGGCCGACGTAATTTAGAATTGAATAATTTGAAAAAAAAAAAAAAAAATCTCATGTACAACGTGCACCTTTGTGGGGTCGTTATTATACTGGCCAGCTCACCCGCCGTGCTAGTGAGGCTAAGCGGTATAGAAAATGGATGGATCATGCTCACAGGAAAAATATTCACACTCTACTTCAGTAGCTACTAAAGACTCTGGTGAATGTAGACGTAAAATAAATGCATTTTTCAAAAAGACTTAGGCACAAAAGTAAATCATTTTTTTAAAGTCTATTATATACAATGTATACAATAGACACTGTGATAACTTGGCACAACGAAAAATCTCCTGTGTGCAAAATAAAACTTAAATAGAAGTCGTAATGAGAAAAATAAAAAAATCATATGGTCATATGTCGCTGTTTTAGAACGAGATAGCGCTTACTCTACTTTTATGCCATCGAAGCAAAGAACTTCTCTTAGCTTTAGCTAACATTGTGATTGTTGTGCTGAGCAATAAATTGCTCATTTTAACAACTGAAAAAAAACACCTTACTTACATGTTTTTTTGTTTTTTCATATTTGACTGAGAATTTTTGAAAGCCAAAAGCTGGTGGTTTGTTGGCTGTCACCAAGTCATGACACATTCACTGTGAATCAATCCTGTAGCCAGAAAAATACAAACTCAAGTAACATAGAAATATCTGAAAAGTCTAATTAAGTACAGGAAGAAAGTATTTACACAGTACAGTAGACTGTCATACCAGAGGTAGAACTTCTCCCTGCTTCCGTTTCTAAGAATCATGGGAAATGTAGTCAGACCAAACCCGAGCTGAGAATTTCAGGCGTTGCTTTTCCAATGTTACAATGTGGGACCGAGAGGTTATGTTGTTGCCAATGTAGTAACCCCGGAAACTAATTGCCGCGGGGTGTAAGTGCCGCGACACTACTTGCTTATTTTCATTTAAAGACACAAAGAACCCATGTTTGTGTTTTTTGATTTTCAGTTTTATAAACAAGGTTTTGCAACAAAAAAAAAATATATATATATATATATATATATATATTTTTTTTTATAAATTAAAAAAATAAAAAGGTGCTGGCATTCAACGATCAATAACTGCGTGGAGAAGCAAAACAAAGTGCGTACGGCACTTGACTCGATTTTTTTTTAATTTATTTATTTTTTTTGTTCAATAATGGTGAGTGCATTGACTGGTTTAGGGCTGTTGAATTGTCAACCGAGATAGCGTTGAGCATTAGCTTAAGTAAACACACAACCACCGGTCACAGGAATGACTAGCGATTAAATTTGTCATAAATACTGTAGCTCCTGGTCAGAATTTATTGTATATTTGATTTCCAACAAAATTGTAGCATGCCCGTTTTCAATTTTTGAAAATCTGGTCACTCTGGCTGAATTCATATTCCACAAACGCGATTATTAATCAAAATGTCATGTTTAGACGCATAAAACATTTATTGAAAAGAAAATGATTGAGTTGACTTCCACTTTAAGGGGCTCCAATTATAATGGCTAACATATTTCCTTCAACATTAAATAACTTTGTGGCCTTTTTCACAGACAGTCTGCACACAGCATGCTTCGTGCCTCCGCTTCGGAGGAGACAAGTTGAGGAAGTTTGCGCGGATTTGATTTGAGAGGGCATGGCAGTGATATCCGGTCCCGGATTAACATGATGCCTTCACGTGAACACGCACAACTTTTTTATTTATTTATTTATTTATTTATTTATTTTTATTTCATCAATCAATCCACTTGACCACATGTATGCTGAACAGTGCATGGAGAGTAATCCATACGGATCACGGCTCAAAGTGGCTAGTTGGAGTTGCGGCGTCACTTAGCCACAGCTGAAATTCGCCCACATTTGGCGTGTTGGCGGGTGTTCATGTCAAGCCCTGGTGCCAAAAACGTGCAGTAGTTAAGATACTTCAGCTTTTTAGCCACCACAATCAATTGCCGTGTTTCAACTAGTGGGCCTGCTGGGAACATACTCTTGAAAAAAAAAAATCTTTTGGTTGACTTCCGCTCTGATGGGTTAAACAAACTGTCAACGTCGATGACAAGCTCTTCTTTGATTCACAATTTACAGCCTTGGGGTTGGAGACGCTGGTGAGCGATGTCAGCCACCCTGTGATTAACACTTGTATGACTTATTTCAAGGGCACATTTTTATTAATCAGAAAACATTTTTATTTTCAAAAATGACGCCGAATGTGCCAGTTACCCATCAATGTACTCGATGTTTAGAATTTTGTTTTAAACGAGTAGCGCTATCACACACGAGTGCAGTTGTTGTAGCGAGAACGAAGAGCGTACTGATATATGGACCTCAAGCTAGATGTTAAGGATATCTGTGACGTTTGGGCGTTTATTTGATATCAAACTTAAAGAGGAAGTCAACCCAAACATTTTCTTTACAAGAATATGTTCTTATGCAGGCCCTAGTGACTAGTCCGTCTTTTTAGCTATCTCAGGGGGCGGCCATTTTGTCACTTGTGTCGACGGAAAATTACATCCCAGTTGCTCAGGGCTCAGGTAACGACCAATCATAGCTCAGCTTCAGAAAACAGGTAAGCTGTGATTGGTCGTTACCTGAGCCCTGAGCAACTGTGATGTCATTTTCTGTCGACAGAAGTGACAAAATGGCCGCCCCCTGAGATGGCTAAAAACGAGTGGATTTTGCTGCTGCTTAACTCATATTTCATATTAACCCTAATGCCTTTTTTTCATCTACTGGGCCTGCATAGAACATATTCTTGAAAAAAATATGTTTAGGTTGATTTCCCTCCCATTTAAGGAGGACAACATGACAATTACTTTCCCCACAGATGATCAGATGTGATTTTTGTCCTCCTCAGGTGGGCGGTATTAAAGACAAAGTGCTGGCAGCCCACAGGGCGGGGGTCAAGCGAGTCATTGTGCCCGAACGGAACGAGAAGGACCTGGAGGAGCTTCCGGCGAAGGTGCGAGACGACCTGGACTTCGTCGCCGCCGCCGACCTGGACCAGGTGCTGAACGCGGCTTTTGACGGAGGCTTTCCCGGGACAGGTCGCGTGCACGAACGCCCTCAGCTCAGCAGCAAGCTGTAACGCAGCACATTGAACAGGTTTGGGCCTCCACAGCATGCGTCCTGTCGGACTTGATATAAACCCATCTGTTTTCTGTTCTCCTTATCCTGTTCAGGATCAGGAGGAGCTGTGTTCACTCTGAATTGGTCGCCAATCAGTCACACACTCGCACTCTCTGCATCACCGAGTGGGAACCGCAGCCTCGCTGCCTTGCGCGCAAGTCGGACGAGTGAACTCTCTTCGACGAGTCCGCTAGTTTTGATCGGGACGATAATCGGATGCACTTTAAATGGTGGCTTGCCCTCTGTATAAAAAGATCTTGAAAAGTTTCAAAATGATTAACAAATACCTTGATCTCAAGTTTATACTACAAAAGCCTGGAATTTGAGCAGGGCTGACTAGGTTTTTCTTATTCAGTCGTGGCTACCATGAGTGAAACACACACACACACACACACACACAGTCAAATGTAAACCACCTGTACTTATATAGGTTGTCTTTATGAGACATCCATCAAAGAGCATTTTTCCGCTTAACACAAGGCCAAATAAGCATGAACACTTGCGTAGTGGTGTCAGGCACACCTGCAACATTTTAAAAGCATTCATTTTATTGGCCACTTCAGAGTTCTCTTCGGGGTCACGGGGAGGTTGGGGTCTGTTTCAACTGATTTGGACTGCTCGGTGAGACCGCAGTCATTTCTTGTTCCTTTTGCTCGTGTTCTTTCAAACACATTGAATAGCAATAGCAAACAATCACAGATGTTTACGTTTTTTTTTTTTGTTGTTGTGCCATTTAGGCCACAGCCGGCTAGCTAGCAGGAAGCTTCGGCCGGCTACTATTGCGGCTAAACACATTGCCGACTCACTCCCGAGTCACTCGTCATCGCCTCCGCTGTGGCAAATAAGCTACACTTCTGACAAGGAACGTTCTCACAAATGGGCTGCGAGTGGTAATCAACTGCAAAACCAATTTGTAAGCTGTCAGGAGACTCAACGCTCTCCCTGCTCTGCTCTCAATTATTGTTCTGCCAGCACCTGACCCGCCACCATCCGCTCCCCACTTGAACAGAAGACGGAAAAGCCATGCTAAGTGCTAAGCTAACATAATAATAATAGCGGGTAGTTTAATAAGTGTCTGGAGATGAAATTTTCTAAATAATGCTACACGCATAGCTGTACATGACTGGAAATTAATTATGTTACGTTACGGCGTACGTCAGCCAAGAGGAGTGACCCAGAAGATTGAAAATTATGAATATAGTTTATTGGATATGTATAATATCACTAACGTGATATGTTTTCACAATACAGTCCTGAGTTTGAAGTTTGAACTGAAATGTAGATTTGTGTGTGAAACTGCACCACTGAAAATGTTTCCAGATGAGAAAATACAGTTTGCTGCTATTCACAATGTGATATAAGAAATTTGAAAAAAAATATTGATTAAAAAGGAAACCAATCTTTCATTCTGTATATTGTCATATTTTCTTTTTAATAAACATCTTAGCTTCCCTGCAATTGACCTGCCAAAAATTCTCAAAATTGGAAATTGCTCTTCAAATTAAATCATTGATTTAAAAAAATGCTCCTTAAAGGAAAAAAGTATTTTTGAGCCTGTTTTTTTTTTCAGAATCCCAACCAGAATTCTGCTTCCCAGTTCTTGTGCAAACCGAAATTAAGTTGCCATGACAAAACTGAATGTATCTTCTTTTTCTTTTATTTTCTTCTTTCTTTCTTTACCTTTTTCCTTCTCCTTTTCCTCCTTTTTTCTTTTTCTACTTATTGTTGTTCTATCTTTTAGCGGTTAGAAAATAACCTTTAATGCATTACTGCCACCTGAAGTGTGAAGCTGCAAAATATCGTATCACAACCTCCTAACCCTACTCTTTCCAAAAATAAAAAATAGCTCATTAATTAGTTGTTGCCCTACAACCTTGCTAACTCATGATTCTCTCTTTTGGGGCATACTGCCACCTACTGTACATGTAATGTCAATGCAGGCTACTCAAGTAAGACGACCTAGTCTGTCTCATACCAAACACACGCGAGACTGGCGGGTCGAGTTTCCGTCTCTCGTCAGCAAAAAGGGGCGTCCGTCAGTGATGGACTGTGAGATCCGTTGGGACTTCACCAGGTTAGTGATGATTACACCGATGGGCAAAAATCGTCTGTGCGTCAGCAAAACAGGCGTCCGTCACTGTGACGGAATGCCCACCTCCGAATGACAGCATGATAAATTTGTGATAAGATTTGTAATTGAGCTTGATTTTGTGGTGGTTTTTTTTTTTGTTTATGCAGATCTAATAGTATCAACTTGACGGATGCTTTGTTTGGTAACTCAAGCAAGGTGTTTTCTCATTTTCTAAAAAAAAAAGTAGTGATTTGAGACGCGAGGATTCCACCCGACAGCGACAATATGGAGAAAGGGCCGGACTAGCAAAACGCATCTGGTTTTAATTCCAACTTGACTTGAAAAAGTAATACCTCAACTTTTCTTTCCTTGTAAAACTGTGTCTTTATCATCTATTCCCGGGGTGACCACACTTTTTCAGCCTGAGAGCTACTTATGACATGACCGAGTCACAATGATCTACCACCTAAATATACTGAGAATTATTTTTATATGTACGGTATATGCTGGTGTACCTTGCATGACTGCATCAACCTATAGAGCACAATACAACAAAAAAATGTTTTGTAATTACCTTACTCTGATGATTTGCACTGAATGGAATCAGCCAGGGACGCATAGTCCGGACGGTAGCTGCTGACAGCTGCCACAAGCAGATTTGCAGCAACAACCCGCCCATCCGCTCCATTCGGCGCGTATAAAACAAGTCAACATTTTGCACACTATGCTAATGCTATCAATATTGCTGTCTGTAAAATTCAAGAACTGTTAAAAAAAAAAAAAAGCCGTTGAGTGAACAGGACGCTGTGTGTGACGTAGTATGCCCGAGGCTGCCTCCCTGCCGCGAGGCGGAATGGCTAAAAAGTGACTCGCTTATACGCGCCGAGTGGAGCGAACGGGCGGATTTCCGGTGCTTCGCTCCGCGTCCCGCCGCTTCAAACGCATCATTCGCGCCACCCTGCACGTAACCGCGCCGGCCGGCGCGAACTACATTGACTCCCAATTGAAACGCACTGCCAGAAACGCTCCCAACGCAGTTAGTGTGAACGTAGCAATTATAGTATTAGGTAGTGAGGACAGATGATAGATAGGCGTTCATCAGCCAATGACCCCACGGATTCACCTGAAGCTTTGATCTGGTTTTGGGCAGTAAAGTCACTTTTTGGGGCCATTTGCAGTCAGCTTTTGTGTTCCGTTATCAGAAACAGAGGAAGAGTGTAAGTTTATCTTGAACTCAGACATCTTCCCACGTTTACGAGGCACGTATCCTAAAAAGGGTTCCCTGTGGCACTGTGCGTGTATGTGTAATGGACACTAAGCAGAACAGACTGCTGGTTGTGATCGGGTGATGTCTTTGTTTTTAGGCTTGGTGAGCCCCTTGTCTTAGCAGTATGTGGCTCTGTATCATACGGTGGTTGTGAAAGTCCTGTTCCAAGAAATGGAACCAATTTCGAGACTGTATCCTATGCCATTGCTCTGTATAATATGGTCCAGCAAGCATTTACATTCAAGACTGCTACATTGTTTCGATGTATTAATTTAGCTATTCCCCAATTGGTTCGTGTACTGTATTTACTGTATTCATTGTGTTAATTTATCTCAATAAATAATTGGTGAATTTATTGTAAAATGCGAGAACAAAGAGATTTTCAAAAGCCCTATTTTGAAACCCTAGTTGCAAGCCCTAATCTGAAACCATAACTCTGGTTTAAAGCCCTACTTTGAAACCCAATTGAAATTGTCAATAATTGTCCAAAAACCATTGAGTCCTCAAAATGTAGTCTGATTAAAATAGCAAATGGCGTTATTTTGTGAAACTCAAAA
Source organism: Filicampus tigris (assembly GCF_054856515.1). Taxonomy (NCBI): domain Eukaryota; kingdom Metazoa; phylum Chordata; class Actinopteri; order Syngnathiformes; family Syngnathidae; genus Filicampus; species Filicampus tigris. The sequence continues at coordinate 23,577,139 of NC_141220.1, read as the reverse complement.
GTCTACACTTGAGTCAACCTTGAATGCATCTAATCAATTAAGTTAAATTGTATGCTGTTATTTTGTATTATGCCTCCAAATGTAGTCCATTATATTTTCTTTTGTTTTATAATTTTTGAAATATGTTTTGTGCAATCCCCGTGGCCTCCCAGAGTGCCTGCAAAGAAACAATTTTGTTGTACGGAGGAAACATTTCATAAAGTAAAATATGGTTTGCTCCAGGGTTCAATTTTAGGCCCCTTATTGTTCAGATTACACAATTTATGGCTCCCTCTCGGCGGTGTCATCTGGGCTGCGGCTGTCTGTGGTCTCATGGTGTTGCACTGCTGCAATCTCGGCTCCGTCTGAAGTTTCTTTAACCTCCTAAAACCCGGATTCTTCCATGGCTTGCGTTTTTAATTTCTCTTGGTTATTTGGGCTCCTTGGAACCGAATGACTATAAATACAAAGGATTATCTTTTCACATGATGTCGTTTCTGAGAAAAAGGATGTGCACATATGTGGACATTCGTTTTATATTTCCATGGAATAAATAAAGTCACGGTTGAGTCGTCAAATACAAAAGTCTGTATTTGGTGTATTTTCCGTGTAAGAGTTTTTCGTTGTCGTGCTGACCCGAGAAGATCGTAGCCGCTTCAACATGAAATTCAAGGAACTGCATGATATTCTTCTTTGAAGTGCCAAATACGCCGAGGTCTTTGCGATACAGTAACCAGCTGTTGGCTGAAGCCAGATCGGTAAAAGGCATCAGCATCTGCAGTGGTCATTTCCTTGAAGGGCCATTCATGCGATAGTAACTCATCACTCTATCAACAAGGTCAACTCCACCCATCTCGGAGTTGTATTCACGGATGGTACTTGGTCGTGAAATGGTCACATATTGCTTTGTTTTTTTGTGTTTTTTTTGGTCCCATCTCTGGCAGGTGTCTTCTGGCTCTCTAGCACGAACAGCAGACATCATCAAAACCGGTTTATTGTCGTACCACTTTCTCAACGCAAATCTTTCCACCCTCAGTGGTAACTTGCACAGAGGTACCTCTTCCATCTTTTTTTTTTGTAAGCAGGTTTGTCTGCACTGCTGCAGCGACCCGGTTCTTCATAACTGTACTTCATATCTGTTTCTTCATATTGTTCAACACCTTGAATGGATGTGAAAAAACGGTCGCAAATATAGGCGACTTTTGTATTAGGACGCAGAGTTTGAGACGGACGATCAATCTCCAAGCGTGCCAAACCTAGATTCCCAGGTTCTTCAACCTGCTCATGGACTGCGTGTGCACCTTGGTAAATGTGAAAATCCAGCACCATACCTTCAAACTGTGGAATAGGGTCCTCACACCCACTACTGTCTTCATCACTGCTGCTTGGCTCCTTTCGTGGGGGCTGATAATCGGTATCCCCCCGCAGAATCATCAATGTCTGACAAATCCTCCACCTCTGACTCCTCTCCACCAATTAACCCCAGCAACTCCAGCACTTGTGATACAGAATAATTGCTATGAGGGGGAAAACATTAGAAAAATCTAATAAAAAAAAAAAAAATCGATGTAGAATTATTTATACTATTATCTTCTTGTAATGTAGGAAACAATTTTTTTTTCTATCAAAATGATCCCCAAATACAATTTCAAAAGTAACCCCCTCTGTCCACATTTGTGGACATGTTCATCAAACATGAATTGTCTTTCTGTCCACATAAGTGTACATCATATATACCGGCCTGGTAAATCATTACAGTTGCTAACTTTTATCAAATTTGACTTTAGTCACGAACATTGAGCACTTATATACATATCTGAACAAGAATCAGCCATGAAATTAGAGTAATAAAGGGATGATTTTTAACGTACATTTTATGTATGAAAATCGATAGACAAATAGAGTTTGATTGATTGATGAGTGTGCCCCTACGTTAATATGATGAATCTCAAGACCCAGGTCATTTGTCCATCCGTCCCAATTTTATTGTATATCGTCGCTGTCCTCTGAAAAACACTTCTGTCCAATTTTGGGGGAAAAAAAAGAAAATCACTTTAACGCGATGTCAGTAACGCGGAAACACCATTCACGTAAAAAATAAGAAAATTGAAAAAAATGGACACAAGTGTTTTTCACAGGACACAAACAATTGACAAAAGGCTTTCTATTCTATTCACGTCCACTAGGCAGCATGAGTGTGTCGGGATTTTTACACTTTGAGTAACAACTTCACTCTGTCTGGATTGGAACAAGAATAAAGCTCCACTTTGGACATTTGTTGTCAGCAGACTGAAATGGAGATTAAACTACAAGACTGTCCTCCTGTGGCTGAAAGAGGGGAAAACATTACCAAGGAAATGACTAAATTTAAGAATCATAGGACTAGAATGGATGTAAGTCAGTGTTGTGGGACAACTGTTACGATGTTTTGATCGCGCTTGTCCTGATTGGGAGGGGGAGGGGGCGGGGTCATAGGTGTGATTTGGTGGCCACGCCCTGGACTGGTCACCAGCCGATTGCAGGACAAAACACGGACGATTTGGAGCGAGTCCTTAACAGTAGTGATACCACCGCAAGTCGTGCAGAAAGAAAACATTTTAAACAGGCGGACACCTTGTATGAAAAAGATAAATTTATTTAATGACATGTTAAAACAGAAAAAGGTCAAAGGAGGGTCCAGTTGAGGGAGAGCAGCAAGATGATGGCGACTCCACATAAAGAAAAACGCTCACATTTATTAACAAAAAAAAAAAGAAGAAAGAAGACTTACCACAAGAGGACATACGGACAAATAGATGACGGGAAGAAAAAAAAACAAAAAAAAAAAACAATCCAACCAGGCCGAGCGGGAGGAGGAGAGGGAGGGAATACAACTTGCTTCAAACTACATAAAACACTGTTTAGCCACAAGTTTAACAACCGCCTGCTGTTTTTTTTTTGGAAAGTCATCTGACAAAATCATCTCCGTGTAATAATTGTAGCATCCGAGTCACTGAGAAGAGAAGAGACGGTGGCGATAAGCAGGCCAATTGGTCAACCTAACCTCTCTTTCGAGAGACCGAGCAAATCCCACAAAGAAAATTCGACCGAACTCAAATGCTGTGATTTCATCTCGACAAACACGACCCGCGTTATCGTTTCTCGCTCACTCAAGTGCCAATAAGGCCACACACACACGTGTTGGATGAACCGTTGCGATCATTTTTAGGGGTGGAAAAATCCATCTGAGAGCCATCGCACGGATGCGAGGAGAGAGTGTTGTAACATCGATTAAAAAAAAAAAAAACAACAAAAAAAAACAATCAACTCAGGTGATGAAACGCGTGTCCATTGCACAGTCGTCAGGAATCGGCGCAGGGAAGGATGTCCCGAGTTCCGGGGCTTGGGAGTCCGCGACAGAACCGGGAGCTACATAACACGGTGGCACGTCTGCACCCGCAGAACCGCAGCTGTCAGTCGGAAGAGGGGGTTCCCGGGAGGGAGGGGAGGGGAGGTGGGGGGGGGGGGGGGTCCGTTCACATGAGGCTAGATAGCTTGCAAACTGCCTAGCATGGATCATGGCGTCCGTGTTAGCAGGTAGCGCGTGTGTGTGTGTGTGTGTGTGTGTATGCGGTGGAGCTGAGCGACTGGTGCGGGCGGAGACTAAACCAAGAACGGAGACGACTGGCGGATAACGAACGCCTTGACGACTCAACCAGGTGAGACGCACCTCCACACTCCCCCCCCCCCCCCGTCCTCGTGTTCGCCCCGCCCGCCTCCGCCTCCGCTCCCTCGCGGCTGCCCGACGCGGCAGTCCCGATTCCACATCCATAGTGTCTTCAAAAAGTCCGGCGTCGACGGGGGGCCGAGCCGATTCCAACCCCCGCCTCCGAGCCGGCCGACCGGCGCATCCGACGACCGGCGCCTAAACCCCGCCCCCCCTAGCCCTCCCCCAAACCCCCCCCCCCCCCCCGTGGTTTATCGGCGGTGAGTTCTTAGCACATGGAGATGGTCACGTTGATGCCTAGGTTGCCGTTCTCGGCGAAGAGCTGCGCGATGGACGTGTCGAACACCAGACAATCGCTGTTCATGATGGCGGTGGCGATGCCCTCGTGGATGGAGCGCGGCGTGGCCTCCCAGGTCAGGCGGCGCCGGTGGCCGTTGAGCTCCAGCCGGTACGCAAAGTTCTCCGCTTGCTTGCGAGTCCCAATGAGCTGCACGATGGCAAAGAACTGTTGGTGGCCGTCGTACTTCTCCTGCTTCTCCAGCACCAGCATGAAGTGGAAGCCGAAACACGACTGCATCATCACCCAGTCCACTGCGCCGGGCAGGTTGATGTCCGTGGCCAAAAACACAATGTCCTCGCCCTGGAAAAGACCGTTTTTACTCCAGCATTCAATTGGAAAAATGATATCATATAAAAAGGTAGTGCTGTCAAGCGATTCATTTTTTTTTTTTAACAAATTCGTCGCAACATTTTCCATAATTGATCGCGATTAATCGTATTTTTCAACAATTTTTTCGCGGAGCTTGGAACCGATATTTACTTGAGTCAAATCTTGGAATTAATGTGGAAAAATATAAAAGTATATTTCGAGTCGGAGATTGCTCAAAATTTGGCTGCACGGTGAGCAGGTCGGCCGCCACAGGAAGTCAATAAAAACGAGTTAACTGCATTTACTGGCTTATAAAATGTAAATTAATCTCCATAGTTAACGCTAACTTTAACAGCCCTAATAAAATGATATATTTTTTTTTATTATACATAAATATATATATGTATGTATATATATATATATATATATATATGTATGTGTATATATATATATATATATATATATATATATATATATATATATATATATATATAATTAAAAAAAAATATATTTTTTTATATATAAATTATATATATAAAATATATATATATATAATATAAATTTTATATATATATAATAAAAAAATATATATAATTTTATTAGGGCTGTTAAAGTTAGCGTTAACTATGGAGATTAAAATGATATATTTTTTTTAATTATATATAAATATATATATGTATATATATATATATATATATATATATATATAATAAAAAAATATATAATTTTTTTATATATAAATTATATATATAAAATATATATATATATATAATATAAATTTTATATATATATAATAAAAAAATATATATAATTTTATTAGGGCTGTTAAAGTTAGCGTTAACTATGGAGATTAAAAGGGCTGTTAAAGTTAGCGTTAACTATGGAGATTAATTTACATTTTATAAGCCATATATATATATATATATATATATATGCACATATACGTTTACCCTTTTTTATTTCCCCTTACAAATGATTAAATAAGTGCTTCCTCTTGTAAAAACAGCCCTTGAGTCAAAAGAAGCACAGTAGAGTGGAACCTCGATTTAAAAGCGCCGGAACCAATGGAGTCCAGCTGTAAGAGACGGAAAGCAGTGTCCAGTGCCCTCAAAACGCCCCTTTGCACAGTAGCTGTCCAAGTCTGTTAGTTCCAGAAACGGCCGCAATGGACTACGCGCAGCAGCTCAAGACGTATTTCCGAATTTCCGGTGCAAAGATTGGGAGGTGTACCAGCTTCCCATTTCCGTTTATTCTGATCTACCGGGAAGCCATTTGGAAGAAAAATAACCTTCTTTGAAGGGGTGTTAACGTGGTTTTTTTTTTTTGGAAGGGGTAAATTCAATAGCTCCGAGCTGGTGCTTTAGCAAGGTGGAAATATTATTACTCGTCTTTATGTTTCTATTTTGTTGCACCACTGAATGTGGCAAAGGCTTTCTATTCTATTTTGTTGTTGGTTTGCGCTCTGTCAACAAAGTTGAGCATGTCAAAATAAGCCATGCAAGTACGGTGAAACAGAAAATGTCTCATTAAATCAGCCTTGATCGCTTCGCCGACTTTTTGCGTGATTGTTTCAAGCGTTTCAAGTCCTAGTTTGGAAAAAAAAAAAAAAACACAGCATGACCTTTCATTACATTATGTATCAAGCCTGAGCCGTCCAAAGTGAAATAGAAAAGACTCTTAGAGAGCTCAGCGTATTCTCTTAACGCCGCGGCGCGCTACGTGTACTTTGATTTTGCATATTTGGCATCCTCTAAACGGCTGTTGGATGCTAAACTTTTGTTGAAGCGTGGCATTAAAAAGGTTGACAAAAGCGCCCCCGTGTGGCCAATGTGCTCAGTGTCTGCGGCTCAGACCAGACCTGCAGCGTGGTGATGGACTTGTGCTGGTGCATCAAGTGAGGCATGACGGCATCCAGGGAGCCCTGCCACTTGCAGGAGGCGCCGGGGCACGGGCACGAGTACGGCCGGAACTCGCACAGCTCCTCGTGCTCCGTCTTGTCGGTGTGCGGCAGCGTGACTTCGCAGCCCGACGAGGCGTATTTGCACGGGAAGAGCACCGAGTTGGCCACCTTCTCCATGGCCAGATTCCTGATGGAGCCCAGCGGCCCCCGGCAGGTGGGGCAGCAGGTGAGCTTGGGCCGACAGTTGGAGCATACCTGGGAAAGGCGGGCGCAAAAAAAAAACAAAAAACAAAAATCACGCCGGAGGAAAGGGAAGATTTTGAACACCAAAAATTGGACAAAGTCGACCGCCGCCCGCGTTTGGAATATCAATTCGCATCCGCATAGCAACGGTACACTTTGGAATCTCTAGCCAGGAAGTTTTTGTGGACACTTTCCTCTGCTTTGTGTTACATCTTGGATCACGAAGAGACAAATGTTTAACGGTCCTGCCAACAACAACTCATTTCACTTGGCAGTCACTTATAATTGTTTTTTTTTTTTTTTTTTTAATATATCCGCCTGACGGGTCAACAGGAAGAATTGTTGGAATTTCTTATTAGTGCGCTAGTTCTTGATCAAACGCAGCATTTCAGCGAACCCTCAGTAAAGGGTTTGTTGCCGCAGCAGCTTTCCATTTCCCTGCCAATATTTTCATTTTGTTTTATGGCCCCGATCGCAAACTGGCAGGCGCCTCGCGCGCCGTTTATAAAGCAACAGATTGGAGCGCAGAGACGAATATTGCCGTTTTATGGGTTATTGGACAGCAATATCGTGAGGGGTTGTCAAGACCGAAAATTTTGAAAGAACAGAGAGGGGCGAATATGTTATGAATCAATTAAGTGTGAATTTGATTTAGGATTATGTCGAAGCTACTTTGTGGTCCCGAAAAAACTAATCTGGTAGCGGAATACCACCAGATTTGTGTGCAATTAATTGGAATGCAATTACAAATACGATTAGTACTCTCCACGATTATAAAATTGGTGTAATCGTTAAAAAAGATTATTCATATGTATTTTTAACCGATGCACGTTTCGGTAACACAAGGGAAAAAAATCATACTTGAATTTACATTTGCCTCTTTTTTTTAATTTGACAACTTATTTTATAAATTTTGTTTGGTCCAACAGAAACTTTTACATGTATTTCTCTTCATATTTTTTTACATTCAAACTAGGGCTGGGCGATATGACTGAAAAGTATATCACAATATAAGTGTTTCATATTGGTCGATATCGATAGATATTTAATTTTTATAAATTTTTTTTTTAACTATTGAAAATAATGACCCGAAGAAAAATATATTCAGGTTATTTTATTTTTCCCCCCCATAATCGAGCAGCTCTAGTCCAAGGAAGCAAAACGGTTTGCAATATGCATGTTGCGATCACATACCAGGTGTCCCGACTGGCACTGAAGGATGGGGGGCAGGACATAGTCGAAGCACACCGGGCACTCAAACAGGCTGGCCAGGTCACTGTTGGAGGCGGTGGTCCCTGACAGGGTGGGCACGCGCTGGGAGGCAGGGCACTTGGATGTTCCCGTGGGCAGCGCGGTGGCAGTCTGGCGACTCATTTCTGACGAAATCCAAAATAAAACACAAGCAGAGGGAGATGGGCCATGAATGAAAGACGGGACAGGGCCACGGCGGGGAGTTTTCCTGTCGTTGCAAGCCCAAATTGTTTTTTCCGTCGTAGGTCCAAACTACCTGACAATAAAGTCATTCATTTTTGAGTGCACAAAACAGAATTACGATACATGCCGAGTTGCACTCCACTCAAACGGGCTGCATGATATTGGAAATAAAAGCGATATGTGGTACTAGTGTTGATTATTGCATAGGGATGTAACGATTCACTCAAGCCCCGATTCGATTCGATTTTCTGTTCCCGATTTTCCTTTTTTTTTTTAATTGCTACCATGCTTGTCTCTGTGCACTGGTGTGGTTCTGCAGAACATCCACAAACGCAATACGCAATGATGTTTGGCGCAAAAGCATCATTTGATCGACACATTCAAAATGCGCTATGCATGTAGAATGAAAAAAACGTTTCAAGACATCACTTCCTAGATGAATTTAATCGACTCGATTTTCAATTCATCGGGGCAAATCGATTAATTGATTCATTCATTGATTTTTAAATCGATTTTCGATTAATCGTTAATCCCTATTATTGCATGATTGATATTTCTGTGATATTTAACAAGACCCTAAAGAAATTATATTTTTATAATCGAATGAAAGAAATACTTTTTTCACGTGGCAAAATAAGAAATTGCAACATACGCTTATCTAATTGATTTATTAATTATAATAACTTTGAATTTTAACTCAAAATTTTGAAGGTTATTTCGTGTTAGTAATGTCCATAGGTACTGTTCTATTATTGACTCGTGATGCCCATTCAATGTTGCGTCTAATTGGTCAAAGTCCGATAAAAACAAACAATTCCATATGAAAGTATTCATTTATCGCCCATCTTTGCCATTATCGCGATGACGATATTTCTTCGATTTATTGTTCAGCTCCAGTGAAACTTAAATCAGCAAGATTCACGGAGAGGTTCAAATTCCAGATGTTTGTGACAAAGACATGAGACCAAGAGTGAGCATTTGAGAAAAAAAAAAAAAAAGCAGCTTTTTGAGAAGGGTGTAGGGTGGCGGGGATTTTTGTGTGTATTTTTCTTTTTTTACATTACAAAAACTTGGCATGTGAACAATTTTGTGGAGACTGTAGCGTCCACTGCCGCTTTGTTTTTTTTGGGTTTTTTTTACATCCAGGCTGCTCACAGCATCTGTATGTGCAAGGTTAACGCTTCTACATCTTGCTCGCTCATTTGTACGCACATCTGCGGCAATGGGGATAATTCCTTAGTGACTATTTATAGCACTTTTTAGCTGGCAAGCATACCAGCAGCAGCAGCAGCAGCAGCAGCAGCAGTGACACAAGCCAGAGCAGCGGGCCGAAATTAGCACAGGCCACTGAGATAGTCCAAGGCCAGGGTCAAAGTCAGACTCGGTTAGCATGCGCAAATGATATAACCAGTCAAGGCAGGTCCTTGCAGGCAATGACTCAGTTGCCTAATCCATTTTAAGGACAACGCTAAACCACATCAAGGAGGAGAGTGGCACCGAGGACGATGCATACATTCAGTTCGCCGATTTTTGAGGCCGATGCTGATTTTTGGCAGGAAAAAAAAAAACAATAATTTGATTACCGATCGATCTGCCGATTCATTTAAAAAATATACACAAAATAGTTTGGTGGGTTTTTTTTTTGGTCATGTTTGCTTTTCCTGATATTGTGAACGGTTTCACACCGACTGGCCTTGTCCTCCTCACGTTGGGTTCAAAGGCTAACGTAAGAAGATAATCATGACAGTGAACATTAGGTGAGCTATTTAACCAAGCGATCCCGTGGGTGAGCACATTTATATTATATGTGACGCTGACCGTATGACTGAAAGGGAAAGTCAACCCAAACTTTTTTTTTCCCAGAATATGTTCCCGGCACTCTGATTAATATTGTGTTTGTGGAATATAAATTTAGCAGCAAAATCCACCCGTTTTTAAACCTCTCAGGGGGCGGCCATTTTGTCACTTCTGTCGACTAAAGATGACGTCACAATTACTCAGGGCTCAGGTAACGGCCAATCACGGCTCACCTGTTTTGTGACGCTGAGCCATGATTGGTCGTTATCTGAGCCCCGAGCAACTTCGATGCCATCTTCAGTCGACAGAAGTGACAAAATGGCCTCCCACTGAGCTAGCCAGAAACGGGTGGATTTTTCATATTCCACAAATGTAATATTAATCGGAATGCCGTGTTTAGACTAGTGGGCCTGCATAGAACATATTCTGGAAAAAAAAAATCTTTGGGTTGACGTCCACTTTAAAAGGCAACCAACAAGCTGTGACTCGACGACAACGGGTTGCCGGATTCCCTTTTATTTCTTTACTTTGCTTTTAAATGTTAAACGTTTTTTTTTGTTTTTTTTAAATTATGTGAAGCACACTGAGTTACATTGCGTATGAAATGCGCATCATAAAATAAAGCTCGGTTACCTTCTAAAAGTTCACTCGAGGAAAAAAAAAAAAAAAATGTAGTAAGAATAAAACTCACCTTCGTCCATAAGATTTCCAAAAAAGGCTTTCGTCTTCTCTTGAAATGGGGGGGGACCTCTGAAAAGAAAGAAATAGCGACATGCAGAATTAGTGTTGATTGACACATCCCGCTAAATCAATTGGCTACAAATGAATGAAACAAATGAAAGTGTTTGGAATGAGCACAATGAGTGGCATTGTGCACAGTAGCCACTAGATTCTAATTTCCTGTCTCAGGCAATCAAGGACATGATACAATGTGATGGGCCATCTTGAAACTACTTTTATTCAAAACATCTATTAAAAAAAAAAAACAAAAAAAAACACCAAGTCTGCCTATAAAATGAAACAGCGGCATATTATCCAACAATCATTTGTCGAAAACTATTTGATGCGGTCAAAGCAAGTGTGTGTGTGTATATATATATAAATAAAATGGCTGATGCAATATGCAAAAATATTGCAAAGATATGAAAAAAAAAATTTTTTTCGATAGCTACTAAAAATGGCATTTCAATAGGTACATGTTAAATATCGCAATAATATCGACATGGCTATAGTCGGCATCCACATCGCCATGTTTTTCCAAAATTGGGATTTGAATGAAAATTGGTGCACTTGCTAATCGCGATGGCAAAACCACAAAATCTTACGTTTGACATCGATTGGAGCAGGAGCCCACGGCCCGCCAAATTTGGACGTTTTGGTCGAAAAGGGGCGTGGCCGCCATCCTTTGAACCCTTAAACTGTATCTGAGGAGCTACAGGGTCAATCTTCACAAAAGGGTAGCAGTGTAACGAACATCGTTTAACCGATACAATACGCATCGATAAAAGGCCTGACGATTCAACACAAAGAGACATCTCGCTTTTTGGGAACGATAAAGGCAATTTCGATAGGGTAACAATGTAAACCTCTACTAATAAAAGGTGACTCCAAATAAAGACAATAGAATGCTGCTTCATTCGATTTGACTTTAAAACCAACTCAGCTTTACTGATTCCCAAATGTAAACAGAGCAAGCTTGTTCTCTTAAGAGCTACAAAAGCTTCCCTCCAATTGGAAAAAACGGAAAACACAGACTTGGCCACGTGGTGTTCCAGAGGGGTGGGGGGTAGCTTTGGGAGGGGGGGGGGGGTGGGGGGGTTGTAGTTGGTAAGAGGAGGAGGAGGAGGGAAAGTCCCAAACTGTCTGACTTCCACGCACTCCCGCTCCTGGAGTGCGGTAGGTGTCACTGCGGGTTGCGGAGCTGAGCTGAGCCGGTGTCCAATGTCAGCACTAACAGCGTATGCTCACACTGACTCCCCCCCCCCACCCCCACAACCCCCTCCCGTTCTCCATCTACACGCTAGCCAAACCAAGAACTCCGTTTCCACTTGCTTCTCCTTTTTTTTTTTTTTTTCCTCCACGCACCTACTCACGGAAGTAGCCGTGTTTTCGGCGGCACAATAATTCTTCTGCCACGGTGGACCAAGTTTTTTTTTTTTTTTTTTTTCTCTCTGTGCCACCCCCCCCCCCCCGCCCGCCACTCCCTCTGCCCAACTGAATGCGCAGGGCTCAGATTTCACACTCGCAAAGGCTCTACCACCAAGCTGCCCGGTCTGACACCAATAGCGCCTTTTCTATTCACAGTGTAGTGCTGAACGCAAACAGCCTGAACAGTACACGTGGCCTCCAGCTTTGAACGACAGCATCGCCGGCCAAAACTAACGCTCGCCCCAAAATGCGCGTCGGCGGCATTTTTCGGACGATACGTTTTCTCCAGACGTTGCAACTTTTACGTTAGTGCCACGGTTGGATCGCGTGCCGATTGATTAGTCATGCCTGGAGAGTGAGAGGCAACGGTAACGCGAAAAAAAAGCTGCCGCGTTGAGCTGAGCGGCGTTCGATTGCTCGGATGCCACATGAGTGTCGCGACAGAGCGACACTAACGGCAATATTTCTCTCTACGTTCTAAAAAGTCGTCAAAAATATCAATATAAACACTATAGCGTCATATGGCATAATGGCCATTTTTAGATCGCCGTGGTATAATCGTAAGAGAACACAAGTGTGGTGCATGACTGGCTGTGAAAAAACTTCGACGAATATCTTCACCCCCTCCCCCAGTTAGAAACGAGATAGGAGAGGTAAAAAAGTGCACAATCGTGTTTGATTAGCCTAAATAAATGGAAAAATCAATTGGGAGTCGTTTCTCCTAAACAGAACCGTTGAGGGTGGAGCTTATGGATACTCCGGTCTTTACCTTTAACTGCCATTGACGAATTTATTTGTCTTTTCACAGTCCAGCCATTCAATCCCGGGAACGTATTTATATTTTTCTTTTTTTTTTTCATTTTTCTTTTTTTCCAAACGTTAGGGTAAAAGAGGGTTTGAAAATGTATGCAGTGAAAAACCTAAAAAAAAAATAATAATAAATATGAGCGCGCGTCGCAGCTGACACAAATCACGCAGGCGTCGTCAAACTAAAGCGCTGGTCAAACAACAGCAATCGCGTTTCATCAAGACACTTTCAGCCATGAGCTGGATCCAATTCGGAGAGAAAAGATGAATGGAAGAACGGGGAAGAATGAGAACAAAGCCGGCCATCAATAGGGCACAGGAGGTCATTAGAACAGGCTCTGTTGGGACATCTGAGTACCTCGTGCGCAGCAGCTGCGCATGCACGTGATCATTCATTCAGTCATTCATTCACTACTGCGAGAACCACATTCACACAATGTCCGTCGTGAAGCGGCCGCAAGATCGCCAACGGGCTCAAAAACGTCAAACGTTCCTCCTCATATTGCACTCGCCGCGGACATGTGGTTTCTTGCACTAGTCGCGAACCGTGTCCTGGTTTTCCCTCCACACACACACGCTACAAGTTTCCCTTGCTCGCCGCGTGTGTGACGGCTCACTGACGACTCCGGTGAGGTTTGCCGCAAAAGCTTCGAGTCGCTGTCGTGCACTTTAGAACGTTGTCATACCGTCAAGGGGGGGTGCGCTTTGGCACGGACACACTTGAACATGAATGCAATGATGGAATGTAGCCAGTCAAAGGAGCGCCGGAAAAGAAAACAGAGTAATATCCTGTCATCCATCCATTTTCCGAAGCGCTTAATCACTATTAGCCGTTAGCTTAGCCATAGCTCGGCTCGGCCGACCCGCTTTTATTCACGTTGCCTCCGCCGCCTACCAGACCCTGACGATAATCCACGGCTGGTAGCGCCATCACGTCTGGGATGTTGGGAAGTTGCGAGAATTTTTACCCCAAGTTTCAATATTTACAATAAATTTTGTTTTTTTTTTTTTAGAGTCGAGGAGACTTCGGCTGGCTGTACATGTACTACCCTTTTTTTTTTTTTTTTTTCCCGGTCGCCGCATCGTGAAATTTGGGTGACTGTGCGTCCAATTGAGCCTAGTTCAAATAAACCTATTTGGGAAAATTAAAGTCATTTTGAAAAAATGACTCACTGTTACTTGTGATGTCGCATTCCAGCGCCGCCATATTACCGCCTAGTTCCATTTGAAACGTTTTATTAAAATGTATTATAGGTTGTGTTTAAAGGTCCATGTCAGAGTTTCTGTTATCAGTGTCATTTACTTTTTATTTGTATTGAAAGGGGGAAAAAAAAAAAAATCGAAATTGGATTTTAGGGGTGGGGGAAATCAGGGATTCTATTTTGAGGCCATATTACCTAGTCCAACTGTGATTGGCTAAAGCGTTTAAAATGGCGGTTCTTGGGGTTATTGCGCAAATGTATAGGTTTCACATAACGTTTGTAAACAATGAACGGCAAAGAGGACTACCAGTACTTTCTCCCCAACAAACCTAGTTTGTCAGAGGAGATAAATCCTGATGAGCCCAAATCATTTTGTGAGGAAAAAAGGCATGCACTTCTGTTGAGGTCAAACGTTCCGAAGGTGGCGAGTGTTGCCGTACAGTGAAAATGAAAAATGCTTTAAAAAGCAGTAATGGTTGTCTTACATTTCAAATTTCATGTACTATACAGATTATCAATTCAGCAAATTAATCAATAAGTAATCAATAAGTACACAATGTGCCTGTTTCTTTTAAGGCATTTATGCTGGCATCAAGTACATAAAAAAGTAATTATTGATGGCAAACAAACTTCTATTGCTTAAACTATTCACTGTAAAATATTTTGCAAGTCGAGTCACTGTCAATCGTTAAAAACTATGATACAGCAATTTTGATTTTGCTGTAAATTTGAATCACACTCCCGCTACTTTCTAGGCAACACACCACACCTGGAGTTATGTCATGATGTTGTGTTTTAATATTATTCAAGGTTCAAATAACTGTGTTCGCTGCAGCGTGTGGTGTGCTGCAGTGACTTTTCGGCACGAGACGTTGCTTTTCATCTCTTCTTGTCATCGTTTCTTTTTTTCATTTGGGAAAATACAGTGGAGATGGATGAGACAACACCCGCGGCCCCCCCATTGTTTCAGCTTGTTAGCGTGTCTCCAACTGATGCAGACAAATAATAAATCAATTGTGAAATATGGAGGTTAACGTTTGCAATGAACTCGCTTCTGCAGCAATGGAAGAATGTCATCACAACAAGAAACGCCAAGTGTACAGTACGTACTGCGTTACCATTTGATTGTTTGATAATGGCAGCACAGTAAAGTATTTTTCATACAAATATTTGCTGAAATATGACAAATGTTTTTCCCCCCCATATAATTTACTGTAATCAGGTCTTTTACTACATTTGCACAGTCTAGGACACATCCGGACAGATGTAAAAATGTGGGTTTTGTTATCGCAATAGAGACATAAGTGTGTGGTAAGCCACTGCAAAGATGTCAATTTTGATCAAATCCATTATCGTTGGACACCCTGAAAACAAATCTCTACTTCAGTCAGAAGAAAATATTTGACAGTTTTAACTTACATTCACTCACTCACTCACTGCCAATGACATTTTTTTTTTTGTATTTTAAGAACGCAGACATTCAATCCCAGCTATGTATTTACATATATCTAAAAGGTGGTCAAAGGAGGGTCTGAATATATTTTAATTGGAAACAGCTGCAACAACAAAAAAAATGGCTGCATTAATAACATTGTGCTGCCTTAAGAAATCGCACAAGTGACAGGTATAGCAACAAAAAAAAAAAGTGTGCCACCGCAAGAATAAAAACTGCAACAAATCATTGTTAAGGCACGTTTTGTAACATGTTGTGCTTCTACTTACACACACACAAAACGCACACTTCGAGCAGTGTTGAAGCGCTACTGTTGATGCTTGACTCAGTGAGTGTTGTTATGGCAACAGGCTACTCAGCTGATCACGAACAGTTATTCGTGAGCCCGATGAAGAGAGGCTCGAGGTGCGGTGTGAGAGTGCATCGTCTTTCCTTGATTAAATGGAAGCAATAACGATGTAATCACTTTAACAAATTTCAGCACCATACAGAAGCTTGACAATGAGATCCAACTTGAGCCCGTACAACAGTTTGTTGCCCGTAATGTGGCCGATACGTGAACTAAACCTTCGCTTAGACAGGAGCATTAATCCCCACGAGCAGACTCTTAATGACAAAATGCAGCCGACAAATGTAGCTGCCCGTGCTAGTTCATTACAAGTAAACAGGTGTACATGTTACCACCAGGTCTACTTACAGTACCCGATTAAAAAGATAAGATAATGTTGCAAGGATGGAGACGTTTCAATTACATTTTATGCTCAATGCTGACATCCAAGCCTCCACTTGAAGCCAGGTCACTCACTGGCAACCACAACCGAGTCAGTGTTGATCTTTTCCTCTCTCGGCCACAGAACCGTCTCTTAACTAACAGACGTGCTAAAGAACACATTTACGTTGAGCCAAGCGGAGTCAATCAGACACGATGTGCTTTTCGAGGAAAACAGCGGCGTATTCCTTGCTGGCTTGTGTTACACACACACACGCAAGGCCTTGTCGTGACGGAGAGCGGCAGCCTTAGCATGTACGCTCACGAAATCGATCTTTTATTTTATTTTATTTTTTAATCTTAGCGAGCCTACGACCAAGCAAACAAACGAAAACGTGTCCACTTCCTAGAAGTAACGCGTTGGTCTGACCGCAACAGTTAAAAGGGTTATTTAACAAGTGAAGCCCGCACACAAGTTAGCAACAGGGCTAGCTAATGTTAGCCCCACGCTAATGCAAGGGAAGCTAACGCTGTTGTTTTGACCACAGCACACTCGCTCCAAACCTCCTCTCGCCATTAATAGCGCGAGCCAGCTTACCTCGGACGAAATATCCTTGACTTCGCCGCGGATAAAACGACGTATACGCCGACAGTGGGCCGACAGCGGCTCAATGTAGTCCGTGTTTCCTTGGTTAGCTGCAGGAACACACATTCGCAAACGCTCGTGAAGCAGAGGCGAGACGCCAGGCGCTAAATAGTAGCAAACGAGCAGCGAGCGGTTCGGGCTCGCGCACGGTTGTTGAAGTTTGCCTCGGGAGCGCGCCCCTCGCTCGCCGTCGGCCCGCAAGCTCTCAGTCGCAGTGACCAGCTCTAAACTCACCAGATGTGGGACAGGGAGTGTGCTTGTGGGGGGACAATGTTGTGGGACGCAGCTGACAATCGCGGTGGACACCGAAAATGCATATAGCACCGCTTGCCAACTGTTCAGTAACATACAAGTGCAAGAAAATAACAACTAAAGATATACACATAAAAACACAGAACACAGAATTGCAATATCCGCATTTACAGAAATGCGACACAATGTGCTGGTAAAGAGGTCTATCTTGGAGACATTAATTAGCAATATGAGCTCACTATAAAGTTCTGTAATGAGTCAGTCTCATCATATCTTGAGGTATATGAACTTTAGCAATAGTCAGACTCACACGATAGAACCTTGAACCTTGTCAAATCTCAAGTCAACATATAGAGCATTAAAGTGCAGTAACAAAGACAATCCTTCTAACAAAGCCAGGCTACTACAACTACTGCAATTTATTTTCAAATTAGACAGCCACAGGATAAAACAAAAATAAAACAAGAAGTATAAAACAAAACTAGTCAACTACATTACATTCAGTTGTAAACAAACGTGTCTGCCATAGCAGCACCGTGCACTTCCAGAACCAAGGAAAGCACTGATGAAACACTTTAGATTCTGTCCATCACAACTCAAGTCTTTCAATTTTCTCCATAACAGCAACAGCAGCCATTTGCAATATCGGACTCCAGTCCGGAAATATAGCTGGTGAGAGCTTATTACCACAATCCTCTGACCTGTACGACTGGGAGTGTTCAACAGTGTGGTAAAGACTAGTTACTACCTTGTGGTTTTAGTCGGAATGTATCAATAGAACGTGAAGCCTCATTTTGAGTTGCACGCTTTTTGTGAGTCTCGCATTATTTTGGGCGTTTGACATCGTATTCACCTTCACTTTTAACAAAGAAGACACTGACAAAAGTTCACAGAAAGCTTTATCTGACTCGTCTTTCACTGGCTTCACCCACGGATAATGAGTTACCCCAGACCTTGTTGTAACTGCATTTCCCTTTCTCTGCAGTCTTTTTACTTACCTCAGAGTCCTCCATTTTCATTAATTCATCACACATTTCTGTAACGCGTCGCTAAAACGCTTGCTATCGCCGTGTGCTTCGCTGTTTGTTTTTGGTGGGCGTATCTTTAAACAACATTGACTTCCCTGCATGTGCGCCCGGCTGTTTGATTGACAGCATACCCCTGCCTCTCACAGTCCCGCACACAGACAGTCAGCACGCGCTCTGTGGACCTACTTCAAAATAAAAGCTTTTGATGCTCATGTGAAGTGCGCATCCCGGCTCACCTGTTTTCTGAAACTGAGCTATGATTGGTCGTTACAAAATGTCCGCCCCCATAGATGGCTAAAAACGAGTGGATTTTGTTGCGTAACTCATATTCCACAAACACAATATTAATCAGAATGCTGTGTTTCAACTAGTGGGCCTGCACAGAACATATTCTTAAAAATATATGTATGTTTGGGTTGACTTCTTCTTTAAAGGCACATGTTTGGAAATAGACCAATAAAAAAATTACAGTGGACACCTGCATATTTGCGGTTCGGTATTCGCAGATTCATACGTTCAATGATTGTTTTTGGAACTTAATTTCATGGTAATTTTAATGAGCCTCAATTGTTCACGGTCCCGAGTTCACATGTTTGGTTGTCAGCCACTCCAGAGGAAATTAAAAATGACATTTTCTGTTTTATCTCCCCTTTTATAGCATTTTCTTATCCTCGATCTATCCATTTTCTAATGCTGCTGTCCTTATTTGAATCGCGCGTGAACTAGTAGCCATACCTACCAAGACTGAATTTGGGAGAGCGGTAGGGTGCACTTTGGACTGGTCACCAGTCAATAGCAGGGTAGATTCGGACAATCTATGGAGAATTTTGACGATTCTTTCAACCTAATAGGGGTGTTTTTGCCAGAGAAGAACATGCAAATTCCACAAAGGTACAACCTCCAATAGCACATTTTACACCTTTTGTATGAAATAGACTTTTTCTAAAATAATAATAATAATAAAATTCTATTTCTCTAGGGAACAGACTGAAAGATGGTGATGAAAATGTGCTGAATTTAGTAACAGTAACTAAGAAGACAGGTCAGTACTTGTGTTGCACTGCAGGTAATGAATCGAAATTAAATGAGTGTTCTTACACACAAAATGGAAGTACAGTCGTGGCAGCAGAAAGGAGAATGTGTGTCGCTCGGGGGCGAAAGGAAGTGGGGAAAACCAAAAACCCGAGCGTGTTAATCTGTTCTGGCATGCTGGAAATGGACTTTCTGCTTGGACAGAACACCACATATATTGTTTTAGACGGTTGTAATCCCCAAGAAAATGACGTAAAGAGTGGAGGAAAGCCACATGCAGGCAGAGGTTTTGAACACGATGCGTGTACGGAGTTACGCTTGTTACAAGAAACAAGAGGGAGAAAAGTGACTGAGAGGCAAGAGGGAGAAAGCTGACTGAGAGGCAACCGCTGTTCCCACTGCCATCAGCAAATTCCACGCATAACTCTCTGCTTGGCAGCAGACTCTCATCCAAGATGCGATACAAATTCCTCATTCGGGCTCACACGGGCTCCTTACAGAGGTTTGATGAGTTCCTTCTGGTCCAAATTATAGTTGAGGCCATTGAACCAAAGCCAGGAGCGTTACCCAGGAGAAATACAGCAGAAACTACATGTTGTGTGTGCTTGGGAAAATTAATCTTTGATACTTATATGCTAAAAAAAAAAAAAAAAAAAAAGAATTTCAGGAGAAGGCCAACAATTTTTTATGGCACTGTACATGAATCTACATATTTTCTCACCAAGACAATTGCATGAAAAACTTGGAGGGATTCTGTGTCAAATTTAAAAAAAAAGAATATATATATATATATATATATATGTATGTGTGAGTGTAGTCAATGAAAGTAAGTTTGTCATTAACCCATTTATTTTGTCCGTTCCCTTTTCTATTGATTTAATCTCTATTTTATTAAAGACTGTCAGTAACAGCAATACAATACAGTACAGTACTAGTAAATTTAAACCCTTTGTAAAACGCCATAACCCGCCAAGCTTTTGTACGGCTCTACTGACCCCTAGTGTCAGCAAGCGAGACTTTGCTGCTACTATGCCAGTATGAATGTAAACAACGTATGCATAATACATTTTATGTATTAGCTTGGTGTCGAACATCAAAAGCACACCCGGATGTAGTGAGGAGCCGCGCGCAGGCACGTGGAGGTCATACTAGAGGAAACTATCATTTAATTTTGTTTTCAACGAATTACACAATTTTTAAGTGTAGCATTTCCTTCATGTTCTGTAGTGTCATTTAAGTGCTCCATTTGTTTTGTATGAACAGTGTTATGTGCATTCAGACAGAAGCTGACCAGCTCGCTGTAGCATCACATTTGCTGTTGTCATACATATGGTGGTAATATTCTTTATTGATCCCGCAAGGAAATGATTATTTACAGTTTCCTGTTGGTTTTCTGTACACCCAATAAAGCGCAAGAAATTCATGCTACTTCCTCAAAAAGTTGAACCCATACTTTGTCCATCAACTGCACCCTTCAAAAAAGGGGGTAAGCGGAGGGTAGTGCTGAAGCTTACTGTTGACTGTGGTATTTATTTGGATTCTTCACATACATTAAACCACGTCCAAAAATATTCCGATTTAGAAAAAAAACAAAAAAAAGTAGTCCACAACAAAAATATAATACAACAAAAGAAAATCCTTCAGCAATTCTTACAACATGGTGAACAAAACATGTTTTTATACAGACTTGGGTTGGTATGTTACACAACTGATGCACATCACATACAGTATATGCATGCAGGGGAAACGTCCTGTGAACATTGTGCCTGCAACTGAGCATTTTAACAGGAATCAACGGGACCTATGTACATCTTTCATTGCTACAAAAGTCCATCGAAAACAAAGTGTACGTCGTTTTGCTTTGTGACGGCAATTCGTTTAACTCATCCAACAAATGCAAACTACACAATTGAGCCTTGTAGTGTTTTTAAACAAGAAGGAGTGACTAAAGCGGTCAAGTGGCTCCGAAACAACCGACAGTTCACCTCTGAATATTAAGTCATCCAGGGAACAATCCACCCCAAAAAAAACCCCTCACAAATCTCATCTCAATCAAGATTTTTGGAGCAACAATCTAAGAATGAGCGCTTGAATTTTTAAAGCTGAAATGAAAAACATTGTCAAGCTACTAGGGCGTTCGGGAAGAAAGTTGACTGCCACAAACTTC
This sequence comes from Filicampus tigris, assembly GCF_054856515.1. Taxonomy (NCBI): domain Eukaryota; kingdom Metazoa; phylum Chordata; class Actinopteri; order Syngnathiformes; family Syngnathidae; genus Filicampus; species Filicampus tigris. The sequence continues at coordinate 23,555,987 of NC_141220.1, read as the reverse complement.
TAAATATTAGAGCTGCAAACCAAATGATAGGAGTAAATGGAAAACTAAATCGTGAGTGGTTATTTCCATTAATTTGAAAGTTTCTTTGTATGAAGCATTATGTCCAAATATACATTTTGAAGGGAGACAAATGGGCCAACAGTTGTGCAAAGTATGTTGTTTTATAACGTTATAAAAAACTATGTATACAGATGTATGTTGTCTTAAGATTAACATTATCAGATGTGCTACGAATGTCATTTTGCAGGAAATTGGTGTTCACATCAGATGACAAATACGCTTTGAGATCAATAAAACAAAACAAAAAATAAGACTGTCCAAGCTGAAAGAGAGAGGAAAATAAATAGTTGTTATACCGTGTCCCGGGTCCCCTTGTATGTGTGCGTGAAGTCTGGGTGTGATGAATCATCCCAGCAGCAGCCCCGACAGGGCGTTCAAGTCTCTCATGTACGGGTTGTCGCTGAGGATGCGGTCGATCTGTTGCTTCTGGTCCGGGAAAATTGCGCACAGCTGCATCTTCAGCTCGGACGTCTCCCCCGGCGAACGCTGGGGAGGGGGCGACGGCGAGGGAGAGGCGCTGCGGCGGCGGCCCGAGTGGGACCACTGCGCGCTGGCGTGGGGCACATGGGAAGTGGGGACTTGGGGAGCGACGGCAGGGGTCCACGGGGCGGAGTGGAGGGCCTGCACGTAGACTGGATGCTGCTGGTTGGTGGAAGGACGCAGGTCCGGGGGTCTCAGAGGGGGAGGGGTGAGCGGAAGATGCCTGGACAGACGCGGTGAGGGAAGGAGAACATTTATAAAATATGGATGTCCAACCTTTTTTTCCAATTAGGGCCACATGTTGGAAAATGGAGAGGGGGCTACATCACCGGGAATTTATAGGAACATGCTAAAATCTAATTCAATCTGCTTTTGGTCAAAATATGCAACGCCAACCTGGTATTACTGTGATATCTGAAAATCTGAAAAAAAAAAAAAACCCATCTAGGTATCTTTTAACATTCAACTTAAAACACTGACTCTTTTTATAATGCGCATGGTATGCTGCGTTGGGCATCTGGCATACATTTTTCCAGCGACAATTTTTTTCCCTCATCATATGTGGGGATTATCACATCGGTTCCGATGCTCTAATTAAGAAAGCACACACCTGTGGATTTTACGAAGGAAAATGTCCAGATGAGGTCCATTTTTACCCAAGGGGTCATCAGGGATCATGAAGTGGTCCTCCACAAAAGTAAACTGGAGTAATCTGTGTGTGTTGAAAGAAAAATAAAATAAAAAAAAATTGAATTTTAAATTGCATCAAATGACCACCTGAGTCGTGTGTGAATTGAGCAAATGAGCAATCACCTCTCTCGAATGATCTGGCGCCAAGTGTCCGAAGAGTTGACAAAGTCTTTCAAGTTGTCATTGGTTACAATGATGCCCTCTGTTTTTTCAGCCAAGTGGAGCAGGAATCTAATGGAGAGTATTTGATATTCAAGATTTCCTTTGTGATTGTGAAGACCATTTTTCGAATGGATACATTTTTATTCATCTTTACTACTCATATCAGTTGTAATGTATGTCAAGACTTTAAATACATATTAGGTGTGTAACGGTACGCTAAATCACATTTCGGTTCGGTTTCTTGGAAACTTTGTTTCGGTATATTTTTCAGCACACATTTTTTTTAGATATGTTTATTTTGAAAACATGACAAGTAAACGGTGCATTTTTTTTAGAAAAAATAAATAAAAGTGAACCATTCGGGTGATATTCTAAGAAATTACACCAGGATAAAAAATAAAGTAACAATAAAGATCTCTTAATTTTGTAAAATATTAAGACACTGAAATCCTTAAACACTCAGCAGCAACAATCTATGACACATCTAACTATTCAAATTAAAGACAAGTTGTCATTACAGTACATATATACATTTTTTGTGATGAAAAAAAAATACAATAAGTTACAATTGTTGCTAACTATATTAAACCTCTTTTTTCATAATGAAAAAAATACAATAACTTTAAAAAGTCTTTATGAAATTATATACACTTTCTAAGCATTGAAATCTTCAAATGAAATGCTCAACAGATTATTGTAACGAATTGGGTTATCTGTGTTTGTGTTTTGCTGAGTTGTGATGTTTCCGAGGTTCCTGAATGCATCGTACGGCTAGCGAGAGGAGCGGCGGAGAACCAAGCCGTTTTAAGTGCGTTATTTTAGACGTGCTACATGCAACATAGCAACAGGAAAGCCAGAATGTTCCCAAACAGGAGACCGTAGTGTACGATGGGACCTTCGAGCTAGCTTGTTTGCGTATGCCATAAAAATGCCATTTATCCATGTATTTATGATTAATCATGGCTCACCTGTTTTCTGAGCCGTAATTGGTCGTTACCTCAGCCCTTAGGCACTTGATGTCATTTTTAGTCAAGAGAAAGTGGTAAAATGGCCGCCGCATGAGATAGATAAAAACGAGTGGATTTTGCTTCTTAATTCATATTCCACAAACGCAATACTAACCAGTGGGGGCGGATATAGTATATTATTGTAAAGACAATTTTGGGGCTCAATTCCCCTTTAAATATATCAAAATAAATTCAAAATGGTGGACGTGTGTTGTATGTATGCACCTGTCGTCATGCGAGGCTATCCTTTGGCCACAGACCTCTCTGGAGGGCGTGAAAGAAAGCAGCCGCAGGTCTTCTAGTTGATTTAAAAAATGTTGTTCTGCAAAAATAAACCAATACATGGAATCAGAAAAAAAAAAACATAACCATACAGACAAAAAGCAGCACGTTGGATCCTGAATCTGTGTTTGAATATATTTATATAGGGGTGTAACGGTACGCTAAATCACATTTCCATTTTGGTTCGGTTCGGTTTCTTGGAAATTTCGGTTTGGTATATTTTCGGTACAAAAAAACTGACTTTTTTTTTTCTTAAATATGTTTATTTTGAAAAGATGACAAGTGAATGGTACATTTGTTTTTAGAAAAAAAATTAAAAGCGAACCATTTGGGTGACATTCTAAGAAATTACACCAGAATAAAAAATACACTAACAATAAAGATCTCTTAGTTTTGTAAATTATTAAGACACTGAAATCTTTAAACACTCAGCAGCAACAGCCAATGACACATCTCAGTATTCAAGTTAAAGACAACTTGTCATTACAGTACATATACACTTTTAGTGATGAAAAAAACAAAACATACAATAGCAGTTCAAATTATTGCTAACTGTAATAAAACTCTTTTTACAATGAAATGCAGTAAATTTAAAGTCTTTATGAAATTATTTATACTTTTTAGGCATTGAAATATTTGAACGTTCAACGGCATATTGTAACGAATTGGGTTATCTGTGTTGTGGTCGGATTTGCGTTTTGCTGAGTTGTGATGTTTCCGAGGTTCGTGAAGGCATCGTACGGCTAGCGAGAGAAGCAGCGGAGAACGAAGAACAGAGCTGTTGTAATTTGTTTTTGACTAAAAATACTGCTTGCTTCCTCGTCTAAGAAACATTCAAAGTCGGATATTCGTTATTATGTTAGACCTTTCCCCATCGGCGATTTTAACAGGAAAGCTAGAATGTTCCCAAACAGGAGACCTTAATAATGCCATTGATCTATGCATTTATGATTTATCACGGCTTCTGGCGTCCTGCACCCACCCCCCCCCCCGTCTCCCGCGTGCAACAGTCAATAGCGCCCGTGCGTGAGCTCGCGCTAATAAGTGGACCGAACCGAACGCAAGTGGACCGAACAGAACCGAACATGCCATACCGAAATGTATTAATACACCCACGTGTACCGTTACACCCCTAACATATATATTTTAGCTCATCTTTAATTCATATCAGAAGTGAGAAAATTGAAAGCCCAAAGAAGCCATCAGTCCATTTGTTGATGTCCGTTTAAGGTTGTTGGCTGGTCGTCCATACATGCTTACACATGCCTTGAGTACCTGAGGTCAATGGATCTCTCTTCTGGCGCCACTGAGGAACAAATACAGTGATCTCCCTGTGGCCCCGCCTCCAAAACGTCTCCACGGCGAGCGCTATCCCTCGACAGGAGAAGAACCGATTTAGGCCGTGACTGAAGAGATGGGGACACAAAAGAAAAAAAAAAATCTAATCACTTGTCTTGGAGCAAATTCTTGAAAAAAATATGTTTGGCTTGACTTCCGCTTTAAAGAGGAAGTCCTGTTTTTTTTTTCCCCAAGAATGAGCCTATTGGAGCCATCAAGCGAGAAAATATCACTACCCCCAAACTTTAACTCACGCCATAGCCACATTGCTGCCATCTATGATGATGTGGCACAGTTCTGGTAGCCCCGGCTCGTTGGGTAGCTTCAGTGTATACGGGGTCTTCAACGATTGGTGAAAACGAGCCAAACAGGTCACAGGTGGCGCCGGCGGGTTGCTTGCGGGAGGATTCCTGGCTCCGCCTCCGTGAAAGCCCATGTGGCCGAGGGTCTGGTAGGCAGAGGGCCGGCTTGTGGTGGCGGCTGTCTGAGGGGGACAATCAAGTCCTTTACGTCATGTCAAGCGCATCTTGAAATTTGTCATGATGTCATCAAATTGAGCAAAGCTATCAAAACATCACACTAAATGAAATACCTACATTGGCGGTGGAAGCCACAGAGGTGGTGCTGGCCGTCAGCCACTGGGGCGCGCTGCGCAGCGCAGTCACATTCTCAACTTTGACTGATCCACCTAAAGTCCGCGTCCCGCCTCTTGACGGGTGATCCCTATGTGAAACGTTGCCACCTCCCCGTGCCAAGTAGTCCGTTCTAGATCCGGTCTGGGTGTCCGCGTGCGCCATCGTAACCCTCGATGTCCGAGTGTCTGCTGTTTTGCCGTTTGGCGCGCCGGGGTCATCGTCATCGGAAATGGTGATGACCTCGTATTTTCCTGCACCTCCTTGGGCACTGGAGCTCCTCTTGATAGGATTGGCCTGCTTTGGGATTTTTTTTTTTTTTCAAAGTAAAGAAGTAGCATTAGATATACTGTGTGATACAATGCAAATATTAAGAGACTGCTCTACTAAAGAGAATTGCTTGGTTCCATCCATTTTCTATAGCACTTGTCCTTGGATCATGTGTTAAGAGACTATATCAGCTGACTTTGGGCGAAAGACAGAGTACACCACAGGTCGTTACCTGAGCACACGGGGCACAAATGAACAACCATTCATGCTCACACTTATGGACGAAATTCAAACCCTGAACATCACAACTGTAAGGAAGAAGTGCCAACCACAAGGCATGATACTTCACTTTGTCATGTCTTTTGGGCCCATTCGTGAAACATATGGCAGAATTGATCCTCTAAATATATTAAACGCTTGGCAACTTTGCACGGAGGCCTTTTCATTTGTCAAGGCTCAAAAAGCCGCACACTATCATCTCCGTAAAGCTAAGTCAACCATTTTCTTGTAAATGGGCAACATGCAGCCGACAGCCACCATACACAACACTTCCACCGACATACGACGGCAGCCAAAACATCACAAACTACACGACACAAGTACATGGTGACGTTTTTTTTTTTTTTTTTGTTTTTTTTTAAAGATCAACCATGTTAGGATACTTACTTCAACATGAATAATAATAAGGAAGGAATAAGCGTTAAGAGTCATTTTAAGCCATCTCCGGCGGCGGCCTTTTTGTCACTTCTGTCGACTGAAAATGACATCACAACTGCTCAGGGCTCAAGTAACGACCAATCACGGCTGACCTGTTTTCTGAAGCTGAGCCGTGATTGGTCGTTACCTGATCCCTGAGCAGCTGTGATGTCATTTTCAGTCGACAGAAGTGACAAAATGGCCGCCGCCGGAGATGGCTAAAAACGGATGGATTTTGCTGCTTAACTCATATTAATCATATTGCCTTGTTTCAACTAGTGGACCTACTGGGAAAATATTCTTGAAAAAAAAAAAAAAGTGTTTGGGTTGATTTTCCTATTTAAACCCTAACCTTTTTCTCGCCTCCGCTTCTCAAAACAATAATGAGCCATCAAATCGCAGTCTTTGCAGTTAAAAAAAAAAAGCATTACAATAGAAATATTCTGCTTTCCATCCCATATTGTGCCTACCTGATTCAACCCCTTAACAATGTGGCTTAAGACGGCTGTTACCTGCTGAGTGCTGGTTTCACTGCCGCTGCACTGCCTCCGGTGGCGGAGTCCATTATTACTGGCTCCATGATGGTTGGGCTTAATATTTTCTTTGGACCTCCCAGACTCCCGCTCCCTCTCGACGGCTGCAGATGTCGTCGTTGAGGAGTGCGAGGAGGACGAGGAGGAGGAGGAGCGCACGTTGTTCAGTTTGGTGTCTTTAACTCCTCTTTTCGTTTCCCCCTCACAATTGTTCGTTTCTGCCACGATTTTCTCCAGGATGAGAAAGGTGTCTTCCGTTTGTCCCGTTTCCTTGATGACCCGCTCCACCACGTCCTGCTGGTAACCCATGGTTCTGTAGGAAATTTGGTTGAAAAAAAATAAAATAAATGTGCACATTTATATGAATTTAAAATGATTTGTGATCAATCTTCCTACTGTGATCTTTACCTGAAGAAATTGACCAAACAACGGAGGTTGGTTTCTGGGCTGACCGCCTCACTTTCTTCAGTGATACCCTCACACGGGTTCAGCATGATCGGACCAGCGACTGTGTTTGCTTTAGCTGAGGACGAGGACGAGGAGATTGTGCTTGAAGCGGATGCGTTTTTGGATCGAAAACCGCCAGCGGCTCCGTGGCCTTCTCTGTCCCGGTGTCGCTCCCTGTCCCACGACCTCTCGGGGGACTCGTCCCTCCGCTCCAGAGAATACTGTCTCTTAGTGTCCCGGGTTTCGCTCTCTGACGAGCGTCGCTTGTGCGAAGGCCTGGTGCCATTCAGCAGTATGGCCTCGGGACCCAAACCGATGCCTCCTCCCGCTTTTCCAGCGCCGTCGCCAAAAGGCGTCGTCCGCGCCCCTCTGTCTTCAAAGCTCGTATCTAGGATGCGAATGGAGAGCTCCGTCACAGGGGTGCTGCTCTGTGAGCGATCTTGCTCGAACTCTGCCATGCTTGGATGTAGGTTCTGGTTCAGGAGAGCCTGGGAGACAACACAATATTGGGTTTCGATTTAGCTTGGTATTAAATACGCAATATGATCAATGTGTAAGATTTGCGCTGTTCACAAAAACTGAAGGCTCTTCATCCTAGCCGGAGTTTTCAAATATTTATTTAATATCCAATGACTTATTTACAAATCACATTTTTATTCCTCACGGGGGAAATTCAAACTCACATTCTGCTGTACATTTGTTGCACACACAGAACCCGATCACACAAAAAGTAAAAAGTCTGAAAAACATTTGATTGACGTCAAAAAAAGAACTAGCTACAGTGTGTGGGTTATCTATTTAAATTTTAAAATCTCTTTAATTCAAAACACAGACAAATATTGCTGGACAAAATTACCAATGCCGTCTGTGAGCACCGGGACTTGGACCACACAGCCAGTTTCCAACACGAGCCAAAACGGAGCAGGCGTTTGCTACTTGGCGCAACTGATATGTGTCTGGACTTGTTTACAGCTGTTGAACCAATATAAGTATAATTTTATCAAAAGCCACGGTCAGCTGGATGACCGCCAATGTTCATGCATTGTTTTTCATTAATGTCAGAGGAGGAGGTGATGTACATTTTACGTATTGTATTTGATTTTTATCAGTGTTTTTTTTAAAGATTTTGGGGGGTTTTAAATTATTTTTCTCCAATACATTTTCGCTATGGCGTGGGTCAAATGTAGAGTAAATATAAAAGTTGTTTAAATAGATATATTGCTCCACCCTCTGATCCAATCAATGTTCAAGTATCGTTTTTTTCCAAACATTCTGATCGCTGATCGACCCCAAAAACCCTGATTGAGTAAAGCGTAGTTATAATAAAGGCAAAATAAGTACTTCTTTTTCGTTTTTACTGAGAGTGGAAAGAGATGGCTAGAAAACTCTACAGAACACACCCGGGGAAATCAGTTTGATGGTGAAGTGGGGAACAGTCTTTTTTTTTTTTTGTTCCGAGGGGAGCCCCATAGTGGCATACATTCAAAGTTCCTACTGTGAAGGATGTCAAACATAGACTTGAAACAAATATTTCCCGTTCAGAACGGCATTTTGGAGTACACAAAATCTGACATTTTCACTTCTTTTGGTTCGTGAAAGCTGCACAAAGACGTGTTGAAAATATTGATGCCATTCATGTCAGATTCTACATACGTGATGATTTAAAAAAAAAATTTAAAAAGAGAAAAAGCACAAACCAGTGCGGGTGCGTGCGAGCTGGTAGGACTGTGAGCCAGTCCGAGTAATTCTTCTTTCAGCGCACTGGGCAGTAGAAGAAGCTCCATGGTGTACTTGTCGTCCCTTTCTTCCACAAAGGACTTGAACGCTCGTTTCACTGCCTGCTCTCGGTCACTCAGTAGACTTCGCTTTTCCTGTATGAAACAGACAAGAAGTCAGAAGTTTGGAAATGACGAACGGCAATTCATAGTGGTGGGAAAATGAGGCCTCAAGATGATTCATGAACCAGTTGTTGTGTTTATTGAGCCCTCGAGGTGGCACTCTTTGTTCAACATAGGACTGGAAGCACACTGACTTGACATTTTTTAAACCCCTCTCTTTAAACCAACAGTGCCATCTAGAAAAGTAAAAAAAAAAAAAAAAAAAAATATATATATATATATATATATATATATATATATATATATATATATATATATAACAACTGGTTCATGAAGCAAAATTGAAGCTTCATTACTAATTCTGACTTCAAATCATCTTAAGAATTGTTTCAGTATGAACATTGCTTTATTTGTAATCCACAGCAAATTGCTGGATTAACTTTACCTGGAAAAGTGCGACAAACTGCTGAACTCTGCTCTGCGCCATCACAACAGGCTCGGTACGGCCCAACAAGCGCAGGCGTCCTGGCTCAGGAACCAAAACCTCAGCACTTGTGTCCCGTATGAGTCTGTCCAGGAACAGGCCCCGGGCTCCGGCAAAGATACAGTGCATGTCCACTGGATAGCGTTCTTCTTTCTGCAACTCTGGGTCACACAGACCCCTTATATACTCCTGTAAAAAAATGAAGAAAGTAAAGAAAGCGTATCCAAAAACAAATACAAGCATTAAAAAAAAAAAAATCAGATACACACAGTAATATGCGGTTCATTTTTCCCACGTGGTATCTAGGTTTATGCAAAACAATGGCTCACAAAAGAGTCACACCAGATCGGCCTCCCACTTACTCATTCAGGGAATCTCCGGGTACTAGAAATGTCTGAATGAGTCAGCTGCTGGTAACTTCCTTTCAGTTGTGTTGAATACAGACTGTTTAACAAATTCATCAGTCTTTAAAACATAAATACACCATCCATTGTAATGTAGTTAAATGTGGGCTCTTTCATTTAAGTCAGCTTTTTTTTTTTTTTTCTTAGTAAAACACTACATTTTTAAATGGATGTATAACCTATTTTAGGATAAAAAATTATGGTGTATTAACCATAAACAAAAATTACTTGGGAATAATTGGGAAATCAACATGGGCAGCTGCAGCATAAACCTTATACGTGTTAGCCACTGTATATGCACCAACAGACTACTCAGCGCTGAGGATTCTAAATGACTCAACAATGACTCAGGAGAACATAAAGGAAGGTTTTAGTGTCGAACGAGATCATGAGGTCACGTATTTGGGCGCGTCTGTCAAAATGAAACGATCACTGAAACGAGTAAAAGAGTGTCTTTAAAGAATACCTTTGACCTTTGTGGAATTTTAAAAATCTTCTTGCTTGTAGTAGGTATACTCAAGTGTTTTTATTAACCTTATTGCTTTAGGACAAAAATTAAGTTGATGTGCTTAATCATAAACCTTTCATCAAAATAAACCTCGAGTATAGCTACTTCATTTGGCAGAAACCAATACATGACCAATTAAAGTCTACCTTACCTTCCCAAATTCTAAATATAAGCCTACTATTATTGACTTACACAACATTTTTCATTGTCATCACATATAGAAACACACTACTTTCTGCACGGGCATGCCCAACATCAATGTGCCCAATCAGGATCATGGCCTTTCGTTCACTATAGTAGGGCATAGACAATCTCACACTCGTTTGTTGCCGATATCAGGGTCTCCGTCTATTATACCGGAAATGATATGAAGAGGATGGAGGTGATTTTATCATCTTCAGTCCGCGTGGACTGAACACATTTCAGCATACCGACCACAGCCAGAGCAACAAGCGACTACAGTGCACACCTGCTTCGAGGAGCGCTTGAATTAGGAAATCTGCCAGTATTCCTATCCAACATTACAATGCACGCCAAATGTTCCTGGGAAATCACAATGTCCCATCAGTGGTGAATAAGTATTCAGCCTGTCACTAAACATCGCTAATACAGATTTAAAAAGGCAAACATACTGTATAAATCAATTCCTGGGATTGAATGTCTCAACTGTGAAAACTAAAGACATCAATATGTCTTTGGCAGTGACTGAGTTATTAATAAGCAAACAAAAAGGGCAAACATCAAACCCAAGAAATTAAAAGGGACATGAAGGACGTGACAATTTTATCAGCTAACGGGGAAGTAAGTAGTGTCATCGAACACTATGAGCTATGAATCGTTAAATGATGGTACAGTACATCGATGAAGCAAGAGTTCCAGATACTATCAGCCAGTTAGCAAGACGACCCACCTGCTCAAACAACCCGAATGTACACATTTACACCAGGGTCACATCGGCCCGCTGGCTTATTAAGGGGCATAGAAATAAAAACCTCACCTTTGCTTTCGAAACGTCGTCAGTGTTTCCCCTGAGCTGGAGCCATATCTGACGCGCAGCCGTACTACCGTGTGCTTGTCCCGTGTGGTCCAACAACCCGATAATAGTGAACGTCACTTTGAAAACGTACTCCACTCGAGGCTGGGCACATTGCAGCTCGTCTTGCTTGTTCTCCAGGACAGCAAACTCATCCACTGTAGGGGTGTCTTGTTGCTGCCTCGCGGCCGTGGCGGGGAGCCTGTTGGTCGGCTGCTCGACGCACGCGAGCTCGGTGACTCGCTTCATACCGAGAATGGGCCGCGTTGTTGACATAGCGTCTTTCGGTGTAAGCGTCGCCTCGGACAAGCACGTCTTAATATTCCAACCTGTCGGCGTTGTTGGGATCCTTTGGCGTCTACATGGTATGTTCGGTAAGTAATACGCGGCGACACAGCGAGTCTAATAACGTCTAATATAAAGAACACCACGGTCGGGCTAGCTAAGAAGTCGGAAGCACCTAATGACGTATGCGGAAAGTCCCATTTCTACGTCATCAAAGACCGACAGTCAGGGTTTACTGTTCTGTATTGTTTTTATCTGTTGACTTGCGGCGAGTGGTTTTAGCAAGATGCACATTGACCTTTCTTCTTACAACAGAAAAGCATAGCCGTGGCCTTTTGAGGTCAAGGAAGGATGTTTTTATTCCGCACCAACCGTCTGAAAGCGCCCACCATAGTCTAGACCAGGGGTGTCAAACTAATTTTTGTCGTGGGCCACATCATAGTTATGGTGTGCCTCGCAGGGCCCTTACAACCGTGAACCCATAGAAATTTATGATCGCCTTATATTATCACATATGCACAACAAATTGATGGATAACTAGTTTTGAAATCAGAAGCCAGTTAATAGTTTCTTCCAACTATTTTTCAAGATATTTTAAAGGAGGGATGATGGATGGATTGGTAATAAATGTTTGAAATATCACATATGTAGTGTGAAACGTGAAGACAATTTGAAAGAAACATGTCAAGTCAACACACATGATCTGCCCTCGCGGGTCACATAAAATTATGTCGCGTGTCGGATCTGGGCCCTGGGCCTTGAGTTTGACACCTGGGGACTAGACTATTAGCAACTACTTATTTGACAAATGTAAACAATTGCGCAGGAGTGCCATTATGTCATTATGCCATTCAGAGTAGAGTCTTTGGTTGAAGGATTTCGGTCAAAGTGTATTTGCCCCAACAAAATGTGATAGTGTAGTGTGGAAATATACAGTGGTGTGTAAAGGTCTTGGGCACTATCAGACTTGTTTGAATTAGGAAGGAATATTTTCCTCTTGGATGTGTCACAACGTTCCGTCTGTCCATTTCAAGGACACATCAACAATCAATGTACACCCTGTTTTCTTGTCTGAACGCACACTTGCATAGTTTAGTCGAGATTCACACTTGAGATTTTATGATGAGTGTGCCAGTTCAGATGAGACAGAGCATAAGGACAATGAACACGTCATTATTTGAACAGTGCATTAATGCGGTCCCCAGCTTTGGCATTACAACTATTTGTATGTACTGTACTAATATTTGTATCAAATTGTAAACATGTCCTTGAGACTCCGCGAGTTAAATGCAATGAAATAAAAGTTGGATTTCTAAACTTTTGTCTCATAGTCATCTTTTATCTGAAACCCAAATGTCTTTAGACCTTGATGTTACAATACTTTTGGAAGGGATTGTTTAATACCTTTTCGATAATGTACTTTTTTTTTAAGCAAGCGTTGGCTCAAGATTTTATCCTACTGAACAATATTTTCCCATGGCGTTGGCAAGGTTGTGAGTTTGTGAACTGACAAAAAATGCTAAATTAAATAATGACAGCAAGTGGGAAAAGCAGACCTTTATGTATGTTTTTTTTTTCAGATTAGATGGAGACTTTTTTAATGCCAGAAGATTTTCATTTTTAAAATGGCACAAGACACAATACATTCACCACAAATCATTCTTGGAGCCAACATTATCAAACAAATCTTCAACAAATAAATACATTTTAAAAAGGCCATGCATCTTGCTTGTCTGAATCTGTCATCATAAAAATAATCTGGTAAAGATACCTGACAAATCCACTTAAGTGCAGTAACGAAGTATGTGTTCTACCCAACGACAATGAACTTTACTTTATATTAAATACCGTTTTGTTTTTCTTGTTATCACATTGTTGGCAAGAAAACCCGAAAGAGCAAGGATGCCGCCACATTGTGCGTGGCTGTGTGCCACGTACGCCGTATAATTTGATTTGATTAATTTGAACATTTCACAGTTAGTTATTTCTTTTGTCTTCTTTCCCCTCTGTTTAGTTTCGATAGCACGCGTGTTGCCATTGACAGAAAAGCACACCTCATATAAATTGGCCGAGAAACAATAAAGTTACAAACTATTTTCAATGTCCATTCAATGTGTTTGATCGAAAAGTTGCCCCTGCAAACATGGCCGCGACGCAGCACGGCGGTTAACAAAATTAGCACAAATATCGCAAGTAAACGTTACACATAACGTCAAACTGAGGTGCTATTCTGGCAATGAAACGTCACAATAATGACACGTAATAATAATTGATGTCATGGAAAATGCTGACATTAATCACATAACGTTGTAAAGAGAGGCAACAGTTAGTTTTAGCGAACATTTGCCGCCAAGTGTTGAAGCTGACGCGGATGGTAATTTATGAATTTATTTATTTATTTAGTTAGTTAATTAATTAGTTAGTGTTTCTTCTCACTATTCTTAAATTTTAATTATGACAACTAATAATTCATTAAGAATTAAGCTGGAAACGTGCTCAAGTTTAAACATTCTTCTCTATATTATTATTATTAGTATTATATTATTATTGTTATTTTCTATCGCTCTCACAGGCTGAAGTTGAGGAAACTCTGCAGAGAATCGAAGCCCATGGGAGTGTGACAGGAACAATAGTTGCCAATGCAGATGGTAAAACAAAACAGACACACAGATAGACACCCACACAACAAAAGTAATTGTACTGTACTGTTTACATATTTACATATTCCTGCGATTGGCTGGCAACCAGTTCAGGGTGCACTCAGAGCCAACTTGAATGGGCTCCAGCTCACCTGCATGCAATACTACTGAGGACAATCGTGGTAGAAAATCGATGGATGAATATTTTGTATTTGTTTGAATTCCAAGGTATTCCTATCCGATCAACGTTCGACAGCTCCAAGGCTGGCAAGTACGTGGAGGTCCTTCGCCACCTCACCGCCATGGCCAGGAGCACGGTGAGGGATGTGGACCCTCAAGATGATCTCATTGTGTTTCGCATCAGCACTAAGAATCAAGAAATTATGATTGCACCAGGTAAAACAGTGGCAAAAATACTCACACTTTGAACTTCAGAAGTACAAATACTTGATTCAAGTCCTTTGCTGAAAGACGAAGTCAAACCCACCAAAATGATTTGCAATAACATGTTCAATGCGCCTTCATTATTCTAAACATAGCATTCTGATTAATATTGCGTTTGTGGAATGAGTTAAGCAGCGGCCATTTCGTCACTTCTGTCAACTAAAAATGACAGCACAGTTACTCAGGTAACAACCAATCACGGCTCACCTGTTTTCTGAAGCTGAGCCATGATTGGTCATTACCTGAGCCCTGACCAACATTGATGTCATTTTCAGTCGACAGCAACTGACAAAATGGCCGCTCCCTAAGATGGACAGAAACAGCTGGATTTTACTGGTTAACTCATATTCCACAAACGCAATATTTGATCAGAATGTCGTGTTTTGACTAGTGGGCCTGCATAGAAACATATATTTGCAAATAAATGTTTTCTGTTGACTTCACTTTAAGTAAAAGTAAAGAAGTACAAATTCTAAAATGTATTCATGAGCAGTTTGTGTCCACTGTGAAGGCATTCTTTTTGTATTGTTTCCTTTGCAGAGAACTCTTATCTTCTTATACTGGTCCAGAGATTTGAGCGATACGCACGTACATGAGAGGCAGACCGAATGGTCTCATGTTGGTGGATTATATTAGCAACACATTAAAATCATGTGTCGAAATAAAAGAATGAGTGGAGGAGGAAGTCATCTCGTGTAGATGCAGATTTTTGTCTCTGTGATCCATTGAGTCAGTTATTCCCAACCAATGTTCCGTGGGAAATTATCCAAATTAATCAGTTAATTGGTATGAAAATGATTGTTTCGTTTTTTACTACAATGTATCTTTGTTCTTCTAAGACTAAGTCAATGCTGTATAGAGACACGCAATTCACTGCTCTTCCGCTAGATGGCAGAAGGTACATAATTAACCTGTGTATCCACTTCCTGTGACATTTTTGTTTGTCGGTTATGCAGTTAAGATTTTTTTCTAATGCAAATAAGCGCTTTGTATGCCCTAAAACTCCCTGAAACGAATCTAGCTTCGCAATAATTTTGAGATGTAATTTGTTGAGTCAAATTTGTTTCTTACTTTAAAACGTGATGAACTCGATGATGCAGACTATTAGCGAGGGTAAAGCAGTCGTTCAAAGTTGTCATAATTACACACTATTCAAACTCCACTAAGGCATATAAACATAAACAGCGGGCAGATAATGACAAAATGATTATAATAATAGTAGTGACTTAATAAACGATTATTTATGGTTCTTATATATTCATAAATAGCATTAGCACATTGAAAAATAATGAAACTGCAACAGAGTAAATCATGAGGCAACATTTTAATGCAAATTTCAATATTCATGTACAGCAATATGTTAATAAATAATTCACTGCAAATTTACAGTCCCCCATCATCCCCAAAAATACATTAGATAGCTGATTCAAACAAATTGGTTGAATGTCACGTTTTTGTTGTTGACATTATCCATCTGTGATAGTACTGTATATTGTTTCAAATTCAAGGGATTCTACTTTTTACATTTTGGTGAAAACAATTGAAAGCTTGGACAAATACATTGTTTGATGCTAATAGTATGGCTGTTTCTTCAAGTCCTATCCACATGTAAAGGTAGTATCGCTAGTATGTGATCATACGGTTGTCATGACAACCAGCCTCCCAACCATTAATCAATACATTTATGCTACAACATCCTTCATTTTCTTTTTTATTCCTGACCAGCAGCATTTTCAAACACAGCGTATGGCTTCTCTATTTTTCTTGCGAAAGTAAATCACAAAAAACTTAGAAAATTCTTCATCTATCACAAGTACCTGTTTAAAATCTATGAAGCACCTAAAAAAAAAATAATAATAACAAGCTCATCAATACTTGTTTCCTGTTGGTTTGTGAGTGTTTTCCCACCAGTGTTTCGTGTTTAAGTGCATTCCATTCACGTTTTAAGGCCTGAGGTGTGCTTTGACCATTCAGCCTGGTCATGTGTGTTGAATGAGTTGTTGATTATGGGTTACATCAGTGATTCCTAACCACTGTGCCGCGAGATTATCAAGCGTACTGCGAGAAATGATCCAATTGTATTTTCTTTCTGTATTGCTCTTAAATGGCGCCAAAGCCTGTCTAAATAGGAATCGGTCTCATAGAAGTACATTATGTTTTTTAAGTGATCCGTCTAATTGAGAGACAAACTTTGTGGGAATGTCTTTGAGATATGTGCATGTACACATTAGTGCATTTTTCCAAAGTCAAATCACCTCTAACAAATGTATTTGTAAGTATCTTTGATCTTTTTTATATGCCAATTACATATAGTGACAGGCAGAACAATTATGGGCTCTTCCACTAGATGGCAGAAGGTGCAATTAACGTGTCTCCACGTTGCCTTTTGGAAAAGGTCGTTATTTCAGTGTGTATACTTTTAGTGACATTTTTTGTTTGGTGATGTTCCGTAAGTTTGTTTTTTTTTAATGTAAAATATGTGCCTTGGCTTAGTAAAGGTTGGGGAACACTGTCTTAGATACATAGAAAGGGTGCAAAGTCTTCAGGTCACTTTGACAAACCTCCAATCCTTTGGGTAGATTGAGTAAAAATGAAGTGCGGGGGGCACGTGTGTCGAATTTTGGGTCAGGGTCCGGAGATTCACTTCCTTTAAATTTTCTAAGTGCAAAGCCGGTAGTCTTTCGACACAGCGTCCCGAGGTCACCTGGGCGTGTGGGTGTTGATGTGCCCTCCTCTGCCCCAGTGCATGCTGGGTAGTGTCAGACACCTCCTGAAGTGCTCCAGCTGGGCGTGGAGCCTCTCGCGCTCCTCCCGCATCCGTTGCCTCTGGCTCACCAGTTCCTGGAGGAGACATGTTTTGATTGAAAAACAGGCGGTCTAAGGCATAAGCCATCTAAGCACATGCTTCGGGGTCCAAGACCTCTAGGGGGCCCCCAAGAGCAAATAACGGTCAACTGAGCCTGATTGCAGCCTTTTTGTTTGCTTTGACTTGCAAGCAAAAATTAGAGCTACGAAAAAGCCTTCAAGCTGTTTACTACGACTCCAAGTTCAAATTTACTGTCACACTAAACATAAAACAGAATTACACATCGTATATATTTAAAACAACCACAGAAATGCCTTTGGAAAGTCACCAGCTTAATGCTAACACAATGCAAACCAAAGCCATAGATGGGATAATGACATCTAATCACTAATCCAATTACGGTATTGTAACCCATTAAGCAACGACTATTTGAGAGGAATATATTCTTTATCCTCTGTGAAGAACAACTAATATTACTGATTCGGGACAAATCTTTTGAGTTACGAGCACGGTCACGGAACGAGTGCAACTTGTTGATTTTATTTTATACTCTGATTTGCCGCTATTTTTATGTATCTGAATTGATTTCAAGTGTTGTTGTATTTGAATGAAAATCATTTTTGTACATTGCTGATGCAGAACCTGAAACCAAATATAGCAAAGCAGATGATACTTTTACACGATATGCATGGCATACCGGTTGAGTTTTATTACTTTTAAGAAGAGTGGATGATATTCAGAACCCCCCTTGGAGTTTTATCACCTAAAAATGTTCAAATGAACTGCAGTGTGTTATTGTAGTTGATCGTGCTACATTATGAAATTGAAAAGCATACATGAGGAAAGAGTTCTCAGCCTGACAATCGGATCATGTAAACGACACACTGCAATGTTTGCAGAAATGACTTTATAGTAGTAATAATATTATTGGCGGAAAGAGAGGACCCCAAAATCTAATCTTGCTTTGGGCCCCATCGAGAAGTGAAAAATGACATGAAGCGAAGAAAAGTGTGTCGGTGCCTACCGCCATGGTGAGAGAGAGCTGCTCGGCGGTTCTGCTGAGATTGTAGTTCTGCGCTTCCAGTCTTTTGCACTGACTGTGAAGGACCTGCCTCTCAACACTGCGCTCTGTGAGGAAAAAGACTTCTTTTACCCCTAAAATACAACAATCACCTCAGACGTGGCAGATTTAAGAATCGAAAAATAAGATTCCGTTTTTCCCACATTTGAGTTGTTGTCAAATGTGGATCAGAGCCAGATGAAATTGCGGTGAAATAATGCAGAAAAAAATGTGGAGTCGATGCAGATCAAATCCAACAACTGACGCATTAACTTGTGAACGTCTCACTAAAGTGACAGATATGACTAAAAATCTAGTCTAAAAAAAAGTCTAAAAATATTGTCTAGAAGTATGCAATATGGTTCAGATCCGGGTTAAAAAGGGCTTGGCACATTCTTTTCGGAACCTTGGTACACATACATAAATTTGACAGCTTCAAGTTTTAGATGTAAGGGTCTAAAAATATTGAATACAAGTATGAATTCATGCAAGGTGGATCAGAACTGGATTAAAGGAAAAAAACACATTTCTTTCAATTGTAAACAAATTTAACAGATTTAAGTGTGAAAAATGTAAACTCGATTCTTCCATGTTGAATTCAACACATTCCATATTTGTTTCTACCAAGCATAGCGGTAGCAAATTGCTTTCTTGGAAGGTGCATTCATGACGTCAAACTCACCATTGGCATACTCATGATAGGCCTCGAAAATTGCTTCAATGCCCTTCCACTTCCTTGGCGGTTCCTCATCTTCGTCCTCCTCCTCCTCCCCAGATGAGTCGCCACCCTCATCCACGTCCGTCAGTTGCTCTCCCTGACCGGCTCGAGGGGAACGGGCGCGATGGCCGTTGACGTGCTGGGAGGTGTGGTTCGGGTGAGGCGTTTTGTGCGCAGGGAGGTCGCGAGGCAGCGAACTGTCTGCCTTCGCCAGGTTTGAGACCCCTGGTGAGGAGAGAGTGGCACTCAGTGTCAGGCTTCAAATGAGAACTCTGGACAAGGTTGCTCCGCCCACTACCTTCAAAGCATTCCGAGGGCCCTGTCTTATCCCCGTTTTAAAATTGTAAACATTAAATAATTTTTTCAAGAATATGTTCTATGCAGGCCCACTAGTTGAAACAAGGCATTCTGATAAATATTGCATTTCCGGAAGAAGAGTTAATCTACCCATTTTCAGCCATCTCTGGGGGCGGCCATTTTGTCACCTCCGTCGACATCACAGTTGCTCAGGGCTCAGGTAATGACCAATCACGCTCACCTGTTTTCCCAAGCTGAGCCATGATTGGTCGTGATCTGAGCCCTGAGCATATGTGATGTCATTTTCAGTCGACAGAAGTGACAAAATGGCCGCCCCCAGAAATGGCTAAAAACGGGTGGATTTTGCTGCTTAACTCATATTCCACATACGCAATATTAATCAGAATGCCATGTTTCAATGAGATATTCTTGAAAAAAATATGTTTGGGTTGAAAAAAAAATAATAATAAATTCAAAAAAAAAAAATCCCAATTATTGAATTAAATCAGTACTACTTTAAACCAGGGTCGGTTTGATACTTTAGCCATCTCAGCCACTAGATGGCACAAAACATTTATGATTCGGTAGTAACGGCAGGAGTGTTTAACCTTTGTGTTGTGTGGACTGTAGCACAGCCTGGTGGAAATGCTGAGCAAAGGCGTCGGGTGTGAACCTCTCCCAGGGCCGGACGCGACCATTCACTCCCGCACCGGGATCTTTTTTCAGAGGAGCTACTAGGTGACCGTTGTGGACCGTCTGCGGCTTCTTGTTGGGCCGCGGCGCCTCTGCGAATGCCGCTTCACGGTCACGGTGGGGCGCCAAGGGTGGAGGCGGCTGCCTGAGAGCGTCGTCATGGGGGGCATGCCTCGCTTTGTGTAAATACGGCGGGGAGGGGCTTGGTGAGTCTGGATAAAGATGTCCGTTTGACTGACAGGAAAGCGGGGTTGTGGAGGACTCCCCTGTGAAGGCAAGTTGCACCATTTTGAATATGTGCTAATCAGTCATGACACTAGGTCACAAGTGTCAAGCTCGTTTTTTGCTTTACTTCTGTGACATTTTCCCCATTGAAGTGAATTGAAATACTATTACTCTGTTCCAGCGCCACAAGAAACTTCAACCCGAACATATTTTTTTTCAGGAATATGTTCTATGCAGACCCACTTGTTGAAACAAGGCATTCTGATTACTACTGTGTATGTGGAAGTTAACTTGCAAAATCTACCCATTTTTAGCCATCTCAGGGGGCGGCCATTTTGTCACTTCTGTCGGCTGAAAATGACATCACAACTACTCAGGGCTCAGATAACGACCAATCATGGCTCAGCTTCAGAAAACAGGTGAGCTGTGATTGGTCATTGCTTGAGTCTGTGTGATGTCATTTTCAGTCGACAGAAGTGACAAAATGGCCGCCTCCAGAGATGGCTAAAAGCGGGTGGATTAACTCTTATTCCACAAATGCAATATTAGTCAGAATGTATTGTTTCAACTAGTGGGCCTGCATACAACATATTTAAAAAAAAAATGTTTTGGTTGACTTCCACTTTAGAGAGCGTAAGAGGATGGACAACAATGTAGTTCACACAAAACTGTCAGCCATCATAACACCCAAACTGAGTTTGCAAACGTATTCATTTTGGTAGCAACGCACTAATACTGATTATTAATATTTTTTAAAAAGCCTAATATCGGCCGATTAATCAGGCCCAACTTAACACAACGGAGAATCAGTCAGAACGATCTTTTAGAAACATCTGACAATCGTGTCTTTTTGCTGACTATGTTTGGAAATAGGGAATCGGGCTCATAATCATCCGGGATTATCAGGATTTGTGTACCACGCTCCAGGTGAAATTTTGAAAGTGAGTGCACCTACGTAGTACAAAGCGCAATGGGTCTCACCAGTTGTGGAGGTGGCAGCAGGCGGACTGCCGCCACACGGAGGTACTGAGTTGTATCGGAGCGTGTCCAACGTCACAATCTTCTTCTCAATGGCCCTTAACAGCTCTTCAGTCTTCTCTTTGTCTAACAAGCAACGCAAAAAGTCAGTTGAATGTCGTAGTAACTCTTTCAACTGATTTTTTAAAATTTTTTTATGAACCTTAAGTTCGAAATAAACAACTGAATGTAATGCTCGTACCTCTTCGTTGCTGAGCGCTGACGTGGGAGAGCTTGAAGGCGCGCAGGAAGTCCTTCTTCTCCTGCAGCTCGGGGGCGCCGTCCATCTGCTCGGCGCTGTACGGCGTCGTCAGCGCGGCGCCCGGCAAAGGGGGGGACTTCCGCTTCGCCCGCGCGGCCAGCGGCGGCGAGGTGCTGCGCTCCCTCATCATCCGCCTCCTCTTCCTCCTCTTGCGCTGCAGGAGCTCGTCGCGGTGAGCCAGCGTGACCAGGCCGCACGTGCGCAGGAAGTCCACTTTCTTCAGAAAGGTGCAAACGGGAAATGATGAGCGTCAATAATCTCAATATAAACCCTTAAACGCAGCGACACCTGGACTTGTGAGTTTCATGCTCGTCACTCAAATTACTTTTAGATTAGGCTAATGAGAGGCTAATGAGAGGCTAATTAAGCTAATGAGATAAACTAATTAATAATGGTCAGTTTTTAATTGACTTTAAAATATGTTAATTCAATGTGTTTTTTTTTTTGTTTTTTTACTGTGATTAGATTGGACTCTTTACTTATGAGTTCAAATCATTCCACGAGCAAGCTCTTAAAACGCATTTAATCTCAATTTAAAATAAATTCTTCATATTGAAAGGAAATGTCCAGCCCTGTAAAAAATGCTGCAATTTTTTAAAAGAAAATCACTGTGTTGTAAAAAAAAAAAAAAAGAATCAGATTGGAGGGTTAGTCTGTATGTGAGTTGTCACATATTAGAAAACTCATAGCACACCAACAAAAAATGTGTCCCACTCGTCCATGTCACAGGCATCTGCTCTAACCACCCAACCATGGTCAACTTTGTTTTTGATGTTAGTTTTTTTTTTTTTTCATATTCTGTGTTTAAGATATTGTATACGTGGATCTACAAGAAGTGTAACTTTTTCTTTTCTGCAGTTATCGCTTGAGGAACTGTGTTCTGATTTGCTGCTAGTAGTTGATGGTGCTCCATCTATATAGAGCTATTTCCACATTATTTTTGCGCTTGTTCACTAATAAAAAGTTTAATAACATAAAGAAAATGTGTCCCAAAAAGTATGCATATAAGAGTACTGTGTTTTTAAAGAGGAAGTCAACCCAAACATATGTTCTATGCAGGCCACTAGCCTAAACACGGCCACCCGTTTTTAGCTAGCTCAGGGGGCGGCCATTTTGTCACTTCTGCCTTGACCTTGATTGACCTTGGTTGAAAGCTTCAAGTACCAGATTTTGCCCCCATTAAAATCCTGGTCAACTCATGGTGACAACAGGCCTTCTATATAATGCTCGGGAAGGTATTTCGAATGAAGTCCAGTACCTCAGAAGACGTATTGAGTTTAAGCGGCGGTTGGTCCATCACTCTCCTCAGGTGGGCTTTCACCTCTTCTTCGTCGCTCTCGTCGTACGACTCGTTCAAGTCGTAGTAATAACCTACAGACAGATGATGGTGCTCAGGTGTTGATTAAAACTCTTCACAGGCGTTTTGCCTCTTTTAGGCTCACCTCCTTCGCGGGCCTCCCTCCTCCTCTGCTCCTCCAGGTCCAGCTTGCTGAGGAGTCGCCGATGTTGCTGGAGTGCCTCATCGTACACCAACGCGCTGTCCCTCTGTCGCTCCCTGCCCGCGTTGGGGTCTGACAGGGGCGTGCACAGCCTAAGGTGGAGGTTGTTGGCATGGCGCCTCTGCAGGATGAGCAGGTCCTGCTCAGCCTTGTTGGGCAAGCCGGCCTCCTCTCTGGCCGACGGATACCTCTCGGGGGCCTCCGGCCTCCTCAGGGCTCCCTCCTCCATCTTCTCCCCCCAGCCCAGGTGGGGGCGGTCGGCCCTGGTCAGGCCGGGAGGGGGGCGAATCGGAGGGGCGGACTTTCGGCGGTCCACGAAAGAGGCCGGGTTCCACAGTGTGGTTGGCGGAGCTTTAGGGGAGATGAGAGGAGGGGGTGCGCCAAGGGAAGGGGGTGCATCTTTGATGCCTTGGTTAGGATGGCCTGTTCTGTTTTAAATACACACAAGGGCAACCGATTTAGACCAGTGTTGAGTTGCTATCAGAAGCACTCACCTACATTTACGGTGTAAATTCTAATACAATGGGTACTTTGGTTTACAGTGCATAGAAAAAGTCTACACACCCCCGATCAAATGGCAGGCTTTTGTGATTGAAAAAAATGACACCAAGAAAATTTCTTTCGTCACTTTTCCACCATAAATGTGGCGTAGGACCTGTACAAAACGACACAAAAAAGGGGAATGTTTTCGAGTAAGAATAAAGACCTGAGATAGTGAGATTGCACAAGTGTGCACACCCTCATTATTGAGGATGCGGATGTGTTCAGAATTTGGCTGATCACATTCAAAAATCATGTTATGATTGACAGCACACATCACCATTTAAAAAGCCTGTGATTAACACAAAATAAATTTCAGACGTTCTAGTAGATTTTCCTGACATTTTACCGCACTGGTCTTCAGAATGCCTCCACAGCATCAGAGGGATTTCGTCGTTCAAGGGTATCACTCGGGAGAATTGTGCAAAATAATGTAATAGTTAGAGCTATGGCATTTCAGAAAAATAATCCACCTGTTGCTGAACCTAACCCTTAATTCATAAATATTACGACATTAGATGTTTTAGTATTGGTATTATTATGAAAACCTGATGTGCTAGAGAAAAAAATGAGGGCAAATTCGAAATCAGCCCCAAAAATAATACTCAGGAAAAGATTACTGGCATCTCTGATTAATAAAATTTGTAACAATTTGTTGACCACTGTTATTAATAATCAAATATGATTAAAGATTAAATCAATATTTTTTTTTTTACAAGGATAGCCTTGCATGATGACAGGTGTATACATTTAGCATACGTACACCGTTTTGAAGTCAAGTCAAAAATTGTCTTTACAATAATATGTTCTATGCGCCCCCACTAGTCCAAACACAGTATTCTGATTAATAATGCGTTTGTGGAATACGAATTAAGCAGCAAAATGCACCCGTTTTGATCAGCTCAGCTTGTGAACGTCGCAAGACCAAACTCAGAAAGCAGGTGAGCTATGACTGCTTGTTACCTGAGCAACTTTCAGTCGACCGAAAATGACATCGCAGTTTCTCAGGGCTCCGGTTGACTGTATTTTCTCCCCAATACACAATCCTCTCCTCTATAACTCTCACCTATTGCTGTCTTTCATCCAGCTCTCCTCGCCGGCCGTCTGAGTCATGGCGGCAGCTGCCAGTGCTCCGTGGACGCCGCCCCCCGCAGGCGCGGCGTGGTGCTTGCCCAGGTGAGAAGGCACCAGAGTGGGCACCGGATGTGGGACGGAGCCCCTGGAGGAGTGGAGGTTCAAGGGCAGAGGTTTATGTGCAGGGAAAGCAGGGAGCTCCGTCTCCTTGGCTTGATCTGGACAGACATTAGACAAGCAAGTGAAGACAGTCGCTGGAAATATGATGCAAGACCATATAACACCACAGATAATTAAGAGACTGTTGTTCCTAATATTTAAAGCGGAAGTCAACCCAAACATCTTTTTTTCAAGAATATGTTCCCGGCAGGCCCAATGGTTAAAACATGGCATTCTGATTGATTTTGAGTTTGTGGACAGAAAACAGGTCAGCCGTGATTGGTCGTTGTGAGCAGTTGTGATGTCATTTTCGGTCGACAGAAGACAAAATGGCCGCCCCTAGAGATGGCTAAAAACGAGTGCATTTTGCTGCTTAAAAAAATGTTTTTTTTTATCAAGTGGAAAAAGACTGACTTCACCTGTTTTCTTAAAGCGGAAGTCAACCCAAACATATTTTTTTTCAAGAATATGTTCCCGGCAGGCCCAATAGTTAAAACATGGCATTGTGAGTTTGTGGAATAAGTGTTAATCCACTCGTTTTTAGCCATCTCTGGGAGCGGCCATTTTGCCTTCTGTCAACCGAAAATGGCATCACAACCGCTCACAACGACCAATCGCGGCTCAGATTCAGAGAACAGGTCAGCCGTGATTGGTCGTTGTGAGCGGCTGTGATGTCATTTTTGGTCGCCAGAAGACAAAATGGCCGCCTCCAGAGAGGGCTAAAAACAAGTGCATTTTGCTGCTTAATGTATATGCCACAAACACAAAATGAATCAGAATGCCATGTTTCAACTAGTGGGCCTGCTGGCAACATATTCTTAAAAAAAATATGATTGGGTTGACTTACGCTTTAAACGTTTTTAACCGTGTCGTGTTTACCGGAATTTCTCTTGTGTTTTATGTTCAACTTCTATTGATGTGTCGCACTTTGTTTCAGCCGTGCTTGCTTAATAAAGTGCTCTCCAAATCAAATGTGAGTAAATTTGCAGTTTTGCGAAGGGAACTTGGTCAAACTCATCCCCATCCACGTGAAATGAGTGCGGGTACCCAGTCTGTTGGGGGTCAGCCTCTCCCCCAGCCTGGCCCTGTCCTCCAGCGAAGGCGGCCTGTGAGACGACCTCTCGGCCAGGTATCCGTGGCCCTCCGCCGCCCGGACCATCTGCTGCTGTCTGTCCCTCTGCCTCTCCTTCTGTCTGTCCAGCTCTCGCTCCCTCTCCTCCTCCCGCTCTTTCTCCCTCTCTCGCTGGCGAAGCTCGTTCTCCATCTGCAGCCTGTGGGGGAGGGTGACAAGTATGAAGGCGCGCACGCACGCACACGCGGGCATGAACGCATGGGGGAGGAGGAGGGGAGGGTGAGAGATGCAACACCCAGCATGAGGTAGATATTAACCACACACTGGTGAACCTCACACAAACATTCACACACACAAAAAAAAAACCAGCACACGCATACTTCGCTTGCTATGAGGGAAATAATCCATACGCAGCATGACTGGGCAAGAACAGATGAACACTTAATGGGAAACCGCGGGAAAAGCGCACGCACGCTGGCACGCGCGCACACGTGACAATACACGGTAATGAAAATAAAAGATATGCAGAAGCCATTATAGGAGCAGATGATGAACGGTGTTGCGTTTAAAGATGTCCCCCGGTGTATTGTGCTGCAGACAAGCAGTGTTGTTTTGGGAAAGGGAGCATTTAGTGCAGAACGGCGGTGCCCACTGAGCATTGCCAGTGTGTATTTGTTGCGGTCCTTTAAAATGCAGATGTTTATTCTTTGAAAATATATGTTTCTTGATCCATTATTTTGTATTTATAATTAAAAAAATGAAAAAAAACCCAACAACATCTAAGTAAATTTTTTTTTGTATTATTATTATTATCATTATTAAATATCTAGTTAACTCATGATTAAATTCATTATATGCATTGTGTTATTTCACACGCATATATTATTATGATTATCATCATCATCATCACTTTTATTATTATTATCATCAAACTTAAAATTCACCCGTTTCTCCTGCCATTCATCTAAAGCAGAATAATAATTTTTTTTTTTTCATTTAAATTTTAAATATATCTATACACAATATATTTTTTTCATCAAACAAGAAGTTAACCCCAAAATCTTCTTTACAAGAAAATGTTCTATGCGTCTAACCAGTCAAAACACGGCATTCTGATTCATATTGTGTTTGTGGAATATGAGTTCAGTAGCAAATCTGACCGGCTTTTAACCATCTCAGGCGGCCATTTTGCCACTTTGTGTCGACTGAAAATGACATCACAGTTACTCAGATTGAGCAATTGTTAGCAACTGGCAAATGTAAAAAAAAAATAATAATAATAATATTATGATAACATGAAATAATGAGGATTATTTATTACTGTATTATTTGAATTACTTAATAATTATCATTATTAAAAAATAATAATAATAAATTCATATATACATGTGACCTAGACCACCTGTCTGTTTTGAAAAAAAGAAAAAAAAAAAAAAAAAAAAAAAAAGAATAAATGTGGCCCATGAGAGCATCAATGTGCACACCCCTGCTTTGGATGAAATACAAAGCATTCAAGTTTCCATATTATGAGCGTGTACCCTTTCTATGAAGGGCAGCCAGTGCATTCGTGCGATGTAAAGGAAGCGCGGTTGGGCGTGTACTAAAAATATCTCAACTACATGCGTCCACCCTGCAGGGAAAGATTACATGGCTGTGCAGAAAGGGAGGAAAGCAAAGCGGATATATTTGTTACCTCTCGGCTAGCACGCTGTGGTTTAGCTCTGCGGGGTAGCGGGCTCCAGGCAGGTGCAAGTGGAGGCCGGAGTGGTGCAGAGGAGGAAAGGCTCCCCCGGGAGGCACGGAGTAGAACTGCGACCGTAGCGCTGACAGACACAAGGATTCCTCCATCCTATGAAACAAATAGAAATGTCATAAAATGCCAGCAAGGCCTCCTCTGCTGGTCTATTAGAAACACTGACTTAAATGTATTTTCTGTAAAGTAAAGCGTACCTGGGTAAAGACAAAGGATGGTGCAGGAAGGCCGGGTGGTAGTAAGCGGCGGCGGCGGCGGCGGCGGCAGCATGAGCGGCGGCGGCGGAGGGGTCCAGACCAAGAGGCACAGAGGTCAGCCGCAGGTCGTCAGGGGTGGCAAAGGGACGCAGCGCTCTCAGGTACTCCTCAGGGATGGTGCCCGAGGGAACCGCAGGGTGCATCTGCCCAGGTAAACTGCACGACACGCGCACAATTGAATACAAACGCTATATACTGCACATTTTATCCGTAGTAATTGGCATTATTTAAAAAAAAAAAAATCATATTCATTTTTCAAATGTATTTTATTTTACATGTCGTTTGTTTGTGTTTTTTTTTTTTATGAGTATGATAATACGGCAAGGAACCATATTTGGTGACTTGAGTGTTTAAAATGGACTCAACGTGCCATTTCTAATAATGATAACACTGAAAAAAAAAAGGCAATTATATATGAAAAAATAGAGTGAAATGAAATATTTTGTATTTTTATATATAAAATGAGAAATGATTATTACTGTTATTATATGTTTCAATTATTTTAATTAATTCATTAACGCTTAACTTTATTTGGATTGAACCAGAAAAAATGGTGTCAGGTTGTGTGCTAATGTGATTGGTTGATTTTGAACACATCCCTATGACGTCATAATAGGATGTGCATGCTTTTACAACCACATTATTCAAATGTTTTCTTTCATTTCAGTTGTGCAGGTCATTGATCAAATCAATGGTGGAAAAGATGTATCTCGCTCTTGTTTGTTTTACGTCACAAAAGCCCTGGCATTTCAACAGGGGTGTGTAGACTTTTTGTATCCAACGTATATTTGAAAAAAAAAATAAAAATAATTATTCTTACTATTTTACATGAATGAATTTTTACTTAAATGTAGTTGACCTCAATTATAATACCAGTTAAAGTTAAAAATAGGTATAAATATATATGTGTCATTAATATCGTCATTATTATGTCTTCAATTCTTGCCTGAGGCTCTGCATTCGAGTATCCTGCATGACCGAGCTGGGGGTGAGTCCGAAAGGGTGAGCCAACGGGTGATGCGGGGGCACGGGCGGGGTCTTCTTGCCGTGCTGCGGATGGGCGTTGTCGGCGGACGCCCGCTCCCTGCCGCCGCCGAGCCTCGTGACGCTCTGCTCCACCTGAGTGAGACGACATGTCACGCGGTATTGGGTGGGGGGGGGGTGGGGGGGGGGGGGGGTGGGGGGGAGGTAGCAAAAGCACTCACGCCGTGCGTTGTCATTTTCTCAAAGTAAAAATTAATTCGAAAAATACTCATGTTAAATATACTGCTGCTGCTGCTAATACTCTTAAGTACTTTTACTTCCCACCACCGGTATTGAGTGAGCACTAAGAAAGTTTTGGGGAAAAATTGCATTAAAGCTCTGCACTCGCATCCTGAGGCTCAGCCGAGTGGAAAAGTGGCTCCGGTATGTCAGAGTGGGTCAAGATCAAAGTGGAGGAGCTGATCCGAATATCGGTGCCCACTGCTCACTCCTTTAGTTCACACACCGACACTCAAAAGTGCTTCCCCTTTGCCGGATTTGCTCACCACAGTGCTGCATTTTATCTGTGGCTGCTCCCACTGTGGGGCAGCCACAGATTAAATGTATCCCGACCAATGGTGCGGCCAACCATCTTAAGTGCAGCCATGATGATATTTTTACAATATAAACATGTGATTTCGATATGAGAATGAAATCTTGGTTCAGCTATCAATGCCAGTGATGTGGAGTGACAGGCAGAACAATAAAATGCTCTTCCACTAGATGGCAGAAGGTGCAATTATTTATAGACCTTGTAAAGCACGATCATAGATTTGTTTCTAAATACTAGGGCTGTGCAATTAATAGAAACTCAATTAGAATTACGATTTTTACACTCCACGATTACAAAATTGGCATAATCGTAAAAAAATATATATATATATTAATATTCATTTATAGCCAATGCACTGTGAAGGAAAGGAAATCATACTTGAATTGATACATTTGCACCTTTAAAAAAATAAAATTATAATAACAAATGTTATCAATTTTATTTGGTCCAAAAGGAACTTACTTACCGGTGCATTTATTTGTATTTTTGGTTTAAACACTTTCTTTTTTTCCCTCATTTTCTTGTTTTATACCCCAAAAATAAAGGAGGAAAAAAAAAGGCAGGGGGGTTGGAGTTGAGAGTGCCTCGTCGTTGGCAGTGAGTGAGCGCATTCCACGGAGAGAAAACAGAAGAGCGAAGGAAAAAAAAAAATGAAGCCGGATGTGATCAAATGCATACGTTAAAAGAAAAAACGCTCTATGTTTTGGCTGTGATGCCACAAAATGATTGTGTCCAAACTTGTTGTAATAGCAACAAGATGGACGCGCAAACCACCATCAACGCCACAAGCAAATCCAAGCAAGCACACAATCAACCGTCCCAGAGTGCACGTGTAGTGACATCGGTGCACTTTGAATAAAGTTTGAATGCATTTGAATGCAGCGCTCATGGAAAGCAAATTCAAATGACTCCACGAGTAGCTTCTCTCTTTATCCCGCAGTGAAGAACTACTGTAGCGATCACATACACTATGTGACCGTTGGTAGCCTATTTTGTTGATTTGTTTTCATGAAATTTTATTGTATTGTTTTTGCCATGCAGCTTTTCATTCTGTCAACAGATTCAATTGTTTGGGATGATATATTTTCTAAACTGCTTAGCCTGTCTGGTAAAGTTAATTTAATTCATTCTGATGAAAATGTCAATTAAATCAATTCAATTTCATTTGATGGATCTATATTTTTTAATTAAATTAATAAAATATTTCATTTTATTGCCATGCATTTTCTGCGCTGCTTAGTCTTTCGCAGTTTCAGGTCACCTTGCTTTTCTTTTCTATTTTTTTCTTCTTTTCTTTTAACTGCATGTCATACATTTTCTTTGCTCTTGATCCTATTTGATAATATTTAAATTTATTGTGTTTTTTTTTTTATTGCATTTTCTATGCTGTGTTTTATTACTGAAATTTCTGGGAAATGTATTTATTTGAACTTTTATTAATTTATTTGCCATACATTTTCTATGCAGGTTATAATGTCTGGTAAATTTGAGTTAATTTAATTTTTAATTTGAGTAATTTATTAAACTTCATGTATTCTTAACATTTATTATGATTATTTTGCCATTCATTTTCTGTTCTGCTTTTCTTCAATGACAAGGCATTTGACTTTTTTTAAGTATCATTTCTTTGCTGATTATCCTGTCCGGTAAATTTAATGTAATTTCATTTGATTACTGTTCAAAAATGATTATTTTATCCAATTATTTATTTTTTGCCATGCATTTTCAGCGCCCCTTTTCTAACCTCAGGTACAATTGCCATTTTTGTTGCTACTTATCCTATCTGGTAAATTTGACTTTATTTTGTTTTTATGCTACTACCAGTGTATAATTTTATATACATTTTCCTCCCCTCTCATGACTTTGATTACGACGTCACCAGATCACCATTTTAAATGGCCTTGTTCTTTATAATGGTTGATACAAAACTACAGAAAAATATCTTTTCTATTTTTAAAGAAGTCCAGCTTTAGAGTCAGAAGCTGCAATATTTCCAATGGACAGAGCAGGCTGCAATTAGGTGTGCGTGTGTGGGATCTGACTGACAATGTGTAGCACCAAGTGCACATTACACCCGATCCTCGCCAACCTTTAAGTGCGCTCGCCTTTACTCTCCTGGCCTTTCTTGCTCTCCATTATTATTTCCCTCCTTCACATTCTATTCTCTTTCATTGCCGAATCCCTCCTGTTATGCCTACACGTCTGAATGGGAGCCCCCCCCCCCGCTGCACTCCAGTCGGCAGAGCCACAGAGTGGTCTTTGTGAAGGTTGAGAAAGGCAGCTCTGATCCAAGGGGCCATGCCAAGCGGTGTGTGTGTGCGTGTGTTTTTTTTTTGGGGGGGGGGGGCTTTTGTATTGTTTCAGGGGGCCCATTACTAATAAGACAGAGTGATTCTACCGGACTAGTGTGCTGAATTGTCTTGCTAGTGAGGACAAAGAACATATTTGTACCTTAAACTGGATATCGTCGGTATCGACTAAATGCTCAAACGGATTTCTATAAAGCCATTTGAACGTTTAAGCATTTTTCTGGGGTGTGGAACGTGTTAATGGTATTTCAGTGGGGACACAGATGAGTTGAGATACAAGTGAGTTTTAAAGCCCTCCCCCCCAAAAAAAAATCTTTGCAATAATATGTTCTCTACACCTCACTAGTCTAAACATGACATTCTGATTAATATTGCGTTTGTGGAATATGAGCGATATGGAATATCAGCAAAATCCACCTGTTTTTAGCCATCTCAGGGGGTGGCCATTTTGTCACTTTGGTCAACTGAAAAATGACATCACAGCTCAGGTAACGACCAATCACGGCTCGCGTGTTTTCTGAAGCTGAGGCGCGATTGGTCGTTATCTGAGCACTGAGCATCCGTGATGCCATTTTTCAGCTCTGAATACTTGACTCATATTCTCTTAACGCAAACGCAATATTAATCGGAATGCTACGTTTCCACGAGTCGGCCTGCATCGAACATATTCTCGTAAAGAACATTTTTGGGTTGCCTTCCCCTTTGAATATTGTTCAAAACAATTTCAGGCCTCTCTTTGTCCTTACCTGTCGTCCGTCGGCCCTCCACAGGCTGTTGCTGGTCTTGGTGGGTGCAATGGTCACCACGGGAGGGGTGCTCGGGACAACGGTGTGGCCACGGGACTGGGCCAAGAGGGGCCCTAGTGTGGCCCGCTTGGGGGTGCTGACCGGGGAACTGTGGCTGGTGGCGGGCGAAGACACGGGCGACGACTCACCGCTGAGGGCCGAACCTGAGTTACATTGAGATGACAATGAAGAAAATGGAAAGAAATTAGGGCTGGGTGATGATGGAAATAAATAATAATCACAATTATTTTGATTGGGATTGAAATCACTATCATTTAAACGATTATTAATTGATTTGAAAACTTTCTATCGATTCAACTACTAAAAACTCAACCACCCCAAATTATCATCATAGCCTCATGCAGATTATTCCGTGCACATTGAACACTATTCTTGAGCTCGCTATTCTTTTTGTCAAGTCAAAGAGATTTTCCGCACACAGTGATGAAAAATGGAAAAAAAAATATTTTAAAAAAAATTAAAAATATGTTTTTTTTTAAATTTTCATTGGACAGTGATTAGAAATGGAAAAATAGAAAGAGCTTGACATTTTCATTGGATAATGACAAAAAACGAAAACATTGGGAACAAATGAATTCATTTTATTAGACAAAGATAGGGACAATCGGGGATTTTTTTTTTTTTCTTTTTCAATTTTCTCTAACCGGCGAGATCACGTCTCCTACTATAAAATGTCAAAAGTTGCAGTGTGAGAAAAGGCAAAAAAATAAATAAATAAATAAATTTAAAAAAACACGTACCATTGTGCAGGTGTTGAAAAAGAGACCCACAATGTTGGTTAAAGCAACACTGACTAAACAGAGTACACAGACAAAAACACAAAAGGAGGACAATAACGAGGCAGAGGAAGGCTGCCAATAGACAGTGAAGAAGAGAAAGAGCGATGGCAAGCTGGAGGAAGAGAGCTTGTTATAATTGGCCTTAATTAGATTCTCATTATTAGGAGATGAATGGAAAAGGATAAAGGGAGAGACAGAGCGGTCAGGATAGGTCGCCTGACACACGCACACACATCCAGTGAATGATTGCAACTGTTACATCTCATTTTAAAGCATGCTTCTTAAAGGGACAGACGGCCATTTTTTTAGAGTTGGATAGCACTGGTACAGGGAGTCGCAGTGCTAACTGATGTTTATCTTAGCACAACAGCATCTGTTAAAAATCAATGAGCGTCATTTTATGTCACGATAACGATATACCACGATATATTTTTAGCTATTCTACTTGTATAAGATAATGTGCAACACACTAGTGACAGGAAAATGAAGCTTCAAATTTGCTTCATGAACTTGTTGTTGTATTTTTGGACTCCTCTGGGTGGAACTCTCTGTTCAACAATGGGCTGAAATTACACCGACTTGCCATTTTTTTAAACCCCTTTATTCAAATCAACAGTGCCATCTAGAGGAGCCCAAAAATACAGCAACTGGTTCATGACGCAAATTTGAAGCTTCATTTTCACATGAAAAACTTCATTTTCACCTCGGGGATCCTCAGCCTGTTTGGCCAGTTTGCGCAGGGCAGCGGCGAATCCGGAGTTGGCAGACTGGGCGAGCGCGCTCCCATTGGTCAGAGGGCTGAGGGGACTGACGGTGGCCGTGGTGCGAGTCGCCGTGGAGACCATTCCTAATGACGCCGACTTGGTGGACTCATGGCTCATGCCTGCGAGTGCAGAAACACACCAAAAACTTCCTTACATGACACCTCGACCTAACAATTTCAAATTCATTTGAACCAAATTAAATACAAATCCAACGATTCTAATTTTGTTCCTTGACAAGCACATAACTCATTTTACTCATATATCAAATCAATTTTTTCTATTGAAATGAACCAAAATGACAAAAAAGGAGGAAAAACACCCTAGGCATGTTTTTGTATCATTTACGTCACTTTTTTTTTAAGGTCTTTAAACACAATTTTAACATAATACGATATTGTAATATAGAGAGAGAAGGCAGAAGCAATGGATAAGACAGAAATATAGTACAAGCAATATAACTAATCCATCTTTGTATTAACCCCCTTTTTTCCCCCAAACTAACAAACTTATTTTTTTATCTCACAATATCCATCAATAATCATGACCAAAGATGTAAGCCTACATTATAAAATGAACCTACAGCCATCGCCTTTTGTAGGCGTAAAAAGCAGGACTGAAGGGGAATGACGTTCAATAATCTTCAGTACAAACTAGGGTGAAGTCCCCGTTTTCAATTTTCTTCTTGAGTCAAATTTACATTGTCGATCTAAATAGCGTTCCACTATCTAACGATCCAAAGTGGAATCACACTCAAAAATAAAGGTGAGGCAGGAAAAAATAGAGTTAAGAACTGCTCTCTGCACTTTTCCTGACTCAAGGCAACTCTGGGCCGAATTGGCCCCGCCCATGAAACCGGCCTTCACCTCTTGCAAAACATCCCAGAGCGTGAGCTTCACGGATTGATAGAAGACTCAGAAAGTAATACTTTAGCTTAGGTGCCAGTACATCTGCAACACAGTATAAGGGAAGGTTATTTACCATCTTTCATGAAATACTGATTGTTTGCAATTCTCTTGTTGTGTTATAATTCACATATAAACGCCGGCAGTTCCACTTTATCACCTTGAATGCTTGGCGCCAAATTGGTAGCAGCATGAGAAAATATGTTCGAAATGAAGAAGCCCTTGTGCGTGTGAGCTCGTGCAAGCTGCAGCGCCGCTCGAACGCAGACAATCCCGAGGTCTTGAAGGCGCCGTCGGCCGACTCCCTCGGGGAGATGGACGCGTGCGCTCATGTGCATGATTTGCTATTAGGGTCAGCGCTCTATTTGACACGGCGCCACCCCTTGACCGTCATAAAGGCACAAGTGCCCCTTGGATGAGGAGGACCATTACAAATGAAGGCATTTTGGTACAAAGTGTGTCACTGTAGAAGAAATAAGTGGAAGGACACTTTTACCCCGACATAGCAGAGAGAATACATGCCAGTGAGTTACTGCTGCATACTGCGTTTGTACGTGTTGCTGCTCCGTGTGCGGTAAAGTAACAGTTTGAGGCAGGGGGCGTTACCAGAGGGGGGCAGGGTAGAGTGCCCACCCACGGACCCAATTCTGCCCACCCAAAGAAAACTGGATGTAGTTCTGATGAGCGGGAAATAAAAAATCAAAATCAAATCAACTTTTATTTGCTTAGCCCAAATCACAACAGTTATCTCAATATATATATATATATATATATGTATAAACTTTCAATAGACTGCAGCGCTTAAATTCTTTGTGGTATCAAATGCAACTTGAGGTCTAACTGGTTTATTGTGTTTAGAACATCACATTAAAACATTATACTCATTTGGCCTTTTTCGACCGAGTAAATTGAGTTCCGACTTTGGTCACGCAACAAACTCAACCCGTATGTCAAGGTACCATTGTTTGTACTATGCATACTATTTTTACTTGACTACAACAATCGAGCCCCGTCTCCTATGTGGCACATTCGGTTTACCGCGCCACAATTCCGATTGCGTCCAAGATCCCTGAATAGCAATAAGAAGTCTATTTTGTGTGTCTCACGCATAAAAGCAAAGGGGAGGCGAGTAGGCGAGCGTTCGCGTGTAGATGCTTTTATGTCCGTTAATGCAACGTAATTGCGTGTAGCTTTTCATGTGACGTCCAAAGACAAATTTCCCTGGGGCCAATTAGGATGATCTTGAATCTATAATCTATTGATTAGTGGGTACACTTAGCGCAAACATAGGCTGGAGCAACCTTTGTCCCGATCCCCCTCCCACCCCCTCCTTTAACCCTCTCACTGACCCACTAACGTTAATTACAGCTGGAATTAGCCAGCAGCTCCCGACACTACAACGACCACCCTACCCCCCCTGTTCGCTCACTACAGCCATGACCTCATTACCACCACACGAACACACACACGATCATCCTTCGCACACACAAGCAATAAACACTGGTAAACACTTGGACACTGCGCAGTGGGCAATGTTTTGTTCATCGTATTTAACTGAGGCTAAACAGTCGCGTTTTCTTTCAAAAAAAAAAAAAAAAAGCGACTGTAATATGCATGCCAGGCCAGGAGATGGTGCTGTCACTTTCTGAAGAGACTCTAAAAATTAAAAAAATAAATAAATAAATAAAAATATTATATATATATATATGATGATCATGTATATATGATGATCGGGTTCGTGGAGGAGGCGGGACTAGCATTATGTGCAAGTGCGAAAAAAAAAAAAAAAAAAAAAAGAAGCTACAAAAGAGGACTATGGATCCATTCCTGTATGATGGGGAGAGGGCAGTATGGACTGTCCATTCTCCAAAGGCAATGAATTTATTCAATGACACCACGTTTGCTAATCAGCGACTAGCGTTGCAGTTAGCAAACGTAGCACGAGTTGAAATGCTATTTTCCAATATTTATTCTTCCTTTTTTTCGACATTCTTCTGTTTGTTTGTGCGCACCACATCCAATCTCTCTTCATGAGTAGCAGGGCACTATCGGTTCATTGGCCAATGCCGAAGAACCAATGGAAGGACGACGTAGGGTCTGTCACACTATGCGTCAAGACACCCAAAACCGGCCACGAGACACTCCGTTTGTCCGCGACGCATCTGTCGGCTCAAAATCGGGCAACACTTGTGGAGTTTGGCGTCAGCATAAGCAAGGTGACTGTCTTATCCAACACAATGACACTACGACGCGCGATGTACTCAGGATTTTGCTTTTTGCACCAATTATTTTAAGTAATGCACATACTGTTTTGCAAATTCCAATTCTGACTTGAGAAATGTACCAAAGCGACAGAGAAAAACTGTTGAGTTGTATTTTTATTTTTTTTTTCTTGACACAAGTATCTGTACAGTACTTCTACTTAAGTACAGAGTGTGAGTACTTTCACACACATGCACAAACAAGCACAGGACCTTAAAGCAGACATTGGAGGGAAATGGATTGTCAACCTGCGACTGAACACCCTGGACAGTAACTCCGTATAGATAGCTAACAAATCTACTTCAGGACAGCAACTGTACTTTGTTACTTGCCACCCCTGAGTCCAAGTCGAAGTGAAAAAAAAAAAAAAACAGACAAAGAGAGTGATGAAGATGTTATAAGGAAAAAAAAAAAAAAAAAGATCCCGATAAGGCTCTGGTAAGGTTGAGATGATAAGAGTCTCCACGCAGTCTCTCTCCTTCTTGCCTTCCTCCCCCCCCCCATCTCTTCCTTCACTCTCATCTATCTCGGCACGCCGGGAGCTCATTTCACTAAAGCCAACAACAACACGCCGCTTGCTTTTTTTTTTTCCTCTTTTCTTTTGCTCGCCACAATCTTGCTGCCATATTCCCTTGATAGTCCAGCACCACATAAACACACACTACACACACACACGTGCACAATTTCGTAGTAACGTGCATGTGTGCATAATTCAAACACGCAGACACTCACCCTCCTGCTCACTCTTCCGCCTGTTCGTCGTCTGTGCTCCTCTGTGGCTCTCTGCCGACCCCCCCCCCCCCCCCCTCCCCTCCTCCCTCAGCCTTGCAGCTGCCGTGTGGTCACGTGACCTCCTCTCAACCCACTCTTCCTCCTCCTCCTCTCCATCCACTAGGACCCCCTCCTCCTTTCCCTCCCACTCCATCTATCACCCTCCTCTCAGCCCCCCCCCCCCGGAACCACCCCCCCCCCCGCCCTTCCTCCTTGTCGTCTCTGTCACTCGTTACAGCTTTCCAGTTTTCGCTCTCAAAGTGTGCTCTAGTCATCCTTCCTTCCTTTGGGCTGTGGTGCGTGTGCGTGCGCGCGCGCGCGTGCGTGTGCGTATTAACCCGCCGACCATCCATCACTCTGTCACTCTTCCAGTCGGTCCCGTCTGTTTCGGGACAGGGATGAGAGGAGAGGTGGGTTAAGGGGTGGCAGTTTGGGTGCTGGGGGGTGGCTCCCGACAGTGACCCTTCACCCCTCACCTCTTAACCTTTGCCGGCATGACGTTTGGAAGAAATAAACACAACAAAAACATCAGGCACCCCACTTGAATGTTTGGAGCGTATTATGGAGAGCTAACTTTTGAAATTGAGGCAGCGCAGCGGACTTGTGGTTAGCACATTTGCCTCAAAGTTGTAAGGTTTCGCGTGTGAGTTTGGGCGGTCCCCACACAGCCCACGTGCGCTCGGCGTAAAAACTGCCGCATCTTGATATTTGCGCCGGGGCAAGTCTTTACACCTGAAAATGTGGTTACACTTTAGACCAGCTTGAAGCAGGTCTAAGTTGTGGCGCAGATGGTGTGAAGCGATTGAGGGGAATTTGATCAAGGTGCAGGCAGACAGATTCTGCGCTCCACTAATATGTCATCGTTTTTCATTCATAAATATGACAACAGAATGCATTGAAGCTTCCGAATCATTGTAGAAATCAATTCATTGAACGGATCGTTACAAATCTCATCTTTACGATATTTTTCAAACCACATTCCTCTGCCCCTGTGCAGCTATGCGGACGCACGGTCACCAACGATCGACTTGGAACGACGTCTCCAAGCGCGCACTTCACAGCGGTGATTTGTAATTGCCCTGGCTAACTTTTGGAGGTCCGCTAGCAGTTCCTTAAAAAAGCCCCTTTGCACACTTTCATCTTCTGCATGGACTCCAGCGAGTCTATTTCTGCAACTCTCCAGCACTGAATTTAGAGGCAATAAGAGAAACTGCTTCCTTTGGCTGGGGAGCAATCCGCTCTGTTCACTCCCACAACGGCGCAAACGCTCATTTCTAACCGCGCCCGTATATGAAAATACCAAAAGAAGAAAAAAAAAAGAAAAAAAACGTCATCCATGCGCACAGTTACACTTTGCGCTGGGCATGAAATTGTGAACAAGTATGAATGGGTGTCATGCCATCAGCTTGCAACCAGTCCGGGGTTGGATGGATGGTCGGATGGATGACAAAAGAAAAGATGACTCCATCGATCCATGGATGGGTGGTTGGATGTGCCTAGAAACACTGTAGATCCCCAACAACAACAAAGCTAATAGAATCCCTTGCCTCTGAGCCATAATTTTAATCAGTTTTTCTCCACGAATATGCGCTGTGCCTAACTGAACAATAGCAAAGCTCAGCATGATGTCATACCGTGGGACATGTCCAGGCCTGCTGTCCTCCCTCCCCTCCTCCTTCCAAAAAACACGCACGCACGCACACGCATCTGACTCCCCCCCCGCCCCCCCCCCCTATGAGGACTGTGGAGGGTGCATAACCTACTGCGTCAGCTCATTAAGAGCAGCCAGCGTGTGCACGCCCGCGTGCGCAGGGATGGGTTATTAGGACGGAAGAAAGGGTTGCGACTCGAGAGGCATCATCACTCTAGCACGTCGGCGAGTGACTTTGTGCGCGTTCACGTACGTGTGTGTGTGTGGTTTGACACTTTCATTCCCTCTGCTTGTTTATTACCTCCACCAAATGTGAGGACGAGGGCTATTGTTTGCTCGTCATTTGCTGCTTGGTTAGTTTGCGGGAATACTCCAAAAAACGACAGATGAATTCAATTTAACTATTTGGGGGGGACGGGGGTGGGGGCCTCAGGTTTTCATGAACAATTCCTTACATTTTCGGTGAGAATCCATGGAAATGTTATCGTCCAAGAACCAGAAATCAAAACCAACAGATCAAAACAGAGATAATTTTGTCCGACAAATTATGTTCTTTTCGCGATTTGAGTTATGATAGAATGCCTTCCAGAATCACAAGTGGTATGGTCCATTTTTCCCCCACTTTTGTGACAGGGACTTATTTATCTATTGAGGACAGAATGGAGCAGTATAAACAGTAAATCGAACCTAACCTCTCCAGGAAAAACAATGATATGATCCTGTCACCTTACAATGTACTCCATGAAAAAGGAAGGAGTCTGCTAACTAACAAACAGAGCTGGGCAGTCCGTCCCTGGGCCGGACCAGTCGGACTCATTTTTGGAGCGGAGGGGTGGGGGGTGACAAATTTAAAAAAAAATGGCTGGACTAAGCGTGGCCGGAAGTGGATTTTAGTCCGGCCCACTAATCGGCCCTCATGCGTGTGACGTGCTCGCGAAACGGCCAAATTTCATCTCAGCCTACTCGGTGAAAGGCTTCTTTTTAGGCTTCTCTCAAAATAACTTGTGTCCGGGAGTATATTCAAGGTGCGCGCAGCACTCAAGTATGGCACATCATGCACTTCCCTACTTCCGGAAATACGCCGTAGCAAAACTGCTGTGTAGTGGTTTGCTGGCATGCTTTTATTTTGAAGGCCGGGAAGTGTGAAGGAGGGGAAGTGTGGAAAATAAGTAACTTGTTGAATGCTTGCAGACTTGTCGTCTGTTGGACCCAAATAATTATACAATACGACAAAACCATGCGACATGTAACATGCATTGCATGTTATGATTTGTGTTCCTGAGCTGAGCTTGTAAGGATGTAGATTTGTTTTTCATTTTGTGCGCGGACTCGGGGTTAAACTGTTTACCTGATTAGTCCACACATCAAATGTATGACTCTGCGATGATGGTGAAAGCTTGAAATCGATTAAGTGCCAATCATGTGTTTTGGCATGAACAACAAGGACGCCTCGAATGCAATGCAACAGGTTGTGGGTCCGCACAGCAAACTAGCAGCGGTGCCTCAAGCGTGTGGAAATATATGACTAAATACGAGAGAACTCAGTAAACACTCTCCAGTAACAGAGAAAAGACGGCGAATATACGGCAGTGTCTGTTTTCGACGATGAAATGAGGTCGAGCGGCGGATGATGAACAACCTCTTTACTGTGCAAATGAACGCTTAATGGAAGGTCGGTTGTAACATCCATGCAGTTTTTTTTTGCTCATGCCTTCACCCAACAGACACTAAGTTCTTCCGCCACCTTGCAGTCACCCCACATCTCTGATTCACTCATACAATCACAAAACATTCAGACACCTTCTCTGCCTCTGAGACAGTCGGAGCGGAAAGAACTTAATCAAGAATCCTGCGTAAGGTACACCCTCAAAAACAGTTGGGTTAAAAATAACGCCATTTTGGGTGAAAAAAGGACCGACCCACTACTTGGGTCAATTTGACCCAACTTACTGGGTTGTTTTAGAGAAAACAACCCCCAAAATGGGCAGTTTTGTACAAAACAACGCAAGAAGATGGATCAAACTGACCCAATTTGTGGATCGGTCCATTTTTGCCCCAAAATTGTGTTATTTTTAACCCAACTGTTTTTAGAGTGGGTAGATTGTATATTTGCAAAAAAAAGCCTTCCTCCTGTGATATTCTTGTGAAGTCTAGGACTGTCACGAATAGCATCCCTGTAGTTTTGTGACATGGAGTTCTAGAAGCTTCACTCAACCAGTGGTACTTTGTCAAAGTTGTTAGTCGGAAACACTAGCAGAAGCCCGTTTAAAATGATAGTCGGACCGGCCTATAGGCGATTACTATTTGGTCCGGCCGGACAAAATGGCGGATAAACGGACGGTGAAAGGGTACGGTTGTAGGCGGAAGGCGATAAACGGACTGCGAATTTTTTGTTAAAAAATGTTTTAGTCGTTTTGAAGTCACTGCCACCATTCAGTGCTCGTCTGTCAAATGTGTACTTCCAAATCAAAGCGATATCAGACCACACGATGGCTCATACAATAAAACACTCGGGTCACTTGTATCTCAAGGCATCACTGTATTTGGAGGCTGAAGGCAAACAGTTGCGAAGAGAGCAAGTCGACAACTTAAAAACTATAAACAACGTCTTCAATCATCAAAGTCGACAACTTAAAATCTATAAACAACGTCTTCAATCATCAAAGTCGACTTGACTATCATTATCATAACGTCGCCTTAAAAAAAAAAATTCAACCTCCAGTGCCGGCATGTGCTAGCGTCCACTTCCGCAACTGCTGCGCTCGGCAATATTTCCCAGATTTATTCTTGTTAGCTTGTACACATGCGCTCCACTATTTCTTGCTCTGACAGCTGACGCTAATAGCAGTTACAATAGCTGGCAGACATCCATGGATTCTATCCACACACACATGCGTACACACTGAGTGCGAATGAGAGGAAAAGTAGCCAAAATGTTTTACAGCCTCTTAAAGTTGTCTGTAATAGCAGTCCGAATGGCGTCAGCCTAGCATTCAGGGCTCCTCGCGGGGCTGCTAAATGGCTTTACTAGCTTTGCGCGCACAGCAGCACTTAACACTTCCTCACCATCCATAAACAACATACACACACATACTTACACACACTCAATCTCCTCCGCCACACACAAACAGGCCCGTAAGTGCACATAAACGTCAGAAAAAAAAAAAAGAAAAAAAAAGAGAGACATGCAGCGAGACATCCACGAGGAAAGGTGATCTTTCTTTACAACACACGCACACACACACACACACACACAAATCAGCTGACTCAGTTGAGTTTACACACACACACTGCGCTCCACAAAATATATGCATGCGACCCCGGGGGACCAAACAGCCAGCACGCATTTGTGCTGCTGGGATAAATGGAGCAGAAAAAGCACAGAGTGTAAGAAGCAACACCTCCAGCTCAGGCACAGACAATTAGAACTCGGGAAGCAGTGAGTCGTTCGTGGACACGTGCATGCAATGATTGTGTTTGATACGCAACACTAAGCTTCAGTGGCTCTATTTTCACCCAAATCAAGTGCGTTATCACAACTCCAAATATTTGGAAATGCTGGTTAGACCTCACTGCCCCTCACAGCAATGCCCCGACTGCCCCCTCTAGTGGCTGTGAGCGGTATTGGGGTGATGTCAGAGAGTTGATCGGACACTAGTCTGCTGGTCAGAGTCGTTCATTGATGGCAACCGAGCACTTGGGAAACTTGGATGAACACAATTATCCTTAGCCCAAATATTCCAAATGAATAAATAAATATATATAAAACATTAAAATATAGTGTAGTAGGCCTAAATGTTCATCAAAAAACAGACTGAACTATGATTCCTAAAGTACATTTATGATTTAATATTGTATTGTATCACTGTAAAGGGACTAAAAGTACATTGTCCGCACTCATTTTGTAATTTAACGACACTGTAAGAACAAAAAAAAAAAGGTTTTGAATGCAAGCTTATTCCACTTGATCTGCATTCATGGAAAAGTGATTTTTTTTCCCCAGCATTTTAGATATATTCTGGCGAGAAACTGTGGGAATTTCGTGCCTCGTCTAGCAATCGGCCACATCATTGCCATTTGTGTATGTTTGAATTGGGGGGGGGGGGGTCAGACAGCCTGAGTCCCTCCTCCTCTGTGTCCTGTGGCCCCAGGCTGCCTCACACGGCAGGTGTCGACAGCACGCCGGCTTGACCTCGACCATCTGAACAAACACGAGGGCGCCCCAAGACACACAAAATAGCAGATGCACGCAGGCAGGTGCTGGGGGGGGGGGGGGTGTTAGCGTGCGATGTTGGCCAAGGTGTGTGCTGTGTGAAGCACAACACAAATGAGTACAGTGGATAGCTTGCGTGGGTTTTCTGTAAGTACTCCTGCCTCCTCCGACATTCCAGAAAAAAAAAAAACTGCATTGGAGG
The DNA here is from genome assembly GCF_054856515.1 of Filicampus tigris. Lineage (NCBI taxonomy): Eukaryota > Metazoa > Chordata > Actinopteri > Syngnathiformes > Syngnathidae > Filicampus > Filicampus tigris. The sequence goes on along the minus strand of NC_141220.1, from coordinate 23,512,088 downwards.
TTAATTAAAGACTCAAAATTGTCTGGAGGTGTGAATGTGAGGGTGAACGTTTATATGTTCCTTGTGATTTACTGCCGACAAGTCCCGGGTGCACCGCGGCCCTTGCTGGAATTCAGGTGGGATATGCTTGATGAATGTGATGAATTTAGACGTACATATGCATGAGATGATGCTGCAAACGACAACCACAATGACAAACTTACCGGCAATGAACACCTCTCCACCTGAGGAGGGCCAAGCACTACGAATTCTGCCTAGCAACAAGTTGTCACCAAACTTGTTTTCCCGGTATGTCAATTAAAACAAACTGCCACTCGATGCATGAATGACTGACAAACACGCACGGCTACTACAGCCAATGGAGGGGATGAGGAGTGCGCGTGTGTGTGTGTGTGTGTGAGCGTGGGTGCGTGACTGAGTGGGCTACTTTAGTATATCAATATGAGAAAAGGATCATTAAAGAGATTGGAGGTTGACTCGGTAACCCCTGCAGAGCAGCTGGTCCATGGCAGGTCAGATGGTGCATGGGGCCGCACGTGTGTGTGCGTGTCAAACTCCACCTGCAGGCTGTGTACACACACGCACACACACACACGCACACACCCCTGCACACAATAGCCAAGTGATCCGCTTGGCTGCTGCTAATGCGCCCGGTGGCGTCTGTCTATTTGACGCCAACAATGCAGTCACTGTTAAAGCTCTCCCTTGACTCCCGTGGGTGTTGTGGGATGACACCCCGCATCACAGTCACGGGGTGGAGAGATGTGGGGAGACTCCATGATGGCAACTAAAACAAAATAATTCTAACCCTTAACCTAACATGGTCGAGAGGGGCTCCTCTATGCAGTTCTGTGCTAGGAGGGAAACGCTCAAAAAAACGCTTCTCGCCTGGACAAACGGATCCATCTATCTATCTATCTATCTATCTATCTATCTATCTATATATCTATCTATCTATCCAGCTAGCTAGCTAGCTAGCTAGCTATCAATGTATCTATCTAGTTATATGGCAAGCTAGCTAGCTGCTAGCTAGCTACCCTCACACCAAGTAACCTTAACCCTAAGTCGCGTGAGGCCCATTTCGCATCCGTTGAGTTTGGTTTGCCACATACGGTAGCATTTGTTTGCTCAGCAACAGGTTGTGCGGGAAAGAGCGCGTCGAGCGGAAGCTGCCTAACGAGCTGACAAACGCCTGACCGCCAGCGAGTCATGAACACGCTCCAAGCCGAAGTGCTGCATTTTGCCTTCACGAAAAAAAGCGACGCAACATGGCTCTCATTAGGTTAAAAAGCGCTTCAACGTATTTGTAGACACAGACAAATATGATTAAAAAAAATAATCAACCAACCCATTTCGACACTTCTTTTGAATGCGTTTTCTTGCCACGATATATTATTGGCACACGTGACAAACAGAATCAAAGTGACTTCCGGTTTCTGTACTTTTTTGATTCGGTCTTTACTGAATACTCTCCTACACATTAAATCATGAGATTAAATTGTTGCAACAGAAAAGTGCAACACTGATGAATAAGTAGTGCAATAGACAATAAGTCAATGCAGACAACTCAATGCTGTGCATCTGATGCAAAAAACTAAACTCAAACCAAGCTTAGATAGCTCAAATCAAGGTAAAATATGCTTGCTCTCTGTCTGCCAAGATATTTCTTCCTACCAGGCAGCTTTTATATCAGAGAATCTCAGTTTTGTTGTCACTAAAATCTTAAGGTGAAATAAATTGTTGAGATTTAATGACTGATTATGAGTATGTTTATCCTTAAAGGGGAAGTCAACCCAAACATATTTTTTTAAGAATATGTTCTTTGCAGGCCCACAATTAGAAACACAGCATTCTGATTAATAATGCGTTTGTGGAATAAGAGCTAATCCACTCATTTTTAGCCATATCAAGGGGCGGCCATTTTGTCACTTCTGTCGACTGAAAAGGACATCAAAGACCCTCAGGGCTCAGATAACGACCAATCATAGCTCAGCCCTGAGGGTCTGTGGTATCATTTTCAGTCGACAGAAGTGACAAAATGGCCGCCCCCTGACATGGCTAAAAATGGGTGGATTTTTGCTGCTTAACTTATATTTCATTCTAATCAAAATGCCCTGTTTCAACTAGTGGGACGGCATAGAACACAATCTTGAAAAAAAAAATTGGGGGATTGACTTCTTTAAATAAGACATCAGTCGGTGGAGTCAAGGTTTGCTACTACATGTTCACTGGTTTTAAGAAATCTTGCCAAGGCATATTCTTGTTCTCCAGACAGAAAATGATTCTAGTAATTTGTTAGTAATATATTGCTTACTTTAATACTTTGTCCTTGTTTTTTGAGCCCTGCGCAGACATAATTGAGAGGCCCCAGATTGGACAGAAAGCATTTCGATTTTTTTTTAAGTATGAAACAGACAACTTGCCGCCTAAAAGAGCCATTTCCACTGCAAATAAAAGAAAACACAAGCGTAATACAATTAAAGCAAACAGCACTTAAGTTGTTCCAAAAGGAAAGCGCAGCCCTGATAAACATCCACTGCAATAGCCATCAAGTCAACACAGACAACTCAAAGCTCCGCATAGACATCATTGAGAGCCTAATTGGACAAGCAACATTTAGGCTTAAAAAAAACAAAACAACAAACAGAAAACATGAAACGGGACAACTTACCGCCTAAAAGAAAAGAGAGAAACAAAAGCAGTCCTCGGCTTTAGCCCATCTCGCTGTTGACTGTGACAAAACACGGCTGCTGCGTGGATGTGGGACGGACAAGAGAGGAAGAAGTGGTGGGGGAGGAGGGAGGCTTGGAAGGGGAGGGAGGTGGGTGGTGAAGCTAGCACCTGCTCCACCGATGCTCCCTGGGGGGAACGAGGGATGGAGAGAGGAGGGAAGATGTGCAGGACAATCCCCCCAACCCCCAACCTCCCCCGCCCCCCCCCGCCCTTTCCACATGCATGCACAACAGCGCTGATAGCTCACACAGGCCTATAGGGCACTGGAGACATGATGCTCATGTCATGTCAACACATCTGCTAGTTGAAGTCATACTACTCTGTTGGTGCTCACCAATACATTGAAGATGTTTAGGCGATCTTTTCTTTTTTTTTTTTTTCATGGATTTTTATTGTAATCACACAGGCAAATCCAAATTCAAAGTTAAGCACTTTCAGTGTCGTATCAATGTAGTACCACATTATGCCACTACATGCTGAGCAGCAGTGAGCTGTACTAACAGCGAAGCGACATAATTAACAGCACAAAGAGGAGGGAGGTATGACCATGGTTTGCCGTTTTAATATTTGTTGTTTCCACAGAGCGGAGAGAATGAGTGTCTGTGTTGTATGCGCTGATTTTATGTGTTGCGGCTTCATGTGTGTTAAAGTTGCACTTTTTGAAGCTTATATTTGTGGAGACATCCATGCTAATGTTTGTTAGCAGTCCATGGCGTTTCACATTATAGGTTAGCATTGAGCTAGCAGACTTTCGTTAGACGGAATTATATGGTCTGGGTGAATTTTGGTGTTTATACAATGTGCTCATTCTCTCTTTTATGTGTCAGTCCAACAGTAAACTTCCACTGGAAGTGACAAAACATAAAAAAAACTCAGACCTCTATTGTGAAAACAAAAAAATAACATTACTGACATTATTAATATTTTATACGATAATATAGGCCACTCCTCCTTAATTTCCGGTTTCCGGTTCAGTTTAGCGAGTAGATTTTCTTTCCACAGTCCAGACACTTATGAATTGACTTACTATGTACTATTGACTTACTAACCGCGGTTATTAATTATTCTTAGTTTTGCTAATCAATGTGTTTTTGATGAGGCGCAAAATGAAAATCTTGCCTCCCAAACTTCGATGCGAAAGCGCTTATTTCGAACCTTGCTACAGTGCTGGGCCAATGGCCAAATAGCTTCATCAACAATGGAGGTGAAAAAGTGCTCCGCAAGCTGAGTTAGAAGTGCAGCCTTGGCATCTCAGGTGTGTTTTTTAATCTATATTCCCTGCAATGGCATTCACAGTTTACTGTGCTCTCCCGCTATTCGTCGGGCTATAGCGGCAGAGCGCTGCCGCGTATAGCAAAAATCTGCGAATGATTCATTTTGCTGCCATCTTGTAGAATCTAAAGGCATTAGGCAATTTTCAATCTTTTTAGGGGTGCATCAAATTTCTTGTGGATTTTCACTATTTGCAGGCAGAACAGTAAAATAACTGTCTGTAGATGCCACAAGGCGGCAGCAAATCAATACTTTGATGTCTAAATCAGTGATCCTCAACAAGTGTGCCGTGAGAGATTATCAAGTGTGCTGCGGAAAATTATCTAATGTCAATTGCTTTGACAAAAAAACTGTATTCAATTTTTTTGGGGGTGTGTGTGTGTGTGTTAATGTATGCATGCCAACCACGTTTAGTAACACGCAAAACAATTAAATGCTCTTCCACTATGACGTAAAAGTGTAATCAACCTGTAAATCCACTTTTTAAAAATCGTTTTGCTAAGTTGTGTGCTAAATATGTGCCTTCGCTCATTAAAGGGAAGTTAACCCAAACATATTTTTTTCAAGAATACGTTCCCAGCAGGCCCACTAGTTGAAACACGGCATTTTGATTCATATTGCATTTGAGGAATATGAATTAAGCAGCAAAATACACCTAGCTAGCTCAGGGGGCGGCCATTTTGTCACTTCTGTTGACTGAAAATGACATCATAGTTCCTCAGGGCTCAGGTAACGACCAATCACGGCTGACTTGTTTTCTGAAGCTGAGGCGTGATTGGTCGTTACCTGAGCAGTTGTGATGTCATTTTCAGTCGACAGAATTGACAAAATGGCTGCCCCCTGAGATAGCTAAAACGGGTGGATTTTGCTGCTTAACTCATATTAATCATATTGCCTTGTTTCAACTAGTGGACCTGCTGGGAACATATTCTAGAAAAAAAATATGTTTGCCGTGACTTCCTTCTTTAAAGGTTGAGAAACACTGGTCTAAATGATGTTGTTCAACTCACTTCAACATTGCTCCTTGGCACTATGCCACAAGATGGTGCACAAAACAGTGAATGGATGAGTTATACACAAAATAATGAAGAATAGGTTGCAAAAAAAAAAAAAAAAAAAAAACACACACACGAATGGGTCTCATCTCAATTTACTCACAAATTGACTTAAACAGCCTGTCAAATTGAACGCAAAGCTATTATTCTGTTGCATGAATGGCAACAGGTGGACACACAGGTTCATTGTACCTTGTGCTTTTAATTGATCTGCCTGTCACTATACGTTGCTGGCATAGACGCACAATCATATGTCGTAAATGCAGTAAATCATCCCTTCGGACAAATGGAGTGAAAGTGGGTCAAATGGCAGCAAGCTCAAGCCCCTACTTCCTGCCTCACCACACACACACAGACAAATATTTAGCAGCTGATTTGCATGGTTTTGTACCTGCAACTTTCTACCTCGTCCCATTCACCGCACGCCAATACCAGTCGAGCCTTTACTTTTTCCCCCTCATTAATGCACCTGCCTATAACACGCACACACTCACACAAAGCTCCTAGATGAGCACAGGCAGCCTTTCAACAAGCACTTGAAGGAGGCAACAAAACATACGAGTGAGGCTCTTGCAAGCGCCCCCCCCCCCCCCTCCCTCAAATCCGTGGCTGTTGTGCTCAAACCTACAGGAAGAAAATAGGGGGAGTGCGGACATGTGTAGCCTGACATGATTTATAGTGTGGCTGTGTACAGTCAGACACTCTCTGAGGTGGGTGGTGTCTCACCTCCATCCGCTGTGACCGATTGACTTCTGCGCGTGTGCGTGTGTGTGCGTGCGCTCATTACGATGTGAGAATTCAAGTGACTGATGGCTTGTAAACATACACAAGAGTCTGTGCATTTCCTGCAGGTGCATGAGAGACTGATGGCTGCTCTGTGCGTGTTTTTCGGGGGCGGGGTCAAAGCGCACAGTGCAGCGTCTTGTCAGGGTGCGTTAACAGTGCACCCCCCCCCCCCCCCCGCCCCCCACGCACCATGTAAAAGAGGCCAAGCACAGAGGCTATTATGAAGTGTGGCAGTAATAGCTGCCGGATTCTTTACTGCCTCTGGAGACCCGGTCATTAGCCTATTCCTCTCTCGTAAAGCCTTCTATCCATCACGCACACACACGCACGCATTTGCATGCAAACCCCGCACACACGCACTAGGGCAGCGCACACGCCATTCACGTCAGGTGAGAATGCGCTTGCAACATAGACAAAAAAAAACAACATAAAAAAAACAAAACAGACGAAGGATGTGCTTGCGTGTGGCCCTCACATGTGCACGCACACACACACAAGCGCATATATGATCAGCCATGAACCCCCAGCTCCTGATTATTCAAATGTATTCCTCCCTTCCCCCGACCAATGAAAACGAGACGCCTGTTTGCCACTCGGGTCAGGTGGGAGATCACGAACAGGGCCGATTTGCACACGGGGGTGGAGCCGCGAGGTTAAGATCGACTACGACAGCGGAGACTCGGCTTTCGAGCGCAACGCATTCGCGACCTCCAATTTGTTTGCATCGATTTTTACAGAGCAGTGACGGTAGTCCCCCACTATATCGCAGTTCATTGTTTGCGCCCACGTAAAAGTAATAAAATAATAGTTGTCGTTCCCACGGGGGCAGAGAGAAAATATGCTACTGTGTGCGTTTAAAGGAGCAGTTGTTTAGTTGTTGATACCGCAGCATGCGTACACATTTTACGCGCCTTACCGTCTATGATGTTTATTACGTTAGCTTTAAGCTACGATGATGATGTCGCAAAAATAGAAGTTGAGTCACTTGTAAGTCAAGGTACCACTCTTACCAGTTAAGTCGGTCAAGTAAATGGTTGTAACGCCACGGCACACACACACCTAAACACACGCGGGGCTGTAAAGATAAGCAGTAATCCCGTTTATTAGCACCACCCCTCTCCACATTTTCCCTTTGGCAACTTATCTCTTGCTCATTTCTCTCCTTCTCTTATGACGCCCCCCCCCCCCCCCCACACACACACTTTCCCTCCATGTGTCTTCCTGGAGCCTATTAGATTGCTGCTCACACAACAAACACACACACACACACACACACACACACACACACACACACATTGTGTCAGCGTACTCCCGCAATGTTTGTTGGCCCGCGGGGGTGGAGCTGAGGAAGCAGGGTGGGGAGTGTGGATGTGCGCTGCTCTTTTCCCGCCTGGGCTCCCAGCACGTCCTGCGGAGAGAATTACCTTCCCTTTGTCTGTGTGAAAAGGCCGCTGCCTTTACCATCTGTGCAGCGTGTGTGCGTGTACGCGCCCGCGTGTGGATTTTTTGTGTGTGTGCGCGGCCACACTTCTCGAGCATTTCGGACTAGGGGCGGGGGTGGTCTTCGATCCTGTTCCTCGATGGTCCGCGGGCCTGCCTTTCTTGCATCTCTCCTTGCTGCAACACACCTGAATCTAATGTTCTGGATCGTTATTTGGCTTCTGCGGACCTTGCTGATTAGATGATCATGTGATTCAGGTGTGTCGCAGCAGGGAGAGATGGAAAACAGACCTCGAGGAACAGGATTGGAGACCCTTGGAGTACAGTGAACCCTGGTTGACATGCAAGACCAACTAACAATAGGCGCAAATGCACAATATAGAGCAATCATATAATATATTACAGGGGTTCCAATCAATACGATGGCCCCCCCCGCTATATCACGTGCGGCTACTATGTCGCAATTTTTTTTAAATGAGTTTTTACAGTATACAGGCAGGTCTCGGATTTCATGCCTTTATAGTATCACATTGTACCACAATATGCCAGGCAGCATTGAGGTCCACTGCAAGAGATGTGGCAAAATGGACAGTAAGAAGTGGCAGAGAAGGTGCCAAACTAAGCACGGAGCGGAAAGAATGGATTGAAGCAGCTGTCGTTTGAACGTTGAGAATTACCATAACATCTATGCTGCTTTCTATTAGCCCGTCTTTTGTTTTTACATGTCAGCTTTATAGAAAACGTCAACTAGAAGTGCCCAAGAAAAAAAAACAGATTCAAGAAAGCACACTTATTTTGAGAACTGTGCGAGTGAGTCTTCTATTTGTTTCCTCAAAGTGATGTTATATGACATTCTCCCATTTCTTGACCATGAGAGAGTTGGCGCATTTGATATAACTTTAAACGTGTTTAAAAGTTAAAGCATTAACTATGGAGATTCATTTAAATTTTATAACGCATTAAAAAAAATGAACTCAGTTAACTCCGTTTTATTTACTTCCTGTAGCAGCTGACCTCTGCTCTCTTTGCAGCCAAACTTGAAAAGAAAGATATAAGAACAGTCTTTGAATAAAAATATCCTTTTTTTTCCTCCACAATAATTCCACGATTTTACACAAGTAAATATCGGTTCCAAACTTCATTCAAAAAATGTAGAGGAAAAATACGATTAATCGCGATCAACTATGGACAATTTTGCGATGAATTACTTTAAAAAAAAAATGTAATGGCTTGACAGCACTAATATTTAAAAAAACGGGGGTTCAATGTAGACGTCCAGCCTACTCTCGACCGGTCGTCATTCCTTCAGCTCTTAACTCCTCCTCTTTCTCCTCTGTGTCTGTCTTTCTCCAGATGGGTGGCAGAGAGTAGCAGCTTGCTGTGGTCAGGCCAATTATTTGCATAATTATGATCCCCCACTTAACCACATGATCCCTTACCTGGGCGGAGGCAATTAAAGCCGGCATCATTATGCAGATTATGCAAACGCGGGCAGAAGCGGAACGAGGCTGGCGCGCATGCCCAAGCAAAAGGTGTTATTATTAATATATTTCATATTTATCATTTGTTGTGATAGAATGGCGGGCAGGGGTATGTTTGTTGTACGTATATTATCTTTTTAAATTGTGACAAGTGAGAGTGTTTACACAGGTCAACAATTTTTTACAAAATTCTCAAATCAGAGGCGCAGGTAAACTTTTCTTTTTTTTAATGCGCTGATTGCGAATCTTCCCTCGTATTTTGTCTCGCACATCAGGTTTTCGCAATCATAATAATAATATAATAATATGTAATATATTTTGTAATATTTATGAATTAAGGGTTAGGTTTAGCAACAGGCGGAATTTTTTCCCGAAACATCATAGCTATAAATTACAACGCATGGTAAAATCTATATTGCGCAATAGTTCAACCTTTAAAAAAAAAAAAAAAGAAAGAAAGAAAAAAAAGTAAAGACATTTTTTTAAATCAGCGTCTCAAAAATACGACCAGACCTGATTCAGCTTCTCTGTTCAACAGTGTTAATAATTGGAATAATACTATTATATTATTAATATTAGTCATTTTTCTTCTTCTTCAACTCACATCAAGATAATAGAACCAGTACTGCCTAAAACATTATAAGAAAATATGTACACTTAAAGACAGTTTTACATTTCTAAGTTAAGAAACTTAAAATATTTATAATTTCACATGATTATTGTTTTTGCTCATAGAAAGGCGTGGGACAATTTTAGGAAAAAGTTAAGTCTGATGATAACCCGCAGGTCCAAACTGCTGTTAGTCAGCTCTCTGTATATACAAACACACACACACACACACACACACTGACACATTCAATCAATTACGTTTTGACATGGTTCATGAACATGCAGATGGTGCGGCACCATTGGAGGCGGATGAGTTGAGTTTCCCAGTCCCTGTTTAACTCCTCCAGAGCGTTGATTGCGCGCGTGCGTGCATGTTGAGCCTGAATCGAGGTACACGCGTACTGGTTTTAAAATCCCTCGAAAAACATCCCACACCACAGAAGAATCTTCCGCACGCACCAAAGAATCAGGCCCCCCCCCCCCCCGCTGACTTGGATTGTAAGAAAGGGCAAATTAGGGGTGGGCGATGTATGTCGTATTAACGTTGCTTTCACGGTAAGCATTTTTACATTCTCAAGTATTAACGCTGTCTCAAAGAAAAGACGAACGAGTCCATTGATTGGCTGCAGTGTAGGGGGAAGTGATGAAATCCTCAATCAGCGCGCAATGGCGGCAAGGGAGGAGGAAGTGATCAACCGTCATTCTGCGAATCAGCGGGCAGGATTCGGTCACCTGTGCGACCAGCTAGCGGAAGACGGCGTTGTTTCAAACTTAAGAAATGAAGGAATGGACGAGTCAATAGCGTCAATAGCAAGACGTAAGTTCATGTCCCGAGTGTGGAAATGATTCGGGGTTGACAAGACAGACGTCGGTCTGAATAACATTTTTAGATGTGCCAAAGCGGCCGCCGTGACGAGCAATTCACCGACAAATCTGTTCCACCGCGAACCATATGGATTACGAGGGAAACTTTGCGACTAACCACAAGCACGCTAAAGAAAAGTCATATTCAGCGTAAAATTCTCAGAGTAAATCTTGTCAAATTTTACTCGGTTTACTGGCACTGAATACAGTGGTACCTCTACTTACGAACGTCTCTTCATACGAAATTTTCAAGTTACGAAACGCATCAACAGGAAAATATTGCCTCTTGTTACGAAAGAAATTTCAGGATACGAAAGGTAAAAGTATGGGCTGCTACTCGCAGTATGGGCAGCTCCAGAATTTCCTGAACGCAACATACTCATAGCTGCTCTGCCATTGGCTATTACCTAGCATCTTCCTGGCATCCCATTGGCTAAGAGGGACCTCTACCGTATGTGTCTATGTGTGCAGTTAGACAGGTAGATTGATAGATATGTGATAGATATGTCTATGCAGCGTCCTCGTCATTCGCCCCTCGGGCCATGAGGTGTTCCGATAGTTTTACGTGAAATAGAAACGAGGAAAAGAAAAAAAGAGGAGAAAATCGTTTTTTTTGTCCATGCAAACAAAGCAAGAGATAATAGAAAAGTGTGAAAGGGGGATGCGTTGGGTTGATCTCGCCAAAGAATATGAGCGTAATGTATCGACAGTCGCCACGTTATTGAATCAGTTCTTTACAAAACGCCAAGCAAAAACCACTTCTGACAGAGAATATGAACCAAAGAGGGCAAAAAGCGATATGAGGATAGCAATTAAAAGGTAAACGACCATCATTTTTATTCTTTATTCTATTCTTTGTTTTTTACATTATGTACAACTCTCATTTATTGTGCAATAATCTAATTGTAACATGTAGTTGTTACATGTTTTCATGCATTTTTATGCCTTATAAAACATTTATGTCTGAATATTGCGGGGACTTGGAACGGATTAGGTCATTTACTTGGAAAACATGTCTCTACTTACAAAATTTTCTACTTAAGAAATTTCTTCCAGAACCAATTAATTTCGTAAATAGAGGTACCACTGTACAGTCTTTTTAGAGTAAAACGTACTCTACAAAAATGACTGTGTAGTCAATTAATCGACTTGTATCTCTGTATCGACATTTAACGCTTGAAGTCCACCAACTGCTAATCGGGTGTTTTTGTCATTTCGACTTCCTATCGGCCAATTTACCGAAAGCTGTAAACCAGACTAGAACATGTCCAGCCAACCGGCCTTCATACATCCGCGCAGGTCGTAGGCTACGAAAATTAGCTGGATGCGGATGAGAATAGCGGTTAGCCTTGCTAACCTTAGCTATGCAGTTGGCCGCTAATTTTAAAATACTCCTACGGCTGCCAGGAAGGGTTTTAGCAACTGAGTGATCATGAAAAATGCATTTATAACACACACTAATCAAGTGTCGCTTTATGATACAGTGCTGTAAAACCCGTTGCAGTGTGGCATGAGGTCGTAATATCCTACGTAATATGTAAGTTGTATTTTCAATCATATGGTTTTATGTGTTCAATGCCTCTTTGTCGAAATGTGTCTATACGCAAAACTAATTTATAAAGGTAAAAACATTAGCGACCGCTGCACCGCGCCGGAAAAATACTAATTACGTCATCGATTAATCGACGTCGAATTGACTTTCGTCGTACAAGAAAATATTTCGTCGTTCAACCCTTAGTGTGTTGACTGCTTTCCTTCCTTCAACTAATATTAACAACATTAAATTGTAGCTGTGACTTTCACTTGGCTAATCCTCCCGCCATCTGCTTGTTATCACACACTAAGCAGCAGCTTTTTTTTTTTTTTTTTTGACCGTTTTTATCCTTCTGCGTGTGTGTAGGTGTGTTCGCGTGAGCCCATATTGTACGCACATGTGCGCGCGCGTGCGTGCATGCGTGCGGCGTGTGTGTACAGACTACGAGGAGTTATCACCTCGGGTCAAAACATGTTGGCATTTATCCTAATCCGCAGCTCAGTGAGCACGCATCCTGCATGTGTGTGCGACTGTGCGTATGCGTGAGCATGCGTGTGTGCGCGCGCGCGCTTCACACATTGAGCGAGAATTCACAACACAGTCACTGTATGCACCGGTTGTAATTGGATGTAAACAATACCGAGCGCACGTGGGTCATTAGCGTGTGCCTGTAAGTGAATCTCGCTGCTAATTAAGAGCTCATTAGCGACACCAGCTCTTTTTTGACCAATTAGGCTTAGCTAGCGATTTTTGTTGTCGCGACGTAAAACGGGTTGTTTTATGCATTTTCGTCTTTCTTTTTATTTTTACGATTTCTATCATCTCAGGTGGAGAGAATTTTTTTTTGGGGGGGGGGGGTGGATTATGTAGCGTGTGTAAACTTGCATTGTTTTTAATCTCTTTTACGTTATCAAGCCGCTGTCACAGAGTTGTATTCATCTCGTTAATAACAGTGCCCTTGAGGTGAAGCACAACTGTGACCCTGTTTTCATCGGCGCGCGCACACACACGCGCGCGCACACACACGCGCGCGCACACACACACGCACATTCAATTAACACCACGTGAGAGCCTGATAGCAGCGTGGTTTGAGGCAGTGCACGCCTCATTCCAACCCCGCACACCACCCTCGCCACCATCTTTTCTTGTGCCTATAAAAGGCTTATAATGGCTTACTGAGGATTCCGAAGCCCCAAAAAAATCAAAGTCGCAGTACGGAATCACCTCATGTACACATGAACCGATGCTCATGACAAATTGGAGTATGTCCGATTCGTGCAAAGCAAATAACTTGAGCGATTATCCTGCGGTGCGTGGGCGTATGAAAGGGCACCTCCGACGGCCCATTTCGAGGTATTGATGGGGAAGTGGAGTAATATTGTGAAGTTGAAAAAATATGCGGTGTTTCCATTGTTGTCTAGTCTTGTATTCGCTAACACAGCACACCTGCTTAATAAGAGTTAAGCAGCAAAATCCACCCTAGTTTTAGCCATCTCAGGGGGCGGCCATTTTGTCACTTCTGTCCACTGAAAACGACATCACAAACACTGAGGGCTCAGATAACGACCAATCGTGGCTCAGCTTCAGAAAACAGGTGAGCTGTGATTGGTCATTATCTGAGTTTGTGATGTCATTTTCAGTGGACAGTACTGACAAAATGGCCGCCCCCCCTGAGATGGCTAAAACGGGTGGATTAAGTCTTATTCTACAAATGCAATATTTATCAGTATGCCTTGTTTTAACTAGTGAGAACATCTTCTTGAAAAAAAAATGTTTGGGTTGACTTCACTTTAAACTCCACTTAGGCCTGTTTTACTGCCGCTTCTCCTATCTCCTCCCCCCTCCACTCCTGCTTGATGTCTATTACCAAATCTGAGGCTGTCGCTGAATGGATTCTGCACTGACTGACCGGGATAAGATCTGAAGTGGACAACTCCCCGGAGGCGTTGCTATGGAGGATTATGAATCGACCGACCAGGTCAAGTCCTGAGGGGGAACCACTTCTCCAAAGGAGTCTACCTGCAGCGCTTAATCCCATTAAATGGACTCTCGTGCTGTTTACATTGTACAGCACCATCTGAAGGGTTTTTCCTTTTTTCCACCGAATGGGGGTTTTGCGCTTTTCCTTGCCTGGATGGGAGGTTTGGATCAGGGGTTGTCGCTAATCTTGTGAAACCCTTTGAGACTCTTTTGTAATTACAAATAAACTTGTCTTGACTTGACTTGAGGTGTCATGCTTACGTTGGCGCGCAACGACATACGATAGCATTGTAAGGTATAATGCCAGCTTTCACACGCAAATTCCAACACATCATTGCTTTCGTTTCTGTCTTTGCTCAGGGTCTCGCGCTGGAGTCAAAACCCAGCCGCCGCTCGGAGAGGTCAAAAATGAAAAACAGAGCGCTTAGAAGCCAAAGCAAACCAGCAAGTGGGAAGCAAAAGGGTCGGCCATCCACCGTGCGGCATCCTCCCTCTATCATTATGGGCCCTGACCACTTGTTTTCGTCGCCATGCACCACAAAGTCCGCGCCAAAAAAATCCAATTGACACTTTCACCTCGGCTTGCGCTAAACCGCACCATTACAATTTCAAGCGCTGCTCCGCTGTTTGCTTGTTAAACGACACTTTAACAGCTCCAAACCGCAAAACACAGTTTGCTTCAAAATATGCTCAGGAATTGCTATTTCCTTGAGTCCGTCTGACTGCAGTTGAGGGAGAAGAATATTTGTCGCGAGAGAGGCGGAGTGGCAAGTGTGTAATGTGTGTGTGTGTGTGTGTGTGCGTGTGTGGGAGAGAGAGAGCGCCTTCACGTGACACGCGCCATAAATCACACACCACGGTGTCCTTGCAGCGCTAACACATATCATAGAAATCAATGCAGAGGTCAAGTTGAACAGGGCGAGCCAGAGGCTGAAAACAGCACAGCGGCCAATAAAGATGACCTGCCACTGCCAGCGCACACGTCAACACCGGCTCCGGGAAAAAAAAATAACACGCACACGCATGCAAATACGAAATGCAAAAGTCAATGAAATAAATGAACTGTTTTTATTATAATTTTCCGTGGCCCCCGTGCTGTACATATTACTATTTTATTTTATGTTTAGAGGGTTAAAAAAAAAAATCATCAGAAGACATGAGACGGATATATCAAAAATGACAAAAAAATAGAAATAATAATAATTATAATAATATTAGATAATAATAATAATAATAATAATAATAAATGATAATACTGCTAAACTTTAACTGGGACTGGCAGTAGATATTATTTTATTTTATGTTTAGAGGGTTAAAAAAATAAGAAGAAGAGATGAGACAGAAAAATTAAAAATGACAAAAAATCGAAAGAATAATAATAATAATAATATTTGATGATAATAATAAATGATAATACTGCTATCTATTTTATTCTTATTAGTATATCATTTTTGTTTATTTTCTTTTTTGTTTTACTTTTAGCGTATTTACTTTCAGTCAACTTTAACTGGGACTGGCCGTGGATACTATTTTATTTTATTTTTAGAGGGTTAAAAAAATAATAAGAAGACATGAGACAGAAAAATTAAAAATTACAAAAAATTGAAATAATAATAACAATATTAGATAATAATAATAAATGATAATACTGCTATCCATTTTATTCTTATTAGTATATTATTTTTGTTAATTTTCTTTTTTGTTTTACTTTTATCGTATTTAATTTCAGTAAACTTTAACTGGGACTGACATGAAAGGGCCTGAAGCCTCTTTTTTGAAGAATTGTTCATGAACTGCCAAACTGCTGACTGTTGTGATGCGAATTGAGCTGAGTTCACTGCTCTCAAACAGCGCAACTATCTCATATTTTTGCTCCAAGTGGGGCTGGGCAATAATTCAATATCAATATATATATTGCAACAGACACCTGATCAATATCAATACAAATTGCATTCACTATAATACCGATTTTAAAAAATCAGGATGCAAACCTGGCATTCTGCGTGCTGCAGGCAGAGGCTACAATATGATGTTAGATTTGTACCACAATTACAAGAACCTAAGAGGAAATTTGGGGCACAAAATCTTGTTTTGAATTTACAGGAACCGTTTTTTTGTGAATCTTGTCCGCACGCATGTGCAAGCGGAAGTGTGACGGATATGCTGAATAAAAATGTGGGTTGACTTCTTTTTCATTTACATTCTTTTCTTTTATAATTTCCATCCATTTAATTTTAAATAGGTTAAAAAAAAAAAAACCTCAGCAATTGCAAACATTGACTGAAATTAAATACTGCAGCCATATCGCTCAGCTCTATTAAGCACATCACGTTCAAAAAGGCGTTATTTAATCTTTATATTGACCACTTTGACTTTTTCATAATTGTGTTGACTTCTCATTAAAGGTTAAATAATGATGGTTACTTCCCACCAATGATAGTCGGGCATACCCACATGCTGATTGAGACACTTTCACGCATGAGTATGATTGCACCTGATTTTCTATTGTCGTCTCTAATCCCCATCCGTACAAACCCCGCCCCCCCCCCCGACACACACATAAAACACACACACACTTTGCCCCACAACCCCCCCATTGTTAAATGATCATTGAGGGTGGAGCGAGCGGCTGGCACTGTCTCCACAGCAACCGTGCTGCTGATTGGGTAACACACTCACGCGCAAACACTTGCATCGGAAGGTGCCAGCCATGACACACACACACACTACACGGTACTACACGTACTCTAGTATCGATGTACATGCATGCGCCTTTAAGAGGTGGGGCCTGATGGTTGAAACATATGTAGCGGAAGAAAAAAAAAACAAAAAAAAACTTGTGGTCCGTTCGCGTCCAATAAATGTCTTTTACGCAGCGAAATCCAAAACTCAGAAGACCCTGGAGACTATACGTAGGCTTTGTCCAACCTGGAGTGGTGTTTCCGAGCCAAAACACACATTAAGACAACAAAAGGAGCACCGAGTGTGCTGTGAAAGCGGCCGGACGGCTATTACGGCTGCTGGCTAGTGAGGGGGCGATCGATACTTGTTTGAGCTGATACCACTAAGATTGATTCCCAATCTTTAAACATTGATACGGTTTTTACTCCAGTCATTTGAGGCACTGTATTTATTTTTGCAGTATTGTAGCAAAAAGGACATTGTTATCGGTATTGATTAGCGGACTCACACAAGGAGCACACGAGCAGCAGAGCGGCTTTCTGCGCGGCAATAAAAGTTATGATAACAATTGTAGCGTCAAAAGTCTTTTAGTGGCAGCCGATATTCATTTGTGGCAGCCCGCCATAGGGAAATGTTTATATGGGGAGCACTGCAGCTGTTATGTTTTATTTTATCGGCCGATCAGATCCGTGTAGTCCACCAACTACATGCAAGCCGACTGGGCATTTATTTAATATCCAGGTCGTACTAGTAGGCAAAAACATGGCACACGTAGTGCAAAAAATATTCCTAATAGGATTCAGTCATGGGCTGGTTAGCACGTCCGCCTCACAGTTCAGAGGTCGTGGGTTCGATCCCGGCCCCGGCCTCCCTGTGAGGAGTTTGCATGTTCTCCCCGTGCCTGCGTGGATTTTCTCCGGGTACTCCGGTTTCCTCCCACATTCCAAAAACATGCATGGTAAGTTGATTGGACTCTCTAAATTGCCCCTAGGTGTGATTGTGAGTGCGGATGTTTGTCTCTGTGTGCCCTGCGATTGGCTGGCAACCGATTCAGGGTGTCCCCCCTGCCTACTGCCCGAAGACAGCTGGGATAGGCTCCAGCACGCCCCGCGACCCGTGTGAGGATAAGCGGTATCGATAGTGGATGGATGGATGGATTCAGTCATTCTACTAGTGCCCTCAATTGTCTTACTAGTGAGGACAAAGAGTGTACTAGTTCATAGATATTAAGGATATTGAATAAATGCTCAAATGGCTTATAGGACGCATAGCCGAGATGCTTCAAAAAAAAAAAAAAAAATGCGATGAAAGCAGGTCTATGGATGTTTCAAAGTGAGATTTCTCTCCCACAAATGCACGCACGCACACACACAAATGCAAACAATGACAAAGCTCGACATAATCACAGCGCTTCAATCATTTATGACAGCAGATGTATAATTCAAAACGCTGCATGAAAGATTCACAAGGCGCAGTGCATTGTTTAATCTGCCCCCCACCTCCCCTACTTTACACACACACGCACGCACCAACACACTGCCGCGCCTCACGCACACACGAAAACACTCGCGTGCCTCACCTGGCCCAACAGCAGGGGGCTTAATCATCCACACAGGTGAAAGGGAATCCTGTCGTAAAGGTCCTTTTCGGTTATCGCTCTCTCTCTCACCGTTTGTTTTGAAACTACTCCGGTTTCCGCGCCTTTCTTCGCGCCTTGTCATGAGGATTTTCTCGCCCTGCTTTCGCTTTTCACGCCCGCTGCCTGTCTTGTGTGAGCGCCTCTCACAGTCCACATCCAGAGGTGGCAAAAACACTCACAACTCTCCACGTACTCCGTAGTAGTTACGCTGATGTTTTGGGTTGAGCGACAAGAGCTACGTGAACACTTCACAGTAAGCATCTGTTTGAACATAAAACAAAGACGCATGTCGCGTATTTAAAACAACATGGCTTATGAAGAAGCACATGTACCTTCATGCTAACGAACGGTGCAAAATGCCAGTGACGTGCTAACAATTAGTTAGCATCGGTAGTTGCAGTTTTAGAAGTACTGGATGTTTGAACAAACGGTGGGGCAACACATGTAGACAACAGATAACATACAATACTCACAGGGATATAGTCATAGATTCTGACATTTAGATGTGTACTGGATCACATCCTTCTACTTTTTTCCCTACATTAAAATTTTTCATTTTTCTTAAATGTATCAGTGAAAAATGCGAAAGGACAATATCAACCCAACAAACCTAAAGTCATGGTTTGTTTGAACAAATAATAAAATAAATACACAGCGCAATATGAATCAAACATACTGTAAATGTGTTCAAAATGACAAACATTCAACTACTGGTAACACACGTTAAGACAAGGATAAACGTCCTTATAACTTTATTAATTAAATCCATTAGACCACACAATCCATTCTGGGAACCGAAAAGGAAAGTATTTTTTAGCAACATATTTACAGTTGACCCCCGCTATTTTCAGGGAATAGGGAGCAGGCTAATAGCAAATCCACTTAGAATTGATGGCCATTGAAATGCATTGTGGGGGGGGGGGGAATTATGCATTCTACATTTTTTAAATTAATCGTCCAATTAAATCTATAATCTTTTTTTTTCCTGTCAAAAATTGGCATAGGCCTCAAAAAATTAAGACCCTACTGCACTTGACTTAAGCCACACTACGCCATTGAAAGATCCCATTAAATTTGGACAAGTTCTTAATTTCCCAGTGAATAATGCATGAATCTTAACGACCAAATCCAGACATACTGTATGACGGAGGTCCACGAAGGCACTCTACGATATGTCATTCCTGTCCCAGACTCTGGCACTTGCTATTTATTAGCATCTGAGTCCCAAAAAAATGATACGTTTTAATTCAACAAAGTGGCTCCTAACTACACGCCCATTACAGCACATGAAATTCCTTTTTACAGCAAATTCATGCGGCGCGACTCTGTGGGAAGCGGTTTGAACATTGATACCATATCTTGAATATCCAGATTTAGGTCCATGTAGTCGTGTGCTCTGCGTCCTCAATAGTAAGACAATTCAAAGTAATAGAAGTAAAACTAGTATGCACATATAGAACGACTCTATCTTACTCATAACATTTTCCCACTACTGCTTTCTACTTTATATTTTCTACTATAAGGCCAAACTATCCACTAGTTGACCTCTGCACACTATGAGTACTACTAGCGAAGGACTAGATATTAATAAGTAGAATTTTATAACGTCACGATTAATACTAGTGGCATGTAGTTGTTAACTAGCGCACAGTTTTGACCTACTAGTAATAGGTAGTTGTCCTATAAGTATGGCAAAAAAAAATAATACAAAAAAACACTGATGAACATTTAATACGTGTTTTCCATGAAAAGCGGGGTCGAAAAGTGGGGAGGTGGGGTGCTCTTTGGGATAAAAAAAAAAAAAAAACGAATTAAAAAAAAAAAATTTTTTTTTAAATGTATATATTTTTCTTAATCTGTGAAAATTTGGGTGTCGAACCGGGAGTGGCAAACCGCGAGTATGGGTGGCTCCACTGTCCACTTTTTTGTCCTCGCTAGTCCACAGCGGACTAGTAGAACGAATTGTGTTTTACCGATAATATTTTTTCCACTACTGTATGACATTTCTGCACACTAGTAGGCAACGTAAGACAAAAGGAGCAGTGGGCATTTTCTTTTACTTGTATAACTAGTAGAGTCCAGGAGGCTACTAGTGCATGCCTGCTAGTGAGGCCTAATAATGACTAGCGCAGCACAGTAATTTACTAGTAAGGTTTAACTGCCTATTTGTGGCACTAGCACTGACAAAACATCACTAGAAAGTCAGCCATTTTACTAGTGCGCTGAACTGTCATACTGATGAGAGCGCACTAGTACATCAAATAAATGCTCAAATGTCTTTTCAGAAAACTAAACGGCACGCTACTAATGGTGGAATCATAAAATGATACAAATCAACATCAAGCGCGGTTGTCCAGCCACGGTTGTCCAAAGTTGTCCCACCACCATGCAGAAATGTCAAGTGGAAAAACGGCACAGGACCTAATCATTCTACGAGTGCGCCCTAGTCGTTCTACTCCTGCGGTGAATACTCGAAGAAGAACCCGACGTACCTGCGAGGTAGAAGTGCGGCGCCTTTAATCCGAACATGCCTCCGCTCCGTCTGGGAAGTGGGGGTCAGGCTAAAGAGCTCGTCGTTGGCTGTTAGTCATCCGCCCCCTGCCCTTAGTCCTCCTCTCGCTCGGGGGGGAAGGTGGGGGGTGGGTTCCGCAGGGGTGGCCAGGAGGTGAGAGGTCAGCCTCTGTCTGCTCCCCTTTGGCCCCGGTAGACCAAACCCGCGTGGAGCCTAAATAAAGAAGGTGGAGGACAACTGATGGGACTCCGGGCTGAGAACGAGCATCTGTGTTATCATTCCTCCCTTCGACTGTCTGCGAGCAAGCGAGGATGGATAGAGAGGGACAAGAAAGTGAAGACGCGTCTGCCAGGCTTGGTCCTCCCTCTCCTCCTTTTCGGTCTTTGTAATCCCTTCCTCGCGACTATTCATCCAGCGGCTTCTTGCTCATCCCGCTTTTTCTCCCCTCCGCTCCTCTTCCCCTTATTTTCTGGCTTTATCCTCCTTTCTTTTTGGCTCCTCGGCCCCACTAGTGACTGCTTAGCTCAGCGGGCACCCAGGAGGAGGAGGAGGAAGAGAAAAGAGAGAGAGAGAGAGAGGGGGGGGGGAAAAAAGGAGAATCACAAGACGGACCAGCGAGGGAGAGATGAATGAGTTTGTGCGCGTGGAAGACGAGGAGTGGGGCTGCCTGGTGTGTGTGTGTGTGTGTAAAAGAGGTTGGGTGAGAGGAAGAGGAAGCGAGGCGAGAGAAAGAGGGTGTTGATGCACTTCTCATTATCTGTAGATTGGACTGGTGCCTGAGTGACAGCTGATTCATCATGGGAGGGTGTGCGTGCGTGTGTGTGTACAGCATATACTCAGTCAGTCCAGCTCTCACTCCCATCTTCTTCTTCTTCTTCTTCTCTTTCCTCTTCTTCCTCATCCTCCCGTCAGCGAACCGACGCTACTTTGGACCGCATGGATGGGACCTGCAAAACACACACGAAAATACAAATACTTTGCTTCATCTTTTAATTGGATTTTTCACGTATCTGTACTTTACTGATAGTGGTACATGGACTTATAATCGCCCCAACGAATTACGAATTCATTGTGCGTATGTAATAATAAGGGGGTGATAACACATTTACATAGCGGCCCTTTGAGTGGAAGAAACGACGCAATTTGCTCAGCTTCACCTCCTGGCATCTGGATTTTGGCCTGTTTTATTGCTACTTCTCCTCTTTCCTTCCTCCCCCCTCTCCTCCTCAGAGAGGGGTCTAAGTGGAGTTGAGCAAAGCGAGGGAATTGCTGTGGAGGATTCGGAATTGCGCAAACGGGACAAGATCGGAGGAGGACTACTCCCCCCGGGGGAGTCTACCTGCGTTTATGCACAAATTAGCATCATATCGTGCTTAATGTTGCCCATTCGGCATCCATTGCAGCTTGGTTATCCTGGAAGGGGGGAACCTTTCGTCTGTGAGGCCGTCTCAAGATTTTTTTTCCTTTTCGGAGTTTTTCCTTCCCCGGCTGGGTTGTCTAGCCTAGGGGATGTTGTTGATGTTTGTTAACTGTGGACCTGTGAAGCCCTTTGAGACCGTTTTGTGATTAAGTCCTATATAAATAAAACTTAGCTTAACTTGACCTGATAACCCAGCTCCGAAAGGTCACAGGAAAGCTAACCCCTGAAATACCCGTTCAACATCGGAGAACATTTTTATTTATATTATAGTTTTTTTTCTTTGAAAAATGTCACAAAGCAAATGGAATGAAAATGAAATGAATTGAGACATGCCCCAATACTTTTGCCCACACAAAGAGCAGGCACCTCAGAGAGTTATGTATTGATCCACCAGTGACGGATAAGGTTATCGATAGCTCTTCAGAAGCTCCTCACAATTAATCTTGCGCTTTACAAAAGAACACAAAGAAGGCAGATAAGAGGCTAAGAAAATATTACGTTGAGGAAGATGGAGGTTGACACG
The DNA here is from genome assembly GCF_054856515.1 of Filicampus tigris. Taxonomy (NCBI): domain Eukaryota; kingdom Metazoa; phylum Chordata; class Actinopteri; order Syngnathiformes; family Syngnathidae; genus Filicampus; species Filicampus tigris. The sequence goes on along the minus strand of NC_141220.1, from coordinate 23,489,558 downwards.
GCCACAGTGATGACCATTGCCCCACACAGAGACACCACCTCCACCCCTACCGCCTTCTGTCTGATGCTGATAAAAATGGAGTCCCATTGGCGGTATATGGGATCTGACTTCCGAGTGGACTGTAATTGATGGAAAGCCCGACTAACTGGATGTGTCATACAGTATGGGGCCTGTCTAATCAATGGGAGCGTGTGACTGTGTGTGTGCATTTGTGCGTGTGTGTGTGTGTGTGTGTTGTGGATGTGTCTGTGAGTGCATAGAAGAGTACTCACATGCTATACTTAAGTAAATTTATAGACATTTGTGTAAGGGTTAAGTTTAGGCTACCTCTGACAGTTAAAAAAGGTTTTATAAGGACAACAGTTTGGACAGTGGATTATTATTTTGTTTACATGACTTCTGTTGAGAACAAATTGCATGCTTTTCATTCATTTCATTCATTTCCTGTGTAGGTTTAGAATAACCCTGTGTCCTAATACTTTTGTCCATGAGGCAGTACAGGGTTTGATAAGCAGTTGTGGGAGCAGTTACAACACGTTAGCCAACCACAAACTGACAACGGCGGCCCAGTGTGGAGGGGAGATAAAGCAAAAGGAGGAAACGGTAAAGAGGATGAAGCAGTGGTGCACAGGAGGCAGAAGTATTCACACTCTGTACTTGAAGTAGACGTATACTAAAAAAAAAAATGATAAAGGCAGAAAAATAATAATAATAATAATAAAATAATAATGAACTGAAATACGAAAGTAAAAAAAGTACAAATTAATTCTAACAGTCAGCTATATTTAATACCCATTTTGATAACTTTTGATAAGAGAAAAAAACTACCGCGAGTACAATATGTTCCCTGTTTTACTAACCTGTTTAGTCTTCATACTAAGACAAAAAAAAAACACTTGAAATGCTAGCAAAACATGTTTCCATAGCTTTCTTTGCTTTGTGTTGCAAAATAAAATTTGAGTGACAAGCGATCTTCAAATACATCACTGCTTGAATGAAGTGGGCCAAAAAAAAAAAAAAAATGGCGCAATTAAGGTTCAACTGGGAAAATGGTTTGCCTTGAGATACGAGTGAGTTGACTGAGGAGCTTTTTGAGATACTACACAAGTTGCCATGCCACCGTTTTGTTTGTTTGCTTTGACTCGCAAGCACACACTAGAGATACGAGCACTGTATGGTGGTGGTGAACTCGAGTCAATTCGATTTACAATCAGTAGAACTTTGGCAAAGAGTGAACGACTCGTCACAAATGAGGCTTCGAGCGGTTTATTGCCACTCCGAGATTACTGTCAAAATAAACATAAAACAAAGCGAATTTCACCTTGTGTATTTAAAACAACTACAAAGTTTAGCCTTTCAGTTAATGTTGTTAATGTTAACAGTAAATAGCAACGATGCTGCTGTGCTATAATCCTACATGCAATAGAATGAACATAAATGGTGCAGCAACGCAAGTAGACAGTCAATATAACAGCAATCACATTCGTAATTTATCCCCTGCGTAGAACGACAAATATTAGTGCCGTACTGATAAGATGAGAGATGAGTTAAGACAATCTCAATGAACGGCATATCCGTCTGCTTGTTTTATGCTGCCCCCAGGTGGCCGAGCCAGACACACTAGAAAGAGCAGCACAATGGCCAATTGATGCAGTGTGACAAAAACTATCCAATCGTTTTTTAATTCTATTGAATCACGTCATTACCGTATGGACTCTTACCTTATTAAAAGAACAGTACACGTTTATTGAGAGGAAGGCTGGAACGTATTCATGTCATTCCCATCCATTTCAATGGGAATAGATGATTTGAGACATAAGCGTTTTTTCATTTGCCAGCCTGGTGACGGAACAAATTCAACTAGCATGTCCAGCTACGGCACTGCACTTTTTGGAGGCCCCCTGAACTCCAGTTGGAGGCAGTCTGGGCCCTCAAACCCACGCGGGTCGCGTTCTGCTGCGGCGAAGGTCAAGCGAGGAACAAGAGGAGCGCGACGTGTGATGATTACAGACAACAGCCAATAACTAGCGAGCACCCCTGACCCCATCGCCGTGGAAACACCAGGGAAGGCCTGCCACCGAGGGAGTCGTACAAGTCAATCTATCCCGAGCAAGAGGAGGGGGAGAAAAGAGCCTCATGATGAGGTCAATAAAACCTTTAAATCATTTTTTTTCCCCCCCCTTCAAGGGGTAGCTGCTCTCCCGCCTTCAAAACAGACGCCGTCACAGACTAGTGAAGCCGCCTTCCTTTCCTCCCTCCCCCCCGTCCCCCTCACTTCCTTGGCTCTCTATCACTCGCCTGTCAGATGCACGCTGTGGCGGAATAAAAGACGACACCCCGGTCCCTGCAGTAACCAGGGGCTGCCATCAGCACTTAAACATTTCTAGTCCCACCCCCGCTCCCCGCCACCCTCCCTACCATTTCCTCTCCGTCTCTCGCCAACTGCTGACAGGCGACCACAGAGAGATGACAAACACACGCAGCCAAATGATGAAGACAAAGCCCCCGACTCCCCCCCCCCCCCCCCCTTTACGTATTTGCTACCTCACACGCTCGTCGAAGCCCGTTGACCCGCCGAGTGAGTGAGCGAGCGTCATTACCTAGCCGCTCACTTTTGTGCCATCGGCGTGTGTCTGTTAGTAAATATATTTGTCATTCCCAATGTCAGCACGGCAGACATTAAAAGAGGCGGCGCGCAGTAAGGAAAGAAGATTAAAAGATGGAGGGGGAGACTGGGGAGGGCAGGCGGGTGTGGGGGGGGGGGGTACTGATAGTGCATTATATCAAAAATAATTGTCAGAAGGGGTCATTATGCATACACTTTATCGCGGAACGCCCATCTTTCTCATCATCCTCCCCATCCCCTGCATAGCGAGACATTTAATTAGACACCGATGGGTTCGCAAAAAAAGCAAAGAAGGGAGGTGACAAAGTAGGTAAAAATCAAAGTGAAAGTGGATACGCAAGAGTGCGTGGACTCGCCGGCAAAGCACGGGTCTAAAAACGCAGTCGCACGGCAGCAATAAAAAGAGCCGGAACAGTGCATACTTGTTGAGGTTTGGATGGCCGTGTTCGTTGACTTATTGTTGCTCGTGTGTGCACGTGTTCAAAGGAAGGCTGGACGCACTAAAAAGAGTGAAACACTGACTCAAACTGGCTAGTGGTATTGTATGTGGATGTGTTGGTAACATATTATTGACATTGGAGATTAGCGCTGGGATTACATACTGCACATTTTCCTGCTCCCTTTCCAACATGAACATTGGGTGGAGGCAGATGTAACTTGCAGCTCGCTTCTCTTGTTCTTTTTAAAGATTTAGACGGGTGGGTGGATGCATGGACAAATGGATAAAGGGATACGGAGATGGATGGATGGATTTAGAGCTGCGACTAGATTTAGAGATGGTGGATGGATGGATTTAGAGCTGCAGATAGATTTAGAGATGATGGATTGATGGATGGAGGGATGATCTAGAGCTGCAGCTATATTTAGAAATGATGGATTGATGGATGGATGGATGATCTAGAGTTGCAGCTATATTTAGAAATGATGGATGGATGGATGGATTTAGAGCTGCGGATAGATTTAGAGATGATGGATGGATGGATTTAGAGCTGCGGCAAATTTAGAGATGATGGATGGATGATGGATGGATTTAGAGCTGCAGATATATTTAGAGATGATGGATTGATGGATGGATGGATGATCTAGAGCTGCAGCTATATTTAGAAATGATGGATTGACGGATGGATGGATGATCTAGAGCTGCAGCTATATTTAGAAATGATGGATGGATGGATTTAGAGATGCGGATGGATTTAAAGACTATGGATGGATGGACGGTGGATGGATAATGGGATAGATGAATGAATGCAGGGAATTAGATGAATACACGAGTGTGAAAGACACAATGGAACATCCATCCATTTGATCGCATTCATGGGGGTTCACTTTACACAGTCACATAAACATTCACTATATTTCTTCCACAAAGACTGGGTGAAAATGGGCGACAAAAATCCCGGAAAAAGTGAAAAAAAGTATTTGTAAAATATTGATTTTTTTGGGGGTTCTTTTACCGGTGATATGCGAATCCGCGGGTGCCAAAGTGTATATATTTGTCACATGATTCAACTGTGAGGAATCTAGCTGATGGAAATTGCAAAAACATTTATTTTTAAAGAAAAAAAACTATACTAACATCTTTTTCCATCATTTCCATACTCTTGATCATCACACGCTTACACACACACACACACACACACACACCCCCACACACACACACACACACACACACACACGCATTACCTGGAGGGGTCTGAGATAGTCCTTCCCCCATCCCCTACCTGCTTCCACCCCATACAGGCCTTCACCCCACATGCTCATCTCAATTAATCACCCAGCAAAACAGATGTCAGGAACAAAGGAAGGATCTGCAGGCCTGTGGCATAAAAAAGGGGGAGGGGAAAGAGTAAAGAAAGGGGGGAGCTGGTTGGGCAGGGACAGAAGACGAAGGAAGGATGGAGAAGAGGGGAAGAGGGGGGAAGAAAGGGGATGGAAGGAAGTAGTAGGCGAGGAGCTGAAGGGATGGATGGAAGTAGGAGGGAGGATTGCAGAGGGGGGGGGGTTGAAGGAGAAGAGGTAGAAGGAAAGATGTAGGAGGACTGTAATATTCTTGATATCCAACTTAAGGTCTATGTACTCTTCTTTGTCCACTAGTAAAACAATTCAGGGCAATAGAAAAATGACTATGTCTTACAAGTAACTTTTTTTTCCTGACTACCAGTGCCACTGGAGAAATGTTATAAAATTCTACTAATTGACATGTAGTGCTTTGCTTATAGAATCAGTAGCACTTATGTACAGTCAAACTTCAAACTGGTCGCCCAAAAATTGTAGTTTTGGGGAAAAAACATTAGGACCAGTAGTGACATTAAAAAAAAACTCTACTCATCTAGTGCTCCAACAATAGCGTGCAGACTAGTGCAGTTTTGCCTCACTAGTGACATGTAGTTATCCTACTAATATGCCAAACGTGTCCTACATACAGTAGTGGAAGGCAATAATGGAAAAGTGTTATGAGTAAGACACTGATCCGACTAGTGTGCTGAATTGTCTTACTATTAAGACAAAGCATACTAGCACATGGACCTTAATATGGGAAGCTAGCATGCTAGCAGAGCTTCACCCCATAGGCCAAAATTAGGACTATGGTAGTATTGGAATAAATGTTACTTGTAAGACACAATCACTCTTCTATCAGTTTCCCTTAGTTGTTCTACTAGTGCCCTGAATTGTCCTACAAGTGAGTACAAACAACATACTAACACATGGACTTTAAGTAAATAAATGCTCATATGACTTTCGATATGGGAATGATGTCCAAAGGAGCAGCAAGTGGCGGTGCATTCAAGTGTCCTTTGCAACGCAGGACATTTGCACTTTGAATGCAGTTAGCATGTCATCTTTGACCTTGTGTTTCACATGTGACAACTGTGTTTAAAAAAAAAAAAAAGTACGTATTTTAAAAAGAAGAAGTTGGACAAGACAACAAAAGGCCCTCCGCCAGATAAAAGAGCATCTACAAAACAACGGGTAGCAAATGACGCCCCGCCGTATTGAGCACGAGCACGCCGAAATAGAGCAAAGATTGAAAACCTGCCAAGATAAAGACAAAGGCCCGCGTTTGAAGTGTCACTTTTTGCTGCGATACTGTCACAAAACAAATGGCAGCCTTGACAGCTCCCGGCCGCTTTGAACGCCTCGCAGTCATCTTTTATTCACAAATGCAGATTTTATGCCTTTTACAGCCCGGATTGTAACCTGTTGTTAAGCGTGCGCTTCCCGCTGATCTCGTGTTGAATTATTGACATCTACATAAAGTACAGATGGAGAAAACGTGAGGAGGGTGGCTGAGGGGGAAAGTGGGAGGGAAGAGGAAGAAGGGATTTTTCACAGGGAACAAAACAAATGTGGCGGCCCTTCAGTCGGGACTTCGTCCACATTTTAATATCGTCGCTATCATGTCGTGGTTATAAAAACCATCAATAGTATGCAAAAATGCATTATACCAGCATGCAACATTTCCACATACTGCACGTCATCCGGATCAGTACATAATGGTTATGTAGCATGGCCAAAACATACAAAATATTGAATCCCATTGAGTCCCATTGCTAATTTTTGTAGTTTGAGTTACACCTGCTGATTCTGAAGGTCCTGGAAGATGAGATTGACATGGCAACAAAAAGAGGCTAAAATCTGATTGGACAAAGAAAAGTAACAGACAAATGTAACAAAATGAAGAGAATAGACTATCAGGAACAAAGTAATGCAATTTCATGGAATAAATATCATTTAGATTGTAAATGTAGGGCTTCTGATTTGTGTTTAGGCCAGCAGAGAGCGCCTATGACTGCATTTCATTACATTATAACATGCTTTTATGTTTATGAGCCCAAGCTGGGAATCTTCATATTGCACTACTTCACCCCACCTCCGTCTCTCTCTATCCCTCTCTCTTTTTCTCATCTGCCTGTACAGTGAGTCACAGCACGCGTCGGCAAGGCAGACAGCCGGGCAACCAGTCCTCCGTCTCGCCTTAAATCACAGCAGCTCCGGCGGGACTCTGGATAGGAGTGAGAAGGATGAGGAGGGGGAAGGTGGGGGATTTTGCAGAATAAAACAACAACATTAGACCACCTTTTCACCATGACGTCACACATACTTCTGGGGTGGCAATAGTTCAGTCATTCTTACGGTAAACAAAGCCTTATATGTTACTTGAATAAGGCAAAGCGATTTTTTTTTCTCAGGAATATGTTCTATGCAGGCCCACTGGTTGAAACATTCTGATAAATATTACGTTTGTGGAATAAGTGTCCACCCGTTTTTAGCCATCGCTGGGGGCAGCCATTTTGTCACTTTTGTTGACTGAAAATGACATCACAGTTGCTCAGGGATCAGGTAACAATCAATCAAAGCTCACCTGTTTTCTGAAGCTGAGCCATGATTGGTCGTTATCTGAGCCCTGAGCCACTGTGATGTCATTTTCAGTCTACAGAAGAGACAAAATGGCCGCTCCCTGGGATGGCTAGATTTTACTGCTTAACTCATATTCCACGAACATAATATTAATCTGAATGTTCTAGTCTTCCCCCCAAAAAATCCAACAAAAACAACTTGAAAGTCTATTTTAATGAAGAAAATCACTTTAAAATCTTGTACTTTTCAAACTGAAATGGAAAAGAATCAAGCCATTTATGCATCATAATTAAGCCATTGTTGCACCTTCTGGTGTGTGTGACTTGGTCACATAAGGCCAGTATAATACACAAAACAGTCTCAAGACTATTCTAACTACTAGTACAGTAAGAAAGACAGAAAGCTGATTGTTTTTAGTTGTTTTTCGCAGAGGATAAAGAGTATGTTTGTCACTATTACATGTGTTGATGCACCATTTATGTTCACGCATATGTTGCTTCAACCATTATAAAGCCGCCACATACCGTAGATACTACTTTTAAGCCCGTCTATGGCATTTTGCGTTGTTTGTTAGTATTAAGATGAGCTGTATTTTAGGCAAAGTTGGCTTCTTCTTGTGTTCAAATGTAAGTTGTTTAAATGTTCATAACAATAGCAATACCAGCGCTGTTTTCATGAGCCATTTTATGACATTTACCATTATGTGCTCGCATTAGCATTAAGCTAGCATGGGCATTCTTAGGGCAACGTTGTTTGGTTATTTTAAATACACAACGTGGGATTCTCCTTTTTTATGTTTAGTTTGTTTAGTTTAGTTTGTTTAGTTGACAGTAAACTTCAAGCGGGAGCGGCATTAAACATCTCAAATGTACTTTTTGAAGAACTGTTCTGTGAGCTCATCCTTCCTTCGTCTTCTGTCCGTGCCCAAAGCAAAAGGTTCTGTGAAAAAAAATGGCAAAGTGGTGAGTTAGCGAGTATAGTGAATGATTCCCAACATCAGTTAAAAGTTCATCTAAGGCAGTCAGAATGAAGCCAAAAATGACTCATTGTCTCAAAACGCAAATTAGTGACAACAGTCACCACGAGGTTGTTAAAACTGGAGGACGTGTTGCTCATCGCTCATTTTGCGGCATTACCCTTGGGGGAAAAAAAGGGAAATGAATGGTTGTTTGTGTACGGGCTGTCTGGTGAGCTGCTTAGTCATAATTATTTTGTATGCTTCTACAGTTAAAAAGCACTCAGAGTCTGTTCTAAAATATCCGAGTTGTGTCATCTTTGACTCCATCATCTTTCACACACACACAAACACGCACGCACATACACGCACAAATCTCACCCCACTTTTTACTCATCACTCGCACTTGCTCCACTCTCTCTTGCGAGTCGGTGTCAACTTGTGTTTTCACCTCAGTGTCACAGCATCACACAGAACACGCACACTTACACAAACACGCATTCAAACGTCAACCCCCTTTTCACCCATCACTCGCACTTGCTCCACTCTTTTGTGAGTCGGTGTCAACTTGTGTTTTCACCTCAGTGTCCCGGCATCACAACACGTACACACGCAAGCACGCACGGAGATGCTGGCTTAAGTTAACATTGTGTGACACGCTCTCAGCCCTGACCCCAGGTCAGTCATGTGAGCTCCATTGTACCCTATAGCGGATAAAGCGATTGGAAGAGATTATTCCAGCGGTGTTGATTGAGAGGTACTGTACACACAATACAGTCATCCCTTGTGTCCTGCTTTGGATACGTTCCAGACCACCCCTGCCATAGACAAAATCTGTGAAGTTTTTACTACATACATACATTTACCCTGTATCATACAGTTTTATAAAGGTTTATGCATAATACCAATACAATATGCAAGTGCAGTTCTTATTTTTGTCCACTTGGGGTCAGCATCCTCATGCCCTACAGCCGTATACTATTATCTGTGACTGACTGCGAATGAGAGTGTATAGTTGGCTGGCTGTTAAGAGTCTAAACGTGAGCCATTCTGTGTTGAGTGACTCAACGGCAGTTGTGGCAAACGGCAGGCAACGGCTGTGTCTAACTTTAATCACTTGTGGAGGGAATGCAGTTTGTTCTAAGTAGTAGTGCTGGACTACATTAGCTAACAATGTTTACTTCACCGTAGATGTGCAGCGGTGTAACTTGAGCCTGTTGTGCTTTGCAATAGGCATAAGCTTAGGCTTCTTGGAAGTCAAGTCAAAAAATGTTCTTTACAATATGCACCCCCACTAGTCTAAACACGGCATTCTGATAAATTTTTATGCGTTCGTAGAATAAGTGTTAATCCACGCATTTTTAGCCATCTCCGGGGGCCGCCATTTTGTCTTCTGTCGACTGAAAATGACATCACACCTGCTCACAATGACCAATCATGGATCAGATTCAGAAAACAGGTCAGCCGTTAAAAAATCAAGTGCATTTTGCTGCTTAATTTATATTCCACAAACGCAAAATTAATCAGAATGCCGTGTTTCAACTAGTGGGCCTGCTGGGAACATATTCTTGAAATAAATATGTTTGCGTTGACTTCCACTTAAAGGAAACAATGCCAATACTAATTTAATTTTCATTACATGGGCCAGCACTACTAATTGTAAAGATCCTGGCAGGATTAGAGTGGCATGGCAACACAATTGAGGCTGAAATCTGACTGGACAAAAAAAAAGTCTTAACATACTCATACGTAAGATGAATGTTACCAAATAAAGAGAATAGACTGTAGCAAATAAATTTGCCAAATTTCATTGAACAAATATTAAAATTGATGTTGTAAATGTAGGTCAGTGCTTCTTAATGTGTTTAGGCCACCTATGATGTTAGTGCAGTCAAGCTAAATGGCCAAAGGGTTACAAATGAGTTCTTGTGTGTGTGTGTGTGTGTGTGTGGTGAGCTGTTAACGAAGATATGCAGAGAGTGGGCTAATTGGAGTTAATTGGCCATCTGTCTGAGCTCGGTAGCAAACAGGGTCATTAACAGACACAAGTAGTCCAGCCACGGGGGAAACACCGTCACTCATTTTCCACATTTTTCCCTTCTCCTCCTCGTCTCTTTATATATATTTTCATTGTTGTCTACAATAATAATAACACTACTTATATTTAATTAAATACTGCGCTTTTGTTGCATGAGGACAGGACAGGACAGGGTGTTTCTAGTTCTACTTCTTCCAACAGTGTTGAGAAAGTTGTCATAGGTTTGACTGATTTCTGCTGCCCCCTGTTGGACAAATTTAACGACTGCAAACAGAAGCCAAAAAAAGCCTGTATATTGTTGTTACGAAAAATAAAAAAAAAACACTGAACACCCTTTGGGGTGGTGAAATAAAAGAAACAAACATAATGAAACACAGTCAATTTAAAATCTTACCAAAACAGAATTCTAGAGACAGCCAATTACAAAAGATTTAAAAAAAATAAAATTGAATTCATTCATTCAATATATGAATTCATTTTTGGGGAGTAGCTTTTTAAAAATAGTGAATTATATATTAGTCAAATATATTATTATCAGTAATCATACTCTTATTGTGTGTTGTTTAATCTCCTCAGTAATATATTATTAAACTAATTTCCAATTATAATACATTATGATTATCACTTTTTTATAACAAACAATAAAATTAAATCAAATAAAATGAGCTACACAGTGCGAGAAAACATTATTCGTATATAAATAAAACAGAATAAAACTTTAAAAAAATGTAACGCATAGATTGGTTATTTCTCTCCAAGATGAGGTCAACAATGTTTTAAGTTCAAATTTTTATGAAAAATGTTTGCACAAGAGTCATTCATTCTCGTTTGCAATGTTATCATTTATGCCCATTTTAACTATAAATATCAAACCATTTATTGAATAAAACACATTAAAAATAAACGTATATGTAAACTAATTTATTTTACTAAAAGTTTGCAGGTTATTTACATTATAATAATTATGGTGTATATTTGATCACGTAACGTCTTTCACAAGCCATTCATTGCAACAATAAATGACAAAAGGAAAAGCGTATCGCAACATAGTTACCGGATAAGCTAACAGTTAGCTTTGCGTGTTCCCTTTTTTTTTCTTCCGCTGCTTTCTTCTTCTTTTCTGTTTCCCGGCAGTCCGGAGGGCCCTGTGGTTTTGTACTGCCTTTCATATGCCAGTCTTTGTACTACGACACATATCGTTATATACTGTATTCTGTTGTTGTACTGTACAACAACAACATATACCCTAACCCTAACCCAGGGAAACCTGCCGATTTCCCCCTTATAAAAATCGGTCAACGTGTTAAAGAAAGTTGCCATACGTGTCCACTATCCTCACTTGTGACAACTCCTCAACTGAGAGAGTGTAGCTTCACTTTCCTCCGCTCGGTGTCGCTGAGTTAGAGGCTAGCCGGGCTCGAAGCTAATCGACTTTAGTCAATAGAGCTGCGGGCCGGCTATTAGAAATGCCTCCAGAGGTCCCACAGCTACAGCAGCCTGGCTCGCGAGAAAATGGACATGTTTTGAATTCCCACTAGCCGAAAAGTTTGTTTTTGGCCGGGTGCGATGAGCTGGACTAAAGGACGCGTTGTTCAGGGAAGGCTGGCGGCACAACGCTTAGACGCCTTATGCTAACTTAGCTCGTGGCATTAGCCTCGCTGTCCGGCTCGGTAAATATTACCCACCGCTTCAGGATAAATTTTCTGCCTTTTTTCATTCGAACGGCAACAAGAGGAGTGTGAGATGGACTGCTTTAAATTGGTTTCCACGCTCTGACGCTAAAGTTTTTCGTGGGCTCGCTAACAAGGGCCGCATTGTTTCCCCCTCCTCCTCCTCCTCCTCCCTTTCCTCATGTTTGAAATGGAGACAAACGTTTCGTGCCTTTTCCCTGAGATTCTGGCCATCATCTTCAGCTACCTGGACGTGAAAGACAAAGGCCGGGTAGCCCAAGTGTGCTCGGCGTGGAGGGACGCGTCCTACCACAAGTCAGTGTGGCGCAGGGTGGAAGCCAAGCTGCATCTACGCCGGGCCAACCCTTCCCTCTTCCCCAGCCTGCAGACCAGGGGCATCAAAAAGGTCCAGATCCTCAGTTTAAGACGCAGCCTGAGCTACGTGATCCAGGGCATGCCCCACATCGAGAGCCTGAACCTGTGCGGCTGCTTCAACCTGTCGGACAACGGGCTGGGCCACGCCTTCGTGCAGGACATCCCGTCGCTGCGGGTTCTCAACCTCAGCCTGTGCAAGCAGATCAGCGATGCCAGCCTGGGCCGCATCGCCAAGTACCTGAAGAACCTGGAGGTGCTGGAGCTGGGCGGCTGCAGCAACATCACCAACACGGGCCTCCTCCTGGTGGCCTGGGGGCTGCACCGGCTGAAGAGCCTCAACCTGCGCAGCTGCCGCCACGTGTCGGACGTGGGCATCGGGCACCTGTCGGGCATGACTCGCAGGGCGGCCGAGGGCTGCCTGGCGCTGGAGAAGCTCACCCTGCAGGACTGCCAGAAGCTCACCGACCTGTCGCTCAAGCACGTGGCCAAGGGCCTGGGCGGGCTCAAGGTGCTCAACCTGAGCTTCTGCGGCGGGATCTCGGACGCGGGCATGATCCACGTGTCGAGCATGAGCCGGTTGGGCAGCCTCAACCTGCGCTCGTGCGACAACATCAGCGACACGGGCATCATGCACCTGGCCATGGGCTCACTGCGCCTATCGGGCTTGGACGTGTCCTTCTGCGACAAGGTCGGCGACCAGAGCCTGGCGTACATGGCGCAGGGCCTTTACCGGCTCAAGTCGCTGTCGCTGTGCTCATGCCACGTGAGCGACGACGGCATCAACCGCATGGTGAGGCAGATGCACGAGCTCAAGACGCTCAACATCGGGCAGTGCGTGCGCATAACCGACAAGGGCCTGGAGCTCATCGCCGACCACCTGACGCAGCTGACGGGCATCGACCTGTACGGGTGCACCAAGATCACCAAGCGGGGCCTGGAGAGAATCACACAGCTGCCCTGCCTGAAGGTGCTCAACCTGGGCTTGTGGCAAATGACGGACAGCGAGCGCGTCAGGTGAAAACCACCTTCGGCGGATACCGAACTATCGAGCGAGAGAGCGGCCAGACGTTTGGCGGTTCCGGGTTCCAATCTCGCTCCAACCCCCGCCCTTCATATTTTCATTTGCTTTCCCCGGGCGCTCCAGCTCCCGCACACATTCCAAAACAGTTGCTTCATCGAAGACGCAAAATCAGGGGTGCCCAAGTTCGGGGGAGGGAGACGTCGAAAACAGGCCGGATTGGGGTTCTCGAGGACCGAACTTGGGCACCCCTGCTCTGAATTGTCCGTACGTGTGAGTGATTGTTTGTCAACGGTGTATGTGCCCTGCGATTGGCTGGCCACCAGTCCGGGGTGGGCCCCGTCTCACCTGCGGCAAGGCATGGGCCGAAATTAGATTGTGACGGTATGATAACCGTGAGCAAAAATCTCATGGTATGACCGTATTCAAATTACAGCTCTTAAAATGACATAAAAAAAATATTGAAGTACCTAAAAACAGCATTTTTTTCCCCGGTGAACACATACTATGTTATTTTTAAACAAAAAAAAATAGAACATTTAGTGCAGAAGAAATGGATCAGGTTAAGTTTAAATAAGTAATTGTTAGCATTCTTCAGTTTCAAATGTCCTTTTGCCCGTGAGCTATTTTTAGAACAGACCCGTGTCCTACTCATGTTGTCCTTGGGCCTAACTAGCTACGTTACGCGCCGAGAAGGAGAGAAAGAAATTTATTGGAGGCAATGTTTGCCTCTAGTCAACTCTGCAAGCAGCCAATCATATTGTACCCTGCTTAGACATCCCCTCCCGAAAAAGATGATGTCATTGCCGGTGACAGCCGGTTATTGAAACCTTAACTTTTGAAAACCACGGCAAGCCGTCAAACCGGTGATCGGCCCATTCCTACCTGTGAAACCAATGACTAGAAGCGCTATAGAAGATGGATTTTTTTTTTTTTTTTGCAGCAGCAGCAGCAGCACGGTGGACTATGCGGTTGGCATGTCTGCCTCACAATCAAATGTTCAGGGTTCAAATCTCAACTCCAGCCTTCCTATGTGGAGTTGATATTCTCTCCATGCTTGCATGGGTTTTCTTCTTCCTACATTTCAAAAACATGCACGTCAAGTGAATTGAAAATTCTGCGTTGTCCAAAGGTGTGGATGTCAGGTTGTTTGTCTACAGTGTATGTGCCCTGTGATTGGCTGGCGACCAGTCCGGGGCGTGCCCCGCCTCTCGCCCAAAGTCAGCTGGGATAGGCCGGAGCGACTTAATCGTGTGTACAGTTGTTTAGCTACCTCTGCCACACACACAGCAGTGCCTACAGCTCAGTGCTAGATGATGACATTGCATATTTTTGCGACTCCAGCACAAATATTGCTTTTTATACAAACTCAAAGCAAAATCATGGTAATAATAATAGGTAGGCATTTTCATTCTTAAGGCTGGCATAGCTACTGGAATTTTTACTCCCTTTTTTGGCTGATGTAATTTTTTAACAAGCAATATTTTTTGTATGGAATAATTTTGTACTTCAAATTGAAGTTGTTAACACATTGTGTAAAATGCGGCGACGGTGTCCCGATAGGACGCCACATGAAAAGAAAATTCACTGTGCCACAGTACTACGGCCTTGTGACTGACGGCTGTAAAGACCTTATGCAATAAAGGAGCAAAAAAAAAAAAAAATTTTAAAAAAGTGATTTTTTCTCATGAGGAGCTTCCAATGATAGTCTTGAGTATTTGTTTAAATAAAACAGTAATTTAAGATGTTTTATATTCATACTGTAGTGATATTTATGAATAAAGATGGCAAATATGTTTTACTTGCTCTCGCATGTGCAGTTTTTGAAAATAACAAGAGTGGTGTTTGCCTTGTATATACTGTAGTGTACACATACCCTATATATGTACTGCATACATTTACAATGTGTGTGTGTGTGTGTATATATATATATATATATATATATATAATTATATGTATTCTATACTGTATATATATACATTTATATATAATTATATGTATTTTATACTGTATATGCAATAATGTTAAGGAATTGTATACTTTTCTAAATTTGACCAGTCAGACGCAGTCTTAAATGTGCATCGCCATCCAATAGTTGAACATTATATAGGGTAATTGCACCTAATTAGCTAAGAATGAATTGAGCTTGCTTATTTTGTTGCAAGAAAAAATGTAAAGCTTTCATTAGATAAAAATGTCATTTCTTTAGGTACATGTGAAGTATCGCAATATCGATATAGCTATATTCAACAACCATATAGCATGTTTTTACAATATCGTGCAGCCCTAATATATATATATATATATATGTATATACTGTTTATGTATACAGTAATCAATGTCAGTGGTTGAACAATCATGCCGTTTTTGTGGTCTCCTGATAAGTGATGATTTTGGAGATACGAGGATCCAGCCCCACGCCTAGCGATACACGTCTACGGACATCATACCAATATACATACATACACGTACGTGCATGTATACACATTTTAACAAAACCAAAGAAACAAGGCTTATAATTTATTTATTTACATACATACATATAAAATCCAAACAAACTCACAAATATGGCCGGGTTTATCTTTTAGCAACAATGCAGAACACATTTCTTTTACAAATGTCAAAGCAAAGGAATTCCTTTGAATAATATAAAATTGAAAAATAAAGTCACTTGAATTCCTCAACAGACTTGTCTAAGAGATGAGACATTAAGGCAAATGCAAGGACACACACACACGCTGAACGGAAAAGAAACACATACACACATTTGGTCGTTGTGGTAGTGAGTCCACTTTCCAATTCATGAAGCAAGTAAGTTGTTTCCTAGACTGGAGTTGGATTTTTTTTTTTCTTTTTTTCCCGAGGCCTCCGATAGAGTACAGCACAGTGACACCGCCAAAGTCTAACACATTTCCCAAGAAGGCAACCTCTACCAAGCTACACATTACTACAAATTTCTGTGCTTATGACACTTTTTCATCACTGGTTCTTTTCTATGTAGAACTGCAACTGTCAAATATTTTTAGGCACAAGGACCAACTGACGACAATTCATCGAATAATTGGCTAAAAATTGATTTTACTTTATCAAGCACAGTAATGTGCAAGCTGCAGGTACAGTATTACTTTTGTCAATTTGTGGTCGCTGTCCTCACATTCTGTAGTATCTGTGACTTTGAGTGTGTGTAGCTTTAAAAGGCAGGGCCTAGCCTGGTGAGTGACATGGTCGTCAGTGAATGGGACTGTAGTTAGCTGGCTGCTAACTGGCTAACCTGGTAGCCAGTCTGTGTGTTTGAGTGACCTAGTGAGTTTTGGCCATCAGCAACCCGTGTTTGAAACACACCGACAGAGATTTTGCGTCACTTTTAAATTTTTATTTTTTTTATGTAATCAAATTATTCGA
Source organism: Filicampus tigris (assembly GCF_054856515.1). Lineage (NCBI taxonomy): Eukaryota > Metazoa > Chordata > Actinopteri > Syngnathiformes > Syngnathidae > Filicampus > Filicampus tigris. Next base: position 23,473,115 of record NC_141220.1, on the reverse strand, counting down.
GTTATTCAATTAATCATTGCAGCCCTACAAAAAAAAAAAAAAGCTACATGTATGGTTTGGTGTGATGTCCAAACTGTACCACTTTTGGGGGCACTGGGAGCTTGGAGGTGTCACTGTAACTGAAAAGAGTTTGACATTGTAATGTCAGTCTTATATGGAACTTGATGATGACAATCAACACTAAATGTTCAAAACAAAACACCAAAAAGTACTCTCTCCCCGTCACACCACCACTTGGTTTGGAAACATTTTCTTTCCCCCAGTGACACAACTTTCTGTCCGGAACCGCTCACTCCTCGGGGTTCTGTGCAAACATCCAATGTATAGCCACACAGTTAACATTTATACATATCTATGCATTTATATTCATATATTTCTATAGAAGAGTCTCCACACATAAGTCAGCAGTACTCACACGCACGTTTTGTCTCTGTGACAAAAGTAGACAACGGCACTACTTATTTTTTGTTGTTCTTTTGAAAATCCCCCCCCCCCCCAAAAAAAAAAGAATGCACGACATGGCCCACTTATCTCAATTCAGTCACAGCACGTGTTAAATATCACTTTATTTACAAACGGATCTTAAAAAGTCTAATTAAAAGAGCCCTGAAGAGAACACTGAACACAAATAGGGAGCCGTTGCTTACTTTTTGTTGCATTTGGCCAACTGAACAGTTTGGGCCTTTTAACATCCATTAGGAACTTGAGATCAACGCCGATTAGACCACGGGGACATATTCTTACGTCATGCCTTGATAGCACCAATAGTACAGAAAAAAATATGTAAAAATCACACATCCCTGGGCTAGGTCCACGACTGTCACACCCACTCCCCAACCTCCCGTACAAGCTCCAAGGCCACTAGAATTTTCTCCAAAGAAACATTGCATACCTTATCACAAGTGGCCACCATGTGCAAAACCATTGACAGAGTAACAGTTAAAAAAAAAATAAAATAAAAAAAAAAAAAGCTTTATTTGCCCCTCTCTCAGTCTCTCGTCCTTATGTTAAAGGAGACATATTATAAAAATTGACTTTTTAGTGTTGTGCACAAATGAACCTTGACTTATGACCTTAATTTGTTCCGTGACCAAACTCGGAACTCAATTGACTGGAATATAAAATACATTTTCCCCATTCAAATGCATTGAAATGCCAATAATCCGTTCCAGCCCGTCACCCCGCCCCCCTCCGAAAAGTAATATCATGTAGATGTTCTTTTTCCTTAATGAAAACGTAAATTAAGATTTCCTATCCTACATGTTACAATCCTTTCAATAAAAAACACCTAGCAAAAAAAAAAAAAAATGTAGACAAGGGGGTTTAGAATTGTCCTTAATTTAGCCACAAAGTTGCTAAATTGTCAACACCGAGTAGCCGCTCGCTTCCTTGTATGCCCTAAAGGCCCCGATACACCAAAACGACATTCACCTCGGCACGTCACGCTGGCAAAACACACCGCAACGACAGACAGCGACGCTGACCATTAAAGTACCTTCTGCGCATTGCATAAGATGTAATACCCTTCCATACCATCGGCGGCGCTAGTCATTATTTCTCATTGTTCGAAAAACCCAACCGGAAAGCTGTTGGCCGGGGGCGGATTATAACAACGTAAACGATGCATTCGGCTATATTCTTCGCTCACGATGAACTCCCACGCGAAGTAAACCATCACATTCTTGACACGGTATTGTGAAATACTTACATTGTCAACCCTCGCTCTTGTTCTTGTAAGAAGATTAAGGAAGCGAAGGCGTGCTCACTGTTTATCCGCATTTGTCGCATCCCGTTGGTGCTCCAAGCGCTGATTTGCTAGCTAACGGCCAATCGGAGTGACCAAATGTCACGACTGGCGACGCCGATTCAACATGCGTAAACGCCCCCCAGACGCTTAGAGACGGGTTACGACACTACGACGGTGGCCACTACACCAATCAGACGGCGCTTAAAGACGCCACGACGCTTCACGACCTCCGACGTCGGTTTGGTGTTTCAGGGCCTTAACACTGACCTTGGTCGCCATGGTGACGGAAACCAAACTTGGTATTTTCAATAGCAATGTGCTGTCTTGTCTTCATCAGTTATGCACTTTGAACAAAAAATGTAAGAGAGCTTTTATTAAGACGCCTTTTAAATTGGTGGTGGGAAGTTGGGGGTCAAAGGCATAATATGTCTCCTCTAAAAACACTTCAGAGCAGGACTCCTCTTATGCCCCCCCCCCGCCCCGAGCCGGAAAAGTCCCAAAAGATCTAATCCCGAAGACGCGCAGCTCGGACATGAAATTATTTTCCCACCAGCATCTTGGAAGTTCGCTAAGGAGGGAATGCGGACTCCCACGGACTCCCACAGCCCCCCCATCCCGAGTGCTTCCCTGCCCCACATGAACAACCAATGAAGCCCTTTTCCTTTAAAGGTTCATAAACATGCGACAGAACTGTGCTTGATGCCACTGAATGCCTCCATTCACAGAGAGGAACACCTACAGTAAACTTTTAGACTTTGTGCTCAAGTATGTTATTCCAACGCCATGGAGCTTCTGAAGAGGTCATCAGAAGATTTGGAATTCAAAGAAAATTTGGGGGATGTCGACCTTAAGGTGCCTTAAGTTTTGGATTTGAATTACTTCTCTGTGCGTGAGACCTCAGCGTACCTTACGAGAAACTTACTGGTTGTGTTGTATTTATTTGGCTTTTCGCAACACTTGACTAGTGATTTTTCAAGTGTGGTATGTTGATGTCTCCCTCTAGTGGTATGCAAAAGAATAACCAAATTAAATGTTCAAACTGCATTGTTACAAGTGGGTTATTAAAATTATTTTTGAATCCAGTCCATTTGTATTTAACTTTTAAGCACCTTACATTAGTATTTAATCTTTTAGAATGATTCGTTTTTAATCATTCATGTATTTTTTTTTGTTACTTTTGTGAGCAATACATTAACTGAATCATTTAAGTACTGTTTTTTTTTGTCTTACGTTTAAGCGCTTTGTGAATGCGCAAACTGTGTATTGTGTTACAGCGGGTTACAATAATATTAAATATATTTTTTTAGGACTAAATCCTCCATTTTAGATTAACACTCGTGCCTACAATGCTACTGTATTTCATTAGCCTAGTTAGCATAGTTGCGCAAGTCATCTTTTAACATTTTTGGTAAACAAGAAAAAAACTATTTCCAGTAAGTACATTGTTTTTTAGTTTGTTTTTTAATAGACTCTGTAAGAGTAAGTTATACATTACTTAGGCAATTACGCAAACATTTTTTTCATTATAGTGGTACTTGGAGAGCTAAGTATTGGTACTGCCCCAATCTAATTGTTGTTTACATTGTCCCCTTTTTTTTTTTTTTAATCAGTTCTTTTTTTTTGTTGTACACCGTCCATGTGTGCGCTACCTTTCAATAAAATGCATTAATATTGTTATTAAGTGAGATGCATCCGTGACACGGTTCACTGCATTGCACATTACATCATTTGTCCCTAAAGTTGACTCTTTTTACATTTTCGGTTCACTTATTTGCTCACTTTTACAACCATTAACTATGTTAAAATGTTACTTGAGCTAAACAGTTAACAAAAGCCTTGCGTTTACAGAAATTAAATTTAAATTAAATTCAGCTGGGAGAGAGACTTCAGTTACTTGAGACCCAAATGAGCTCAAGTACTATAGAAAATGAAGGCGTTTGACTCTAGAAGCTCCGCTGTATTCTCAAAGTGTGCAATAATGTTGTGTTATGTTAAATATTGTGCTGTTTCTTTCACTTTTTCACGTGTCTTAACAGTTAAGTAATACAAATTAAATGCCGTCAACATGGGACAAGAAAGCACTTTCAAGTGAGTTTTGGGAGGAAACCTCTGGTGTTGTAACCCCGTGGGGGGGTCTATCGCCGCCTCGGGGATGGATGTAAGGACCAAACATGGTCAGCATGATTCCTCCAGCGCGTTGACGACCTGCTCCAAGATATCAGGGCAGCAGTCGGCGATCTGCTGCAGAACGCAGTTGGCGTATTCCTGCAGCTCACCGCTCTCCTTCTCGCACAGCTCCAGCTCCTTCTCCAACTGGGCACCGCAAGGCACAGGGTCACCAATATTGTTTCGGTTTAATGTCTCTCTCCATCTACGTACATTTCAAGTAACACATATTGTTTCTCATCTGGCTGTGTTTAACCCATTTAGGACGGGAGCGCATAACCGCGTTTCTACCGGGAGCGCCGTTGCGTCTTTCTACCCTTAAAGCCGAGAGAGCGTATACGTCATTTTCTATTTATCATTTAATTCTCGGTCTCTTAACCAATGAAATGCATCAGAATGGACATGTGACGGTGCCTTGAGTCGTCGGAGGATATCCGGAATTTTTTCGAGCAGTAATGGCGGACGCCGTCGATTGCGGGAGTTCTAAAATGAATAACGGCAGTGATATAGACAACGCGATTATGGACTTTGAACCAGTGGAACCAGTCGAACGTGATATGTGGTTAAGAAATATGTTTGTAGATAATGACAATATCGATGTCTTTGTAACAGAAAAGAGGATGTTAATTACCACTCGATTTTTTTTTTTAATTAAAGTACCGGTAGTGCTTCTCCTGTACTGACACTGTATTTTTACCTCTTCGATTGAAACGGTAAAGAAGACGAGAGTCTGTATGAAAGCCACATATCTAAGCTCTCAAATTCTTTTGGAATTATATTTCTGTCTGCTACAGAGGCTGAGATATTAATTATTTTTGTAAGTGTTGAATTTCTGGGAAAACGTCAGGTTTTCAAGGGTAATTCCAAAGACGACCTTAGGTTTTGGGGAGCTGTTGAGCCAGGCGCTTTAGGCCTTAATGGGTTAAACCGACGGAGCATATCAAACGTCAGACACCTAAATTTACGCGCTCCTCCTCTACCTGTTCCGCCGTCATCTTCAGGAGCTCCTCCTCCCAGTCGTCCGGGTCGTTGCGGTGGTAGTGGGCGGGCGGCGTGAGCTGGCTGAGGATGCTCGGGTCGCGGTCGTAGCAGAGGTCGGTCAAGTGGGCGATGTAGAGCTTGAGCTTGCTGCGGTTCTGGCACAGGGCTACAACAGGGGCTATCATCTGTGGGGGGGGATGTCATGACTTGTATTTATACTTCATGATGACAACGTAAGCGCCAACACACTGTTTGAGTGCTGTCCTGTTCAATGGAGATATTATGTAAAATTATGTATTAGGAAAGCTTTTGTAGGGCAAACTTAAACCAAAAAATTAAAATACATCAAAAGGCTGATGTGCTAGAAAAAAGTTGAGACTTTTTTTTTTTTTTTTTAAATCAGTATCAAAAATGCTTTGCTGATTAAAATTTGCTGTAGACTAGTGTAATCAGACTATGTTCACACTGTAACTCAACTGGGATTTCTTTTGTCCATATGCACGTATGAGATTTTTCATGCAGTGTCAACAGTACAATTCCGATTTTTTTTTTTTTTTTTAAATCCAACCAGGGCCTTTTTCGTATGTGTACATAAATCGGATATGTATGCGATGTGTCTGCAGTGTGAACCCTCATCCCTCTGCGCACATCCGACCTATTCGTCATCAAAAGCCAAATATGCGCTCCGTGCGGGCGGGGTCGAGTGCTCGGCTCAGGAGACTACTGACAATCGTCCGTGAACCTGCAAATTGTTTGGAGTAACAGTGGCTGCGTTTACATTGACACATTTATTCGGATTAAAAGACTCCGAATCACTATCAGAGCCACCAAAAGACTGATCGGAATAAAAATGCTTCATATACACACCCCATTCGGAATATTCAAGCCCATTCCGATCACCATTTTATTCCGAACGAGAGGGGTGTTTTATGTCGATTGATAATCAGATCGGCGCGCATGAAAAGATTTATTCCGAAATTTCGGAAAACAAATCATCTTAACCGTGCATGTCTGTGACGTCAAAGGTCGGATTTAACAAAAAATCCGAATTCGGCATCATGCCCTGCAGTGTGAACGTAGCCTTCGAGTCCTTTCTTGATTTTGTGCAGTCAAGCTGTGCATGCAAGACACACATAAGTAATCAACGAAAAAGCAAAAAAGCAATTGAGACCAGCACAAACGACAATGACCACCAACAGTGATGCAACAGTAAAACAAGAACCACAAAGACAAACAAACGCAAGATGAATGATTGGTTAAAAAGGTGGAATGGCGCAGTGACAAATTGAAGACACATTTGTTATTTTAGACGAGCTCACCCTTGGGAACAAAATGGCAGAGAGAGTGAGAGAAAGAAAGGGGGGGCGGGCACAATGTTGGCTATGCCCAAATACCCTCCTCATCGTCCTGTTAGGCCGTAACGTAGGCCGGGCGCAGCGTTAGAGAAGAATATTTGGTTAGTGCGTGTACAAAGCTGAACACCAGCACACATGATTGTCTTGTTTAATCTGATCTGAGCAGTTACTGTAAGTATGAAAACAAAAGCCCGGTTGTAATCCGAGAACGAGATGCTACCTGGTCTGGGGAGGGCTTGTGGTTTGTCTGGTCGGGGGCTGTCTTCAGGTGTTCGTCCTCATAGTTGTCCGCCATCAACTTCATACGGTTCTGAGTCTGACCATTAACCACAGAAAAAATATAGTAAATAAAGTATCACGGCATGATAGCTTTTATGTGGCTAGAAGGCTTGCGAAACAAAATATATTAAAGATAGAAACCATGCATGGGAATTAATGAGAATTAACAGGAAGGCAAACATTTGTTGTGAATAAAATATTCAGGGGGGTTTTATAGTGGAAAACAAAAAACAAAATTGGGCATAAAAACAATAAAACAATCTGATTTAATGACAATTAAATGAGGAAAAAAAAAACTTCAACAGTGAATTTTTGCATTGTACACAGATCATTTATACAATTAAAATTAATTTGCTGCACTATGTATAGCAGGTGTAATAAGTCCCCACGTTCAATTAAAGAACAAAAACGAGGAGATTTATTATAATAATGTATTATTTTTATATTCACTCTGAGGATAAGCGGTATGGATAATGGATGGATGAATATTAGTTTGCAAAACAAAAAGTATTAATATCAATTCATGTTTGTATATGTCAGTTTGCATAAAAAGGTTTCAAATTCCAGGCGAAACTGTGCAACTGAATAGTTCCAAAATCCCTCAAAAATTGCGACGGACCCCAAATGCAGTATAAGTATGGAATAGTGTATAAATAAATGATTGACTGCAGCACCAATGAGTGGAATCAGTTACACTGTCAAGTTTTGCTTGAGCTCTGTATAATTATTCATGAACTGAGAAGCCAAATATGAATGACGACAACCTCGAACACGAGGGGGTGAAAAAGCATGAAAGGAGTGTTACCTAATGCTAGCACGGGGGAAAGTCCATTCGCAATCTCTTCTAAGGGGGAGTGGCTTACTGATCTAAAAATCCATGCCACCCACCTGCTGCTTGAGCTGTTGCACCAGTCGATCTTTCTCTCGCTTCAACAAAGACACTTCGTCCTGGGTCTTCTTCTTCTTGGAGGAGGACAACTCCAGCAGGGCAATATTTGCATCTTTCTCACTGATGGCTGCCAACAGCGCCTCCTGCCTGTCAGAGTAGGAAAAAAAAAATTGCATGTAAATGAGCTGGATCGCCACACTTTGAACGCGCAATTCAAGTCAGGGATTCGTTCCAGGCCCGCCCGCAATTGGTGAAAATCCCCTATATAGAGAGTTACTCATACATCGGCTGAGAAACAGCAGGGTAACGTCGTACATCGTTCGGGGAGCTAAATCCTCTCACCAGCTGGGGACGGCCCGGAAATGGATGACATTGTTCGATCAATAATCAGTCCTTACTTCATCTCCAGCACCTCCTCCAGGTGCTTCCTGCGCTCGGCTCGCAGGGTGGTGAGGTGGGCCTCCTTCTCGCACAGAGACTGCTGGGTGGAGGACAGCTTGGCCCGCATAGATTCTAGCTCCTGCTTCACCTTCTCCATGGCCCCTAGCAGTTCCTCCATCTTGAAACACAATTAAAACAACAGGAAAATAAAGAAAAAAAAATGTCATTTTTTTGCCAGATTAAGTGCTCCGATAAAACACAGGGACAGCTGATCTTGTGCAAGTGGAAGGGGTGAGTGAAGTAGCATTCAGTGATGGTAGAAGTTGTATTTACCTGTTATTTGCCGATTTTATACACTCACCGACACAAGCCAATTGAACCTAACAGGAGTTAATGTTGAGTTTAATCAGTAAGGGAGGTACTAAAGTGGCATTAAGTAAAAATGCAGCTTAAGAAATGTTTTTTGTTTTAATTTGCAACGCCATGTGTGACCCAGGCGACTCATAAGCACTGGCCGATTTAAAAGCAAACAACAGGTAAACAAACATGACAATTAGACAGCAACAAGTCCCGCACAATGGAGTACAGTGTTCCCCGACTATGCCGTAAAAAGGTTTATAATTGCCTAAGTGTGTCACAAGGCGGCGGCAAAGTGCTGCTTAGTCCCTGTCCTTACTTCATCATCGTTCTTGGCACGAAGATGCCACGAGATGGCCCCCAAGCAATATTTTTATATTAGAAAGGGCTTTGGCCTGAGCACTAAAAATGGTGAGAAGTTGAATTTTTCAGCAAATAGTAGGAGCAGGTTCCCCCCCCCCAAAAAAAAAAAAAAATTCCCAATAGTGAAATGTGAACATGCAGGGGGACACTGTACAACATTATTAAGCCTTTGAGTTACTTTCCGACTGCATGTCTGCAGAAGGTTGCTGTTCACGTTACTTTGTCACCTCTGAATGAGATTCTCTCACACATACACACGCATACAGGGCTCATACCTTAGACCACTTTAAGTGGGCGAGGTTGGACTCATGCATTGCATTGAGTGAGTACTTCTGACAGGCGGTGAGTAGCGGACAGAGGAATAAGAAGGAGAGAGAAAAAAAAATGACAAAAGAACGGAAAGAAGAGGAAAGGCGGCCAGCAAAGAGGAAGGATGTCAATTTGAAAAAAAGGATGATGATCACAACACTGGTTTTCTTCCAGCCAACGGTGAGGCGTGATGCCGGTTCTTTGCGCTGGGGCGTGCCTGTACCTGTTTCTCCTGCAGAGACCTGGCAGCCTCCTCCTGGGCGAGCACCATCTCTCGCTCGGCGGTGATCTGCACGCTCTCTCTCAAGGCCTCCTCCAGCTCCTCGATGCGCTCCGACTTCTGACGCAATGAGTCCTACACACCAGCGGGTGGCAGTCAAAGCAAGTTCATGCTGAGCGTCACACATACACTGCGCACACACGCGCGCGCGCCTTCACCTTCACCTGCAGAGAGCTCTCAGACATGTTGTCCTCACGCTTCTTGGCCTCCTCCATCAGCCGGGCATTCTTGCTTTTCTCCACCTGCTCCTTGTGCTTCAGAGATGCCACCTTCTTTGTCTGGTCTTTCATCTGCCTACAGGGGGCAACAGAGAGACATTGAAGGAATTAACTGGGTTATTCTTGGAGAACACCAGCAAAAGGTACACACAATGGGGTCAATTTGAGCATTTGCCCTCCCTTGCGAATAAAGGCCCAATAATTGGTTGTCTCTAAAACAGTGACTATGTTTACATGCAGTCAATATTCAGGTTATGGTCAAAAGTCTGATTTCTGAAACATTTGGAATAACCCCTTTACATGCGCGTGAGCCGACAGTTACTCCCGCATTTGAATAACCTGATTTAAGCGGCGAGTCGCCGGCAACGCACGGATGCCGTGACGCAAATAGACGTCATTTTCGCTCGTTACTTGCTCAGTTGCTACCGTCAATAATACACAATTATATATGTGACTCACCGCACGAATGAAGCAGACGGTTTCCTCTTCGCTCCAAAAGTACTCACTCACTCTAGCTTTCACCATGTTTTCTTTATCATGAATCGTGTATTTCCGACACAACACTTCCTGTACTACAAAGACCAAGATTCCTTGCGGTTGAGCATGCGGCGCGTCCCGTGCAAACGGGGGATTCCGATTGGCGTATTGGTATTATTGATTGCATGTAAACGTAGTAACTGATTCACAACCATTGCGCCGCAGCATATTAGTGTGCGTTTCCCATGTGCTCACTTTGCGTTTACATGCCGACAGGAAGTTAACATGTACACTGTACACCAAACGTGGAAGTTTTGCATGCATGGAGTCCATTGATGAAAATAAATCAAGAAAAAAAAAAAGATGAAGCAAACGTGTAAGCAGATGTACTAACCTGGAGGCCAAGCTGTCAGGGTGAAGGATTTCCATTGAAAAGGTAAGAGAGAATTTAAAGAGGGTGTGTAAGAAGGGAGGAAAATGTAAGAGGAAAGACTGATCAAAATCAATGATCTCCTGTGATAACTACAATATCTTAAAACAAAACAATCCAGTAGTACAAAGTGCGTGTGTGCGTGCACGCCTTTTTCACTGGTTCGGCAGCTTCTTCTTCCGCCGTCCGTCTACCCGCCTTTTCCCAAATAATAATAACCTACAGTATAGGCCGGTTCGCCTATCATTTTAAGTAGGCTTTCGTTAGCATTTCCGTCCACCAATTGCGACAGAAGAAGAAGCTTCGGCCGCGGCCATAGAAGCATCACCGCAAAAATAGACGATAGACGGTTACACAGACGGAAAAAATGGGCTTATGATTATGCTTAGTCCGTCTATGATTTATCGTCTACAAAACGGGCGTCGGACCCGTCCGTCACAGCTCTGACGAATTGTTTGTTTTCCCCCCCAAGTAATGTTAATGGAAGACCATTTCAGAGACACAACAAAAGACCCACCCCTCCAGCTCGTTTATCTTCTTGTCTTTGTCATTTTTCTCATTTTCCATTTCCCGCAGGATCTCTAGCAGGCGGTCCACCTCGGCTTGCGCTTTCCCAGAATCCTCTTTGTGGCGGGCCACTTCCTGTTCCAGGCTCTTAATGCGCTCCGCCAGCTCGGTGTTGGCCTGAGCCTCCAGAGCAGCATTCTGAGCCTGGAAATGAGAGAGGAGAGAGATGTGATGTGTTTTTGCTGCGGCCTGCCACACTATCATGATATGAAACAGTATCCTCACAAGGGCAACAAGAATGTTTTGGAATGGCATGCCATGGGCGAGATGGCCATCTTACTCTCTTAAGGTGGTTATCCAGTTTGAGGCACTCCTCCCTCTTTTGCTCGAGGGCGATCTCCAGACTTTTTAGTTTGGAGTCCTTCTTCAGCCCGGAGGAGGCCAGCGATGACGCATGCTCCTTCAGGTCCAGCAGAGACGTCTGAGCACACAAACCAAAGCAGAAACAAAGCATTTTCACCTTATGAAAGTAACACAGCAAACATCACTCAGAATGAAAGAAACTTGGGGGATGAACTGTGTTCAGAATAGAATGATTATTACCTCTCTGTCTGACAGGTCTCCTTGCAGTAAGCTCAGCCTTTCCTTCAGCTCTTTCAACTCTTTCTTGGTACACTCCAGCTCCTCCGTCTTCTCTCGGTCGTCTCTGTCTCGCTGCTCCTTTAGTCGCTCTATAATTCGTTCCTACCACAAACAGCAAAGGACATAAAAAACACACGCTCCAGACATCCATGTATAAAAATAGATTGTATTTGGCTTTCAAAATGAACGCGAGCTGCAGTTTTGTTGATGCCAATATAAACTCACAATCCATGTCTAACGACCAGTCCGACCCGGGTGATAACGTACATTTGGTGGCTTAGACATTCCGGTACAAAAAAAACCAACACATTATTTATTTTTGTGTTCATTTGTCTATTTATTTATATCAGTGCCACCCAGCAGCAGTGTAGTAACAGTTAGGGCTCCCTTGACTAATTGATTCGACTTCTAACTCACACTTTATGTATTCATGAGATTCGACAAAGCACATTCAAACAGCAGGAGGGTGTTTATTTTCTCATCTGCAGAGGGTAAAGGTGTTTAGTAAAGCATTCATTCATCCATTACCTTCTCAGCGAGAGACTCCTCCAGCGTGGTGAGAGCAGTGTCTGTGTTGGATGTGTCAGCCTGCAAAGACTTGACTCTCTCCTTTAGGCTGCTCATCTGCTTCTCCTTGTCCCTCAGCTGCTCCTGCAGGTTCTCAATCTACAAAGAGAACATATACAGTCAGTCATAGCATCATTAAAAGGGAATGTCCAAACTATTGCCCCGTGTGCAGCAACCTTTTTTTTTTTTTTTGGGCAATATACAATTTTATTTATATAGCGCATTTCATAACAGCTAGAGCTGTAACAAAGCACTTTACAAACAATACAATAAATAGAACAAAAACAATAAAAGGCTGTGAAACATGTATTAGTAAATATAGACATAAATATATAAATATGAATAAAATATAACAAATGAAGCCAATAAATTGACATAAAACACTATATACAATTGACGCCGGAAAAGAGCCGAAAATTTCAGGTCTGATCAAAAGCCAGAGAAGTAAAATATAAAAACAATATAGAACTGCTTGACAGATTGGTTTTAGTGTGATTAATAAATTCAATAAGAAGATTGGATATGTCCTGTATGTACTGTACGTATATCTATGCATCCTTTCATTTTTCTGTACGGCCCTTGGAAGAAAAAGTCTGGACGCGTCGGTCTTGAATCTGCAGATTTTAAGATTGTAGAACAAGCTCAAGTCACCTTCTTCTGAAGCACGTTGACTTTGCGCTCCTTCACCTCAAGCATGTCTTTGAGGTCGTGGATCTCACCACTGAGTGTGCCTTTCTCTTCGGACACTTCTTGGATCTGCTTGCTTTTCTTATTCAGAGTGGCCTCCTTCTCTTCCAAACGCAGACGCAAGGCATCCACCTGACCAGGAAAGAAAAAAAAAAAAAAAGACCACTTACTACAAGCTGTAATTGTAGCGCTCACATGAGGATGTTAACAATTTTTTTAATGACTATAGAAAGTAATGACAGGGTCATGTTTTTTCTTTTTTTTTAATTTCTCTAGTACTTTCAGTACCATCCAAACTGCTAGGTGAGAAGCTGCTTTAGATGGGTGTCTCATCACCCAGCATCTCCTGAATCACTCACTACTTATCGAACACGCAACCAGTTTGTGCACTGAAGGAGGACCCTGTCAGATGACTAAAACTTGGATGCTTATTTATGTGCTTATCAAATACTTACATTTGTGCTTATATCAGACAGATATAAGGCACATTAAATGAAGTAAACAGGCCGATTTAGCGCCAGCTAATTCTCTCTCTCTCTGCAACGCCAAGAGTCCCCCACCCCGGATTTGCACTCATACACGTCAGTGTATTTAAATAATCCATATTTACTGCCATTACAATACTTGCACTCTTTTTGGCCGTTGAGGTGGCAACTGGACTGTATTTATACTTGTACTATACAGCATATTACTGCCAGCAGCTAAATCTCTGTCTATGTTTTTTCTGTCTCAGATTGTTTTTTTTCCTTGGGAACCCTCAAATGCTGCTTCTGTGTTTGTCTTTTTTATTTACTTATGCATTCATTCATGTATTCGTTAAGAGTATTGCTACTGCGACAATCTAATTTCCCCTGACGAAATGAATTAAGTATCCATCCCAGCCGTGGTTTGAAGTTGATTTTGCTGTACCTCTGTCTGTAAGATTGCAGCTCTCTGCTCCTTGGCAGTAAGAGACTCCTTGAGGACTTCAATGTGCTGTTTGCTATCTGAAAACTGGTTGGTGAGTGTCTCCAACTTTGTCTGCAGGCCGAGCAGCTCAGTGTCCTTCCTGGAGAGGTCCTGCTTCACCTGCTCCATCTGGGCGGAGAGGGGAGACAAAACTCACCAGCAGCTCCCTAATAGGGTTGCAAACGGGTAGAAAATTTCCCATCTGAATGGGAAATTTACTTAAATTCCTGTTAATACCTATGGAAAGTTTCCAACTATGAAATTTCCTAGAATTGTACAACTCTCCTCCATACAAACTGCTACTTTAATTTCCCCCCACTAGAAACCCCCAAATTTGTCTGACCTTGCTTTTCATGAACTTGGTGTGGCTGCGGTAGACCTCCATTTGCTTCATCTCCTCCTGACGCTCCTCACAGCTCAGAAGTCCGTTGGACTTCATCATGAGCAGCTCCTCCTCCATTTCCCTCAGGCTTCGTTCCATCGAGTTGAGCTTTGCATCCTGGCGGTGATGTAGATGTTCTCACGCCAAGTGGCATAACAGTATCCACAGAATTCAAGGAAGGTCCTTGAGTGCACAGTCCTCACCTTCATGTCAATGACCGTCTGTAAAGCCTTCGTTTTGGTGGACTCTGGTGTGCCCTCATATCTGCGATGCAACTCCTGTTGACAGACAAGATTGAGGTGATAATTCTGAGTAGGAAATTACAAAATACAAACCACATTATTCACATAAATGATACCCTTTCATAGATGGTGCACGGTACTTAATAATAAGCAGTATTCATCAGGCACAAAGACAGGTGCATAGAGTGGAAATAATAGCAGCGGTATTAAATATATATAATATGATAAACGTGAGTGATGAGCTTACAGGTGCCGTATTCGTCAATGATATAAAGGTATGGATGTGTTGATCATATTTTTGGGCACCAGAGTTCTACTCACTTGATTTTCAGTGTCTAACAATACTATGTCCCGATCCAACACTTTAAGGTGCAAAAAAATAAAAAATAAATAAATAAAAAACCAGCACATCCGCATTTGATTGACAATAATATGTTCTAAGTTCCTCCAGTCTAACCACGGCATTGTGATTAATATTGCGTTTGTGGAATATGAATTAAGCAGTAAAATCCACCGTTTTTTATCCATTTAAGGGGTCGGCCATTTTGTCATTTTCGGTCGACTGAAAATGACATCACAGTTGCTCAGGGCTCAGGTTTTCTGAAGCTGAGCCATGATTGGTTGTTACCTGAGCAACGGTGAAGTGATTTTCAGTCGACAAGAAGTGGCAAAATGGCCGCCGCCTGAGATGGCGAAAAACAGGTGGATTTTACTGCTTAACTCATATTCCACAAACATAATATTAATCAGAATGCCGTGTCTAAACTAGTGGGGCTACATAGAACATAAAATTGTAAAAAAGATGTTTGGGTTGACTTTCTCTTTAACAATAGTTCAAACCAAGTGAACAAATAAAATGTTTTTATAACGTATCAGTAGTGCAGCACAAAATAATGAGACAAACAAATTCATTTAAATATCATGATATTTAAAAAATATGGAAGATTAATATCAATGAAGGCCCAATTAACCCAATTAGACACTCTCTGCATTTGAGTAAATAAATGGCTACAAGAGAAAACGATGGTATGCATCATATATACTGTAAAAGGGAACATTTGGTAAACGTATTAGTGGAGAAAAAGGTATGTTTACTCCTATGATCTGTCGATTAAATGTACTAAGAAGGGTATGAAACATTATTGACACTTTGATAGCATGCCATTGGCAGTATTATTCAGAGTAACAAATGTGGAACTGCAGTGCAGTTTTGAACTTCCCAAATTCGAGAACAAAGCATTACTTCTCTCAATGCAGTTATCTCTCGGTCTCGCTGATCCAGTAAACTTTCCAGGTGATGTCGGTGCATCTCAGCATCGGCCAGCCTCCTGGTGCGCTCCTGGTCCTCCTCTGACGCCTTAGCAGATGGACCTGAACACATTGCAATGTTGTGGTTACATAACAACACCCCTGTGGGCTAGTCGCGGCTAATATGTGAGGCGAGATTTTGAATAATGAAAGCGGACGATGTTTTAAACGATTTGCACAAGTCTCAAAACTACATGCACCAACATAGGGTGGAAATATTTTCAGGATTCACACCTGGATACCATAAATCCAGCCTGTCAAATGTGACTCAGACATGTTTTGTTGTTTTGACAGACAGCAACATTATTTTCGCACTACGAAGGCATAAAAGCTGCAAGATGAACAACTAGAGTGTGTGCTTTCCCTTCCCAGGCATCCGTAAATATCTTCAATACGTACAGGGGCGGCGGGTGCCAGAAATCAGCTTCTTTCACAGTAAACAATCCTTAGCTAACATGGTGAGAAAAAAAAAAGCTTCTAGAGCTCCCACCCACCTTTGCTCTGCAACATCTCCAAGAGTTTCTTGATGGATTCGTCTCGGGCCCCCAGAGTTTGCTTCTGCGTGTCAATTCTCAGCTCCATCTCCTCCAAGGTTTTCCTAAGCAGAAAGAGCTCCTTGGCTTGCCTGTCATGCTCGCAATGCAGCCGCCTGAAGTTTTCCTCGGTTGGTTCAGACGCCAAGGCTAGATCCCGGCCTTGGCTGGCGGGGTCTTGCTGGAGCAGCTGGTTTAGATCCCGCTGGATCCTTAGCTCATCCTGGAGCGCCTGCACGGTCATCTGCAGGTGCTGCGGGAGGGGGAAAAAAAAAATGCATCCGATGCAATTACATCCTTCCGACAAGCGGTATAGTTCGGCTTGCCACGGTGCTGTTTAAAACGGTATTACCATTTACACAACAGACTAGCACACCTGAAAAAGAACAGAATTCTACAAAAAGGTACTCATTAAGTTCTTTCTATTCTATTTGTGTTGCATGCCGCGCATTTTGGCATATTCTCACTTTTTTTTTTTAAATCTATCCCCGGCTAGCGACTCACCTATTTGCGGTTTTTATGTTCTTCTGTGTAACGCCCTTGGATGCCACAAGATGGTGCTCAAACGTGAGAAACAGGTGGTTGCTTAGAGTAGTAACCAGCCAGTAGTGCTTTATAGCAAAAGAAATGCAGCCATTCAACGTGTTGAGAAAGCAGCGTTTTCGAGAAATGCAGCTTTTTTTGTTAGGCTGTACGAATGTTAATGCAAAACGGGTTGCTTTGTGAATATAGAAATAGTGGTAATTAAGAAAGCTGTATCTAGAAACTGGTGTAATGTAGAACCACCTAACCAAGATCAATGGATGGCAATTGTGGAGGAAATTCGGATGATTGAGATAATAACTCTCCGTACGAGACTGCAGGGTACCCAAGGACACCAAAAATGGGATAAATGTCTCATCATGACTCAGCTTCAGAAAACAGGTGAGCTGTCATTGATTGTTAACTGAGCAACTGTGATGTAATTTTCAGTTGATAGCAAGTGACAAAATGTCCGCACCCCGAGATGGCTAAAAACGGGTGGATTTTGCTGCTTAACTCATAACCCACAAATGCAATATTAATCAGAATGCCATGTTTAGATTCATAGAAGCGCATAGAACATATTATCGGAAATGCAGTTTGTGGGTTGACTCACGTTTAAGTGTATTATCGTATGGTGAGTTATTCTGAGATTCCTACCCGGAGCAGACGATTTTAAAATGCTCAACGTGTGATTAAAACACGTAAATTGTCATTTGGGAGGCCTCGCCTCAGTAAATCATACATATTCATTAAAAAGACAAAGTGTTAAGCTAAAATTAAATGTTACACCAGGAGCTTGTAACATTACAATTGGAAAAAGATGAGTGAACAGATTATTAGGTAAATGCCTCAAGGAGAGGATAAAAGAGATGCTAATAAAAAAAAACAAAAAAAAAAACAGATGGACTCAAGATAATACACAAAAGTAAACAAACAGCAAAAACAGACAGTGGTTGTAATTAGAAAAAAAATCTAAACGCCTTGGAGGCGTGTGTGTGTGTGTGTGAATGTGTGTGTGTGAGTGTGTTTGTGCCAGTGTGGGAGGCCAACATGTGAAAGCAGACATCTTTAAATTACAACACCCACTGATGAGCCCGCAGCTGCTCTGGCATTGCTGGAATTAGCCCACAGTGATTCTGCGACTCAGTGGGGTCAAATTAGAGAGCTATGCTCTTTCATTACGGAGAACTGCGCAACAAAGAAGGTACCCTTTTTCAATTATTCTTGGCTCACTCAACAATTATACTGTAATTTCAGAGACAAATAATTATTTCGGTGGAATAGTACACATTTTTAATGATAGCAAACAGAGAATCTAAAGCAGGCATTAGACTTGCAAACTATTTCATCCATTAAGCAGGAGAACATTGCTGCGTATGTACACTTTATATAAGAGGATTAAAAAGATATGTAGAAACCAGCTTGGAACCTATATAAAGAGACAAGGAAACACACTAAGGCCGACTGTAGGAAATTAATATTCTTGAATGTCTAAGTGTCAAATGTCTCACGTGTCAAACTGTAGAAGAGCACATTTTTGCAGCCCACAAAAAGAAATCAAGTGTGTCTCATTCATGTTCGGGTTAGTTGGTCTAGATTTGTTCTTTTCATTTTGGCTGTAAATGTAAATAAAATAGCAAACACACTTCACCTTTTATACTAATACAAGTATTTATTTTAAGGCCCTGATAGACCAGACCGACGTCAGAGGTCCTGAAGCGCCGTGGCGTCTCAATGCGCCATCTGTTTGGTGTAGTGGCCACCGCCGCCGATGGTATGGAAGGGTATTACATCTTATGCATGCGCAGAAGGTACTTTAATGGTCAGCGTCGCTGTCTGTCGTTGTGCTGTATTCCGTCCAGCGTGACGTGCCGACAGCCGGCCGGACGCCACAGGGGGTAAGTGTCTGTCACTATTGACCAGCATCTTTTTGGTCTATCAGGGCCTTTAAACGAATCCCTTCTTACTAATATTGGAACAATAGTATTAGACGAGGTATGACATGTGTATGTGTATGTGTATGTGTATATATATATATATATATACACATATATACACATATATACACACACACACGTGCCATATATGTATATATACATGTGTGTGTGTGTATATATATATATATATATATATATATATATATATATATATATATATATATATATATATATATATATATATATATATATATATATATATATATATGTATATGTGTATATATATATATATATATATATATATATATATATGTATATATATATATATGTATATATATATGTATATATATATACACACACACACACACAAAATTAATGGGCAATTGTGTATGAAAAATAATGTGATGGTGTGATAATACATTAGGGCTGCAGCCATCAAATATTTTTAGAACTGATTATTCTACAGACTACCCCATCAATTATTAAGATAAAAATTGACTTTGCATCATTAAACAACATTAATGACACAATAAAATACACCTTTGACAGTCATAACGGCTCTCTGAGGGGAACCATAACCACAACATGACTTGAAAATGAGGTTGATACACTTGGGCTAATAAACTAAAGTGAGCAATGTAGGAAAATTTACCTGAGCTTCATCTTGAATCACGCGGTATTGTTCCTTCCACACAGAGATCTTTGACACCTCGTCTTTGCGGAGCGCTCGCTCCTTTTTCAACTCTGGACTCCAAAATGTCTTGATGGAATTCATGGACGAGCTCAGCTTGCTCTCTTTGACTTCCACTTCCCGCCGCAACAATTCGTTTTCCCGCAGAACCTAAGACACGCAGAGATAAACGCAGTTGAGCTGTGTCAACAATTGCATGGACCTCATTTTTTTTTTCATGCCACTGTGTAAATTACTTCATTGCACGATTTTGTTTGTAACCTTGTAATATCGTATTATGTCAGGACCATTGTAATCAAAGAACCCCCTGTAATAGATGAGCCGATTGCCAAGTGTCACGAAGAGATTAAAAAGGAGAGAAATACCTCTTTGAGTTGAGCCTGAAGGTCAAGTATGGTGTTGTCCCTTGCCTGCCTTAAAGAATGTGGTACAGTGGACGCCATGTGGTGGTCCCCAAAAGCCAAGGCGTCACCCGCCATCAGGCCGACAGGCAGTATCGTGCTCGAAGGCACCGAGGTGGAAATGTTTGGTGTGCTCGCCGCCACCACGCCACTGCTGCCGCCGCTTCTCGAGCCGTAGGTCACCCTCTGCCGCCCCATGGTGGTCACGGCTCCGCATGCACTTTTGGGGAGGTGCTCCCCCACGGCCACCTCATTGTCGCTCAGGTACATCGGTCCAGAGGTGGCATATGCAGCATTGAGGGACTGGATGTTCTCCATAGAGAGCGTCTTGCCGCCCGCACCTCCGGGACCTCCTCCGCTGCCCCCGGTGCTGTTAGTGCGACGGTGGCCCATGCGGGGGGAGCGAGGGAGGCGAGGGGAGCGACCCGATCCCTGATTACTGCCGCCGCCTGCATCTCTGCCTCCACTATGGGTGGCATCTCCTCTGCCAACTGAGCGGGCGCTACCATACATGTTCTGAACAGAAACTCAAGGCAAGCAGTAAAAGTAGGGTTGGTAGTCTGAGGTGTGTGCTAATGATCACGCTGATTTGTGCTTGTGATTGTGGTTTCTCAGCTGAAGGCAGAAGGCACTATGTTCATGATGGATGAAGTCTCTCCACTTTCACTGACAGGCGGCAAATGTAGATATCCCTTTTCCAACAGGAGCTGACGCATTCGCCGTTGCTAAGTGTGACGTCGATCTGCAGAGAATGAAGAGTCCTTTCCTGTAAATTAAAATAATTTATACAGTGTGATTGCACGTACACTCACATCATTAGGTACCCTTGCACATCCATCCATTCATTCATTCATTTCCTGTGACAGTGATTCCCAATCACTCGGAAGTCATCCAATTTGACTTGGTGCTGGTCTGACCAACTTTCTCAGTTCGTCGCACCAGAACATAATTTGGTCATGGGTGTGCTGGAGCCTAGCCCAGATGACACTGGTCGAGAGGCACGGTACATCCTGAACTGGTTGAAAAGAGCTCATACCAAAGGGAACGAATAAAAAGGTGTGCGCAATAATAGTACAACATGCAACCATTATGGTTTAAGGCTTGTGCCCAGCCTCATTGGTTTAAAAAATATTGTAATTTCTTGAGAATGGCAAGCAATTTTGAGGGGAAAAAATGAATCATCCAAAACTGAGGGATATTATACATAGCTTTACGGAAAAAACAATAGTTTGTCATATTGTATAGCCGTTTACCAGTAACCAGGGGTCGTGAAAAAGGTGTACTTTCATTTCAATATAATATTTAATCTCTAACATTACAAATGTACATATAATAACTCAGGATGTTCGATACTAGGGCTGAACGATTATGGAAAATAATCTAATTTCCTAACATACATCGATTCAAATAAACCCAACTTCCAGTGTTGTTTTCAGGAGTGACAGCCACCCACCCTCCAGTCAATAGGTCAAAAATGCATAATATAACAAAGTTTGTCATCATACTGATTACGTGTATACTTGCAAGCGAAAAAGAAAGAATGTGCTTTTATCATCGATTTCGTTGCCTTACCAAAGTTCACACCACCGACCGTACCCCTCCGTCTGCGTGGCCTTGCTAGCTGGCTAACGTTTTGTCAACCTACCGGCTAACGGTGACGGCTACACCTTTTTGGAATATTACCCCATTTGGAACAACAAACCAGTGGCTAGCCTTACGTTTGTGCGTGTTCAATCAAAACTGCTTATATATAATAATGATAATAAGCGGTGGGGGGAAAATGTGATGTGCTGTCGTTTACGTGTAAACTAGCAAGGGAAGGAAGGAAAAAGGGGGATCGTCCATAGTGAACGGCGGGGAAGAGAAAAAACTCCCTCTCTGAAAAAATTGAGAGCGATAAACACAAGTCTGTCATTTAATTAGACAGCATTATTTATCCCAAGTCTTAAGACACGATCAAAATGTCAAAAGCAGGATCGGACATTTTTTTTTTGTACATTGAACCCAAACGACACCGAACACGAGTACGCCGTGGTGGAGACACCCTTCTAATCGAACCATTTTCCTAAGCAGCTTTGTATGTATTATTTAGACACACTGGTTTGTCATTTAAGGGTTTTACATACCTGTCATTCCCGTCAACACAGGTTCAATGTGACATATGGAGGCTGGTGTCTTCCATGTACGTGGTCAAGCCAGCAGAAGCTTTCTGCTTTTTTCCCCCTCGCTACTAACACAATAGCCAGTGGTGAAAACCTCTGCGATAAAACAGCTTTTATGTCGTCTGTCTAGCATCCGAAATCTGCCGCGCTTCCCGAAACAATAACACAAAAGGCATCCAATGGCAAAATGACCAGATTTTAGATGCTAGTAGCTCGACAGTTGTCTATCAGATTTTGCCATCTTTTTTTGCCAGCAGCTCACCAGAGCCAGCCAAGGCGCTTCAGTGACGTCAGCAAGCCTCTGATGCGCGTTCCCGACACTATCCTCGCCACGCTTCTGTTTCACCTGCGCGGTCACGAGAAGGAGAGGGCCACAACATTAGGTAGACACCCAAAGTGATTGTTTTATTCGTGCATTCAGTACCTGGGCCTTCAGTGGGGATTTTATTTAATCCACCTTTAAGACCACCAATATCATGTCACGATCATAGAAGGCAACCATCAATACTATATACAAAACGCAGTGTATAACATCAGGCAACTGTGCCGCATACGCCATCTGGAGCAGCACAAAATCAACATTTAACCAACAACATGGAAAAAAACATCAAGACAATTAAGTAAAACATATCTTAACGTTTTATGCTCCTTCAGCATCGATTATCATCGACTGGGGTAATACTGTAGTAGGGCAGTGGATGCCACACCCTTTGCACCCCCTGCATCACACAGTCCAGGGTGTACGCCGCCTGTCGCCCAAAGTCAACTGTGGTAGGCTGCAGCACGCCCGTGACCGTCGTGGGAATAAGCGGTTTAAATAATGGATGCATGGATGGATGGATGGTTTCTCAGTCAATGACACTCCAGGGAAATTGCATCTACAATGTGGCATGTGACAAAAATTAGTTTGACACACATGACTTACACATAATGAAAGCAGTTAAGACAAGAGAAACACTATGAAATGTAGAGAATAGACTGTTACAAATACATCACAAATTAATACAATTTCATTGAACAAATATCAAAATTTAGTTTTTAAATAACTACTAAATTATGAGTATTTTATTTTCCTTTTATATTGGACAATTTATCAGCTTAGTGTGGTTGTAGTGTGATTTATTTGCAGGTGTAGTATAGATGCAATAGTTATATGATGCTCATCATTTCTACACAGCTAGCTTATCCTGTCCAGGAAGCTGGACAGTATCCCAGGTATAATGCAATCATACATTAAAATCAAGCTTGCAGCCTGTCTAAACTTTACAACTTATCTTATTTTTTAACCACTCTATACTGTTAAATTACAGCTGTTGATTTGAAACATTAATCAATTTCATCAAAATGTTATTTAACTTTTTTGTGTGATACATTATAATTGAATCATTACTTAAAGGGAAGTCAACCCAAACATATTTTTTTCAAGGAAATGTTATATGCAGGCCCACTAGTTGAAACATGGCATTCTGATTAATGTTGCGTTTGTGCAATATGAGTTAAGCAGCAAAATCCACCTGGTTTTCACCATCTCAGGTGGCGGCCATTTTGTCACTTCTGTCGACTGAAAATGACATCACAGATGCTAAGGACCAATCACAGCTCACCTGTTTTCTGAAGCTGAGCCATTATTGGTCCTTAGCTGAGCCCTGAGCATCTGCATCCACACACACAGTTTATACGAGTTCATTCATGGTAGCCCTCTCTCTGCCTGTGGAGCCTGTAAAAAAAAAGTACATTTTGAAAGAAATTTTGTGCTACTTGTGCTTAATTTATTTCGTTTTATTTATACTATTATTATTTTATTGTTGATTAAAATATTGAATCGACCTCAAGATTATTTTAATATATTATTTCATTAAATGTTATTCATTTTATTGATTGGATGGACTTTAATATGCCTGAAGATGATTATTTTGTATTTTCGTCTGATTGAATGGTTGTTTTAAAAAAGTAAAAAATGAGACCTTGCTACAGTTACTCAGCACTTGAGTAGTTTTTTCACCAAGTTCTTTTTTACTTTTACTCAAGTAATTATTTGGATTACTACTTTTTACTTCTACTTGAGTCATATTATTTTGAAGTAACAGTACTTTATTTGAGTACATTTTTTGGCTACTCTACCCACTTCTGAATGTTCGTCATCATGATGAAAAAAAAAATAATCGAGACACTGCTTGCGGTAAAAAGTTGGAGAAACACTGTTAAAGTGTTAATGCTTGTTACATGCTATTGTACTCTTTTCTATTGACGATTGACGAAACATGGAGCATCCGAGCATGTTTTATCAGACATCACCACCAGGGAGTAGTGTTCAACTACAAATAGACGCCCCCTTTATTCCTGTACGTGGGTATACGTGTGGGGGTGCGCGCGTGTGCGTGTGCGTGTGTGGGTGTGTATTTATTAATTTTATTAAATCGCATATATCATGACCGTCATGTCAATTCTGTGTGGGTGTGGGTGTGTATTTATTTATTTATTAAATCGCATGTATCATGACCGACATGTCAATTCTGCCAATCAGTCAAACATGCTGCCCTTTTTTTGACTTCTATTTTCTGATGGACTCATTTAATCCGGATTTACTGTCTATTTGCTTGAAGTTGTCGAATAATGTATCTACAGTGCTTCTTGTGCCTGATGTATGTTGTAAAGTACAGTATTATGGCCTTTGGTAGGCTAGGCTTAGGGGGTACGCAGTGTGAGTGATTGGGTGTGTGTTTGGTTGAGTGTGTTTGTGTTGAAATATTTTTTTGTATTATGAATTTGTGAATTAATTATGTTGTATATGATTATCATGTGTTTAATTTTCAATCATTATTTTGTATATTATTGTGTGTATGTGTTGAAAGGAACGAAAATAAGAGGATGCATCTCAATTGGAATATGGTTTGAAGCAATAAATAAAATAAAAATGTATAAGATCACGTCCCCCAGTCTACCAATATTTTCTGCTGTGAGTCCAATGGGCAATCAATTCGGACTGCATGCAAATTTAATATGAGTATATATTTTGTAATTTAGTGTAATTTTAGAAAAAGGAACGATCTAATTTCTTTCTAACAAATATTTTTTTTCAATATGGCAAATGAAAACGTGTAAAACGGTGCTCCGTTACTTAGGACGTACGAACACGTTTTGATGTAATGTACCTCATCTTGCTTCAAATTCGAATATGCAAGCGCGGTGGTTATGAGGTCATTGGGCACTCGCGCATGCGCAGACGCAAAACCCAATTTCTTCGTCAATGCGAAGGAACTGCGTTGCTGGGGGATTTTTTGGACCCCCCAAAATGGCCTAGTTTGTCGGCACACTGGACGCTCTTCTGTCGATAATACTCGGATACCGACAATGTACTCATTTTCAGACGACTTCCACTGCGAGAAGCATTTCAACTCCGGTGAATGTCAGTTGGGTTGTGGATGCGAGGTAGGTCACCGTCTATTTCCCGCTTCGTAAAGCCGAAGTCGGTTATTAGCTAAGTGGATACTGTAGAAATGTAATCGTTAAATTAAAGTGTTTTTGTTGTTTATCTCAAATAGAGCCTACGTTGACTCGTTGTGGGGTGAGGAGGGTGGTGGTGGTACGAAAGGGGGGCGGGTCTAGCTCTTAGGGCCATCCGCAAGACCCGCCTAGCTAGTGGTTAGCACGCTAAGCTAAGTAAGTGACGCTCGTTGTCGCTGTCAGCCTGCCTGCCCGCCTGGTAGCTTTCCAGCCGGCGTTGCACCGGCCGAACGTACCTGGCGCGCCATGGTAATCATTTAGGGATGGATGCTGGACTCCGATACGGTAACGCTATCTATTTATATATGTTTATGAGACTAGATTTACATTCACCGGCTAAGCTATGCGAGAAGGCAAACAGCGGGGGTGGGGGGCATGCTGTGTAAAATACGCGACGTGACGTTTGACTGTTTAGGCCGCCGGGGAACTGGATTAGCTCCTCAGTGCTAACTAGCTCGGTGCTAGGAAGCTAACAAAGAGCCGGTTGCTGCTTCTTTGCTTTGTGCCTTTGAAAATGTTGCCGCTTAAGGTGCATTCGGCGTCACATAAAGAGCTGGGGGAAACGTATGTACACTAGACGAGTGCCAGGTAGGTAAAATGCCAGTTTTACCACAGACATTAAAATAAGAAAATATGTATATATACACCGCTACTCTTTATTATTCTGCGTTTCAAATGTCCGGTCGGCCATCACTGCCGTCCGGTTCGTATTGTATCTTCTGCTTCTGACACGGTAGGGTGTGGATCACTTAATTAGCCGAATCGATTGTCATTGACTGCATATTCAAATGGGTGCCAAACTACCGGCTAAAGTGGGTTTAGTGGTTGCAGTGACAGATACAGTATCTCAAGTACACGTTTTCCTCCCCTTGCCCAATTGTGCGGCGTTATCGTTGTGTTCTTATGCGATTAATGCAACGTGATCATCTTAATTACACCTTGCCTCGTTTTAGATCTGAACCGACGGCGGAGGTGCAGCTGTCTATTTAAACCGGCTCTCACAAATGGTCGAGATTAGGGAGCTGGTGCTGCAGTCTTGTGTATTTGATACAGTGTACGGTAGACACAGTTTAAGCTTTAATGCAAATGTAGTAGTTTAAACTTTAATGTAAATGCAATCTTAGGTTAATCATGCACATCACACGTTTCTAGGTTAGTGCTGAACGATTTTAGGAAAATATGTGGTTGCGATTCTTCTGATGGATATTGCGATTTTGAGTAATGATTGTCTTCAAATAAAGCTTCAGTGAAACATTCACACTGTACACTAGGAGTATTTACAAACAGAAAATTGCATCATACCATCAAAACATTAAAAGCTTTTATTCTAATAAGGCAAGGACACTACAGAGGTTGTGTGTGGCAGTCCTTAAATTGGTTCAATAAAGCAAGATGGATAGTTTGCTGTTATACATATGAAAAATTGTGTAATATATATGCTTTTTGGCATCCGAGTGTTTGCTTTTAAGTATCTGCCGATATAGAGTCCCGATCCAATACCTTGTCAATGCTTAAAGCAAAAAATGAGTGTGTATCTGATTTTTCTCTAATTAATATACAGATATACATACATCAGCGTGTATATGTTGTTATAAATATTTATATTATATACCATTTTACCAAATCAGTGCCAATTACCTTTTGTAATACTTTGAAAATACACTCAAAGTTCTATATTTTTCCTCTTTTTTTAAGCACTAAATTTGATGATACACATTGATCAACTCAATGTGTATTGGTTAATCTCAGAACTTGTTTTATCATCTATATTTTTTTGTACTGAAATGCTTAGTGGGTTTTTAGCATAAAATTAGTAAATACAGACACTATAGCCATGACATTTACGCCAATTGAATGTAAACTTTAAACACAATACATGTCAATGTGCATAATGCTTTATAAAAATGTATTTTCATGTAATTGACTGGGGACGTAAATGGCACCAATATGGTTGAATGTCCCATATAAGCTTTAATGAGGTATTCATTCCTCTGTTTGACACATTTGTTTTAATGGTAAAGAATACATTTACATAGTTATTTATAGACTTGTGCAGGCTAAAATGATGCAATTTTTTTTTTGTTATTCTACACACATTTGAATGAATTTGTCAGTCCTGTAAATGTAATACTTCCTTCTAAGATAGATCTCTCCAATAAAAGACGATTCAATACGTATCTGGATACGTTTTAAAGTGAAACGATTCAGTTCGATTCGATGCACTCACACCTTTTGAATCAAAAAATGGTTTCCCGGTTCAAAACTGTTTTTCTTACACCCCTAATAATTAGTATTATTATTTTTCTTTTTTTTTTCTTCTTTTTTTGCTTTGGCCAGCAAGCGCATACTTGATATATGAGCGCCTCATGGTGGCAGCCAATGGAACCCACTTCACAATAACAAGCAATATGACAGGTAGTGAAGTAACAAAATAGGCTTCTGGCTGATAAAACTTCAGTTCATTGTTGACATAAACATAACAAAAAGAGAATTACACATTGTGTATTGAATACAACCAAACACATTTGCTTCGGGGAATTGAGGCCATATTGGATTAAATTGTATCAAAAAGCGCTCTTTATGTGTTCTTATGGATATCTTTTTGTATCTGTAACGTGTTTTATATTGAGTATCTTGCTTGTCTGTGCCTGGAGCTGGAGTCTGTAAATAAAGCTGATTGGTGGTTTGATATTATGTTTTAATGCAGTGGTTGTAATACTGTATCCCATTGTTTCCCAACCTTTATCGAGCCAAGGCACATATTTCACATTGGAAAAAAATCTCACGGCACACCACTTACTAAAACGATTTCACAAAAAGTGGATACACAGGTTAATTATGTACCTTCTGTCATCTAGGAGAAGATCGTTTGATTGTTTTGCCTGTGAAGTGATTGGCATAGATAAATTAACAAAAACATGATTTCTTTTAATAACAAAATATTATTTTTCGTCAAAATAAAAGTCAGAGAATGAAAGTGCAGTACTACAGTGCTGCCAAGTCAAACCACAACCATTATTCTAATTAACCTGATGTTATGGTAGCTGAGTAAAGGTGAATTTTGAGGTGCAGCTTTTGCACATGTGTACCTAATGTAGTGATGAGTGGGTTTAATAATAATAATAGTCCGGATTTATTTTTAAAGTAGTGCTTTAAAAATAGTACCACCCCCCTCCCAAAAAAACAAATGAAGCAAGCAAATTCTGTTGAAAGCATAAGCCACAAGAATACATGATAGTCTGTTCACAGAGTTCAAGAGTAGCGTCTCAGCATTTATGTGACTTAATTGCTCTATACACACATGGTTATCATTGAAAAAATGTTGGATTAGTTTTGTATAGTGTTTAATATTGCCAAGTCGTATTCCAATACTCAAGTTTTACATTTTGTTGCCATTGTGTGGTTTCCTTTGTCCAATCTGAAGCATTTTTTTTTTTCTCTTGCAGTGAAATTGGACAAGCGCAAATTTGGATTATTTTACCAGTGGGCCAAAGCTCGGAGGTTGGGCATCTTTAAGAGGGCTGTGTGTGTTTGTTCCTCACCAGCGAGTCCTTATGCTTGACAGAAGCTGCAGCCTGTGTCTTGCAGAATGGGTGGTGCGGACTTAAAAAGTTTTGTATACCATCAACAGCACTCCGTGCCCTGCTGTGGTGTTCAAACCTTTTCCAAAAGAACACCACCCATCCACCTCCTCCAATCTCTGCACTATGTGTATAAAGACGGACTTTAAGCTACAGGAAAAGGACATCTGAGAAGTTTTTTTTTTTTTATACAGATATTGCTTAATACAAAAGCCTTTAGCCGACATGGAACTCTCCTCATTTTAAATTTTCAGTTCTTGTCTTCCTTGTACTCTTTGTGTGGGATGTCGGAAAAGCCTGATGACAAAATGGTAAAGTTCCTGGCTCCCCCTCCGAAGAGTGGAAACGGTCCAAGCTCTGGGTCAGACTCGATGGTCAACGAATCCCGTCCAGCCGAGGTGAGGCGGCGGCATCACACCATGGAGCGCGACCGCGGCAACCCCGAGCACCGCTTCTTCCGCCGCAGTGTCATCAGCGACTGCAATGCCACGGCGTTGGCCCTTCCTTTGCCCAGCAGGATCCCTATCCCAGCCGCTCAGCGGAACCAACTGCGAGAGGCCCCAGTGCAGCGGCAACAGGCTGCCGCCGTCCGTGCGCCGCAGGTTGAACAAAGCGCGCCTCGTAAAGAGGAGTCCACTGAGACTCTGGAAAGGGGAGAGCGGAAAGACCCGGAAATTGCCATGGTGAACGTAGTGCCTACCAAACAGGTGTCTGCAATCATACAAGATGTTTGCGACGCCGAGTTGGTCGTGGAGACCCAGTCGTTGCCAGACTTGAGTCAATGCGAGGTGGATAACGCCGCTGACTCGAAGGTTTTGCACGAAGGAGATGCGGAGGAAGAGGACAAGGACGCCGCTAAAGCTCGTGCCGAGGCAGAGCAGAGGGAAGCGGAGAAGAAAGTGCAGGAGGACATCGAGGAGGCCGAAACGAAAGCAGTGGGAACGTCGCCGGATGGGCGTTTCCTGAAGTTTGACATTGAAATTGGGCGTGGCTCTTTCAAGACGGTCTACAAGGGCTTGGATACAGAAACCACAGTAGAAGTGGCTTGGTGTGAGTTGCAGGTAAGAAATGAGATTTAAGTTTTATTCATTTTGCACTCTTGAGTTCATCTCAATAAATCTTGTATATACAGGGGGTTCTTGGTTTACGAAATCTATGACACACAATAAACGTGAATCCCCGTTCATCACAAAGGATACGTTCCAGACCCACAGGCAATTGGTGAAACTGCAATATACAGACTTTTTTTTTTAAACGTAGTTTTACCCCTTTAAATTCTTGAAACACATTTAAATTTAATAAAGAACACCTTTTAAAGTATTACTTCACACCTATTCTCCCTCTCACACAGTGTAAAACTGTCCCACAAAATCTATCATTGTATATTTAAACCACAAAATTTTAACCAAACCAAATGATTTTGTCCAACAGACGTCTGCTAGCCTAATGCTAACATATAATTATGACTTTACTACTCTGTTAATGTAGCAGTTGGAACAAATTAGGTTTGTGTCAACATCATAGGAGCAGAACTCCTTTGTAAAACTGAGGACACCCTCTACGGCGGAAACCTCCAAAGTCCACCACTATCTCTTAAGTGATGCTAGTGGACTTGGAATCACAAGTTGAATGTATCCTGAAATTGTACAACTCAAATGATCAATAGCCTCTAGGTTCCACTTGTGGTGTTCTAACCATGTCAAAAGCTGGTCATTTGTTGACATGTGACGTGATCTATTTCGAATTTGCGTCCTATCGTTTACGTGCTCCACTACATTAATTACAACTGCAATTTTACATCTGTGTGACCCGTATAGATGGATAGAAGCATCACATGAATTATCAAGATGGAATTCAGTTGTCTATTGAGCACAGTAGTTGTGAATATTTTTACACTTTTATTAAAGCGGCCGTGTGATGAAAAAACAGTTTACGCATAGTCAAAAGTGTCATTGACAAAAAAAAAATGTACCACCCCTGTGAATCCGAATGAAATTCCAATCAGTTTCAGCCTTCTAATTTGTGATAAGAGTCGTTTATGTGGAGTATTTTCATTCCATTTGGTCATTCGGTTTAATTATAATCAGAATGCTCCATGCAAACCCGGCTATAGGCAAAGTTGATGGTGAGTCATGGCAATGGGGTTAATGTGCAAAAGGTTTAACTGCAAGGTGCTTTCCGCAGTGCTCCCTGATCTTCACATCACTCTCACTCTTCATGTTTTACTCACATATTTAAAACGGCGCGTTATGGAGATGTACTGTACTTGACTGCTGTTAACGGCGGGGTAATGGTCTTTTGCCTACTGATGAATTGGCAGCTTTTCTTGAGTAAAGAGCATCTTGGGATTTGACTCTGGAGACAGCCCAAGTGTATTCTGTTTTGTAGAGCCTTCATTTTTTTCTCATGTAATAATTATTAATGAATATTTATCCTAGACGACACAGTTTTGTATAAGGACAAATTGTATATTTTTGGCGTAGAGCCAGTGCAGTTTCCTTTCACAGTGAGTAACCTGAGTAACATCCGCTGACATTTCCCCTTAGAGACCACACTTACTTGCTTTTCCGTTTTGATTGTTGGTGAGCAATGAACGTCCCTCCCCCCGTTAGCCCTTCTAACATCGTCAAAAATCATCTGCAAATTGGCTGATGTTGGCCGCTTGTTTTTTCTTTATGTACCCTAACAATTTCATGATTTACACCAGGGGTGTCAAACTCATTTTTGTCGCAGGCCATATCGTAATTTTTGTGCCCCTCGGAGGGCCATTATAACTGTGAGCCCATATACTCTAAATGTATGATTTCCTCTGACAATATTTCATATACGCAACAAATAATTGTTTGTTCAACTTGTTTTAAAGGAGGCATTGGTATCAAAAAATGCTTGCAGTACCTCACAATTTTTTTTTCAAATGTTACGGTAAAAGAGGGTCTGAAAATGTCTTGCAGTGAATGAGTTAACAAGATGACGAAGTTGTGTTGCTAAAACTCTGGCTAAGCCCCAATCTCACTGAGCGGCGAACAACTGCGAGTGTTTGCAAAGGCAGCGAATATTGCGTTCTCGCCAAGGTTCGTTCAAGGTTGCAAATGGTCGCCTGACATTCTTCTGTACTTTTGTTGCGACAAGAAAAAACACAAACTTTTGGCGAACGTTTGACGAACATTTGCGACCTTGAACGAACCCTGACGAACTGTGACGTGAACGCGCATTTTGCTACACCTTCGTCAGCAGTCGTAATTATTGGCCCCTCAGCGGGGCTCTAAATGGTAGGAATACCGTAGTGTTACCTGAAACAATGTTGAAGTCAATTTAAATTATTTGCACTTCGCTGTATTCCTTAAAAAGAACTTGTACAACCACATATTTTGATTGGGACTTTTTCTGGTACCTGGATATTTGTGTTTCATTTTATTATTTTGTTAAATTTTGTGTTCTAAACAAAATATATATTTTATGAACAAACGCAAAAAAGCTAATAGAAAGCTGCCATTAATTTCATGGAATCATACGGAAAAAATACTATAGGGGACCTAAAAATAAGTTATTTTGTGAATTACCGGTATTTATTTTTAAAAAATTAATCGGAAATCAGGAATTATTTCTGCCAATTATGCCCCCAAAGAATACCTATTGGTCGGGCCTTAGAATGTTCCTATGGCAAAAGCATTGCTGACTGAAGTCATTGGGAAGCATGTTGGAAAGAAGCCAGTTTCGAATGGGTGCACTGATTGCGTACACAATTCTGCTCATGACTATAATTTCCTATATTGATTTACTAACTCTGACATGTTTGTACTCCTTTTTGGAAAAAAGGAACAAATGTAGTTTACACTCAATTTCATAAATGTAAGTTGTACCTGAAGAAGTCCAAAAGCAATTAAAACTTGGACAAAGTTAGTTACATCCTACTCAAAATATATGATTGAGCCAGTTAGATGGGCACTTCATGTAATTGCTCACTTTCTTTGTGCCACATTCATGATTGGCTTTGAATTGAATTGGCACTAATTATACAATATGCTTGGTGAATTAAAAAAAAAAAAAAAAGATAATAAAAAAAGAAGTAGCTTTCTGCTGTGTGTGTGTGTGTGTGTGTGTGTGTGTGTGTGTATCTAAGGCAGCTCAATGGCCCTGAGCAAAGTTTGACCTCATTCGCCACACGATTGTTGGCTTTTCCTGTCACGCTCTCAGCTTGTCCGACAGCAGTGCATATACAGCAGCCATAGCTTCACATGCACCCTTTGTAACAATGTGAAGATTACAGGCACGTGCCCCTCCCCCCTACACGACACCAATGGCGCGCATGCTCAGTGCGCTCATGCTCAGAATGCTTGTGTGAATGTAAAGTGGGTCACATTCCTGACAGAAGAATCTCCTGTGTGAAGCACAGCAGGCTGGCCTGCCAGGGCTTGTTTCGGCCTATCTGTCCTCCTCCCACATTTTTTTTTTTTTTTTTTTTTTTTTTTGTCTGTCTCATGAATGGCCCCGGTTCATATTTAATTCTTTAACTATTTCACCCCAAGCTGTTTTCTTCTCATGATCCAATATATGTTTTTGTTTTTTTAGCATTTAGTATGGTAAAACATGTATTGATTTTAAATATGGTGGTAGCTTGACTGACATGTTTGTTGGATGACCAAGCTCGTCACTCGATTTACTCGTATAACACATTTTTCCTGTTGAAATGCCATTCATCACCTCTTTTTGCTTTTAATGAAGAAAAATAGCACTGTATATGTGTAAAACCACAATGAAAAAGAAGGTAAATGAATAAATTACCGTATTTTAACGGACCATTGTGTATTATTAGGCGCAACATCAATGAACGGGTCTATTTATTTAAAAAAAATAAATAAATACACCCGGTCATAGTCGCATTATTTTTGTGCAGCACTGTATATGAAATAGTTTATTCTAATTGTTATCTTATGTTTATTTGATGGATTTAGTGTAGGGATGTTCTGATCAGGTTTTATGACACCGATACCGATCATGCATTAGTGAGATCGGCCGATACCGATTCCGGTCACATGGAATATCTGTATATTTTTCCATTTATTTATGGTGACTGCTATTATGCAAAATTATCTGGAAAAAAAACATCAATATTATTGCCGTGATTTTGACAAAGATCTATATATATTTTCAAAAGCATGAAGAAATACAAAACCGTTGCTGGCACATTACAACAACTACTCAGTCACAAAGATAATTGAAAAACCAGCTTTTAGTAGCACAGTTTGTAACAGATCAAAAGAATCAGCAGTCTCAAAATACTTAATTGTGCAAAGAGTCAAATAAATAACATGCCACCTAAACATTGCATGGTTCAGAATATAATCAAAGTAGAAAAAATCACATGCAGGCTTCACTCGGATAAACTATTCAATTAATTCCTAAATCGAAACACTCAGGAACTTGGTTTCTTTTTTTGTGCATAGACAAGCTATCTTGTGCATTTGTCAACGGGAAAAAAGTAACGCATCATGCATAACTTATTTCGGAATACTTAAAAGCTGACTTTCGCACTGTTCATTTTTTAGAAAACCGAAGGATTTTAAGTGCTCCGTATGGTCCGAGAAATACGGAAGTTTTCTAAAGTGTGATTGCTATTTGTACTGCAGTCTTAAGTGTATTGCATTAAAGGCAAATGGCTTAGTGAGTGATGGCTAGATTGACAGGTTAGGCCTGCTGCACACCAAGTGACGTAACTGAACCGGCTGTGAACTGTTTCCGCAGCTCTTTTTCATGAATGGCCGACAATCAGTTACTAGTTTTTCCGCAATTTGAACTTGTAATTGCGTGTGAATGTCGTACCATTGCAAATGTAACGGCCAAACAGAACTGCTATGTATATATCCTCAAACCATTGATTGACACATATTTACTCATACATGCAGCATGAGCCCCAAATTAATACATTTAAGTTACCATTGGATTTGAGCAGATAGCTGTTTTTTATGTCCAGTCAAAATTTTTGGTAGGGGGATCTCAAACAAGTAAAAAATAAAAATAAAAAAAACACACAACTGTTTGCTCACTTCTTTTCTTAAGGCATGATGACATTACTGAACTGATTCTGATCATTCATCATAATCAGGTGTGTGGGTCACGTACACACTTGGGCTAACCTTAAATATAAGCATGAAAACATGACACTCTAAATTCCTGTGGTTGTGCTGTTTTTCATTAACTGGAAACGCTCCAGTTGCACATGTGAAGCAAAAATCCCCTCACATGATTGTTAAAGCTGTCCCATGATCACCCTTATCCTTGTTTTTCCTTCCTGACACATCCCTAGAGCATATTTACTCAGCATACATTTTAAAGGGGCCCTATCATGCCATTTTAAGCTTTCCACAGTTAGCTATAGGCATATATTTGATTATATATTACCTTTGGCACAGTGGTGATGTAAGTTTTTATGACAGTGTTTCTCAACCTTTTTTGAGCGAAGGCACATATTTCACCTCTGAAAAAAATTCCACGGCACACCACTTCGCAAAACGATTCACAAAAAGTGGATATACATGTTAATTATGTACCTTTACCTCGAGTTGAAGAGCATTTGATTGTTTTGCCTGTTGCTATAACTACATAAATGAATAAATTAACAAAAAAAATTAATACATTTTTGTCTAAATAATTGACATTGGATAATTTTCCGCACTAATTGACAATCACTGTCTTATGAAATAGGAGTTGTTTTGGTTTCTCTTTCTAACTTGAAAGTAAGACGCCTGGTTCACTAAAATCCCGCCTCTCCCCGTGTGGCTGCCGCACCCCTTTCATGATGTCGTCCAAAAACTGGTTGCTGCGTGCACCACCCACAAAACGGTAATGAACAGTTTTTATCACTAGTGCCACCTTTCCATTCGTCCCAAACAGCCACACACCATTCACCCTTCCGAGCTCACTGGCTACCTTTACGTGGACACACTTACTCGAATTCATTGCCTGATCGGAATAAAAATGCTTCATGTACACACCCCATTTGGAATATTCTGGCCCGATCAAGCACATTCCGATCAAGATTTTATTCTGAACAAGAGAGGTGGTTTATGTCGCTTGCAAAAGACGTGGATGGCGCTAGACTGAACGGGTTCATTTGCAGCTCCATTAGGAAGTGTTAACTCGACGTAACCGCGGAAACGGGAAAAATATGCGAAATAACCCTAACGTCTAAAGTAGAAACGGACGGAGCGATGTTTCGTCGACAAGCAAGCCGCCACGGCCTCTTCTTCTACTAAAACTACTTGTAATTTGTTCCGATCAAAAGTGTGATGCATGAACACGCAAGTCCTAATCGGATCAATATTTTTAGTGTCCATGAAAACGGTGCATCCAGTCGGATTAAAGAAATGTGTCCATGTTAACCTAGCCACTGTCATTCATTTGGCTGCCCCTCGAGTCAACGGCTCGTTGTCTTTGCTCTGCGGCGTCCGAATCCGAATGGCGGCTGCCCAAAGTGCACAAATAAAATTGTTTTACTGGCGACTGCTCTGAGAAAATGGGTGTGTGTTTTTAGTCTGCAGGGGTGGTACGGGGTGGCTTCTCACTTTGTGATGTAGAAAAATGAGGACCCAGTCATTTTCTTGTATTGGGCGGAGCTGTTGCTTAACCCATTAAGGCTTAAAGCTCCTGGATCAACAGCTCCCCAAAACCTAAAGATCGCCTTTGGAAGTACACTTGAAAATCTGAAGTTCTCCCAGAAATTCAACACTTACAAAATAATTACTACCTCAGCCCCTGTAGCAGACAGAAACATAATTCCAAAAGAATTAGAGATCTTAGAAATGTGGCTTTCATACAGACAGTTTATTATTATTTACTGTTTCAATCGAAGATGTAAAAATAACATGTTAGTGCAAGAGAAGGACTATTTTAATTTAGAAAAAAATCGATTGGTAATTACCATTCTCTATTCTGTTACAAAGACGTCAATATCGTCATTGTCTACGAACCATATCGTATCATGTTCGATTGGTTCCACTGGTTCAAAGTCCATAAGCCCGTCGTCTATATATCACTGCCGTTACTTATTTCAGCGCTCCCGGCGATGGACGGCGTCCGCCATTAGCCTACGGCACGAAAAAAATCGGCAACATAAGCTCCAAAAAGTTAATTTAGCATAATATGGTCCCTTTAATGTTTGACTTTAAAATATTTGTTGACTGGGAAAAATGTGCACCCAGTTGTGGAGTGTTAAACATATTAAAACATGTAGTAGCTCATCTAATTTGCCTGCTGATTTGGTTCCTGTTGATGCTGTACTCAGTGATGCAGAAACAAATCAGCTTGATATGTTCCCTGCGAGTTTGGTGCCAGATGAAGGCAGCCACAGAGCGCTTGTATGCTAATGCAACGAGCTTGGCAGGTTTTGCTTCCGTTGATCCTTTGGCATTGTCTTTAACAAACGGTCAAAGGGCAGCAGGTGTGTGAGCGTTTCATGCTTATTACACTCAGCAACACACTGAAAAAGTCGCATGCGTCCAAGGACCCCAAAGCGAGAATACGGAGTATTTTAACACTTTAACCTCAGTGAACCCCAGTTGACAGCAGCAATCTAAAGCAATTTAAAAGGCCCACTGGAATGGAATGTGGCAGTTGTTAACTCATTCAGTACCAGACGTTTTTAGACCCTCTTTTACCCAAACGTTTGGAAAAAATGAATAAATTCCTGTTATTAAATGGCTAGACTGTGAAAAGACATAAATGTGTCTTTGGGATTGAATGAGTTAACATCTTGAATTCAAAACTGCTGTAAATACTTTTGACAGAAAACGTTTGTTGAACTCCCCCCTGCTTAACCCACCCATGAACCATGAACCCACTGACTTGTTTTGAATTTCACATTGCAAGCACGCTTGTACAGTAAGTAGGTCACATTCGTCAGGAAGCGGAAGAAATACAAGTTGGGGGACTCCCCGATTCCACCCCACAATTGTCCATCTTCATCCGTGTTCTCTTCCAGTTGCTCTCTTCACACCTGTTTCCTCTCAAGCTCTGCCCAATTCCAAACATTCAGGAATGAGGAAGAGAGCCCCAGGCATCCCCCCAAGAGGCTTTTGTGGCTGCTTGTCCAGCTGGTTGCGTATGTCATCCATTTGTTGGCATTTTTTTTCCTGATTTCTACTCCTAAATACCAAACCATAATCCCTCCCAGTATGACTGTCAGCAGTGCACATCAACTCTACATGCAATTTCTGAAGTAATATTTTCAAACTTTATCATGCAAGTGAAACTGTTAACGTTGAGGCGTAAAAACTATAAAATATGGATTTTAGTCATAGTCATAGTCACAGTCATAATGTGATCGAGTCAACCCCCAAAAATTCTTTACAAGAATATGTTCTATGCTGGTCCACTTGTTGAAACATGGGATTCTGATTAATATTGTGTTTGTGGAATATGAGTTAAGCAGCAAAAAAAAAAAAAAGAAAATGTTTTTGTCCATCTCAGGGTGCGACCATTTTTACACTTGCTGTCAACTGAAAATGACGTCACAGTTGCTCAGGGCTCAGCTTCAGAAAACAGGTGAGCCGTGATTGGGCGTTACCTGAGCCTTGACTGTGATGTCATTTTCAGTCGACAGAGAGTGACAAAATGGCCGCCCATTGAAATGCCTAGAAAAGGGTGGATTTGACTATTTAATTCATATTCCACAAACACAATATCAATCAGAATGCCGTGTTTAGACTAGTTGAGGCGAATAGAACATTCATTCATTCATTCATTATCCATACCGCTTATCCTCACAAGGGTCGCGGGGCGTGCTGGAGCCTATCCCAGCTGTCTTTGGGCAGTAGGCGGGGACACCCTGAATTGGTTGCCAGCCAATCGCAGGGCACACAGAGACAAACATCCGCACTCACAATCGAATAGAACATATTATTGCAAATAATTTTGGAGGGTTGACTTTCCCTTTTACCAATCAGATTTCAAATTCGTCCTAACAGGGACAGAAAGGTGTCACTCGACGACTAAAGCTAAACTTTTTACCGCCAACTTTGACTTGTCAAACATCAGAGCTGGGCATGTCTATGTGACAGACCGGTCCGTCTATTCGCCTATGAGGGATGTCCGTTTTACTGACGGTTGAAGAATGATGGGAAATATTTTAAAATAGACTAAGCATAGTTGGAAGGCCATGTAATCCATCTTTCGTCTGTAGTCCGTCTTTAGCCTATTTTTCGCGACGAGGCTTCGATGGCCGCGGCGAGCTCGGCGAGGAACAATAGTGAGTTGCTGTTGCATGGGGGACACATTTGAGTGAGCGACCAGGCTGTGAACAGGATTCCATGGTGCAGTGAGTCAACTGTGAGTCACTCTTTCTGTTCAAATATCGGCCAGCGGAGTGGGGGTGCTATTGAATTTGCAGTCGGAATTGCAGACGGAAGCCCGTTTAAAATCAGAGGCGGGCTGGCCTGTACATGTACTAGGCATTATATTCACCAGTGGCGAGTATGATACATTTGAATTTTTTAAATATTTTGTCAGGTTATTGGATAAATGTTGATTCTGAACTGCTTCCGATGATATTTGTTTGCTGTTACATACTTCATTGCGTAACATGGGCAAGGCAAAAGAAATGAGCCAAGATATCAGGAACAAAAATCTGGACTTGCACAATTCTGATTCATCCTTGGGTGCAATTTTCAGATTCCAAATGGTGCTGCGTTCATCTGTTCAAACAATTATATACAAGCATAAACACCATTGCAATGTCCAACCATTATACCACTCATGAAGAAGACTGGGTCTGTGTCCCAGATCTGAAATGTGCATGTCAAGAAAATGTATTTAAAATAAAATTTTGGGGGCAAAAAAAAAAACATTTTTGTAAGGCCAACTCTACCGGGTGACGTTAAAGGTGTATCTGCTTCGTGATAAGCAGATGCCATGTCATGGTGTCTGTTGTGAAATGCCTGTGATTTGTCATGTCATTTGTTGACAATTTGATTGACCGTTACGCTAATCTTTGACCCCATCTCCACGCGTCTCCATAAACAACGTTGCACACAAGCAACCACTGAGTAACTTTTTTTTCTTTTTTTTTAATCGAACAGTCTGAGCCAGAGCCTACCTAATGTTACCCTGAAGCCTCCATCCTAGCTCTCAGTGTCAACCTCAGAGCAAGGACCTGACACAGCCAGCCCTCAACATGATCAGTTTTTTTTCACTCCAGTCTATTTTTAGAGGTAGTTGGGTTATTTATGAAGGTCTTTGCCGAGAAGCACTTTCTGCTGTTCTGCTCTACTGTGGTTGACTCTCTTCAGAAGGGACTCACAGTAGCTGTAAGTAGAACAAATCAAATGGTAGCCTGGATGTTCCTGCATATGTCTGAAACTTTTCAATGCGTGTAGAGCATTTGTGAGATTGCTCGTCTTAAAGTCAGGCTGCTGGCATGTGATACAGACAACGCCCAACATATGATCATCCACGAGCCCAGAACAGTCATCTTTCCTCTTTTCCTACTTTTTAAGTCTATATTCTTTTTTTGCTTCTTGGTTTTGTTCACCACGTCATTTACAATAAAAGATTTTGAATGGTGTAGCCGCTCTGTTAGTCAGAAATGATTTCAAATCCACGATAGAAACTCATGGAAAAATTCTGCCGGGATCCTTTGCAGCTCTGTTGTCGCTGCCATCTGGATGTCATCCGTGTCTTCAAAGCAGGTCCCCTTGATCACTCCTAGAGCTTGGGAAAGGGGAAAAAAAATTCTCTGCACTTTGGGATGCTCAGAACATAATGAGCAGATGCATTGTCATAGACTAGTGAAGAAGCCTCAAGCTGCCCAGCCGCAACTCTCCTCTTGTCACACACTGAACAAAGCAAACGCTGCAAAATCTTTTCGAAGATAAGATGGCTGATCGTCCGGCCCGCATTGAAGGGGAAAACCTGCAGTTTGCGACAAGTCCTAGAACCTTTCTGACACATGTTGCTAGAGAGAATCCTGAAAACGAGCAAAGCACTAAAATATACTGCCCTAATGTTACTTACCACAGCGCAGTTGCTTCCATTAGGTCAATCGTTGAACGTTTTGCCAATGTGTGTCTCATTACCTTGAATTAGTATCTTTTTATGGAACTTGACATTACCACATCTTTTTTGCTCATTGGACTGTAACATAAGCTTGGGGCTTACTGAGGTTTTGTTTATAGGCCTCTGCTGAAGCGCGAAGGCAGTAGAAAGGCAACCACTAATGGCCGATCTTGGTATTTGTCAAGCTTAGTGTAGGTACCCTGAGCCTGTGTGCGCTGTGGTTGTTTGACATGGCTGTCATCACATGGTGTGTAAAAAGTGAAAGAGGAACCGCTTCTCCACAAGATAAACACTCTGGAAAGTAGGTCAGTGGGTCTGAGCGCAAATTACCGATTTAGTATCGTCATCTGACTGAATTTTCATACAGTACTTTAATTTTTTTTTTCCCCCCCAGTGTCCCGCTGCCATTCCAAACATTCATCTTTAAAACAACAAACAAAAAGTAACCGCAACGAAATAACCAAATACCAAAGCTGTCAGTCACAAGCCAAGTTTTGTGTTTCTCGCACATGCTTTTGCAGGTCAGAGCTCATTCACCGCTCACTTGTGGGTTGAATTTCCTGGACAGTCTGGCTGGTGGCCAAGTCTCTTGGGGACTTGAGGGGAGGTCTTTGGCAGTCAGGATTCAGTGGGCCAGTCTTACTGGACTCATGTTCCACACACTAAAGGTCTGCATGTTGTAAATGTAGGTCACGCCAGGAAATACTCAGGAAATTTGAGTAGGGCAGTGATTCGCATTCCAGATTTTTGGTGCACTGCCGACAGTAATATTGTTGGTTCCTATTCCTATTTATGTGGTGATAAATTTACAAGCATCACACTAAAGATATTAAGCTAAGTACTCGCTTTGTCAAACCCATTGGCTCACACGGTGCTTGCTTTTCATCCCGAGCTTTGTCATGAATGTGGGCCGTAATTTGCTGTTCTTAGGAGCTTTGCCATACTACATCTTTTCACGCACTTCCATCATTGCTGCTGAGCAAATAACATGCATTCCAGTGCTTTAATTTATGACAATAAAGATGGTGGCTTTAACTGATTGGGAAGGTTTTTATTTTTTAAGAAGGCTTAAATTATTTTACAGTCCC
This sequence comes from Filicampus tigris, assembly GCF_054856515.1. Lineage (NCBI taxonomy): Eukaryota > Metazoa > Chordata > Actinopteri > Syngnathiformes > Syngnathidae > Filicampus > Filicampus tigris. The sequence goes on along the minus strand of NC_141220.1, from coordinate 23,431,130 downwards.
TCCAGCTTTTACAAATGGTGTCGTACTGCTCACGTTTTGTATATGTTTGGGGTCCCTTGACAAAAGAAGAAATGCATTTTTTTTGTTTTTTGTTGTCACCATTGACTACTCCCATAAATTTAGGGGTATTCGTTTTTGGGGTGAAATTTCAGGATAGAGTCAAATTAGGGCTGGGCGATACCGTAATGGTATTCTTAATTAGATGTGAACATTCAAGATGAAAGCGAAAATTAAAACAACAGTCAGTCAACTATGTGGACTTTCCTCTCTCGTGCTACATATACAGCTCAGGGCAATCAACCACATACCTCCGTTCAAGTTTGGCGTTGATCGACAACTCAAGCCAGCCAAGCGAAGTCATCTGAGGGAGAGACAAACGCACACACTCACAGCACATGTGGGAAATCCATTTCCAGGTTTTAAGCAAGCAAGACAGAGCCGCGTTGCTCCAAGCCGTAGAATTACAGTACAGTACACACATTGTTTTACAACAATACTTAACCATATTGCACATGTACCTGTCCTGTGAATGACATAATAACACTTGTGGTAAAAATTTACACGAGCGGTGTGCGCACCTCGCCGTTCCATTGAAATGAATCAACATATCCACACTTTCCTCAAATGTATTGTGAAAGGCCTAGGGTTCAGGGAGAAAAGGTGCTGAAGCAGATCACGGGGCTGTTTTGATCACTCCCCCAAAAAACTCAAATGTTGAAAAGTGCTTTGGCACTATATTTCCACTTTTCAGTACTTTATAGTTTTGTCTTTTCACATTTTAAGTAATTATTTCCATGTTTAATGAATTTATCGACAAATCTATGAATTCAATTTACAGGCACATTATCTTGACCTTATTTTATTCTTTCATCCTCAAGCTATGGACTTTGCCATGCCATGCCATTCAGTCACAAATGTGCACACACACTTGGGCGAAATGTTGATAATAGAACAGAAGTTATTATTATTCCATCCAAAGCGCTTGGGTGCAATTGTCCGCATGAAGGGTTTAATTGTATTCGATCTTATCTTAAGCGTTTTCCTTGTGACTCTCACAGGACCGAAAATTATCAAAGACTGAGCGGCAGCGCTTTAAAGAGGAAGCGGGGATGCTAAAGGGCCTCCAACATCCCAACATTGTCCGCTTTTACGACTCCTGGGAGGGACCCTCGAAGGGCAAGAAGTGCATTGTTCTGGTGACTGAACTCATGACTTCTGGAACACTCAAAACGTACGTACCTATAAAACTGTCATTTCAGTGAACAAAATACATGATTGCAGACTGTTACATGATGTCTGGCCAAATGTATTTTTTTTCTCTCTCATTCACAATGCTATTGATATTTTACACCGGATCTTTTCTCATTCAGTTATCTGAAGAGGTTCAAGGTGATGAAGATTAAAGTGCTGAGGAGCTGGTGTCGACAGATCCTAAAGGGGCTCCACTTCCTTCATACCCGCGCACCTCCCATCATCCACCGCGACCTGAAGTGCGACAACATTTTCATCACGGGCCCAACGGGATCTGTAAAGATAGGAGACCTTGGACTGGCCACATTGAAGCGTGCATCCTTTGCCAAGAGTGTCATAGGTATGACTTCCAACATCGTTTCTAACTACTTATGCTTCTTGCTGCGGGGCAGTTCTGTTTCTTGGGTCAGGAATTGTGAAACTGAGAATGGTGTCTAATGTGGGGAGTCTTTTGACCTGATGAAAATGGTGTCTAATGGGGGAAGTCTTTTGACCTGATGACTTATTGTTTTTGACGATGTGGTTCAAAAACAGACCACAGCGTTTCAGCTGTCCCTCAAACCACAGCTCAAATGGAGGCCAATTACTGTGGTAATCTTAGGTAGATCACCACAGGGATTTCACTCTGTCCGTTCAAGTACTGGTCACTGTATAGAATACTTTGATGTTTTTCCAAAGTAGTATTTTTTTTTTCAGGCACCTACTGAATGTAAGTAGCGCCTAATTTTCTCCTGTTGTTAAACAAAAATATTACTATAATAGTTGTTATGCCTTCTTGCAGGCTAACCTGGCCATGGCTAAAGGTATGGCCGTTGTTTCTGTCTTAGACTGACAGGTTCTGTGGTTTGGAAATATGTGGTCTGTTTGCCAATCAGACACATCATGTTTAACAAGTGTGTCTATCAGTTTGCTTCAACAGGTTTCCCCACTAGTGTTTGTCTTTTGCTTCCTTTTAAAAATATTTCAGGACTGCCGATTATTTTTCTCTGTCGTTCGTATTCCAGGGAGTTCTCCTCCACTTTCTCTCTCGTTAGCCTTTTGCTTAAAATGTTGGCTCTAGCTACAGCTGTGCCCCATTCTGCTGTTTGGAATAAATAGGGTACTGCTGGTCAATGAAGAAAAGTATGAACTGTTATGGGCCTGGTAAGTCTTGACAGTGTGCTGGAACACACATCAATTTGAACCCCCCCTAAAATGCCTTCAATTAAACAAATGAGTTTTTCTGTGTATGACCTAAGATTGAGGGGGAACTTTTACTAACTAGGAGCTGATGTTCAGAGATGCACTGCAGGGAATAGTAACTAGCTATGCGAGATGCTTCGCTCAGCCTTGACCATCAATGACATGTTTAATCTGCAGGTCGAGGAGAGCTGGTAAGTCAGACTTCAAAAGGTAAGTGTGTTTTCATAACACGCATAGTGTGTGTGGTTTGAAGGTAAGCTCCTGACAGAAGTTATTCCCGTAGCTAGTTGCGTTTCTCGGACATGATTATTGACAAGTCTTTGAATAGATTATATTTTGGCACTTGTAACATTCTCAAGTGCTTGATTCTGATGTGGCTTTGAACGGCCACTTTGGCTCAAAATGTGGAGTTCTGCTCATCAGCTACCTTAGATCAATTTTCCAATTCCAAAATTGAAGGTCCTACACAGACAAACATGTGCCCTCTGCTCTACAGTCTAACTGAGTTCAGCTTTTCCCTCCTTTTTTGTTTTTTCTCTTTGTTTGCCTTCCTCCCCTCTTTTTTTTATTTTTTTTATTTTTTTCTCTCTTCTCTCTCTTCCAACTTCCACCTCGCAGGGTCTACGCCAGGAGATGTCGTCGGGCCGGTCTCTCTTCTCATCCTCCGCTTCCTCAACCCTTCACGGGTTAGAGGAGCAGAGAAGGGGCAGTGGGTTGAGAAGCCCACGCTGTCAGTAAGGAAGAGAGTTCTGAATAGTTGTTTTGATTTAAGGTACCCCTGAGTTCATGGCGCCTGAGATGTATGAGGAGAAGTACGACGAGTCAGTGGATGTGTATGCCTTTGGAATGTGCATGCTGGAGATGGCCACCTCAGAGTACCCTTACTCAGAGTGCCAGAATGCTGCACAGATCTACCGCAGAGTGACCAGCGTAAGTCTTCATTTTAGGTCTCTATGTCTCCCCCCGTTTGCCCCGCCAAGAAGGCAAATGTCCAATTGTGGAATTATTGTCTTGTCACCTAACTCAACTCGGCTCCTTTTTTTTTTTTTTTTTTTTTTTTTTTAACTACGAGGACTGTTTTTATACACTGGAAACTTTCGTATTTCATCTCTCAGCTGAAGTGAATTGTTACATCAGAGAAAATTTTTCAAAATCCCAAAGTTTGAGTGACTCACAAACCTGTAAATGTTCTTGAGGAACCAAGGACCAGGACCTTTGCTTATGTTTTCTTCCTTCTTAATTGTGATGTGTGTTGGGTAAGCATGCAGAATTCTAGCACGGTTAGCTGATAAGAGGCGAACACGCATTGTTTTGTCATGTACTGAGTGACTAATCTTCCGGTTGGTCATGAATGAAAACTAGTAACAGCCGAAGAATTGAAGATGTCACGTTGTCATACTTGAGCCGCATGAGTCATACTTGTGCCATGGAATATGCTAGGCCTTCAATTTATCAGTCACAGTATTTTAAAGTAAAAACCCGTAGTTCGGTAAAACATTGCCAAGTGCTGAGCTTCAAGCTTCCCTGATTCACCGTAGCAAGTTGAAAAGGATTTGGCCAACTAAACACAGCGTAGTCACTTGTGAAACAAAGTGTTATTGTGTTGCTGCGCCCGCATTTAGAAGGTGTCGTATGTTCTAGAGTTACATATGTCTTCCGCGAGGAGACGGCTCATTGTTCCTCCTATTGTCTCGGTCACCATTATACAATTGAGCTTGATTTTTTTATAAACGCCTGGCACATTCTGCTGCCAATGTTACTGTATTTGTCAGTTGTGCTTTAACTTGTGTTCAGTAATGACAATGTCACTGTTGTTAGAATCAATTACAGACTATTTTTAACAATAAAATAACTGGAGAGGGAAAAAATAAGTATTGGGAAAAAAAAAAAGTACTCCTTGATATTCAGGTTTTCAGTTAAAAATAGCCCATGAGCCTCTTGTATAATTCTGTGAAAACAGCCTAACATTCGCTGTTCAAACATGACTTCTTTGGCCAAGAGAATTATGTAGGTACAAAGGGGTTCAAGGATTAGCCATCAAAATTAATAGTAGCCCATTCAGAGGACAACCATTCTCATTCAGTGTTCTGTGTTTCCTGTAGGGGGTTAAGCCGGGCAGCTTTGACAAAGTGGCCATTCCTGAGGTGAAGGAGATCATCGAGGGCTGTATTCGGCAGAACAAGGATGAGAGGTGTCACATTTAAGAAGAGCAGATGACGTTTAGAGAGGAGAATCTTTCACTTAACCCACGGTCCACATCCACTTCTTACATTCACTTCTTTTCTCATATTTAGGTACTCCATCAAGGACCTCCTGAATCATGCCTTCTTCCAGGAGGACACAGGCGTGCGTGTGGAGCTGGCCGAAGAGGACGATGGCGAGATGGAAGCGATTAAGTTGTGGCTGAGAATCGAGGACATCAAGAAGTTAAAGGGAAAGTACAAAGACAATGAAGCGATCGAGTTTTCCTTCGACCTAAACAAAGACGTGCCGGACGACGTGGCTCAGGAAATGGTGAACTTGACAGTTTTTATTAGACTTAACCTTTTTTACTCATCGAACACTCAAATGATCTTGACTGAGACTGGCGCCCTTTGTCTGCTTTAGGTTGAGTCGGGGTATGTATGCGAAGGTGACCACAAGACCATTGCAAAGGCCATCAAGGACAGAGTGTCTCTCATAAGTCATAAGAGAGCACAGCGGCAGCAGGTGTGTTCTTCAACATCAATTGTGTTTTCATACGCTTTAGAGCCCAAATACACATTGTAATACTTTTGGTGCCGATTGCCTTAAAAGGTCAGGGAAGATCAGGAGAAGAGAAGAATTGAAGAAGAACAACAGTGTCACACGCAACCAGCCCAGCAAGCGAGCCACCCACCCAGCAAAGAGGTGCCTCTGTCCCAGTCGGTGCCGCAGCCAGCTGCCTATGTTCCTCCGCCGCAAGCCAACCAACACAGCACGCCCATGCCAGCTCAGCCAGCGTCCCAGCAGAGCCTTGCCAGTGCTACCTTCAACACTTCTCAGCCCACCCAGCTGACGGGCTTGACACAAAGTGTCTCTTATGTCCCCCAGTCAACTGGGCAAGTCCCAATTCAGAGTCAGAGTTTGGCTACCAGTCAGCCGGAGTCAGAGGAGCCTGAGGCTGACCAGCATCAGCACAGCGGTGGAGGTGTGTATCAAAAAAAATGTTGCACTTTGGATGCGCGTTAAGCACGGTTGACGGTATGAATGTGTCCTGCGGTATGGATTTGAACTTTAGCGACCATTTGCAATAACGCTCGATGATGTCGTTGTATCTGCCTTCGTGCGAAAATGGCTTCAAGCACACACGTGCATCTATGTCGAACAGTCACCCCTGTCAGCCCAAACTGGCCGCCCCATCGTTTGGACAAAAACTGGTGGATTTTACTACTTATATTCCACAGACACAATATCAATCAGAATGCCATGTGTAGACTAGTAGAACATATTTTTGTAAAGAATTTTTCGGGGTTTACTTCCCCTTTTACACCAGAGACGGCTGAGGAGGGTTTTTTTTTTTCGTTTTTGTTTTGAGATCTGTACAGTAAATGTTCCAAAAATTCCAAGTTGTTGTGTTATTTTTACTCAGTTCTGTTATGAATATAGTTTTGCTACTGACCACACAACCCATTCCGAAATACTTCCGTAAAATGTTTTACTTGCGTTTATCGTAATTAATATTGTTACCATGAAGGGATACAAGTTTGACTTAAAAATGCCTAGCTCTACGTTATCCCTATTTCACAATCAAGAATTAACATGTTCTTACCCCCGCACCAATCCCCCACCCAACCCTCCGACCTCATCCCTGACAGTGGCACACATGGGCGACAGGGCATCTGGTTCCTCTGTCCTCGCTGCCGAAGCTCAGCCTGCTCAGCCGGGAATGTCCTACTGCGCCCCTCCCAGTCAACAGCTTCAGTCCCAAGTGCCATGCCCTCCGACACAAAATGACCAAATGCAGCAGCAGCATGTGTCAGTGGTGAGTCATTTTCCAATGAGCTCAGTTGCATTGATGGTGAATCAGAAGCACCAATCCATATCTATTTATGTATGGCTGTCCAGTTTTCCTTCCATGTGCACTTGTGTCGCTTCTAAATCTGTCTTCCACACCTGTTCAACCAACTGCATTTCACCATGCAGTGGCATAAATATGAATCCTTCCTCCGTTCCTTTGAGTGAAGGCAGCGCATAGTCATCTTATTTTTACTTTGAAGTCATGCCGACGTTTTCTCTCTTTTTCGTTAAAGGTTCAACCCCAGATGCCAGGTGTCCAGGCCGAAGTTGTCCCCACTCTCCCCAGCAGCCAGTCTGTCTCAGTGACACCACAGCAGGTATTCACAGGCTTATATAGTCATTTCTTTACGGGCCATTTCACATCAAGCCAAGAAGCAACTTGAAAGAACCTGTTCTGAAGAAGAGCATTACATGGGCTACAAGTAACACACTTGTCTAAGTCCATACATTCACCGGTCATTATACCAGCACTGCATTATACCAATGGAAAGTTGTCATATTCTCACTCCCCGAAAAGCGTCCAAATAACTACAGATGGGTCTGCTTTTACTGCACATGCTTTTCGGACGATGTTACATTTACGTTCAAGCCACTGTGTGCTGCCTCGAGTGGCAGTGATGGAGCAGGTTCAGAATCCCTAAGTCCCTGTTTACTTTTTCTTTTCTCCAATTTTCCATTTTCCCACTCTTACCCTGTCTTATGTTCTGTTTCTTATAGTATGGAGTATACTACCAATCATCACTTCCCCCTAAGGTACATAAATTGTCGCATTTTCCTTCCTCGTTTTTTTGGTGAGTTAGTTTAACTGATGTCTGATGCCTTTTTTTTTTATCTTTTAATAATAAGAAAAGAACAAGATTCTGTTATTTTTTTGGTCTTTACCATCTCAGAAAAAAGGTTTCCAAAGTAAAAGCAAATGTTTGCAAATGTTCTATTTTGATTCAACTCAAAGGTAATAACAAAGATAATAAGTCTGCTTTCATGGAGGTCTACAGAAATCGGGTGATATTTACCGTTCAGAGGCTTAAATTCCGAGGAGTTGGACTATTTTAAAATAAACTAGCTCACAAACAATTAATCGATGATCAAAAATGATTGTCGATTAATTTGATAATCGATTAGCTGTCGATTAAACTCTTCCCGATTGAACACTGTTTAAAAAAAAACAACAACGGGTAAGTAGATAAAATGTGCCTTCTGGAAATGAAGCTTACAGTATAAAGCAATCAAGGTTTCAGGAAGTAGCATTGGGTAAATTACTTCCCTAATTCATCCTTAATCTTTGATCCTTGCAGATTTCCACCCAGCAGGTGATCATGCCTCCATCCTCTCAGGCATCCCCTCCACCACCACAGCAACAGCAACCGCCGCCAGAGAACAATACAGTCCTTCAAAGCTCCTCTCTACCACAGGCACAGGCTGGAACTCAACCATTACAGGTGAGAGCATAAATGTTTTGCATTAATCATTAATTTATTCCACTCCCCATTCTGCCGAATACATTTCTCACACTCCATTGTCTATGTGTGCGCACTTCTTTGTGATTCTCATTATCATAGCTGTCCTATTTTATTTGTTGTCTTTTTCTTGTTTGTCATCTCTGCATGCTGCTCACTTCCTGCATCACTGTTAGTCTTGGGCCAATAGTCCAAATTCTTTTATCCTGTCTCCACCGCCCAATGCAGAACATCTATTCTTCCTCTATCAGGCATCTTGCCTCTCTGCGCTGCAGGTATTCAGTGCATCGGATCGATATGTGTGGTTGGGCATGTGTGGTTTAGGTGTAAACAGTTTGGCTCCTACTCCTTACTCTTATTTTCATTAATGAAGGTTGAATAAAAAACATGTATGGATTAGAGGTGCAATGAATAGTCGACAACTAATCGTTTATCAAGCAACAACTATTTTCAGAGTCAACCGATGCTTTAGAGATCTCGTTTATCTTAAAATTGTCCAAATTCCTGGAATTACATTTTAACTGTTACTATTCCCTCTGTGCACACATCTCTGGTTTTCATTTGGAAAACAGTGATCAACACTTTTGAAGATTTTTTGACCAAACCAGTAACGGAATCATAATTTGTTTGTGCGTTTTCTGCGCTGTGAATTTCAAAGAATTTTCTAGATTTTTTTAATAAAGGGAAGAACATATATATATATTTTTTAATCTGGTTCATTGAATTATCCAAAAACTAATCAACAGATGAATCGATTTTTAGAATAATTATTAGTTGCAGGCTAAAAGTGGATGTATTTTAAAGAATGAGTTAAGAGGGTAGTGTTATTTCTGGTTACTTTTTTCCACCATCAGACAACATGGCAAACACACCAAAATTAGTTGGGATTTCCTGATCCGATCATGTGATCGGAAATCGGGGCCGATCACATGATTTTCAACTGATCCGGTATTGGGTGAAAAAGATCGGTTTTATTATTTTCTGAACATTTAAAGGTCACAAAGATACAAAATAATCCAAATATGCAAATATCTTGCCAAATAGAACAGTAGTATCTTAGTTTTATATTATACAATGTTATTTGTTTGTTTATTTATTTTGTAGTGATGTAATTAATGAGACACGTGCACATACTCGTAATGCATTGCCAAGGTATTGGTTTGGGACACGGTATCTGCAGATACTTCTTAAAACCATAGACTCTGACTAGGATGCCAAAAATTATGGTATTATGGGAATTAGGTTAACTGATTAGTGTTCTGTTTCAGGCCTCTGCCATTCAGTCAACACCATCTGAACAGTCAGCAGCGACCTCCACTCTCGTGCCGCCGTCTGTGGAAAGGTCAGCAGGAGATTCATATTTTCAGAATTGGAGTTAAAGTTATCTTGTACATTTCTCTTATGTATATGTCCCCTTTCCAGCTGTTTGTCAGACGCAGCTTCAGGTCTAAGTGACGGCAACGAGGGCACCTCAACTTCAGGGGGCCGCCACGAGGGCCGCTCACTGAAGCGCTACCAGCGGCGCTCCGTCCGCAGCCGCTCTCGGCACGAGAAGGGCGCCAAGGCCAAACTGAATGTTTTGAGTGTAGGCATATCAAATGTTTTTCCAGATGTGTTTGTTGTTAAGCTCCTTGCTCTGACACAAATTGAACGCAAATTTTTTCTTCTTTAGATTTCAAATGCAGGAGACAGAGTGGCAGAGTGCCAGCTGGAAACGCACAATAGGAAGATGGTGACCTTCAGATTTGATCTTGATGGTGATAATCCAGAGGAGATTGCACAGATAATGGTGATTTATTTGTCCTTTAAATGTTACTTAGAAATCACCAAACCTGTGTGTGTTGCTGAAACATTTTGGAAAATAATTGCTTTTTTTTTTGCCCCTCCCTCAATATTGTGATTTGGGATTTAATATGCTATTATTTGTTTTCAAGGGCATTTTCTATTATATATTTCAACAAACAAGCAATTAATTAATCTATTGTATAAATCACACTTCTTTTTCATAATATGGCTGGCGACTTATATATATTAAAAGTAGACACCTATAATCTCCGTTCCCTAATCGTGTTGACTTTCTGTGCATTACCGCCACCTTCTTTCCACCGGGGGTAATTGACCTAAAGTATTTGCCCGCTGCCAAAAGACAGTAGAAGAAGAAATAGAATTAGTAGTACCAGTCGTCATCCATTGACCTTCTTTGTAGCATGCTAAAGGTGGCGATAATACACCAAAGGTATATACCAACCGCCAAACGAAAGAAAATTCACCGAAAATTCTGCGCACCTCACGTGGCAGGCTTTTAATTACAGCGTTGACGTCTTTCGTTACCTCTGAAACGCTCTCCTCCACTCCTGATGACCATTCAGTCAGCAGCCTTTGCAATTCGCAAATCGCGTTTTATCATATCGCGATTTATATTGCAAATGCAATTGATTGCTCAGCCCTACTTGTTTGTCTACCACCTCTGCTACCACGAGGTAGGGATTTACTTAGCTTTGTTTGCCGCTTCAGGTTGAGAGCGAGTTCATCCTGGAAAGCGAGCGAGAATCCTTCATCGAGCAGGTCCGTGAAGTCATTGAAATGGCTGATGAGAAAGGAGAGGGCATGAAAGAAGCCTTTCCTCAGGTAATGTTTTGGGTTTATAAGGTAAGCAGTATGGGGGTGAACTTGTCCAATAAGAGACGATTCGATACGTATCTCGATGCATGGGGTGCGATATGACTCAAGAACGGTACATAAATGGAACCGTTCGATTGAGTGGGATTACGATGTGATTTGATAAAGTACAGCTCAGTGGACGAGGGTATGATCCAATGAGTTTCTTGTTGAAAGTAGACAATAGTCGGGTTTACATGGAGATTTTTTTTGGGCGGGATCACCTGTTTACATGTGATGCGATCTATTACGATCTGCCGTTTACATGCTCCACTTCGTTAACCCATTAAGGCCAAAAGCGCCGTTCTCAACGGCTCCCCAAAACCTGAGGTCGCCTTTGGAATTACCCTTGAAACCCCGAAGTTCTCCCAGAAATTCAACACTTACAAAATGATTAATATCTCCGCCCCTGTAGCAGACAGAAACATAATTCCAAAAGAATTAAAGAGCTTAGACATGTGGCTTTCACACAGGCAGAATTTATTATTTACCGTTTCAATCGAAGATGTAAAAATAACGTGTCAGTAGAAACACAATTTTGATTTTTTTTTTTAAATCGAGTCGTAATTACCATCCTCTATTCTGTTACACGTCAATATCGTAATTGTCTACAAACCATATCATTTCACGTTCGACTGGCTCCACTGGTCGTGCACGTCGTCTATATATCACTGCCGTTACTTACTTTAATCAGAGTTCCCAGAGCTAAAAAAGGACGGTGACGTATCCGCTCTCCCGGTTTGAAAGGTAGAAAGATGCCAAGAAACACCAAATCATCAGCAACATCAAACCAATTTATCCCATTTTTTTAACGTTTTGATCGTTTCTTCACCTGTTCAAGCTAGATGGAGGACCGGTTCATGAGTTGATGTAATCATGCACTCACGTCTTTTAAATCAAAACCGATTATCTGATTCAAATCAGTTTTCGTTGCATCCCTTAGTAAACAGGTAAAGGTCGTATTAACGATGCCGTTCTAAATTGCCAATTCTGCTGTAATCCCTTCTTACAGTATCGGTTCACTCGCATTGGCAGATACCTCACACCCATCTGATTTTTATCCACATTTGGAAGGGGCCTGATTCTGATTTGAAGATAATTCGAACACCCCCCTTCCTTGAGCTGCGCTGATTCTAACGCCAATTATGCTTCTTGATAGCAACTAAATATTTTCACTTGAAGCTTGTGAATCCAGCCAAAGTGTCATTTAAGTTCATCACCAGGCTCATGTAATTGTTGCTCTATCCACAGATGAGTGAGCTTCAACAACAGCCAGAGCTTTCAGTGCCCATGCTGCCTGGTACACAAAACCTCGTCCCTCCCATATCAATGTGCTTGATTTTCCACTTCTCATCTAATTTTCCTTGTGCACATTCCCACAGGAATCTCCCCCAGCACTACAGCCCAGGTGGTGCATTCAGCAGGACGAAGGTTCATTGTAAGCCCAGTACCAGAGTCCCGTTTAAGAGAACAGTTTTTTGGTGCGTCCTCGGCTAATACCTCTGTTGGCGACGAGCCTGGCGCAGGTACGAGTATACAGTGGTGTCTTGACTTCCGAGTGCACTAATTTAGGAGTTTTTCCAAATTATGAGCCGTTGCTTTCTTTGTTACGTGCCAAAATTGGAGTTAGAAGCGATCTTCATATACACCTTCCGTTCTAGTGAGGTAAAAAAAAAAAAAAAATCAAATGCGAGTTCTTCCGTTTACATGCAAAATGAGAACACTCACAAGGAGCTCCTGTAGGCCACAGCTCATGCTCACTCGTAGTATGCCACGCCTCTTTAAGGCACAAATCCAATACGGGAATATGACATGCAGCACAGACAAGATATTGCTGTGACTGATTTGTGTCATTAGCGATTTAAATTCATGTAATGCGATCCCACATTTGAACAATTGTGATTCTTTTTCCAGGGGCCACTATGACATCAGGCCTTTCTCTGTCTGCACCATCTGGGATCCTGCAGCAGGCGTTCAGCAAAATGCGGCAGGATCACACCGAGAGAGGCGGCAGCATGATTGAGCCTCCGAGCGTTGAGCAGGAAGCTGGCACGGGCCAATCCAGTGATGCTGGACTGGCCCCAAACACTCAGAGTGCTCTGGCTCCTCCCGAAGCGGCACCTTCCACCACTAGCGCCACTTTCCCTCATATTGGGCTCGTGTCCACCGCAACACCTCAGACGCATCCCCCAAACGGAAGAGTTTCTCCTCCAGCTGTATCAACTCAGTCTCAGACTCTAGCCCCCGCCACCAACGATTCCCTTCCGCCGGCCCACACTTCCCATGATACGGCCGGCTCACAGATCGCACCCACCGTCAGTGTCCCCGCCTCCTCTTCCTCCATTTCCGCACCGGTCGCGCAGACCTCCGTCCCGGCGGCGTCCGTGCCCCAGCTGAGCGCTAATGCAGGCCCCGTCCCTGCGTCTGAGCCGCAAGCTTTTACCAATGCTGCTACGTCTTCCCAACCCATGAATTCAACCGCACATGCATCTCAGCCATTGCCCAGCCAGAACCAACCCCAGCCGGTAGAGTCCGACGGCGCTGAGGTTCAGACCAAAGCGGCGGGTAGAGATGATATCCAAGCCCTTGACAAGAAGCTGCGCTCCCTTTTTAAGGATCAGAGCGCAAGTTCCTCGAGCGCATCGGTGGATCCCGGTCAGAGCACGGGGACCTCTTCCCCTCCCACTGGAACATCATCCCCTCCTCCCGGTGCCGCTCTGGTGCCTCCCTCCAACCTCCCGCTCGCGTCCGGGGTACAGGCCGTCACTCCACTGTCTACAACTACCCCAGGGCAGGGGTTAACCCCTGCAGGACATGCCCAAACCCCTTCAACCAAGCCAAGGGCACAGGTTAGTGAATAACTCTTATTACGCTGTCAATTTCATCAGGGTTATACGGAATCTACATTCTAGACTTGTGTCATAATATTAGTGTAGTAGTTAGCCGAAACTAAAGAAGTTCTGTCTTCATTTCTCAGAAACGATCCATTTCTGTGCAATTAGTGTTATGTACCAGGGTAATGCAACTGTTGCTGCAGTAGCGCGTTTATACTGTATTATTTAAGCCTTTCAGAAATTAATACTCTGTGTAGTTGTGCTTGTATTTCATCCCAGGGGTGTCAAACTCATTTTTGTGGGCCACATTGTAGTTGGTTTCCTTCAAAGGGCCATTTTGACTGAAACAACATTGTTTAGTCACTGCATATTATTACATATTCCAGTACACGACAAATTGATGGATATAGATGGAGTATAATAATAGTTTGTTCAACTGTTGCTCAAGCTACTGTAATACCGTAACAAGAACATCCTTGCAATATCTCAGCATTATTTATTACATTACATTACATACATACAATTTGAAATTTTGGTACATATTTTAGCAAGAATTATGGGCGTTGAAATGCTTGATTTGCTTTCACGGGTCCGATCTGGCCCCCGGGCCTTGAGTTGGACACCCATGCTTTACAGGTATACCATATCGCATTACTACTAATTTCTTGTATATCTTGGTAGACTTTACCTACTGGGTTTGACCAAGCTGCTACTCTGCCCTCGGACACTTTACCCCCATTCCCTGGACCAAATCAGGTGAGCTTTTCTATCCTCGCTCACTTGGACTTTTTAGCCTTTTATATGAAAGCGTCAAGTTAATATATAGCCGAGTAAGTAAATCATATCTTACTTGTTTGACTTAACAGTCCCAGCAGCAGCCTCTGGGTAATTTGGATGCCCAGCTGAGGAGAGCTCTGAGCCCAGAGACTGTTCAGGCGGGCAACATAGCCCAGCCTCCCGCAACCGGGTTCACTCTCGGTCGTTTCCAAGTAGGTTCAGCGTTGCAAGGCTAATTTGGCTGAGATGATGGAGCCCCATAAATGGTTAATTAAAATTCCCCCTTCTCTCTGCCCAGGTGTCCGTTGCTACAGATGGCGCGTCCAGTGGAGTTCCAGACCCTGCCAGTGTTGTCTCCTCTTCCTCCCTCACACCCTCCTCCACTTCCACCTCCTCCTCCTCTTCTTCTTCCTCCTCCTCCCCCTCAAGCCCCGAAAATACACTCCACCGCTCGTCCACTCTGTCCGCTGCAAAGTGTGAAACGGACCACAACAACGGGGACTCGTCTGTCTCTGCTGGTTCTGCCAGCCAACCCGCCACCATAGCAATAGGGCGCTTCCAGGTTTCCACCAGCACTAGCGCCTCATCGGGACAAACCGCTCCTTCCAAAGTGGGGCGCTTTTCTGTCACAGGTGTGTCGCGGGTTCATCAGCCACTGCTAAGACCTTGATTCAGGAGTTATTTCCCTTTCCCTTGTCCTCTGTGGATCAGATTTTTTCAAACTGATTGAGATGGTGAAACTAAGGCAGGGTACACACATACCGACATAAAATGTAAGAGACCCCACACGATGAGGAAAAAGTTGCGATGCGCGCTTTTTGTCTCCAATAAGAACGATTTGATGCGTACCTCGATATATTTTAAAGTGGAACGATTCGATTCTGTTTCATTTCCACATACTTTCAATCAAAAATTATTTTCCATTTCAAATCGTTTTTTGTTCCATCCCTCGTCTCAATGCCTTACTATGTACTGTATACAAAACAAATTGATGGATTGATAGTTTTGAAATTAAAAGTCAAGGATAATAGATGTTCAGGTTACTGTAAAAGTAACAAAAGAATTCTTAAAATCTCAACATTATTTATTACACACTACAGTTTGACAATTTTGGTGCAGATTTTAGCAAGGATCATGGAAGTTGATACATTTGCTTTTACGGGCCTCATAAAATGATATGGCGGGCCGGATCTGGACCCCGGGGCCTTGAGTTTGACACCTGTGAAATAGCCTATTTCTCCATTTCATTTAATGTATTCATGCACTGTGGTGTCCAAGAAAGCAAGTTCTGTCACAGAGCAATATGCGGAATCACACAAGGATTTGCCATTGTAAATGTTGAACATGTTTAACAGTTGTCAGCCCTAACTGTTTTATGAGAATGTCAGTGAGGCAAAGTCACTTGAACACACCACAGGAAAATCGCTCCCGATAATCTTTTCGAGATACTGCATACAATAACCAGGCCGCTGCTGACCTCAACATTTGGCTCGATTGTTGGTATGTGTGTATACCGCTTAAGTGGCCACCCTAACCTGAGTCGGAAATTTCGATTTGTCATTTCTCCTCAGTGACATCAACGGCAGGTTCCAGCCCATCACACAGTTCGGGTGTCCAAAACGGTCCCTCCGCTTTGGACCCTCATAAAGCGCACACCCCGTACAGCAGCGACAACGACGACGACTCTGGAACAGACGACGAAGCATTGCAGAAAGAAGTTGGTCGCCTCAGAGAAAGGTACTTGACATCCTCAGCGGCCTCTAGTATCTTATTGTTAGCATGTCAGTCGGTCCCGTTGAACGCGTCTGTGCTGCTCCTCCAGACACATGCTAGAGGTCCAGGCCCTGCAGACCCGTCAGAAAGAGGAAATCGAGGCGCTCTTCACACGGCTGGGGAAAACGGCTCCTCCATCCGTCCTTTCTCCCGCTGTGGCCATGGCTGGAGGTCGACGCAGGCTCAAGAGCAAAAGTCACAAATCTCCCCGAAGCAGCGGACAACCAAGCCCAAGCGTCTCTGGTAAGAACACGCCACTGGACAGTTGAGTTTATCGACAGGGCGTCCCAAAAGTCTGGATGTATTAAAATGGTAACAGGTGATTGTTACATGTACAATGAAATGTCAACTGGACGATAGTGGTGGGCAACTTTGCCTTTTCCAATGCCGATAGGCCGTTAGGTGTAAATATTGAGATTAGGTTACGCAACTAGAAGTTTAGAAGTGCACAGAGACTTCAGACAGGCAGCGAGTGTGCAGTAAATAGTTTGATCGGAGATTTGGATCCTCATAAACTTCGACGGCAAGACTGGATTCGTCAAATCCCTGGTTTGTAATGATTTTCAGAAGTCTAAAGAAACATTTTCCGCTTGGCACATGGCACCGTTGGATTTCACCTGAAATCTAGTACCAACCCAAATCGATCCGTACCCAAAAACGTATCATCTTCTGTATGCATCTCTACACCTAGCCAATGTCGATTGTCCGGACGCACTGTACAATGGTGAGCTTCAGTTTTCATTCACTCTCACTTGTCTCATACGTTCAGGATGTCCAACTTCAGCTCACAGTACTCATGGCTCGGAGTCTCCCCCAAAACAAAGTACACCTTTGGCTGCCGAGGCTTCCCAAACAGGAGTGGGAACATCTTTACAAGAGCTCAGATCCTCTCCATCCCTACCCAGTCTCAGCAGTTGCAGCACAGGTACGTGTGTAAAAATTCTCAACCGGTTCTCACTCACTGAGCCCCCCCCCCCCCCCCCCCCCCCCCCCCCGTTCCATGACTGATTGGAGATGGCAAAAGTCGAACAGAAAATAAAATCGACTTTAAAGTACAGTAATAAAGTATTTGCAATATGTTATCTCCTACCACCGTTTGTCCCACCATCCTTCCCTTTTTCCTCTCCTGTATTCCAAGAAGCAAGTGGGACCACCTCTACGAATGGCTCGGGTCCCTACCAGAACCACTCGCTTTCCCTGACCCACGCGAGCGGGCCGGCATCCATTGCCGCCGCCGCCGCTGCTCACACGCAGAAGTGCAAGGGTACCTTCACAGATGACCTGCACCAGCTGGTGGATAATTGGGCCAAAGACATCAGTCTCTCGCAGGGCAAGAGGGGTCCTAAAACCGGAGCACAGGCACCTCAGGGACATGACGTAAGCCATGCGATGCAATTTAATGTCTTTGGATCATTCGACAGTTCTTGCCAGCCTATATTGAGCAGAGGCACACATTTTACATAAAAAAAAATCTCACGGCATACCACCAAAAAACGTCACGAGTATATATTTGGCATGTTTGAATTTTTGTACCAACACCAAAGTAATGCATTTGTTCTCGCTTGAGCACAAAATGTGTCTAATAGAGGATAGGTTAAAAAAAAAAAAAAAAAAAAAAAATACATATGCGGTGTTTCTCTTTAATGAACGTTTTGCTGGTTCCCCATTCCAGGTAATCCCTCCTGCCAACATGGGTCGCAAGTTCTCAGCTCCCGGCTACCTCTGCCCGACCCTCCCCACACCTCCCAGCACCACCACCGGTACCCCCACCACGGCCCACCTCCCCAACCCCGCCAATCCCTCCGTCCCCCTGGGCCCCCGGAAAGGCTCGCTGGGCCCGGTCGGGCCGGGGTTCGGGTACGCCTCGCCCTCGTACAGCGCTCCTCAGTGGGCAGGACCCACAGGCAACTGCCAGGTCGGCATGCTCAATCCCGCACAGTACCAACCGCCCATGACTGCCCCGGTGTCCATGCACCAAGGCTACCACATGGGGACCACCGCGTCAGCCACCCACAAATCAGTCAGCCAGGGAGGATCCAATTTAAGGCCTACGTAGCCCAGTCCAGCTTGAAGCACACGCGCAAGAACGAGCTCTCTGTGCTTTTTCTTTTTCTTTGTTTTTTTTTGTTTTGTTTTGTTTTTTTACGATGATTACATGTCGTCCTCTCGGGCAGATTGAAGTCTGCCGGGCCCCGTCGGAGGGAGCGTGCAATACACACACATCCACACAGCGTACACTCGGCCCCGCCTGTTAGCTGTGAAATTGAGCTGTGATGAGCTGATTGGTCAGCCAAAGATGTATTTTATTTTCTTGTTGTCGAGGGGCGGACGTGCACCATGCACAAAAAGTTCAGGACAGTCGGCCTTTGGGTGAAATTTCAGGATCAGCTTAAAATGCGCCGACCTTAACGGCTGAACTCAATTTGACCTGACTTTCTCTGGCTCTTCCAGTCTCATATGTTTGTTGTAATCTTCAATCTCATCTTTGCTCCTCGAATTTAATTTCTATACCTTTCTGTGCCACCTCCAGTCTCTGTTGCAACCTGCTGATGATGCCGTAAGCTCAGCGGCCCCTTGCCTCGCCATTGCGGGGCTCGAAATAGAAGGCGACAGAACAACTGGAGGAGTTACAGAAAGGCATGCAAAGCGGACATGAATTGGTCAATTGATGAATCAAAGCTTCATTGATTCATCAGCCGGTTGAAACGGAGACCGGAGGAAAGACGCAGAAGGGGCCGGCCTCGGAAACTTGTGAATTTTGCCATTCAGCTCATTGTGCTGAGGCCTTCAAAAGTTAAGACAAAGTTGGTTCTAGTGCATTTTAAGCTCACCCCGAAATTGCACCTGAAAGCCAAGCATGCCTAACTTGTTGTTCTGTATGTTGTTGTCATTCCAAGCCAAAAGTGGGACGGTAAACACAGAGTAAATATTGACCTGCTTGTGGGACGGGAGGTGAAGTTGTCAGCGAGAGGGAATTGCGTGAGAGCAAATAGAAAGATTCTGTAAGTTGAGCAGGTGTGATGATGGCTTGTGATATCGAGAAGGTGAAGTCAATGCAATAATTAAGGAGAGAACCAACTGCCCCCTTTTGTAACTGTGGCCTTATTCCCTGAAGACATTTTTGTACATAGATATTCGGCATATTTATGTCTGGTGTCATTTGTGATTTTTGCGTTTTCTACAAACATTGAATATATGACTTGGAATTTAAAAATTACAAAAAAAAAAACAAAAAAAAAAAGGCATCCTGGTGTTGAGCACCGCGAAGTGGAGGCGATGCTGCTGTAGATTACAATCTGGCTCGGGGGTGTTGTTTTCTTTTTGTTGTTGTTTTTCTATTTGTTGGTTTACACTTGAATTGAACGAATCCCACATTGGTTACACGCAAAGCCACGAAACTCACTCAAGTCAGATAGTTTTGCATTTTGTTAGTTTTCAGACAGCCTACAAAATAATTAGCCGCTTCATTAGTGGGGTTCCCTCCTTTTCTGTGGTCTTTTTTTTTTTTTTTTTGTACGCATCTATTTAATAAACAGAAATGTTCTTTATGGACCTGTATTCAGCCATCAGATTTTGATGTTGTCTCACTGTAATTATTATTAAAGGTTGTTAAACAACATGTAGTTAAAGGAATATTAAAAAAAAAGTGCAATTGCAGGGTTTGTTTATTATCTCGATGTACTCTCTCATCCTGCTGTATATTAAGCTCTTCTCTCTACCGGTAGGATTTCCCTGCCCAACCAACCACCTCCTTCCGACTTTCTCACTTTCTATTTTATTGTACATACACTAGTTTAATGTACGGCTATCTATTCTATTTTATTTTATTTTTTTCAACACGCAATTTACAGAGAAAAGAGAACGCACATGCACTCTAACCCCGGGAAACGTGAGGAACACTTTAGTGCCTTGCATCCTCACTATTGACAAATTCTATGACAAGCCGTTGGAACATTTATTCCATATCTTTGATGGCAAACTGAGGTCCATTTATAATTACGTATATTCTTTGCCATCACTTTGTAGGACAGTCTTGGCATACTAGTGGGGCCACAAGATGTTATGAATGGAGTACAACCGTCTACTAGTTGATATCCGCGTGCTACCAGTACACTAGTGCATAGTTTCTCCCCACTAGTAACGTAGTTGTCCTACTAATGAGGGCAAAGAGTACTAGTACATGAACATTTGATTCAATGTACTAGTACATTTTTCATCCTCACCAGGACAATTCAACCCACATGTAGGACTCTCTTACCAGTAATGTATTTCTAATATTAGTCCCACTTTATTTCCTTATACACAATTAAACCTAACTTGTAAGCTACTCTGCTGCATTAGTCATGCTTATTGTCCTAAGTGTTAGCCATGTGTCACACACTAGTAGACTTCTAAGCACCAAAATGCCCAGTTTTGCCTCTCGAGTAGGCAGACATGGGGGAAATGTTTAACTAGTTCTACCAATGCCCCAAGTGTCTTACTAGTGCTTAGCGTACTAGTTTATGGACCTTAAGCTTGATGTCAAGGATATGGAATATGTCAAACTGCTTTCTCCACATGTACCATCCATGCCCCTGTACGCAATGTGAATGCACCGCAAACAATGTAGAGGTTGAAAATGTTATCCTGGTTATTCACTGCTTCTACTCGTCTCATTCTCGTGTGCTTTTGGCTAGCTTTTATTTTGTTTGTTTTTGTGGATTTCTCATGAAACCATTTCACAGAGGCGCTCCAGCGGCCTGCTCGTAGTTAGGACGACTAGTTAAAACTTCTCTAGAGAAAAAAATAAGTTCCTGCAATGCAGAATATGCAAAGTTTTATAGGGATGGAGGGTTCATGGAGTCATTTGCATGCTGACGAGGGTTACTGACTTCACAGTTTTTTGATATGGGAATACTATTAGGATTGTTTTTGCCTTTTAGGGTCATCACCACGTTGTCCCCCCCCCCCCCACCACCACCCCCATTCACATCCGCCAATGTCACATGCACAAGTTGAATAGCGGCGTATATAAATCAATGTGTTTTCTGCATGCCAGCTTCACTGGTGTTCAATCTGACAGCCACTGTACAGCACAAGCTTAAAAGATCCGTTCAAGACCTCGAAAAACAAGACGTGAGGCTACTGACACAATTCTACTCTTCTTTCCGTATTGATTTCCTGTGATTCGGTGTCTGGTTTTTGTGTATGTTTTTCACATTGTACAAAATGTAAAAACAAATTAAAAAATATCAATTACATTGCCTAGCTTGTTGGATTTCTGTCTTTTTGTATTTAGAACTTTAGCCAAATTCACCCGCTTTTAGCCGTCTCAGGGGGGCGGCCATTTTGTCGCTTCTGCCGACTGAAAAAATGACATTGTTACCTGAGCAACTGTGATGTCATTTTCAGTTGACAGAAGTGACAAAATGGCCACTCCCTGAGATGGCTAAAAAGGGGTAGATTTTACCGCTTAGCTTGTATTCCACAAAAGAAATATCAGAATGCCATTTTTCAACTAGTGGGCCTGCATAGAACATATTCTTGTAAAGACATTTTTGGGGTTGACTTTCCCTCTTTAACCTGAAATGGGGGTAGAAAAAATGATCTACCTTGGGATCACATTTGAACTTAGGTTAAAAGGGTGTTCTAGTAGCCTTTTGGTTGTCGCATCATACAGCACAAGTCAAGTTCTGCAGAGCGCTTACGCAGCTGACGAGGGAATTCATTGTTCAACTATTGATCAGGAAAAGGATACAAAAACATTTCCATGGAACACAGTGGATGAAGACAATCATCAAGTGGAGAAAATATGACACAGTGACATTACTAAGGCCCGAAAGTCCCTCCAAAAGTGAAAAGACGAGAAGAAAACTGATCGGGCAGGCTGACAGAAACATTGAAGGAGCAGGAGGCAGAGATTTCTGGCAAGCACTGGCTGTTAACTCCATGTGACAACAACAACCCGTCTTCATGTGTGGGCAATGGCGTAGGCTATCAAGATGGAAGCTTTATTTTATTAAAAAAAAAAAAAAAAATCCGTGATTTCACCTCCCAAACTCTTGGGAAAATGTGCTATGGTCCAATAAAAGCCAGGTTGAACTTTTTGGCTATTATTTTAAAAAGGTATGTTTGGTGCAAACGTAACGTTGCTCATCACCCATGAATTCAGTGACAAAATGCTGAGTTGTTTTATTAATGGAAAACGTGCGACCTTTTGTCATGCAGCAGCAATGCGTTGGAACAGTCTCATCAATTCAAATAAAACAGTAAAATAAATTGGAAAAAAAGGAAGCCAGCGTCATGTATCCAGTCTGCGTTTCTTCATGTACTGCCCTGCTCGGTATGGACTGGAGGTTTCTGCTGGAAGTTGGACAGAAAACAAAATGATGAATGTGTACTCAAGGTGCTTATAATCCATCAGTGGCAGGCAAACTTTGGTTTCTCAGGGGTCAACATTTCATTTTTAAAATAGACGGATCAATCAATCATTACTTGATGAGGTTAAAAAAAAAAGACACGTAAAAATGTGCATATAAACCACTTCATTTTAATAAAACAATGTATTCAATTTTTTATAATTGATAAGTATTTTAATTCCAATGAATCATTTTTATTTAACCGTAAATATTTTTTCAATTACATTATATGTAAATGCGTTTATTTTATTTTTTATTCATGAACAATAAATGGACCAATCTAATATTAAAATGTCAAATGTAAATGGATAGTACATTATTATATTTTATTTGAAAGAATCTTAACTATAAATGGAAAATTGTTTAGTTTACAACCGTTTTTGATCATTGATAAATTACCGCATTTTTCAATGTAATAATGTAAAATTATACATTCAATTTTCATGACATTTATATTTTTACTTATTTTGAATTGTTTCATTTACAAATAATGTTCATTGTATCTATAACAAATGATCTAAAATAAACTGCAAATGTACATCTAAAATTGTTTAATACGGTAGGTCAATTTGTACTTTTTTAATTATAATAAATTGGCCACAGTATGTAAAATTGTTCACTCTACTAATATTTTCATTTGCTCATTTACAATAAATTCACTAACAGTGTTAAATGTATAGAGCCTGTCAAATAGTTTATTTCACTAACATTTGCACTGTATTATATACAATAAATAAATCAACTAGTTATCTAATGACATACCTGAAAAACGTAAAAATGATTGAATGCATTTTCATGAACAATTTCTAGCGGAAAAATAACACCTAAATTCTCAATGATGATTACAGGACTCTTGAAAATATAAATGCTCGGTGGACCGGTTGAAAGAACTGACCAGGTTGTGTATGTGGCCCCCCTGCGTCAAATTTCGCCCACCCTCTCCTAACCTGCTCTGGCTTGATGCGGAGGTCCGTCCTGATGCATTCCCAAGTGTTCGCTCCCGTGCGAGTACTGCTGCTGCTGCTGCTCGGGCGCTCTTGCGGCGGTCCTTTGCGGGGTCTTGCTGCGCGTCTGCATTTTGTGACTGCTGGGCGTGCTCGGGCAGAGCGGCCCAGAGGGGGCGCCCGGCTCCTCCGTTCCATTCAGGGTAAAATTCCAGAGTTCGGGATCATCTGCGGAGGAGCACATGTGATTTCGAAAAAAAATTACCCAATAGTGCGCATAGACATGCGCATACAGAAAAGACTCTTGTACTTCATTGATACCAATTGCTACTCTTCAATTAGGCAGGACTTTGGCACCATCTTGTGACATTTTAGAGCATTTCAGATTTTAATTTGAGACGCTTTGTGTTGCGAGCGAAAATTCGGGCAAACGTTCAGATACGCCACCGCTCGAGCGAAGTGGAAAAAGACAACGGAAACAACCGAGGTCCATCACCTCCTTCTCCAAAGAGGAGCTCCACGTTCTCGGCCTTGGTGTGCTCCTGTTTCTGCTGTAGCCTCTTGGCCTCCATCTCCCTGCGGAACTTCTGCTGCAGCTGCTGTTGCCGCTGCTTGCGAAGCTCCTTTGGGTCCGTGTGCGACTCAGACGATGGCGCCGTCTCCACCAACGCCTGTCTGGGAGAAGCAGCGGTGAGGTCATCAGAAGCACTGATCAACATCAACAACCTCCATTTGAATTTTTTGTTCCCTGGAATCGTGTGAATTTATTCCCAACGGTTTATTGTTTTCATTCCGTAGCGGGAAAATCCCCCCAAATGTATTCGTATTTATTTTTTAAATCCTGACAGGCTCTCGAGTACCGTAGGCCCGTTGCTAAAGGCGGTCCTGATCACGACCATGGGAGAAAGACGCAGAGGACAGCCTCCGGGCTCGGGAGGGCGTTTACCTTAAGCCTTCGGCCTCGCTTTGAACGTCTTGAGCGTCGGGGGTGTGAATTTCGGAGTAGCGCTCTCTCAGGTTGCTGACTCGGCGCTCCAGCGGTGTGATAGCGGGCCCCGGTTTTGCCTCTCGCGCCAGGCTACAGAAACGAGCCTTCTCCACAGTGGGCTCGTTTTCCGAGCGCTTGGTCCGTGCGGGGTCCAGAGCGGGCAGCGGCTATGTGTAGGGAAAAAGCTTCGTTCAAGAATAAATTGTGTCAAAGTCCTTGTCATGGCGGGCCAAATCGTAATTATGGTTTCCCTCAGACTGTGATTATGGAAACATGTAATGTAATAGGGAATGACAGGAAAAGCCTACTAGAGCATCTGGACTATAGTTGGGGTTAATTAGAGGCACTTTAAATGATGACAAGGGTGTAATAACAATTTAATTTTTCAATATTTATTACGGAAGGTCCACCACCTGACTAGGGTTGAAACTATCAAATACTTCGGGAATGGATTATTTTCCCAATTATCCCGTCCATTAATCGAATAAAAATTGATTTCACATTATTAAACAAAAATGTTGTCGTCGTCCAATTGCGGTCGCCGTACACATGGTCTACAGTAGCATCTGTGACTTGAGAATGTCTGCGGCTTCAAAAGGAGGAGCCTGGCCTGATGAGTGACACGAGAGTCAGCCTTTGAGATTGTTGCGTTTTAAAGTGGAAGTCAAGTAAAAAATGTTCGATGCGACCCCGCCCGGCATTCCGATTAACATTATGTTTGTGAAATATGCAACGAAGCAGCAAAATCCACCCGTTTTCATTCATCTCAGTGGGTGGACATTTTCAAATCAAATCAAAACAAATTTTATTCATACAGCACTTTTCACACACAAGATGCAACTCAAAGCGCTGTACATTAAAAACATCAAAATACAGCATAAAAAGAGAATTTTGAGAGAATTTTGCCACTTGCCGTCGATGGAAAATCATATCATAAAATCATAATTGCGCAGGGCTCGGATAATGACCAATCGCGGCTCAGCTTGCCAATGTCACATGACCAAACCCAGAAAACTGAGTACGGAATCATTCACTCATTCCCTGCTCCATAACCACTACGTAGCGATTCTAGTGAACTACCAGTACTGTATACGTACAGCGTAGTTCACCACCGTATATAAAAATCCCCATATAGTGATTATAGAATAAATCAACGATTCCCAACGTCTCTTTACCTGCTTGGGGATCTTGTTAATAGCCTGAAGGTATGCTTTGTCGAGGATGCAGTTTCCAAGGGCGTTCCCGAAACACCTAAATTGAAAAATAACAGATAAAAACTATCACAACAACTATGAAGTGGAAAGGTAATCCTTCAGTACTTGAGCGCTCTCTTCATGCCGTCGGTGACAGCCTCCTTCCTTGCCTTCTCCAGAGACAAAGCCTTCGACTTCAGCCCTTCGCTGACTCCGTAACCCACATCCTCATGGAATGCGCCATCCTGGCAGAAAACAACATGAAGAGATATTCATTTATGATGATTGTCACAGGATGAATGACACTTTGCGGTGTCCCTAATCATCATATAGGAGTCATGACTCCTATTCTGGCCTCTCAGTTCATTTCAAGATGCTATTATTTGTTTTTTTACTCTTTAAATGGTCTCACCCTACCTTACAGCGCTGAGCTGCAGCTACTGCTTCATTTCAGAGGGCTCTATGAATAAAGTTACATATTGAAAAAAATATAATAACGTTTTATTTGTAAGTTGAGTGTAAATATTTATTTTAATATACTGAAGCAGGAGTTTATCAAGCCTATAATGCCAGCCAAGCGAGGTAAAATCATTTCGACGCTGCGGACCTCTGTTTATGAAATGATGGAGAAGCATCTGAAAGTGAGTAAAAATGCAAGAAAGTGTTTAGCAAATTAAGTTGAAAAAAAAAAAAAGCACTTTAAGGACAATATAGGATAACCTATATTCGCTACACATTCAAAGAGCACTACAAAATGGCAAACTCCCTATATAGGCCATCATATAGTGAATAGCGAGTCGTTCCAACACGGCCATTTGCAATTTATTCCCCACCTTCAGCTGCACTTTGACGAAAGCGCTGACGCCGACGTAAAACCTCCCGTTAACCAGGTCCACAAAGTCTACAAAGGCAAACACGGAGCTGTGTTGGTCCAGATACAGAGCACAGGGGTTGTAGTTGTCATGGAAACACATTACTATGGCAACAGACAAGACAGACAGAGACCAAGGCGTTACAGTACCGACGTTCTGCTGCGAGATGGAGTGAGACCACCCGTTATATCCAAACATTTCATTGGCCAGGCTGATCACACGGTGGCCCTCAATGTAGCACACCTGCAACAATGAAGTGGTGAAAAGGCTTATTAGCCACCCTGTGCAGGTTACTTATAGGGGACATATTATGGAAAATGACTTTTTAATACTTTGTATACGAGCAGTTGAGTTTCTGAAATGCCTGCCCACTCAACAAATTCAGTTTATATGTGTATAAGGAGCAGATGCGCTCAGTTACAAGCATGAGTGCCATAGAATACTGTTTGCTACTGAAATGGAATGGAATGAAACCACAGTTGAAAAGTAAACAATACGACATCCATAATAAAGTTGTCATTTCTTTAGGCACATGACGCAATAATATTGATGTTGCAATATGCAACACCCAGATCGCATATTGCATGTTTTTCCAATATCGTGCAACCCTACTTTAAATATATTAGAGTTATCGTGTATGACATCTTTGAGTATCATTTCAGTATACCAAGGCCGGGCTGACTGTGCTCTTTTTCGCAAATCAAAATATGGTCACCCTACTCTCAATCAATCAAAATGTTCTATAAGTATCGATCCTTCAAGTATGTTGATGACAGCATGTGAAAAATTTTATGAAGACACTTGGGTTTTAAATTGTGGGAAATAAAATGTACAAGTCACTCTAAAAGTGACTTTCCATGTCAAAAACTTGCCTTCTGTCCTCCTCCAGCCAGTCTGGTACTGATAAATTCTGGCCCAAGCTTCTGTCGCAGTGCATTGTGCACAGCCTGATGCTCCTCGGCTGTGTAAGCACACTGAAGTGGATACAATACAAATAAGTGAGGATTTGTTGCATTTCTTAAACTATTCTAAGTTGTTTCGTCACGGTAGTCATACCTGGCCGAAACGTTTGGGAGACGACATTTTCTCCTCGGAAGTGTTGAACATTTTAAAAGCGCGGGGGAAAAAAATAAAAAAGAAAGAACAAGAATTGGACGAGAGGAACTACGGGTAAAAACACATTTCAAATAGCAATGCGATTGTTCTTGTTCTGCTTGTCGTGGCTAGGTCCTTACACGCTTTGAATATCCCATTACTCCCTCATGTGGTAGGAAGGCGAAACGCACCCACGGTCCCTCAAAGATCAAAGCGGTAGGTATGCAAGTCCTCTTGGCGGAAACGGGAGACAACATTGAGCCGACATCTGACTAGCAAAGAGGACGAAGAGGCACACACACTAGTGTGCGTCCTATATGAAATCAAGTCACCCGCGGACGTATGTGCTACAGCAGAGATGTGTTCGTTGAATTCGTCAGAAAGTCGTCGTTCTTTTTATTATTTTATCTCGATATTCTCACTCACCCCGCTAGACAAGACGGAAGTGGGATTTGTGGTGCATTCAAGACATTGGAAAATTAAATTCAAAGCCTATGTCACTGAAGCAGAGTTATTGCATCAGATTCATAAAAATCTCGGAAAGCCCGTTTACATTTGTACCACAAAATTTGGAAATACCGTAATAGACGTGTTTGTATTCTAGTTAAATGAATAGTGTCGGAAGGGGCCGTAGGCAGCCACGCTTCAGTCCCGATGCTCCAGGGCAACTGTAGTTGCAGAACGTAGTTTACTGCCACCAGAGTGTAAATGCTTGAGTGCAAGAATAAAATTATCCCTTCAATTGTGAGCGCTTTGGGTGTCTGGTTGTCCAGATAAGAGTCATATAAATCTGATGCATTATTAATTATCATTATTGTTGAAAATGTAAATCCTTTGGGAAAAATACATATTTGTCCACCAAGTGTTCATACTTTAGGGACACTCTGTACATTTGTGGCTGATGTGGTGTGTTCCAGGAAAACCAAGATTGACAACATGCTGCATGCTAGACATGCATTACAAATTATGCTGAATAAACATTGCCATAGACGTATGATTACTTCCTTGTATGGTTCTGACTAAATCCTGAGAATTCTAAGAAATTCTGTCTCATAAACACATTATCACTTTAACATTCCTCTGACCAAAAATGGTGCGTTCTATTCCATTTTACATACATCACACATACTTCAAGAGCTGTATGACAAATCGTCCCCAATGCAAATTCTGCCTACTACAGGCTACTTCTGATGTGATATGTTTCTCTCCGTGGAAAACTAAGCTTCACACCTTTCTTCAAGGACTGAATGTCAGTACTGTACTGTACATGCTTCTACTTCACCAGACAGTTCTGATCAATATGGTGCGTTCAGGTCTATTGGAAAATTAAACTGCCCTCTACATTTTGTTGCCTGCATGACTAATTCTGCCTAATTCTGCCTAATACAGTTCTGACTAATGTGGAGCATACGCGTTCATTGGAAAACTCATTAAGACCTGAATGACGTATTCTGACTTAAACACACTTATTATTTCATGATACAGTTCTGCCTGGTGTGGTATTGCCTTGATCTCAACCAGAAAACTTAGTTTCACACCACACTTGGAGGCTTGTCTGACAAATTCTGCCTACAAATACTAATACACTCTATTAGTGGTGTTATTGAACACTATGTTCAACATTCATGATAACGGTAATTGTGTGCATTCCAATTGTGAGTAGCTGCTATTTAGTTGATCATTTGACCACATGTTCTTTATCTTCTCACGGACGTGTGTTCGCTTAACAGAATAGGTTTTTGATACAAATAGGAAGGTTGCTCTGTTTCAACAACTCCGATTTGTTGTTGACCTTTAAAGCATGTTAATGTGCGCCTCTCTGATCCAATAAGAGCAGATTAAATGTCACACGACACGCAAACATGTGTGAGGCGTTTTTGGGTGCGCACATAGTCACAATTGTGACAGTCAATGCAATTATAACGACAATTGAAACTAAATAAGTAGATGTTTTATGATGAATAAAAACGTTAGTAGGACTGAATATTGTACAAATCAAAATATGCACGCACTGACAGATGGCTGCATATATGATACTTTAGTTTGTGGTCAATTGTGTGTTTGTGTGTGGGGGTGTGTGTGCGTGTGTGTAACTGATCCCTCTTGTTTTGTTTTCGGGACGTTTGTGTCATTCACGGACTTATCGTAAATCACACGACTCTTAAATGCAAAATGCGTGTGCCCTGCCACTGACAGATGACTGTAGAGTGGGTTGTGTGTGCGCACCAGGGATGGCGCTCCATCGGTGCTAAGGGGGGCTATAGCCCCGTAATAAATATGTGTAGCTCCTGTTAAGCCCCTCCAGCGTTTCATTTAATATTCTGAAATATATTTAGAAAATATTTTTCAGAGCCTCTCTATGTATCGGTCAAGCCCCCCTTTAGCTCCGGGCGAGAAGAAAGTGTGCACTCGTGTGTTACTTAGTTTGTGTATTCGTTGCGAAGGAAACCGATCCCTCGTGTTTTGTTTCAGGGGTGTTTGAGTTGTTCAGGGACATCTAGTAAACCACAGTACAAAGCACTGAATTGCAAATGCTCGCGTGCCTTCGTGTGTGTGTGTGTGTGTGAGTGCAAAGCAAATTTAGGTACTGTGATTTCTCTTGGTTTTTTTTAAATATATTGTTTTTGCTGTGGTATTTGTGTCATCCAGGGACCTCAATTAAACCACATCACTGTAGTCTTAAATGCAAATTGCGCGTGCACCAGCACATGAATGTAATATCAGCGTGTTGTGTGCGCACGAATTCGTGTTTGTGTACGTGTGCGCGCGCAGCCGTTCCCTCTGTTTTGTATCTGGGGTGTTTGTGGCGTTCAGGGATCTCTCGTAAACCACGGCACTATTCTCCCAACATGACACTTCCTTGCGTAAATAGACACTACTGCGCGTGCATGTGACGGTGCCGCTGCGGGATCGCGTGCCTCTCGTCAAAACAAAGCGGCGGCGCGCGCACGGGAGCGAGCGGAGGCGCATGCTTCATGAATGAGTCCTCCGCGATCTGCACTGTACTGCTAACACCACCACCCGTACCACTGCCACCACCTCCAAAGGACCTCACACCGGACCCATCGTCCGCCCTATGCCCGACTAGGAGCTCCATCCGGCGGATCAAGACCCGGCGAGCCACCGATGAGCCCGGACGGAACCGACCTGACATCGGAGCTATATGCACGCGTCCTTTCGGCTAGAACCAGGCGACAGGACACGGAACGGTGAGCGTGGCAACTTTAGATCCACCATGATGCTTTTTTTTTTTTGTGGACTTTAAGGTGTTGTGTGTGGGGAACACCTTAGAACACTCCTTTGTTGGATCAACGTGGACTGTTGCTTGTATGCGCGCCAGACTGATTGGCCATTTTATGTGGAATAATCACAACAGGCTCGGTCGCAGTCTGCTTGCGCTAGGCCGGGAAAGCAATGCTGTGAGGTGGTCGTAAAAATGTTATCGTAAAAAGACAAAGAGGAGAAAGGAAGGAGGGTGGAGAGATGCAGAAAGCTCCCCCAGACTGGCGTTGCGGCTCTGCTGGCCTCCAACCTCACCTTTGACTCAAGACATGAAAACACACCCATGTTATGTTAGATGTGGGCAGGCGTTAAAATAAGACGCGCGTCGTTGGTTCTTTTTGTCTTAAAAAAAAACAAAAAAAAACCACACACACTTAAGCCCAGACTGTTGTTCACCTTCTGATCAGTGGGTGGCGCGTTTCTATGAGGAGACACCCAAATAACAGGAGCGTCATACAGCCTGCCGTGGAAAGTCGTTTGAGTATTTTTTTCCATATCCTTGATATGTAGACGATATACATGTACTACGAGTATGCTCTTTGTCCTCACTAGTAAGGCAATTCAGGACCATAGTAGAGCCACTCTGTCTCGCTCGTAAGCCCACAGCAGGGGCAGGGGCGTCACTCTTTGTGTGTGCGGGGGGCTATGGGTGCTAAACGATATTTTCTAAATGACACATATTATCCTATAGCAAACATTTAGTGAATAACATGAAGTTAGTATTACCTTTCGACAGGTGAGGGTTGCCCCTCTGATCAACACCCATGAGCAGGGGCCACCTATGTAGTGGGATCCCCAAAGCCCACATGAGTATACCTTGCACCTTTTCTAAAAATAGCTCATCACTGATGGGACATTTTGATTTTGTAGGCAGAGCTGGGCATTTTACTAAAAACCGAGCATCAATATCAAGATATCAAGAATATGGAGTCAATGTTTAATACCCTCCTTCTCCTCATGCTGCACATGCACATACATGCTTTTACTCTTGGCTACTGTGTGTTTGTGTGTGTGTGGTTAGGTGGCAGTACAAGTTGAGCAAATATTGCAAAACTCTCCCAGTCGGAGAGTTTGGAAATAACAGACTCGATACTGTAGCTCATGACTGCACAAGTACGGCAGCGCTTTAAAAACACAGATGTCCAGCTCGAGACCCGCGAGCCAAATTCCAAATTTATACCCTCTACAAAAAAACCCTCACATTTTTGTGTTTGAAGCTCGCATCAAAAATGACATAATAACCAAATGCAAGGGGAATTATGTGACATATACACAGTAGCCAGTTTATTTTTTGATTAAGTTGGCTATTTGTGAATTTGTTATTTGACATAATATGACTTGACTCCTCCATTACCATTTTGAATGTTTGTTATGTGCAAAGCAAGCATCTTCAGCTGTGCTATGAAAATTATCAATGGTAATAAACGTTGTTAAACTTGGCATTTTCACTCAGTAAAAATAGTTTGAAAAGGTTGGACAGGCCCTTAACAAAATGTGAAAAAAAAGTGAAGCACTGTGAATACTTTCTGGACACGTGTGAAATTTTTGGCCTAAGTGAATTTTGACCAGCCTCTTTGAATATACAGTGTTTGACTTTAAAGTTTCCACTGTACTGTATGAACATAACATCCTTGGTAGAGGTAATAACGGGAAATGTAAAAGAGTACAATCCAACAACATTTGTGTTTTTAGCTGTGTTAAAAAAAAAGACTTGTTTTGATCTAGAGAATACCACAAATAAATCTATGAAGACAAAGAGCTTCAACAACCAACATAGTGACAGTGTTGTTAATGCCCAGCTGTAGCGCTCTCTCTCACCATTAAAAGAGCAATGTGCCATTAATCCGCAGAAAAGTCAATTAATTAGCCAGTTCTTCAATGATCATGTTAACTGTCAGCTTCAGAAAACACTTCAGAATACAGGTGAGCTGTGCTTGGTCGTCACCTGAGCAACTGTGATGTCATTTTCAGTCGACAGAAGTGACAAAATGGCCGCCCCGTGAGATGGCAAAAAACGGGTGGATTTTGCTGCTTAACCCATATTCCACAAATGCAATATTAATCAGAAATGCTCTTGCCCTCAGTATATTATAACATCATTTGTGATTGTCCGTATCGAGATGCTGGATGGCCTCAGGCGGAGGCACGCCTCCCGCTCCTCCCCCCGGCCCCTCTCCCTCAACTTCAGCACCTTCTCGGCGCCTCCCCCGAGCCCGGACTTGGACGGTGGCAATGAGCATCCAATCAGGAGGTGAGCATCACTCACTCGTTAAGATTAATGGTTACTAAAGCCGAGCATTCTGGGTAATCTACTTATCCGCGTGCTGTTAAATCCCGCCGTCTCTCGTGCCCATCAAGTTGAAACCATCTTTTGAGATGATTCGAATTAAGTCAGCCCCACAGTTTTGTTGCTTGATAGATTCCCGACCTGACTGCAATAGGTCAAAATCAGCACTAGAGTAGATTCTCAAATTTATCTCAACTTGTGTGACAGTCAAGTAACTGTATTAAAGCATAAAGAGAAAAAACCAAGACCAAATAATGAAATTATTGACTAAATGATCTAACCTGTACGCATGTATAACATATCGTAAAATAATTCAATTCAACCACATTTCCTAACAATCATCATGTAATTTAATATATATTAATCAAAACCTGTTTTATACTCCAAGAATCAATATTTTCAAATACCTTTACCTTTTAACGTAAGAAGAAAATGCTTGCAATGTCTCTCCATTATTATTTATTACATATGCTCATTGTAAATTTTGGTACAGATTTTAGCAAGCCTCATGGAAGTTGACATACTTGATTTGCTTTTTTATGGGCCACAGAAAATGATGTGGCAGGCCCCCGGGCCTTGAAGCGGAAGTCAACTCAAACATTTTTTTTTAGCCCACTAGTTGAAAAAAGGCATTCTGATAAATATTGCGTGTGAGGAATAAGAGTTAATCCACTCATTTTTAGCCATCTCTGGAGGCGGCCATTTTGTCACACAGTTTGTTTTGTTTTGTTTGTTTGTTTGTTTGTTTATCACAGTTGCTCAGATCTCAGATAACGACCAATCACGGCTCTGCTGTTTTCTGACGCTGAGCCATGATTGGTTGTTACCTGAGCCCTGAGTAGTTGTGATGTCATTTTCAGTCGACACAAGTCACAAAATGGCCGCCCCCGGAGATGGCTAAAAACGGGTGGATTAACTCTTATTCCACAAACGCAATAATAATCAGAATGCCGTGTTTCAACTAGTGGGCTTGCATAGAACATATTCTTGAAAAAAATATGTTTGGGATGATTTCTACTTTAAGTTTGGTCGCGGGTGTATGTGGACTCGCTCAGTGTTTCAATGCAAGTGTGTCGTGCTGTCTTGTACAATTGTCCTCTTGCGTGAGTCGTTGACAGAGCAGGAAGCGCTCCTTTATTGTAACTCGACTTCCTACTGCTCTTGTTTTTGTTATCACCGAGCCATGCGATCGTCTTCTTCCTCCTCTCGGCTTTACAGTGACAGGCGCTCGGCTGCTGCTTACACTGCACTTCCACTGGCGTCTGTGTGCTGCATAAATATTTGTTGGCATCAATGCCGGTATTGTTTGGGAATCCCATCGCTACCTCTGTTCTCGCCTCCTCTCTCGGGGAGCTCGGGGCAGCGCCCATCCTACTTTCTCATCTCGCGTCACTCACGCGTGTTCTACTTTGAGTCTTGTCCTTTGTCTTACGTCGTCCTCCCTCTGGCTTCCCGTCTTGCTTTTCCTCTGCGTCTCTGGCTCTCGACTTTCCTTCTTTTATTGTACGGCGTCGCTGAGTGTGTTTTGCTGGCTGGTATCGCCCCCCTCTTCTATGACTCCTTTGAGGACTCTGCACCGGCTGAAGCTGATGAGCTCGCCCAGCCTCAGCGAGCTGGCCAAGAGCGACAAGGGTTCACCGGAGGACAGAGGCGAGAAGCAGAAGAGGGCTGGAGCCAACGCCACCTGGAACAGGTACTGTACGTCACGTTAGGGCTTAACGTAGGACGCACTGCCCTCCCTTCCATTCAAATATTTGAACAATAAATATGGAAACAATTTTAACAATTAAATTTTGGACATTTTCAGATTTAAAAAAAAAAAAATATATATATATATATATATATATATGATTACATGATCATTTTGGATGGTGGGAGGAAGCCAGAGTAGCCAAATCAAGACTCAAACTCACAACCCAAACCTTCTTAATGTGAATGTGGCAAATTGTAGTTTAAAATGTAGTTTGTGTGTCCTTGCAGCATCCACAATGCCGTCATCGCCGTCTTCCAGAAGAAAGGCTTGGCCGACAATGAACTTTATGTCCTCAACGAAGGCGTCCGGTAGGTTGATACGGCGAATGTACATTTAATGTTTTTTGTGAGAGGTTTCAGCCATATCGACAAGCATTTCCTTCTATTCAGAAAAACACAACACTGTGAGCCAAAAAAAAAAAAAAAAAATGGCAATTGAAGTTGGAATGTTAAAATGCCTAAGGCCAATCTTAGAAAATCAAAGTGAATTTTAATAGGACAGAATACAATGGACCCCCGTATACTCACGGGTTGGCACTTGTGGATTCGCATATTTGTGGATTATCCCACAATTTTTTTTCCTAATATTTTAATATATTCAAAGATTGTTTGTTTTCTGTTCAATTCCAGTTTCTCGTTGTTTGAATTCCATTTCAAATTGTGCTGACTGAGCACTTTGTGTCCACGACGCTTGTTTAGGTTCTGTGTGTTCACGGCAGATATGTCATTATCTTTGCACACGGCAGTCATCAAACGCACACACGCCCTCATTATGAAAGAGTAAAGTACACAGGAGCAAGTCCGCGCACACACACACACACACACACACACACGCACCAAGATAAACAAGACGCGCAATGTCCTGTTTTTGTAACGAAGCGCAGACAAGTCAACATTTGTTTTGTGTGTGTTGTAAACATGACCCGAGTCACACATTTTGCTGCTGATCCTCGATAAAGTCAATGTCCCTCCGCCAGGCACCTGCTGAAGACCGAGCTGGGTTCCTTCTTCACAGAATACCTTCAGGTAACCCCAGTAGGACAATTGCACGATTATGATGACACTTTGTGTTTCCCAACCTTTACTGAGCCAAGGCACATACAGCGAAGCATCAGTTTCTCAGTTCCAGACCCAGCCGCAATAAGTGGAAAATTTGCAAAATAGGGCGCAATGGAAAGAATATTTTTGAAACGCTTCTACACAATTTCAAGCATATTCAAAGTTATTCTAACACATTTTCAAGCAAAGACTCTTGTATAACATCACTTCAAGGAAATAAAAAGAAGAATCTTGCTCGCACAGTAGGGCAAAATCCTCCTAGTCAATTTTCATATTTTTTCACAAATTGACACTGTTGGTCAGTCCCCACGAGGGTCTGTTAATTCTACAAACGACTAACCAATCTTAAGTGTTGAAAATAGCGTGAAAACCTATAATACAATGTTTTAGAGGTAAAAAAAAAAAAAATCTCTATGTAATGAAATAATGATCACGTCTCAGTTTATTCCCGCATGCACTTACTCAGTGACATCTGTTTTTCGTTGAACACAAAGCTATTATTCTGTTGTGTGGATGGCAACAAGTGGATACACAGCATTTAATTATTTTACCTGTCACTATACTGTAGGTCACAGGCATAGATAAATGTACAAAGAAGCATTATTTGTAGCAAATAAATCGGTTGGGAATCACTGTCAATATTTTGGAAGGCGGACGATCTTTATTATGTCTCATTTAACGTTGCAGAACCAGCTGCTGACGAAGGGCATGGTCATCTTGAGAGACAAAATAAGGTTCTACGAAGGTATGAGTTCCTATAAATACAAGTACAGTGTAAAGATGTTCCCAGGTATCTTAAAGAAGAAGTCAACCCCCAACAATTATTTGCAATAATATGTTGTATGCGCCTTCATTAGTCTAAACATGGCATTCTGATTAATATATGAGTTAAGCAACAAAATCCACCCGTTTTTAGCCATCTCGGGAGCGGCCATTTTGTCACTTTTGTCGACTGAAAATGACATCACAGTTGCTCAGGGCTCAGGTAACAACCAATCATGGCTCGGCTTCAGAAAACAGGTGAGCTGTGATTGGCCGTTACCTGAACCTCCGAGCAACTGTGATATAGCAAAATGGCCGCCGCCTGGGATGGACAACAAAAGCCCATCAGGAAAAAAAATAGCTGAGAAAGCGTGACTTTGCCAACTTGCAGGTCAGAAGTTATTGGACTCTCTGGCCGAGACGTGGGACTTCTTCTTCTGTGATGTGCTCTCCATGCTGCAGGCCATCTTCCACCCAGTCCAGGTAGGCCGTCGTCACAAGAGGACAGCCGGCAAGATCAACCAAGTAGTTGCATTTGGTACCTGGGCTTTCAGTGGGGACTTCACCCACCTTTTAACTCATTCACCGCCATTGATGAATGTACTTGTCTTTTCACAGTCCAGCCATTCAAAAGAATTTTTTTTATTTTTTTTCAAACATTAGGGTAAAAGAGGGTCTGAAAATGTCTGGCAGTGAATGAGTTAATACCACCATTATCACATTGCGCAATTATAGAAAACATGAAATATTATCCCCACCCCAAAATGCAATATATGCTAATGCATACAGAGCAAATCACAATCAATATTTTATGGGCAATAAATCTAACATCTACAAACATTAAACTGGAAGCAGTGTTGGAAACAAAATGCGGAGAATAAACTGTTGGGGGGAGAAAGAAAAAAAAAAAATCACCACTGCACTGAGCCCTGTTGTTGTTGTTGTCGGGCACAGGGTAAGGAGCCATCTGTCCGCCAGCTGGCTCTGCTCCACTTCAGGAGCACCATCGTCCTGAGTGTCAAGCTGGAGGACGCCCTGGCCCGGCCTCGGGCACGAGTGCCGCCTTCCGTTACGCAGATGTTGCTCATCCTGCAGGTAAGCATAGTTCTCATTGTTTGTCATGGCGCTTATTTTGACACACGCAACGTAGCCGCGCAGCATTTGTCGTGGATTTTCTATGCATACAATGAAATATTGTGTCATGTATTGACAGATATTTGTTGTTTTTTTTCCACTGCAGGGGGTTCATGAGTCACGTGGTGTGAATGAGGACTATCTGAGGCTGGAGTCTCTGGTCCAGAAGGTGGTCTCACCCTACTTGGGCACTCACGGGCTTTACTCTGGAGATGACACAGAGGACCACTGCTGTGTTCTGGGTGAGACCAGTGTGTAGTTTGGGGGTGTTTAACAGTGATGGAAATGGCATATGTTCAAGAAAAAAGGTTGCATATGTAGTTTAAAAGAAGGTTTAAAGACAAGGCATTCTGATAAATATTGCGTTTGTGGAATAAGAGTTAATCCATCCGTTTTTAGTCATCTCTGGCGGCGGCCATTTTGTCACTTCTGTCGACTGAAAATGACATCATAACTGCTCAGGTAACAACCAATCACGGCTGACCTGTTTTCTGAAGCTGAGCCGTGATTGGTCGTTACCTGAGCCCTGAGCAGTTTTGATGTCATTTTCAGCCGACAGAAGCGACAAAATGGCCGCCCCTGAGATGGCTAAAAAGGGGTGAATTTGCTGTTTAACTCATATTTCATATTAATCATATTGCCTTGTTTCAACATATTCTTGGGAAAAATATGTTTGGGTTGATTTCTTCTTTGAAAAATGAAAGTAATATATAGTCAAAAAAAGTTGTGTATATTTGAGTAAAGAGTAGTTTTGAAAATTTGTTCCACAATGGGGAAATTTGCATATATTTGAGGAAAAAAAGTACCGGTAATATAATTCATAGCCAGAAAGTTTATATGTTGTAGAAAAAAGTCATAAATGTATATCATGCGTTCAGAATTTCTGAACTCAATTCAATTCAATTGAAGAACTTGAATTGACTTCCACCCCACAGGATGCTGAAGTTAATTTGAATTACAGGAAGTGGCATTTAATTCACTGCAACTCCGAGAAACTCGTTCTTATCACATGTCAGTGAGAATGAGACTTTTAGCAACTTTTCTTCCAAATGGAAGTGCAGAGACATTATGTACAAATCTTTTCAAGTTATATTTTTCAGAAATTCATTTGGTCTTCAATGAGCCGGTATTACCGGTATGAAAAGTCAGAATATGACAAGATTGACATTTTTGGAAAAAAAAGTCCTGAAATTATGATAATTAAAAAACAAAACAAAAAAAAAACCCATAATATGACAGGTGTGTTTAACAAGCCGCCTCCTCCTGTTCCCGTTGCTCCCTTAGAGAAGCGCTTCCAGTGGGGCTGGTCCAAGTCTGCCGAGCATCTATCCAAGAACCCGGTGGTCCGATCGAAAAGCTACAACATCCCGCTGCTCCTGACTCCCGTGGCCGAGTACGACGCCGACTGCGGCTCAGTGGGCAGCGGAGGAATCCGCCGCCACTCGGCCTGCGAGATGATCTCCTGCCTGGAGGAGCAGAAGTTGAACTACGCCGAGCTGGCGGCGAGTTCCGACCTCTCCGGCTCCGCCTCCAACAGGCTCTGCGTGGGCTCACAGTTCAAAGGTAGCTTTTGACGCTACCGGCAGCCAATCGGAACCCCTGAGAATGAAAATCCAGTCCGTAAAATGCTCTTATTATGTTTTTATTATTTTATATCGATATGGACTTTTTCCGTGATTGACAGGCATGATGCAGACGGGAGCCTCCTCCATGGATCTGCCTCTGTCGTCCCCGTCCATCTTGCACTCGTCGGGGGCTCTCCACGGCAGCGAAGCCACCACCACCGTGAGCGACCTCGGCAAGGTGGGGTCCTGCTCACCGCCCAGCGAGTCCTCCAGCCCCGAAACCATCATCGGGCAAGTCCTCCAGTCGGCCGACTCCGACTCGGACGGGATATTCATCGACTTCCCGCCTCATTCGTCTGAGTCTCACGGCTACGGCCGCGAGAGCAGGCAGAGCACAGTATAGCTGTACGCACGCACGCACGCATGCCAGCACACACACACACACACACACTTGCACACACATTTGTGATTATCATTGTTAGTACATTTCCACAAGTCCATTTCATGGCTTTGAATTTATCCTCTTCTCCATCCATTTATGCTGCTTTTGTGAAATTATGTAATTGGAAAAGTTAAAGGCTTAAAAACATGAAACTGCAGTGGATCCCCGTTTACCGATACACTCAAGATGTGAAAATCCGTAATACAGCGACTGTATTTAAAAAAAAAAAAAGTTTTCTACCCCTTCCACACCCTTATTTAAATATTAAAACACATGTAAACATATTACAACACACTTAAAAATGTTCCTTACCACCCGCTCTCACTTTTTCATCAAGAAAGGAGAGATTTTCATACAACATCACTTTGCGGAAACGAAAAAAAAAAGACTTACAGTTTTCCAAATAAGAAGCCTAGTGTGCTTGCTTCAAGCTGTTTATTTTTCAGACAGTGTTTGAACTGCATAACATTCAACCAAACCGTATCATTTCATTTTCTGAAAGTCCGCTATCTTAATGATAGCATATAATGCAAAACACTATAGACTGGCTAACTGAAATGAGCATAGATGTTATGCTAATCATAAACCTGGCAACTGCTACTTTTACACCACAGGTCAGTCCGGTGCTGCTTGTCCGTATTTCAGGCCTGTCCATCCGAGTCGTCGGCGACAGACAAACGGCGTCGAGAACAAACTTACTGGTACGATAGCCGATTGGCTGCCGCTGATGTGGGACGGACTGGGCCCACGTGGGTCGGCTTGAAATACAGACGGAAACAGTGACGGACCTTCCGTCAGGCTGACGGAATGCCCACCTCTGTTTAACACGCTCGGAGCAGCAAAAAATACAAATAGAGAAAATAGCATTACTTGCGAGCATTTTTTTTTTCCTCTCTGTTCTGTTGGAATGATGACGATTACTCATCTTAGTCGGGGACCTTCTCTGCCTCTTCTTCTTGCTGTTTATCACGCTGCATGTCTTCCAGCAAAGGCATGTTGTGGCACAAGATGGTACTACACTCAAGGTGTGCAACTCTAAATTCAGATTTGCCTGTATGCTGTAAAAACCCACTTAAAAAAAATCACTGCGATATAACAGGGCCGTGAACGATGAACTGCGATAAAGCGGGGGGGGGGGTTCACTGCATTTTCAATAAAAGAACACTCAGACTTCCGCCAAGGTTAAGCTCTTAACAACAAGTGACCAAAAATGCATTGATTGTTTATTTATACCGTATGTCTATGTGTACACGAACAATACCTTAAAAAAAATTGTCATCATTTTCCGCAAAAAATTTGGAGAGATGCAGCATGGATCAAAGATGCGACAACATTTTGGTGCAGATCT
Source organism: Filicampus tigris (assembly GCF_054856515.1). Taxonomy (NCBI): domain Eukaryota; kingdom Metazoa; phylum Chordata; class Actinopteri; order Syngnathiformes; family Syngnathidae; genus Filicampus; species Filicampus tigris. The sequence continues at coordinate 23,390,039 of NC_141220.1, read as the reverse complement.
AGATAAAGAAGTGTGTGTGATCACAGGCCATTGAAAAGCTTGTATCTCCATTATTTGTATTTTGTTCTTTTTATGAATACTGAGGAAGTTTGCAGATGATTGTTTTTAAAAAAGAAGCAAAATTCAGATACATGCTTTTTAAAACGAAAGAACCGGAGATGTATCCTTTAACAAAAACACTCCAAAAATAGTTAAGAAAATGCGCCTTAACATGGAGGATAAGACTGGTGATACATCCATTTTTTTTTTTTTTAAATAAAAATTAAAACCGATACGACTATGTGCCTTTTAAAACAAAAAATAAAAAAATGGAGATACCTGCCTTAAAAATTCACTAAATTTGGAGAGACAGCACGTGCTCAGTAAAAAATTAGATGTCGTTAATCGAAACAGGAAAATGGGAGGTATAATACTTTTAAAAAGACTAATAGTGAGATTAAAATGGAAAAAAATGAAGATGCATGCTAAATTAAATTTACTGAAAATTTGAGCCATGTGATTTTTGAAAGGAAAAAAAATCCCACAATGCAGGTTTTTTAATTAAAAAAATTAGATGGATGTTTCTTCTAATTAGAGGAGGGATACATACTTTATAAAATAGAAATATATTTTCTAAAATCTGATGATAATTTCTTTATTAAAAGAAATACATGGTGTATTCATATTTCAAAAATTGGAGATACATGTTTTCAAAAAGAATTAAAATTGAGATACATGTCTTAAAAGGAAATGTGTGCTTTTTTTTTTTAGAAAAAAGGAGCTATGCGCTAAATATAAAAACATAACAGAATTTGAAGATATTGTGCTTTTAAAGAAAAAAAAATGGTGATATTGTTAATGAAGAAAGAGAAAAAAAGATTGGTGGGAGACAACCGCAAAATATGAATGTGCGTTTTAAAAATGACCCAAAATCCCCAAATTGTTGATACATGCTTTTAAAATAATAATAATAATAATCCAAACAGTTTTCCTGTGAAACCTTTCATTTGTGCATCTACACCTTTTATTTGGATCTGTTCAAAAAATGTCACGGCTTCCGCTTTGCTCCATGACACGCCTCTGTACAAACTTTCATGGAAAATCTCGTTGTCGTTTTCACTCAGTAACGCTCACATTCCTCGCGGGAGGGAATAATTGTCAAAGTGACGTGAGGTGTCCTTGCATTGTCACCAATGGTCTATCATTTATTGAGTGAAATAATAATAATGTGCAGCTTCATTCCAATGAGGATCACATCATCCTTTTTTTCTGAATGTAAAAAGGAATGTCATTCATTTAAAAAAAAAAAGACCAAAAAAAATGAGTAAAGTTTTTTCCACAAAGTTGCGCATTCCCCTTTTCTACATTTGCACCATTTCTGAACCTGTCGTGTGTTGTTATTTTTGCATTTGCTCAATGCATTTTGCGCTAATGTGGCTAATGAACTGTTTCAATGTTGCTGCTTGTAGAGGTCCAAAGGGAAAAAGTTGCTCTTTAGATGGTGTTCTTGTTTTTTTTCCTGCTTTGTACAGAAAGATGTTGAGGTTTTTTAATTGTTTACATTTCAAAAGACAATTGTACTGAATGTTGTCTCACACACTGTATTTTGCACCTTGTAAATACAAGTGCGTTGTTATTATGTTTTTCAGACAGCTAGAAATAATTAAAAAAAAAAAATCACGTGGTCACGATATGAATCTTTTAATAAGGGCTTTTTTAAAAATGATATTTTTCAGCAACAAAAAAAAAAAGTTTTACCTCAAGCTTTTTGTACTTTACTTTTTCGGACAATCTATGGAGTTGTACTTTATATTCATTTGTTATACTTGCCTGGTATGAAAAAAGTAGATTTGAATAAAATGTTCTAATGTGGGTTATCACCTTTGTCTTGTTTTTGTGTTTTTTGTGTCTAGTTATTATTAAATTATTAGTCTCACGCTTTAATGTTCCATTAGTCATTTTCTGACCTTTTGAATAGATATTAAAAAATTCCATGGTTTTATAAAAGAATGAACATTTCTAACAAAAATGCAACATTGACTACTTTCTAAACAGAAAACTAACTGAATATACTGTGTACTTTTAATATTTCCTCACAAAATGCAATCAACACTTTTTAAAAAGAAAAAAAAGTCACCCACTTTCTGAAAAGAAAAAGGAAAATAATTAAGATTTATTATTTTTTTAAATTGGAAATGCATGCTTTTTTTTTTTTTTTCTTTTAAATAAAAGCAAAACCTTGAGATGAATGAACTGACAATAAAAGCCGAGATGCATGCTTTGTAATAGGAAAAGAAACGTGAATGTGTGCTTTAAAAAAAAAAAAACACTCAAACTTTGGAGATATGTCCTTTATAGAAAGAAGAGCAAAATGTCACAAAAATGCTTATACTGTACATTATTTTTGAAAGGGGAAAATAAAGTGACGTGCTTAAAAGAAAAAGAGATACCTGCTTCATAAAATGAAAAAAATAGAGATGCATGCTTTAAAAAACAAATACGGAGATGATTTATGAAAGGGAAAATGTTATAAAAAATGCTTTTTGAAATAATGATACTGTGTAAAAATAAGAAAACTTTGGCTTTTAAAAAAGAAAACTGGCTACTGGACTTGATTTATTTACAAAAAAGAGATAATGGGTGGATGGAGATACAGTACATGTTCATAACAGAGATACGTGTCAGTTTTGTTTTGTTTAGTTTTTTTAAGAAAAATTGAGATACGTTTTTGTTAATAGTGCTTTCATCGAAAATAGAGAATGGACACATGTGTTTTTAAAAGACAAAAAGATGGCGGAAATCGTGTTTTAATTTTTTTTTTTTTTACTTGATGTGACTTTATAGTGAAAGACAGCCTGGTCTTTCCACGTTTCCGTTATGTCGGCGGAAGTCTCTTTACTCAAAGTAACTTGAAGCTAAATTCCTCTCAAACTGTCTCAAGACAAGAAAGCACCTTTATCCCCTAAACGGAGAAAATAAAGTGTCTTTTTTTTAGTTGGATAAACGTTCGCTCAGAGGTCGATGTCGATAGCCTAGTGACGGCGAATCCCCTGCTGGGCTCGGTAAGACATTCTCAGCTTTGTTTTTGTTTTCGTGCTAAACTTGTGCTAACGTGCTTTTGAGTGACAGCGAAACCCTCTTAGAAAAATGCGCGTTTGTAGTTCCGAATCCAATTTGAGGCGAATTTTTGGGGCCGGGACCAGAAATAAGAATCATTTACGAATCCGCCGCGTTGGCTCGAACCATCCGGCTGGGACGTAACGAAATACAAATACTTTGTTCATGTACTTAAGTATATTTTCCAAGCATGTATGTAACAGATATTTATACTTTCCACTTTGTCAAAATAGGCGTGACTTTGGATATTGGAAAGTCAATCATTCCTTCCATCCATCGATTCCCTTCCGCTTATCCGAGGTCAGGGCGCCGGGAAGTCCAGACTTAACGCTCCCTAGCCACTTCGTCCAGCTCCTCGTGTTGGATCCGTAGACGTTCCCAAGCCAGCCGGGAGTCGTAGTCTCGCCAGCGTGTCCTGGGTTATCCTCGGAGCGTCCTCCCAGCGGGACGTTCCCGAAACACCTCACCAAGGAGGGGTCCAGGTGGCATCTTGACATTATTCCCGAGCCACCTCATCGGGCTCCTCTCAACGCGGAGTAGCAGCGGTTCGACTCTGAGCCAATCCCAGATGACCGAGGTTCTCACCTTATCTCTAAGGGAGAGCCCTGACACCCTGTGGAGTTAACTCATTTCGGCTGCTCGTATTCTGGATTCTTTAGGTCACAACTTGTGACCGAAAGACCGCTAAGTCGACAGCTTCGGTTTCCGGCTCAGCTCCCTTTTCACCACGACGGACCGATTCAGGGGCCCTATCACTGCAGTCGCCTGAGTCTATACAATGATTTACAAATCATCTTCTACCTACGTACATTCAATTGAAAACACTACAAAGACAAGATATTTCATATTCAGACTAATGAGCATTTTTTTGGGGGGTCAATATTCTCTCTTTATTACTGATTCAATTACTACTTTTTGTTTCTTTCCAACCCAAGTATCTCTAGTTGAACTCTGGCCGCGGACGGCCGTGGCTCGTCGATGAAGATGTCCCTGGTGCAGCGAGTGTTCCTGTCGTGGATCTTCAGCCTCATCTTCCTCATCATGCTGGTCCTCAAGCTGGACGCCACGGTGCACTGGAACTGGTTCCTCATCTTCCTGCCCGTGTGGACGCTGGACGCCGTCCTGGTCCTCCTGCTGCTGGTCAAGCTGGCCGCTCTGTGCAAGGCCAACGCGGAGCCGCGCGAGGGCGACCCCGGTGCGGCCCGCCGGCTGTGGTACCTGGCGGCCGTGGGGCTCAAGGTGGCCTTCTGCCTGAGCCTGTGCTCCCGCCTGGAGAGGCTGACCGACGTGTGGCTCAGCGTGGTGTGCGTGCCCCTCTGGGTCCTCCTGGGGGGCGCCCTGGTTGAGCTGGGACGCAGCGTCTTTCGCCCACGCAGGGACTGAATTTGGGCATTCACCTCGCACACATTTTTCAGTACTTTTCTTCCTATGGACGACTGCAATGGAACATTTTTTTTTGTTCTTCATTTTAGGGGAGTTTTTTGGGACACTCCCCAAAACTAACTCGATCATTTCTTTGGGGGGGGGGGGGTCTCAGCATGCCCCAAAACTATTTTTGCAAGCGTGTATTTTAAGGGGTCCCGAACTTGCCTCTTTTACTCCCCCCAGGCCAAGACAAAAAAAAAAAAAAAAATAATAATCATTAGTGCTTCTTGGAGATTTATAGAAATAAAATTGACAGAAATGCCATGATAGAAATGTGTAGAATTTGTTGAACAAAAGTCAAAAACTTGAATTATTATTATTTTGTTTTAATACTGTACTTACTTGGAGTCCGATACACTTATTCATTATGGTCACAATGGTTAGAAAGTCACCAAAATGAATTCCAGACTGGTGATATGTTGGAGGAACACGAAGCACTTTGTAGAGGACTACTGTACTTTTCTTGTAATCTAAAAAAGATTTTCACGGAAAATACTACTTCATTCTCTTGAGCATTCATGCTTTTGTTCTGCTTTTTTCATCTAACAATATGCATTTTTATGTACAGCGTTGTAAAGCTGTGTCACAACTTTTCTCGAAGTTTAAAAAAAAAAACTTGACTTCAAAAATAAGACTATATACTTGTTTAACGATTTTTTTTTTTCAATATGACTATTTTCGTACATACAAGCTCCCCCAAAAATGTAACTTTTTGCAAAATTGGACTTTTCCCACCAGGTAAAATTATAACTTTATGTATGGATGTTATGATTTTAATATATTAATTAAGACTGTAACGAAAACCGATTTGAATCTGTTTTGATTTAACCAAATCGTTACGTTTTGAAATGTACCGTCCTTAAATCGTATTGCCACCCGTATATCGAGATACGTATCGAATCGTCACAGGTAAAAATCGGTTTGATGTTGTTGATGATTTGTTGTTTCTTTGAATTGAATTAACTTGTATTAATATGACAAAAGCTGCAGGCGTACCTTATCGATTCAAATCATAATCTCATTAAATGTTGGCACTTCAAAATGCACTCTTCTGTAATCATATCCCAGGAATCGAGATGCCTATCGCATCGTCTTTTATTGGAGACGCGCACACATAAAACCAATATTAGAATGAAGTTGGATTATGACCATTTCCCCAAATATTTTTTTTCCCTTCATAACATTCAGACTTTAATCTGATTTACTACTATATTCTTGTAACACTACCACTTTTATTCACATTTCCATTTTATTCTATTGCGATGCTCATAACATGATTTTAAACTTGTAACATTATGACTGGACTATGAATACATCATAGTAACATTTTCCTGCAAGTAATATACAAAACTTAATCTCAGGGACGGCGTAATTATTTCCACAACTTCAATAACTGCTTCCACATTTTAAAACTCATGACAACTTTTTTTTCTGATATTGTGACGCTCATAACGATTATATTATTACAGCTTTATCCTGGACTGTGATGTACCAGTGACAAAAATGTTTTATGAGTGACATAATATTCTAAGAGTAAAGTCATCATATTGTGAGAACAAGTGGAGAATAAAATCATGAGTAAAATGTGGCAATTTTGTTAATAACACACCGATTTATTCTCAGGGTTTTACTTTAATGACTATTTTTCTCATTTCATTGTTCTGTTAAGTCTACTTTGGGTTTTGTTCATATTACGAGAATTTCTTTAGACCCCCCCCCCCGTTTCTAACATTGCAACTTTATTCTTGAAAATTTTTGATTTCGTTTTTTCCTTACATAAGCTAATTTCCGATTTATTCTTTTAGTACAACCCCCGTCCTTTCTTATTTTTTAAAGACAAGAAATGGCCAACTTTTTCGGAGCTCAGTTTGCCTCTGGTATTGTGTTGCACGACAAGGACACAGTGTGAAAAGACACAGATGGCTGCTGGAATTGACTGTTCAGGGTCTTGATAACAGCCAACGCAAAGTCAGTGACACCTGAATGCAACACACGTCTGGTGCACAGCTGGTGCCTTAGGGAGCAAAAGGAAATGATTAGTAAGAACATTTCTTGCTAATGTAACGGCGCTGTTTACGCACATTCTTGTTGATCTGTATTTGCTTGTGCTCCGCTTCCATTTGTGTTCTCGTTTTTTATATGAATGCGCCGCAAACCACAATCCACTTGTTTTGTTTAAACTGCTTGTTCTGGTGGCTGGAAGGGGAAGTCAACGCAAACATATTTTTTTCAAGAATATGTTCTATGCAAGCACACTAGTTGAAACGGCATTCTGATAAATATTGCGTTTGTGGAATAAGTGTTAATCCATCTCTGGGGGCGGCCATTTTGTCTTCTGTCGACTGAAAATGACATCACAACTACTCACAACGATCGTTGCTCAGATTCAGGAAACAGGTCAGCCGCGATTGGTCGTTGTGAGCAGTTGTGATGTCATTTTCAGTCGACAGAAGACAAAATGGCCGCCCCCAGAGGGCTAAAAACGAGTGCACTTTGCTGCTTAATTTATATTCCACAAAGGCAAAATTAATCAGAATGCCGTGTTTCAACTAGTGGGCCTAAAAATGTGTTTGGGTTGACTTCCGCTTTAAGTACATTTGTTTTCAATCATTTCGGTCCATTTTTTTTATTCAACTATCATATGCCTTTTCTCCATAAAAAGGCAGGATTGACATTTTAATATAGCAATTGAGAAGAACCAAGATGGCAAATATTGATCAGTGAAATCCATATTTTTGAACCATTTATTGAGGTTCCGATCAGAGTATAAATCACACTACCAAGTCTTATCTTAGGAAATAAAATGTATTTACAATTTAAAAAAAAACAAAAAAAAACGAAAAAAACAACAACGTTGTCCATGTACGTTGGCCTCAAATAAAAACACAGTCAAATGATATAAATAAGTTCTATGGAAAATAAAACTCGTCTTACAAAAAAATATATGCAATTTCTGTATACATTTCCTCACGTGGGTGCTAATAACATCTATTTATGCTGTACAGTTTTTGGTACATACAGAATAATTTACAGCTCAGTGTTGGCTTGGAAGCCCTGTCTGAAAAAAAAAAAAAAAACCCAAATCAGCACCATTTGCAGAGTGCTAGAAACTGGAAAAAAAAAAAAAACGGCAAACATGATTCAGTAGAAGCTCATTATTGTGTAGCCATTTTGTTTGTGTGTGGTTGCTTTGACATGGCGAGTGTCTTGTACCCTCAGTGGGTGCCATTTAAAAAAAAGAAAAAAAAAAAAAAAAGCCAAGCAGTGAGCAGGCACTGACAGACGCCGGCGTACATTCGCAGAACACATAAAATGCGAGGCGAGCTACTTAGCTAACATTCGTCTTCCTCCGTTTGAATATGCGGGAGTGCATCCTGCTCGTACACTAGCCACAAAATGTTTGGGATACGTTGGCTTTCGGGTGGGTGGGGGTCCAAATTCGGGGGCAAAATGCACTCTAACCTTTACAAGGTGAACTTAATGTGAAAACTGTGAAAACGTTTCGCAACTTGCTGCCCTGGAACACGGAGCTCAATGGCAACGTTCATAACGCTTTCCGAGCACGTCCACTTCTATGCCTTTCAGTGACTCCGCCAGTCTCCGGGAAGAGGCTACTGAACTCACGTGGGGACCTCAGTGGATTGCAACAGAGAGACTGGAGGAGTCACAGAGAGGCATAGCCGATTTTCATGGCTCAAATACCGGTGGTCAATTTGGACATTGTGCTTGACGTGCACTCAGATGAAAAAAACAAAAAAAAAACAACTTAAGTTCACCTGCTCCGAAGGTTCGAGCGCATTCTTGGTTCACCCCGAAAGCCGAGCAAACTTTTCTCCAGCGATGTACGTTTTATGCGTGTGTGTGATGCTCACCATATCAAAAAACAAAAAAAGGGGCCACACTCATACAAGGAAGTCTTTGTGAGTTTTGAGTGTCTGCTTGAGCGCCGAGTGCTGCTGCTGCTGCTGCTGCGTTTGGGGGTCCGCGAGTGGCGGCCCGCTTTTCACTTTGGCCCCTTTGAAGGGAACCAGCGTCCGGTTGTCTGCGGGCTTGGCGTTGCCGTGTTGTTGTTGTTGGTGGTGGTGGTGGTGGTGGTGGTGAGTTTTAAAAGAGAGCGCCACCGTCTGGTGGGCCTCCATGGGCTTGAAGAGGTCAAAGGTGATGAGCGTCCTGGGGAGCTTCTTGGCCTCCTCTTTCTTGCCGTCTCGCCTGAGCGGAGCCGCCTTGTTGGCCGAGGCTTTGGGGTCCGACTTGGGTGCCGACGCGTCGGATTTGAGTGCGGGAGCGTCCGACCGCTGGCCGCTCTTCTCCTTCTTACCTTGCGATGATGACTTGTGTTTGCAGCCATCTCGCGCCTCCTCGGGCCGCGAGTTGAGGGACAAAACCGAGACGCCTCCTCCTCCTCCGGGCTCCTTGTCCTTCTTCCTCGCCGCCGCCGCCATGACGTCTGCCTTGACCTTCTCCCTCTCCTTATCCTTGACTCTGTGCTTCCTGTCCCGATCTTTACTCTTGTCCTTTCTCTCCTCTTTAGTCCTTTCCTTCTCTTCTTTACTCCTCTCCTTCTCCTCTTTACTCCTTTCCCTCTCCTCTTTACTCCTCTCTTTCCCCTTTTCCTTCTCCTCTTTGCTCCTCTCCTCTTCTCTACTCCTCTCCTTCTCCTCTTTACTCCTCTCCCGCTCCTCTTTACTCCTGTCCTCCTTCTCCCATCGCGCTCTCTCCTTCTTGGCGCTCTTGTGGAGCCTCTCCTCCTCGCTGTAGCTCTCCTTCCTGATTAGCGGCGGCTTCAAAGAAGCGCCTACTTCCTCCTCAACTTCACCTGCACATTGTTCCTCCTCCTCCTCCTCCTTTTTCACCTCTTCCACTTCCATTAGTGCTTCTGGCTCCTCCTCCTCCTCCTCCTCCTCCTCCTCACAGGGCAGTGGCGAATGAAGCTCCTCCTCCTCCAGTTTGGTCACCTTCTCCTCTCGCTGCTCCTCCTTGACACGCAGCGGGACGTGGCCGGGCGAACGCTTCTCCGATTCCTCCTCCACGGCGTCGTGCTGGTGGTACTGCTTGAGTCGGATGTGCCAGGCCAAGCTGCAGACGGCCGACACCGTCTTGAACTGGTGGATGACGCCCCTGGGGATGAAGTAGATGTCGTCGTGGTAGAGCTGGATGCGGGCGTAGCGGATGCCCTCCCGCCGCAGCTGGTTCAGCTTGGCGTCGTCGATCCACTGGACGCACTGCGGATACAAAACAAGGAACAGCCCAGCTTCTGTAAAAACGGTAAAATAGTTGGCGGGGTAGTCAACTATTCGCAAACAAGCTCTTTAAAAAAGACAATTTCCCATAATATGACTTCATTGGATCCATTTCGGCCAGGAGCGCATTACCGCATTTCTACCACTAGATCCGGGAGCGCTGTTGCGTATTTCTCCCTTTACAGCCGGGGAAAGCCGATACGCCATTTCCGTTTTTCCAAAGAAACGTATCAGAATACGCATGCGACGGTGTCGTGAGCCCTCGGAGAATTATCCCGGAATTTTTTCCCCCCGAAACAGTAATGGCAGCTGCGGGCGATCGCGGGAGCTCTCAAATAAGTGACGTTGGGTGATATAGACGAGACGCTTGTGAACTTTGAACCAGTCGATTGTGATATACGGTTAAAAGACGTTTGTAGACAATCACGATATCGACGGGTTTGTAACAGAATAGAGGATGGTAATTACCACTTGATTTCTTTTTTTTTTTTTAATTAAAAATAGTGCTTCTCTTCCACTGACACTATTATTTCATTTTCGCTTGAATCGGTAAATAACAAGAAACCTGTGTGAAAGCCACAGGTCGAAACTCTCCAATTCTTTTGGAATTATGAAATATTATCTTCTACAGGGGCTCGGAGTAATTATTTTGTACGTGTTGAATATCCGGGAAAACTTCAGGTTTTTGAGGTTGATTCTAAAGTCGCCCTTAGGTTTTGGGGAGATGTTGTTGTTGTTGTAGTGCACACGGGGCAACTTTAGCATTGCTCGGACGGATCCAGCAGCCTATTTGCGGCTCTGTAGTGGACGCACCTGCGACAGCGGCGGCTCATGGAGGTCCAGCTGCAGCCTCATGACCACGTCTGGGAAGTCGGCGGCGTGAAAGCACACCACGTCTTTGGTGATGCGCGCAGGTGTGTCGCTCCTGCAACACAAACGCGCTCAGCGTAAAGACACACACGCACACACAAGCCGGCCGGGATTTTGCAGCAGCATAGCACAGGCGACGCGTTTATTCAAATAGCTTCTGCGAGAGGTAGAGGGAGGTCTTTCATTTGTACAAATGCCGTTTTGCACAATGTATGAATTGTGGGGTTTTTTTTCCCTTTGCGAAAAGCATTTTAGCTCATTCACTGCCATTGATGAATTGGCTTGTCTTTTCACAGTCCAGCCATTCAATCCCGGGAATTTATTTGTATTTTTTTTTCACATTTCTTCCAACGTTAGAGTCTGAAAATGTCTGGCAGTGAATGCGTTAAAAAAAAAAAAAAAAAAAAAAAAAAAAGTTTAAACTAGAATTTCATAAAATTTGAATTCAAACGAATTGATGCAATTTTAATAAAATTTCACACCTTTTAAAACAAATCTAATTCTATTTTCTCTTTGGAGTCATTGGAATTTTGTGTTTATTCCACAACATTTTTTCCCCACATTTAATCTCTTTTCTATTTCTTCTTTTCATATGAGCTGTTTATTTTTTTTTCTCATTACACGCGGCAGGCCAATCAAAGAAAATAAAAAGAAGTTGGACTTTTTGTCCGTACGGAGGTTACTGAGTTGCGTTGCGAAGCCCGGCCCCAAGTCAGTGTGCAAGCGTTGCGCGCTCACTCTTCTCCGCAGCGTACGGCCTTCAGCACGCCCACGGCGGCGGTCGTCTGTCTCTCGAAGCCCTGCCCGATGTGATCGGCGTGGGCTCGCGTCCGGTCCTCAAACAGCATCTCGCGGGGCTCGCTGGCTCTGGGCAGGTACTGCAGGTTCTTGATCTCGTTGGTGGACCTGCGACGCAGCATTATTTACAATATTGACCGGGCACCAGGAAATGACCTCATGGTCTAATGAGATCCAAAATAACAAGTAGAAAACATTTCTGCTTTCATATCTACTTACGGCCCAAGAAAACCTTCATGATTATGCATTGAACCCAGTTTGCACTTTAGAATAGTGATCAAAATGGTAGTCGAAATCCCCAAGGAAATTCTGCACTCTTTTGCAGCCGTCCAAGTGAACGCACCTTTTCCTTTTGAAGGGAGATTTGGGCATGTCGGCCATGGGGATCATCTGCTCTCCCGGTCGGACCCACATGATGGGGCCGTCGTCGCTCTCCGTGGGGCTCTGCAGCCGCAGGCTCGAGAAGCTTCCCCAGGGCAGAGTCCGCTGCGGGAAGAACGCACAAAAATCAGGCGAGGCCATGTGGCACACATTCTATAGACTCTTTAGGGGAGCAAAATTCCGGGAAGTTGGAAACCTTCCATGGGAAAACACAGAAATAAAGCAATCGTTTCCAACCGAAGGTACTGATGAGGTTGATTTCCCATGGAAATTTACCAAACAATTTCTGGAAATTGTTCACCCCTTTGTAACCTTACTGTAGCTATACATTGCCTCAGGAATGAAGGAAAGAAAGAAGGAAAGAAAGAAGGAAAGAAGGAAGGGAAGAAAGGAAGGAAGGAAGGGAAGAAAGGAAGGAAGGAAAGGAAGAAAGGAAGGGAAGAAAGGAAGGAAGGAAGGAAAGAAGGAAGGGAAGAAAGGAAAGGAAAGAAGGAAAGGAGGAAGGAAGAAAGCAAAGAAGTAAGGAAGTAAGGAAGGAAGGAAAGAAAAAGAAAGAAAGAAAGAAAGAAAGAAAGCCTACCTCCAGAAAGGGAAGAAAGAAAGCCTACCTCCAGAAAGGGAGAGTCTTCCAACATGCGGATGAACTCGGGGAAGTAGTCGCCGACCTCCTCATCCACGGCGCCCACCAGACTGACTTGTCGCATGGCCCCGGCTCGGTACGTTCCCTGGGAGTATGTGCGCTTCACCTGGGGAGAGGCATCCGATTATCAAGCAGGCATCATTCACTTTATTTACACCTGGTGCCAATTAGGGCTGCCGCAAACGATTATTTTGCTAGTCGGCTAATCGCTGACAGTAGTCGCGATTAGTCGACTAATCGGACAATATAAAAATCGCAGCGGCTGCGGCTCTTACAATAAGCCTCATTCGCTTACAGCTTAAATTCTTTATGTACAAACTAATCATGAAGACAAGATGATAGTACATTCAACTTGTATCAAACTTTGCAACTCAAGCCATCATTCCTGACATGTTTATAAATAAAGGAGCGACTTTGTTGCACTAATACAGTGAAATTATCTATGAAGGCAAAAAGACACCAAGACTTTTTTTTTTTTTTTAAACGGAAGGTAGTGAAATCAGAGGAGTAAATTGGGCAAATGGTCTGTGCTAAAGAAAACTAAAAAAAAATAAAGTGTTAATTTAAACTTTATCAAAAAGGTTTTGTTATTCTTTTCACTAGTATGCATAATTTAAAAGTAGTACATTGATCTACACAATCAAAATGTGGTATGCACCTGTAACAAAAAAAAGGAAGACCTTTTTTTTTTTTTTTTTTTTGCACTATAACATAGTATAGTACAACTAACGTGGGCACCGGGTAGCCCGCCAAGGACCACTCAAAATAACAACTTCAAAATAAAAGCGTGCCTAGGCATTGATGTCCATATATTATTTGGTCAGGTAAGGTTTATTTTGAAGTTGACCGTCTTACCGCGTTGGCGGCGTGTTACTGTCATGCAGACCATAAACAACTGCTGCCATGGTTAGCTCGACTACTTCTTGGCAGTGCACGCGTAAATAAACTGGTACCTGAGGTCGAAAAAACTGCCTTGGGTATTTCTTTCTTTATTTTTTTAAAATCGAGGTACCTGAATTACTCGATGATTCGTTGCAGCCCTACGTCTGTGTTGTGTGTAAACAAATCCATATCGGATATGGGTCATTTGAACTGCACTGTATACGGAAATATGACACTCCTCCCCCACGCCCCCCCAAAAAAAGTCATTCAAATGGAATTGGGCAGTTGGAGCTGCAGTCTAAATCCAGCCTAAAAGTCAAAATGGCTGTACTTCAAATATTATGTTAGATTTAAAAACAAGTATCCCAAAAATTCAGGAGGAACTTAAAAGGATGAATGATTAAAACCTCACATTTGTTTAATTATTCAGTGTGGCAGAGCTGCTGACTTACTTTAAAAAAAAATAAAAATAAATAAATAAATAAAAAATACAGACCAGAATCTGAAACCTCGCCTCCCTGCATATTCATATCGTGGCACTTTCAGTTGAACATTTTTACATCCTGAGTGGAGTGTTTAAGCAGCGAGCAGGAGTGGAAAAATGCTGACACATGTTGGGGGGGGGGGGGGGGCGAAAGAGTGCCACAATGTGACAGGATGTGATGCTGCTGGATTCACTGACGGCTGACTGAAAGGGTCCCATTAAAAATAAACTCACCAGACAACCTACAGCAAACCCCCATTTATCATGGGCAATACATACAATTACAACTAAATAATGGAGTTGGAACTAGGGCTGCACGATGTTGTTGAAAAAAAAATGACACTGCAATTTTTGGGGGGCTTTGCGATATATATTGCCATGTTAAAAATAGAATTTTCACCAGACGACTTGAATAGATTTGTTTGGCAATAATTTGGTTAACACACCATGACATCATTGTATTCATATAATATCGTTTAATCCAGACTAAGGGAGTTCATCTGTGAATGATGATTGCTGTGTATAAAAGGGATCACAGCGGCCATGTCTCTGTTAAATAATCGATTATTCAACATTGTTTTTCACACTTCAATGTAAACAGCAGCAAAATATCAAACATATTTTAAACAAAAAAATAAAAAGAGCAGGCGCACTACACCCTTGACTCATTTCAAAAAATAGAAGAAAGTAAAAAACCTATAAAGCAGCAGCAGAGTTATAAACACCTTTAAACTAAACTAGAAAATATTAAAAAATTAAAAAGCGGCTGTACTAGCGCCTGAGTGCCTGAGACAGGCTGTGTAAGAGCACCGAGTAGCTTGCTGCTTTTTTGAAGTAAAACAAAAGTTTGCGAGTTCTAAGAAAAAAAAAAAAAAAAGTTTGCGCACATTGCAATCGCGATGTTCAAAAGACACATCGTGCAGGCCTAGTTGGAACCTTTTTCAAAATTATTCCAATGAAGAACTTAAGTTGCGTAACCAATGTTCCCTGTAATTTTCCATACATTCACACAAACTCCCTGAGCATTCCTTGGACCAAGATGAACAACATGCATACGAGATCATAACACGTTACACGATGTAGGTACATTACCAAAAAAGTCAAACCACCTATAAATCAAAATCGAGGATATCATTGAATAGAGATTTGTGACATGAATGCAATTAGCCCTAGTTTGTAAGAATTGGTCCTAACTAGTGGACGGCGGAATGAAGTGAATTGGGATGCTGAATTGCTGATCATGGGACTTTCAAACATGGCATATTGTTGAAAATAAATGTTGAGTGAACTTTTAGATTTGAAAACGGGGAAATGGGTAACGGTCTCCTTGCAAATGAGACACAGCCGTTGCCTATTTCAGTCAAAAATAGTCCAATCTGCACCTTTCCATAAATTGTCGGCCCTCGCTGTCAACTTCCCCTTTTTTTTTATTCATTGTCGCCATTTTAGAAAACTGTCCGAAAAGGGTCACACAGGGTTATGGAGTTCGACAGATTGCTGCTGCTCTCTTGTGTGCAAATGCGAAATAGCATTTAAAGTGTATTTTACGCTATATACGCTTGTCTACGGGGCTACAGGCCAGACGTTATTAATCTTATGACACGGGGTGTGGGCTGGATAAAGTTGACCGCGGGCCGCATTTTGGATTTTTGGACATGAGGGTATTTAAAAAAATAATAATAATAATAAAATGCTATTCCTAAACTAACCACTAAGGGCGCACTGTTTTAGTCAGAGTAGATGTCATAGGAGTAGAAGAAGAGTACATCAGATGGAAAAAAAAAAAAAAAATCTGCTAATTACAGCGTAATATTAAAACAACACCGGGCGTAATGCTGCATTGTAGTTGTAATTATTTGATTTTATTTGTTTCTATGCCCGTCTGTCAAAAATGTGCTTTAACATGAAACCTAAATGTGGTGCAAAAAAAGTTGGGAACAGCTGTACAGCGCTGATCAATAATGATTGCATCGATTAATTGATTTTGACTTAGACTCTTGTCACATTATACTCGACAATAAAAAAAAAATCTTGAGTCATTCAAACCCTAATCAGAGCTGAGATATCGGATTCAATGCGTGTTTTTCGACATAAGATGTCATGACGCATATCCCAATTGGAGCAAAAATGTGTCACTTGAAGCATGTAGGGTGAATTCAGCCTTTGTTACAATTGTGGTTTGCGCTGCATCAAACGCAGCTTTTCCCTAAGAAAAGAATAAGAGCTTTAGATACAAGTCTCGTATTGGCTTTTATTAGTGCATTTAGGCCAGGACTTTTTGTCAGTGGATCCCGATGCTCACATGAAGACAGCAGCCAAAGATTTTATTTATTTATTTATTTATTTTTTTTCCAGATAAATCGCTCACCCGCAGCCACTTTGCCAAGAATCGATCTCCTCGGTGCATTCCACGAATCCCAAAGCAGCTCAAGTAAAAACAAATATGCTAATAATCAAGCGCCAGGAGAGAGCCGTCGTGTTGGTGCACGGAGGCGATGAAGCAATCTGATTACAACGCTCCACGAGGGAGACCTTAGCAAATGTTCCTCACGGAGAGGGGCCCCTGGATGGAATAATTTTAGGTTAGTGTGACCTAAATGGATCCCGCTCAGTGCGCAACTGCACGGGAGTCACGTTTTATGGCTGCTGCTAAACCGGAATATAATTTAAGTGCAGTCATATTGAGCCCGACGCTGCAGCGCTCCGCCGTGGTTATAATTAGACGCTTCGTCATATATCTAGAAAGTGCTGATGTGTAATTTACATTCTTGGTTCTTCAAACCTTTCCCACATTGTCAAAGAAATGTCCACGTTTTTGCAAGACGACTGGTTGGAAATGGGGCGGGCGCTTTGAAATGGGTGTCAGCTTCTGACGCCCTGATGAGTGCTACGGCTCTTTACAAACCAAAATACACGAACCTGCAGCTGATTCGCAACCTTTTAACACCCAGTAGCAATTCAAAAACTACTTCTCCCTCTGAGTACCCAACATAATGGGCAACATTAGAATGCAGTAGTGTAGTACGCGCATTAAGTATTTATCAAAAACAAGGCATGTTAGCCACTTGACTATAATATCATGCAATGTAAACGTGTTGCACGTCAAAGTAAAAATAAAGATAAAACTTGTGTGATTATGATGTGCTGACCTTTTTGCATTCTGGTCACTGAATGGATGTGAGTCAGGGTTTGACATGAAGCCACTTTGGGTGGCGGCCCTGCCAGAACCGGCACTGGCCCTGTGCATTTACAATGTGTTATGATAACTTGCAATGATTATTTCCTATTTAGTGTCTGGATACTGCATTATTGAATGGATTTAACCCGACTGCCAAAAAAAATTTTAAAAAATAAAAAATTGCACCATGCGATAAAAAGATCAATTTAAGTGGATGCAAATAAAAATATTAAATGTTAAATATTAAAAAAAGAAAGTACGCGTCGTTTTTTATTACCGGTTTGTAATTTTTTACTGACAATATCGATTCATAAATCCTTTCAATACGCCTTTTTCCAATAACGTCATGTGACTTCTCCTGTTGCGCGGGATCTTGTCGCCAGGCGACAAACCAACACTGAAATCAGGGCCCACAAGTTTGATGTCTGCAAGTTTTGGGGTTTAAAAAAAAAAAAAAAAACACGACATCAATGAACGGAAACTTTGTGAGAGAGTCACAGGATTGTGAATGCCAGGATTTTACTGTTTGTCTTTGCTACTTTATTTATCGAAAATCAACCAAAGTGGATCATGAATCCAATCTGGACCTTGTGAATATTATATTTCCAATATATATTTTGGATATCTGAGTCGATAGCCAGCCCTATGGCCCAGTGGGGGCCAGCATGAGTGAACTTCAGGTGGCCCTACACAGTCATGTAGATGTACGTAGAAGGTGTGTTTGTTTAGGTAAACTGTTCAAAGCTCACAAACAGCCTGAAGCCTCTACTTAGCATTTAGCATTAGGACAAGGCGGAGTAAGAGCCTCACTTTTCATCGACTTTCGGTTTTCTCTCTCTCACTTAAAACCGGAAATTGATTTTTCCTCTGTATGAATGTGCAAGTGCATATGATGAGCTACAACTGGCGACGTCGCGCAAGTGTAATTCGTATCGTGAATTGCCGCAAAACCACTGGCCGAGACTCCGCCGATGAAATCTGAGGCAGGAACTCGCGCCGGGCCAAGTGAGGCGGTGGCGGATCAATCAATCATTGAAATGTTAGCGGGATTCCCCCAACTGCGGTCCCTTCTCAAGGTTTCTCATTTTCTCCCCCAAGATGTTTTTTTTTTCTTTTTTTCCCCTTGCCCTCCTGGTGGTTAAGATCAGTTGTTAATATTTGTCAACTGTGGAGATGTGAAGGCCTTTGAGACGTTTCTGGGATTAAGGACTATATAAATAAATTTGACTTGACTTCTCAGTGGGAAACACATGTAAGGTTAATCCCCAAATAGAAAATGTGCACCTCAACTCACAGAAGTGTTTTTTCAGCCCAATTGCACGTAGCAGCCTTTACACTCATTTCCTCATTGCATTTCACTGGGCGTCAATTATTCGGATTTTCGCTATTCCTGGACCGAAAAATGAAAACCTGTTGGCTGTTTACTATTAAGGGGTAAAATGTTTTTTTGTCTTATGTATCTTTAACCAAGCAAAAAAGTATGTTTTTTTAATTTTTATTTTCATCCAAATATTCAATAGAATTTTCAGTAGGGTCTCTGAATACCAAAATATTTGATAGCTGCAGCCCATGACAACAACATTTCTTGGATCCTTGAATATTAAATCCAATAAATACATCAATTCTGTGAGTGTGAGGTGCCTTTACTTGTCGAATTTCCAACATCATGGCAGTTCTCGCCCCCATAAATCGACGTGACAAGCAGAAATGTACCTCCTAATCTTTATCTTCTACTCAGAAACGATGCAACGCTGCTATCTACAAGCTTCTGTTAGTCTTGCCAATGATTTACACACCGGCATTTTCCAGACTGTAAAGCCCTCTCGTGCGGGCAAGGTGAGCCATCCATTTTGCATTGACGTCTACTTACGACCAACCAAATGTTTATATTTATGCTCGCAAATGATATCTAACCATTAAATAACCCTCAATTGCCTGTTCATTTCCACTGACTCATTTCCAATCTTTCCAATTTGGAATATTTCCAAACTTCTTCCAATGGAAATTAACTGGAAACCTTTCATTCCTTTGCAGTCAGAGACACAGAAGGTGACTGGTCAACGGACGGCGACTCAAAAAACTCACCTGAGTGTGGAAGTTGGCCATGGTGGTGGTCTCGATGTCCTTCTTCCCAAGCACCTCCATCTTCACCGGGGCGTTGGGGAACTTGTAGGAGAAGTAATCCAGGAAGTCCGGGAGGTAGGACGCCGCCCCGTGAATGATGCCCATGACGAAACGGGCCGCCTGGGCTGCGTCCTCGCTGAACGACAGGGTGACAAACTCCTGGGCGAAGCGCTGCACCTCGGCCGGCGACAGGGCCGAGAGCTGCTCGGTGTAGGCGTGCGCCACCGACGCGCCCCCGTTGGCCTGCACCTCCACGTGGATCAGGTGGCCGAACTCCAGCCCGGGCAGGCTCGGCGTGGGCGTGCAGTGGAGCGGCGAGCTGTAGCCCAGTCTGTCTCTGACCATGGCGGGTACCGAAGGCGGGTCCTGCTGCTGCGGGCTGTGAAGCAGCCCCCCGCCCCCGCCGCCGCTGTTGCCGTTAATTCGGCTGAGGAACTCGGCCAATCCAAGAGACACTCCGGAATAAACAGTCTGGCACGAGCGGTGGTACATTTTGGGGCGGCCGTGCCTCTCTTTGGCTCGCTCGCCATCTTTGTGCTTCTTTTTCTTCTTCTTCTTGAGCTTCTTAAGCAAGAGGTCTTCTTGGGAACTGGCTTTGGGCTTCTCTTTGGGCTCTGAGATGGACAACAAGACAGCACAAATTAGAGCTGCCGCTATCAAACATTTTTAGAACGGAGTATTCCACCCATTGCCCCAACGATTAATCGGGAAACTGGTTTAGAAAATGGATTTGTCATTATTAAACAAAATGCATGATATGTGCAGGTATTATTTTTGTCCACTTGGCATCGCTATCCTCAGGTTCTACTGTAGTATCTGTGACCGAGTGAGTATAGCTGGAGGTCTGTCTGACCTGGTTAAACAAAGAACTAAAAAAAAAAAAAAAAAAAAATCTTTTCATGACTCGAGCTCCTTCCTCTTGACTCGCCGCCATCATGCCAACTTATTTCTACACAAAGTGCTGTGCGCAACTGCGGTAGCATTAGTTGCGGAAAAATGATCACAGAGGGTTTGAGGCACAGATTTCATTTCAACCTTTTTTTTTTTTTGGTAGTTTTGGTAGTTATTCAATTAATCATTACAGCCCTCAAACTAATGGAACAGATTTCCACATTTGTCAGCTGCTAAATTAAGAGAAGAATTGAGAACATGGCTCCAATTTAGCAGGTGTGAAGTCAGATGACGTCTGACAAAAAGGTTTGGCAGGTCATTTAAATTGCTGACAATCACACAAATTCAGAGAGAACCCTGCATGCAACATTTCTGATGAAAGGCACTAACGACTAACTGTTGAAGATGGGAAGCACAAACAAAGCCATAATGATGAACAAAACTAACAATCAACACCTGCAACATGTTGCAGACGGAGTGAATTTTACTCCTGTTGTGCATCGTTTACTTTGACATTATATATTTTCTATAACATCAAACAAATAAGAATATAGATCCAAATTTGGTGATGTGTGAAAAAATATAAACAATTTTGTTGATCTCAGGTAAAACACACTAACCTTTGAGATACCTGGTTTTATGTTGGACAGTGACAGGAAGTTGTTTAAATGACTATATATTGTGTTCAGAATTTGTATTTATGCATTTTTGTCCATTGTGACCTTTTGTGGTACCCTCATTTAAATCAACGCGGAGGGATGCGTTCCCAACAGAAAGTCATTGTTCCCAGACAGATAGACAGAGAGAATTGTGACTACTGTTGTATGCTATCGAAAGATACATGCTAATATCCGTTAGCCCGTCTGTGGCGGTTCATTTGCATTATGCTCGCGGACATAGACCTGGCCCGCTGCACAGCGACCGAAACTGACTGAAGCCGCCCTTCGAGAAAAAATATTCCAAAATTCGGAGTCTTCGCTGCACACCAAGAGATTGAGCGCCGCACAATGAGGAAAAGGGCAGGAATGGAGATATTTTGAGAGGCCGTCGATTACGAGAGAGAAAATCTGCATTTGTTGTCCAACCACAGGTACATATGAGATGTTAAATACAATATAAAGTTTTGTTGTAGCACACTGTGTTTACTTTTGTTTATACGATACCGGTATGATTTCTGGGTTCTCCCTTGCACTTAAAACATGGAAACTTTTTTTGTGTGGAATCTCATGTCCATTTTAGATTGGCCGTTACATCTGCGTTGTTGTACCGTGTTCACCGGCGATCTAAATATTGAACAACAGCAAAAACAGTAGGCCGCGGTCGACCACTCATGAAAACTAGTTGCAGAACCCTGCACACTGTGTGACAGTTCAGTTGGTTTCAGCTTGGTATCTGTCCTTGCCTTGGGAAAAATTATATGGTTTGGTTGCGCATTTTGCTGGCTGAATACATAATGATTAAGATTCTTTTGTCAATGTTACAGTAAACTTCAATTGGGAGAGATAAATAGCTTGATGCGAGGACACCCGGCCTCTTATTTTGGAAGAATTGTGCGAGAGTCTTCCTTTCCTCAAAGTGATGTCATATGACGGTCTCCAATTTCTTGACAGCAAAACAGTCGGAACAGGGGCTAAGGAATACTTTGAAGTATGTTTCTATTAATTTGAATGTGTTCAACATGTGTGGGAGAGGTAAAACTATATATAACAAAATATTTTGGTCTCGCAATGTTGCAGATTTTTAACTATTGCTGGCAGGTCCGGAATGTATCCCCTGCAATAAACGGGGGTTCACTGGAGATATTAAACGTGAATTGGGCACTTGCATGTGCGGTGTAAATCCAGGCTTTGATGTGATCTGGGGGTGCTTTTGATTACCTCTCTGAAGAGGGAACACCACTTCCCCGTTTTCCTTTGAGATGTCACGTTCTGGCGGCAGTTTGTGGTTTTTCCACTCTTTGCTGCTCCTTTCCTTCTTGCTGTCCCGCTCCTTGTCTTTACTATTGTGATCTACTGGGGGAAAAAAGACACCACAAGTGACGCTTGTTATTAACACCCATGCTGAAGTGATAAAGGGACAAACATTTCCACGTGTGAGTGAGTGGTCCAAATGCATTGCATTCGGGGCCTGATGCGCGCACACACACACACAGTGGCCTGCGGCACAAGCCCCGTTATGTAATATTTCAACAGATGTTTTAATTACAGCAATGGAGTTTGTTCGGTATTTCAGTGGGAAAGAGTGTGCAGCGCGGGAGAGCTCGATCCTACCTCTCTGTGGCGTCTTCACGTCGCCGTTCTCGGTCTTTGTATGGCAGCTAGCGGGGCTGACTTTCTCCACTGCCGCGGCCGAACTGCGCTGCGCTTCGCCGCTTTTCTCTCTATGTCGCTTCTCCTTCGCCCGTTTCTCTTTGGACGGCGAGGCGAGGAAGTTGCTTATTTTGAAGATTTTCCGTGCGGGAGCTCCTGGCACCACCACCGCGGTGGAGGTTTGGGCGGCGGAGTGGCTCGTCTTGGCCGGGCCGAAACTCCATTTCGCTGGGCTCCCACAACTCGCTTTCCCGTTGTGTTTTTCCCCAGCGCACACCTCTCCGTTGACTTTCCGATGCTTGGGCCGCTTCTCCTCCACACGGACCTTCTTTGGGGGCGGCGGGTGAATGTCGCTGGAAGACTGCGGTCGGCTCTCCGGCGGCCGTTTAGCTAACAGCGCTTGGGAGGAATTTGTTTGGCTGTTCGCTGCGAAATGCATGGAGTCCACGGACTCGGCCATCTTGGAAGTTTCTATTTTTTACGGCCAGACGTAACTGGTGCGTCAGAGCCAATGGGAGGCGGGGCTTAGACGCTCCGCAAGCACGTACGACAGGCGGAAGAGCAACCAGGAAGTGTATTTTTTTTCTTTTCTTTTTTTCATTTTAGCTTAGGTTTATTAATAGAGCACTTTACAAAGTAACCGCAGCGGAAAGAAAGTGCTAGACATAAGTAAAATTGAACATAAACAATAAAACTACTAGTAATAATAGTAATAATGCTGATGATAATAATAATAATAAATAAACAAAAATGTTTAACAAATATCTTTAAAAACATGAAACTAAATAAACTACACTAAAACATGATTAAGTATGTTATAAATGTGTTTATTTTTTCTTGTTTTGATTAAATTTAAAATTCTTTGAACTTCTCCTCAGTGCTGCTCATACTGCTGTTGAAGCCATATTACATTATTTTTTGTTTTTCTTTGAGGGTGTGATTCCTTGGTTCGTGCATGGTGGCACGTGCCCCGAGGATGGTTTGAAGTGGCAGCTGCGTGACAGGCAATTTTTTTGGGACCGTGGTCGTTGTCGTGTACGACGTGTACCTATTGAATTGTGTTTTTGGTTTGTAATTATTGGAAATTCAGTTAATTTGCCTTGAACTATTTAATTTTAATTTACGTTATTGGAAAGTTAAATGGTTTATAGACGTACAGTACGATTGGTCACCTTTTGTTTGTGTGACAACGATATGCGTTCCAAGAATTTCGTGCCCTTTGGCCCCACAATAATAAATACGTATAGAAATCTAACTGGAAATAGTCTAACCACCCACAAAACATCGCATGTCCAGTCGCGCCTGTATTGGTCATGTTAACAAAACTTGCAACTTCTCCCAAGGTCACCAGGAGGCAGTATAGTGACATAAAATTCAGTACGTGAATTTGTTGTTTGAAAAATTGCTCATTTTCACAGAGTACTGCTCCACGAGATTATGTGGTTCACACTCTGTAGTGACAAGTGACAGTGATTTTAATTTGTAATCTTTTTTTTTCTGGCGGGGAGGTATGTCTTACTGATCTTAGTTTCAGGGTTCGAATCTCAGCTCTGGCTTTCCTGTGGGGAGTTTGCATGTTGTTCCCAGTACCTACGTGGTTTTCTCTGGTTATTTTGTCCGTATGTGTTAATGTGAGTGTGAATGACTACATGTGCCCTGCGATTGGCTGGCGCCCATTCTAGGGTATACCCCGCCTCTAGTCTAGTCTATAAATCAGCTGGGACAGTCTACAGCTGGCCTGCGTTACAGAAAACGGATGAATGGATGATTGCCATCTATTAAACTAACCCGAGCTAATCATAGCAGGACTTCAAATCCTTACCCTTGACTTTTGGAAAATTAATGTCCAACAATGACCAAATGGAGTGCAGGTATTAACTAAGTTATTGACCTACTGACGGACAGACCAGGTTTTATCTGTTACTGGCTCACATCAGCAAATCCATCCCAGATGTGACGGGACATGTCCTGTTGTTTTCAAGCGACCAGTAAAAGTCATCCTGACACATGGTGAAAGAATGTCTGGTCTTATGAAGCATTACATGGATGCGAGTGTGTGACAAAAGACAAAAGATGAGTTGGCATACTTATGTAACCCATGAGATTAGGACAGATATGAGTCTGTGAATAGACCAGATAGATCTCAATTTTTTTTTAAAAACAATATCACTTGGATGGAGATGAAGAGTGGCCTATGGAGATGAAGTGGCCTCCTTGACTGTCTGGAAGCTGAACGAATGGTCAGATGTTTGTTTTATCGGCAAGTTGGGGTTGAAGGAAGAGCACAGTGTTTACACCAGCCAGGACAGAGAGTGGGCCAAGGCGGCTCACTTGGGGGAATTCAAAACAGTGTTAACAAGGAGGGCACCTTGAGGACGGCAACCTGCTGTCCATAAATGGGTAAAAGCCTAGAGAAGCTATTAGTGAGAATGATCCATGGCCACACTCTGCAATAAGCACATATTACAAGATACAAGCATATTTATACACTATTGTATTCCATCCATCCATCCATTGTCTGTACCGCATAACTTTGCCCTAAGGTGCACTATGTTAATTGGAACACAAGATGGGGGAAAAAAAACATAGACCGACTAATCAATAATATCTATGTCAAGGTATTACAAGCCAAAAAGATGCATATTTGAACACAAACAATGAAGCAACACATGTAGATGGGCAATATAACAACACGCACAGGCATATTCATCCTCTGCAAAGAATAACTAATTTGACTATTTCACAGAGGAGCTGAGATGTACAGTATATCTGTGTGTCAGTATTATAGTACCCCAGGTGGCCAAGGCACGCATACCAGAAGGAGCAGCAAGATTTCCACGGAATTGAGGCAAATCATTTGGAAAAAATGTCTTTGCATTATATATAATCGTGTCATTACTCTTTGCTTTTATAAGGTACAATAATATAGAGTGCTGTGTTTCCAAGTACTAAACACCGTACAAATTTTTTTCGTTGAGTTTTTTTTTTCGGTAGGCAGAAAGATGACTTGAGATATGAGAGTTCTGAGTTCCGAGCATGGTCACGAAACATATGAAATTCGTATCTCAAAGCATCGCTGTGCGACCATTATGACCAAATTTAAAAATATAAATAACACCCGTTCAAACTCACACACACACACACACACACACACACACACCAACGGACAATTTCCAGTCTTCAAATAACCCAACATGAATGTTTTTGGAATGTGGAAAGAAGCCGAGATTCGAAACCAGAATCTTTCACTGCGAGGCAGATGTGCAAATCGCATTCTCCTCATTCATATTCCTTATTACCTGTCTAATTCAAAGGCTGCAATGACAACGTCTCGAGGCTCCCTATAGGACCCCTTAGCTGCCCCAACAGATGACTGACAGTGGTCCACATCAACGACACCAGTGTAGACACACAATGCAAGGTAGGGATTCAAGAATCCCCTCGCTCAAAGTCAAAGTAAGTAAATCATTCCTTACAGTGCCTTTTATTCGGCCAGACATCTCCTAAAAGTGTAAACATTTCTCTCACACGTTTTGTCATTGTGTGTTAAAGTGCTGAGGTGTGTGTGTATGCGTTCCTGGTTTTTACCTACCAACAGTTGTCAAACATGCACCTGACTGTAAACAAGCCTAGAATGTTAGTTTAAGTACAGCGGCGCCTTGGCAAAGGGGTAGTCAAGTAAAAAAAAAAAACAACGTTTATGTTCTATGTGCCCCACTAATCGAAACATGGATGTGTGATTAATACTGTGTTGGTTGAATATGAATATGAAATGAACAGCAAAAACGCTTGTTTTGCTATCCATCTCAGGGGGCGGCCATTTTGCCACTTGCTGTCAATGAAAATGACATCACAAGTGCCGTATAATAGCAGTATAATACCAACATTATAAATACACAAAGAAGACAATCACAAGTACAGATATCAATACTACATTTGTTAGCCTATCTATAGCATTCTGTATTGTGTGATAGCATTAAGCTAGCAGACTTTCATTAGGCAGTTTATATGGTTTAGTTAAATACACATCATGTAATTCTCTTTGTTTTATGTTTAGTTTTACAGTAAAAAAAAAAACAAGCTTGTAAAGAAATCATAATAATATTAATTATAATAATAACTATAGGTATTTAAAATACAAGTTTATAAAGCATATTAATAAATACATGTAATACAAAATAGCGCAGGCTTAACTACGCATAAAAAGATTAATCTCCTGTGGAGCCTCCGGTACCCCCCCATACCTTCCCCATTCTCTAGTAGTTTGCGCCATTACGCTTCAATCGCAAATTTGGCAGAAGTTTATCTGGATATGTCATCGAAAAGACATCGAGAGTCGAGGGCGCAAAAAAACAACAGCGAGATGATGCTCGCGCGTCACGTGCACGCAAGACAATGTTTTAAATAACTATTGTTTATTTTGTAACAGCTACGTTTACATGACCACAATAATCCGCTAATTGGGAATAATCGGGTAATTGCACCACAAATCATTTATGCTAAGCGCACCAAAACGGCTAGCTGTTCACAGCTTATCTCTTCCACACTTTATCTCTTTCACTTGTCTTTCCATTTAAAAGAGCGTGCTTCCCACACTCTTAGCCAAACAGTTTCCTTTGTCATTATTAAAAAGACAGCTGAAAAATGTCTCCAACCTCCATGTCGTCATAACAACCAGCCAGCCAGGAGGCAGAAAACAACAATTCAAAAGGTCACTGCAGGCAAGCGAGAGTGGTGCTCAGAGAGCAGGCCTCCACCAAGTCATCAGTCATACCAAAGTGCTCGTCTTCACAGTACCCCCCTCCTGCATATTTTGTCCATAAGATCACGTGTTATACAAGTAGAAATTAATGAAAACAACCAAAAGACCTGATGTCGCAATGTTAGCACAAGTGGAAAAACACATTCCCTGGATCTGCACCATTAGCCGGATCCCCACCAAAATTTTATGGGTTCCTCTTGGCCAGTGCGTCACTCCTTCGTAGCGTTTCGTGGCAAAGGCCTGAGGTTTTTTTTCCTTTTTTTTTTTTTTGCATAAAATCCCCCTAACAAACACATAAATAAGTGAGTGATAAAAACATAACGTTGCTGGGTGGAGGTGAGGACACCAGTTAAACACTTTAACAAACATTGGAACAGCAACACACAGTGAGCTTAGCAACCCACAAGAGAGACTCCCCTCATCTCATCGCTACGTTAAGAAACGAAATTAAATTATATCAAAAATAAAATCAAATTAAATCATACACACTGAGCTTAGTAAACCACAAGAGAAATTGTCTATTCTCTACATTAATAAAAATAAAGTGAATTCAAAAATAATTAAATTAAAATGAACAATACGTAGGGAGTTCAGCATCCCACAAGATTCTCACGTCTGATGTCTTAATGAAAAAAAATCTAACAAAATAAATTCAATAGTTAAATCTACCATTAAAATAAAATACAATAAAATTTGACTAATTAACAACCCACGAGAGGCTCGCTATACTCTCTACATCAATAAAATAAAATGAATCCAAACAAATTAAAATAAAAAAAATTAATATATGTTATATACGCATTAATAAAATAAAATTAATTCAAACAAATTAAAATTAAACAAGACACGGTGATCTTAGCCACACACAAGAGGCTGCTGAGTCATTAACATCAATTCAAACAAAATTAAATTAAATGTATGACTGTTTATTCATTCATTGCTATATCAGAAATTCAAACTTATTGATTAAAATTAAATTAAACAACGATCTTAGCAACCCAAATTAATAAAATAAAACAATTTAAAGCACATTAAACACAATTAACTGAAATCAAACATTAAATTAAACTGTATTGAATTAAAATGTTTTTATTTATACATTGATAGAGTACAACAAATATATTTAAGCAAAAATTAATTAAAATTGAATAACGTGAAATTAAACAACAACACAATGAGGTTAGCAACCCATCAGCATTTCCATCAGCTTTTTCTATTCTCCACATTAATTAGATCAATAAAATCAAACAAGTAATAATTAAAGGTAAAATAAAATATTAAATACACAATGAGCTGAGAAACCCACAGAGGATCAAATAAATCTATTAAAACAGAAATTATGCTACATTGCCTCGCATTGAATAGATGAATATTAAATACCCAGCTTTTCAACTCATACAAGATAGATTAGTTTATTAGATTTAAGACAAACATGATCTTTTTTTTTATCTAAAGCATCTTTTCCATCATCCTTTAAAAAAACAATGAAATACAACCAAGAAGCAGCCATTAAATATGATTCCATGAAATATGTCTAATTTGTCACATCTGTAAGTGTGACACACACGCGTATATCATCGTCCCAAGTCAAATTTTCATTACGACATGCAGTGAGAATGTTTCATGAGTGTTCTCCATTACACAATGTCAGCCTAATTATGATGAGCTAATTATGATAGAAATATGATAAACTGACATACTAACTGGCACACACTACTGGGGAAAAACAGCCTTTGTTTGTTTCAATGATAATTAACAGTGGTCATTTTGACATTAAGTAAAAAAGAAAGTAAAAGTAAAGGAAAACATACAACTGACAGTAGCTACAGTGGATGTATGCCAGATTTTTATGATATGTAAAAAATGAGACCAATATTATTAATTTCCAAAACATTTTCCATTCTTAAAGCGGAAGTCAACCCAAACATATTTTTTTCAAGAATATGTTCTATGCAGGCCCACTAATAAGAGTTAATCCACCCGTTTATAGCCATCTCAGGGGACGGCCATTTTGTCACTTCTATCGACTGAAAATGACATCAAAGTTGTTCAGGGCTCAGGTAACGACCAATCACGGCCACCTGTTTTCAGGAGCTGAGCCACGATTGGTTGTTATCTGAGCCCTGAGCATCTGTGATGTCATATTCAGTCGACAGAAGTTACAAAACGGCCGCCCCCAGAATGGCCAAAACCAGGTGGATTTTGCTGCTTAACTCATATTCCACAAATGCAATATTGCATCAATTACATATTCTTGAAAAAAATGTTTGGGTTGACTTCCCTCTTTAATGTGGCCTGCACGACTGAATAAAAAATATTTTCAAGTGGGGAACCAAAAATTACCAAATGAGATAATGTGGTTGCACTAGTGTACACAGCCTCTTATAACTGGGGATGTGGCTGAGCTCAGAATTAATCACAGTCCAACTCATGTTAAATGGGAGCTAGCACACACCTGCCGACATTTAAAATGACCCTGATTAACCCCAAATAATGTTTTTCCAGAGTGTATTCGCACAAAACCCTCATGCTTCTGCTAGAAACCTGAAAAAAAAATCACGGAATG
The DNA here is from genome assembly GCF_054856515.1 of Filicampus tigris. Taxonomy (NCBI): domain Eukaryota; kingdom Metazoa; phylum Chordata; class Actinopteri; order Syngnathiformes; family Syngnathidae; genus Filicampus; species Filicampus tigris. Next base: position 23,360,393 of record NC_141220.1, on the reverse strand, counting down.
CCCACTGAGAACAGCTGAACTTTATTCGAGTTCAATCAGAGGCACTTTAAATGTGTTCACTGTTATTGTTCAAATGCAGAGGTCAAATTTGGTGTGCATGTTTTTTTTTGTCTACAAATACATTTACAATGTTTTTAAAAAAAAGTGCGTGGAGGAGTAAACCTATTTAAAAAACATGAATGGTCTCTATCACAGATTTTCCTTTGCTGCAGATGGGTCTGTAATGTTATGTCCCGCAATAAATACTTTAGGGGGTGCATTGCAATGTACGATCATTCTCTTGACATTTCAGAAATAATCTGTCATATTTAGTGAGAACACATACTCAAACCCCCTGTTACTCACAGTGTTTCCCTCCTAAAATACTTGGCTCTCAGTTTCTCTCCCAGTCGACTCAAGAGCTCCATCACTCCACCTCCTCCCCTTATCTTCTCCCGCCCACCTTGCTGCCTCCTCACTGACTGACTGAGGTGGCTCTATTTTAGCCTCTCTGCTCTCCTCTCACTCTTGTGACTCGAGATGAAGTTCACAGCACTGTCCACATTTTTGATTTTCTTGGCCTCCCCCGGCCGCTCTTGGGAGGGGAACGAGGGATTCGGGCAATGCGCTGCCACCCTGCGGGCCGGGGGGCCGTGCGGACCGGGGCGGGCCGGGTGCCCCTATATCTTGAGCTTGCCGCCGATGACTGTGCACCTGCCGGAGCAATTCCAGGAGCTTGACAAGCTGGTGAAGGATTTACAGACGCTGAAGGATGACGTAGACCAGCTGAGGAAGATGTGCGGCGACTGCGGGAGACGCCAAGAGAGCAGGTATGGTGAGGAGGGACACTCTGAGACAAAATGTTTAGGACAGAGCGATTTGGAAGACGGAGACGAGCAGGGAAAGACAGTGGCTGTAGAATCAAGTGGCAAAGAAGTCATCCTGAAGGAAGCGGCCGGGAAAGATGAGAAGGGAAAAAGTGAACGAGCCAAAGATAGTGGGAAAGGGATTAGAAATAATCAAGAGCATCAAGTGTGGCCAGATGAAACAAATGCGATGGAGAAAAAGACACAAATAAAGATGCCGCAGGACCGTGGGAGGCAGGATCAAGGGAAGATTTGGGAAGGGGAGAAAAAGGAAATGGAAAAGGGGATCAAAGCGGGACAGGGTAAAGAGAATCCAAAACAGACGGCAAATAGAGGGCTCGCGGACAGAAGCGAGTCTGTAAAAAAAGACGGGGAGGCAGTGGTGGAGAAGGAGGATGGAGAAATGGGAAGTGTAAAAACAGAGGGAGGAAAAGCTGGAGAGAACGTGCAGAGAGACAGCGATGGAGAATCTGCATCCAGCAAAGCCACTCAGAGGACAGACTTTGTTTCAATCAGCCCGACTCCCGTGTTGACATTTATCTCAGCTCAAAGCCACGAGCCTGTAGACTTGGCTGAGACTGAGAGGATCACGTCATCTCTTCCATCCCCTCCCGTCTCCAGTCCCACTTCCAATTACTTACCAGTTATTAAACCAAGAGGAACCCAAACGGCTTCGACGGAATCACCCACCGTAAGGAATCACTTGGACGTAACAGGGTCCCCAAGCTCAAGTTCAATCTCCATCAGTCCTAGTCACAGCCTCCACACAACGAGTTCCCCTGAAGCCACAGAACGCAGCAGGTGGCCGAGCACCGACACCGGCTTGGGTTTAGGTCAGGGTTCGGGCCTGAACGCCAAGGCGGAGGGAAAGCGTACACCTGGAATGAAGCCTGACGCAAACAAGAAGCCGAAGGACTCCAAGCATGACCGTAAACTGGACATTAAAACCAAACAAAAAATGTCTCAACAGAAAATGAAAACAGAGATAAAACTGAAACCTGGCAATGACACTAAAAGAATTCACATTCAAAGAGCTGGTAACACAACAACGGATGCTGACCTCAAAACCCTGAAAGCCAAACATGGCCAAGACAAGACAACTAATCTGCAGCAGGTAGCAACTGACCAACAAGCGAGACCTGCGACCGATGAAGAACCCGAATCAGACACAACACCAATGTTAAATAAAAACGCTAAACCTAACAAAAAAACTGTTCATCCCGTTAAAACCAGCAAGACTGACCAGAAGCAAAAACCTGACAAAAAGTTAAAAACGGACACAAAAGTAAAACTTGATCGAAATAAAGCAAAGCAACATTTCCCCCCGGATCTGCAGACGGATTCTAAAGAAAGACAAACACTGACGAAACCTGTTCATTCTAATTCTTCTGGAAACTCTGAGTCAGAAAACACATTTACAACTAATCCCAATCAAAGGCTGAAATCCAGCCAGAAAATTTCCAATATTAACGGAAAGTCCAGAACTGGTCTTGTGCCCAAACTTAACCAAAAGCAGCCCAAGCCTGCAAGAGACCAAAACGCTAAAGCTAAAATGAAACCTAAAGCCGGCCAAGTACTTCCTGATCCTGACCATCAATCTGTGTCTAATCAAAGTCCTGGTGAGGACGCTAAAAAACAATCTGAACCCTGGTCTCGCTCAAGCGACAGACCACCAACCAGACGGATTCTGAAGCCAGGAGCAACACTATCTGAACCAAACCAGAACACCACAACCCCCCAACCTCACCATTTTAGCCGGACAACAACGGATGGTTTCTATAATGCTCAGCTTCCACCTACACCTAGTCCTGTTTTACAGATGGCTGATGTGACTCATTCCCGAGTGAACGCGGGGTTCAAGGCCAGTACGATGAAAACCGTCACTCCAAAGACCTTCAACAGCCGACGCAGCCTCCCGGTGGGCCCGAACAGCGCGATGGCGTCTGATCTGAGGCCACAAACAACCAGTAAACCTTCACCAATCCCAAAATCAACACAACCGCCACCGCTCCGCAGTGCTATTCCGAGAACTAATCCAGGCCCCACAAAGCCAAACCTGCACACTGGAGATGAAGCAGCACCCCTCCAAAAGGTTATTCATCCCCTTTCTGCTAGTGCCCAGACCACCTCCGGCGCTGACTTAAGCTCAACAACCACCACAGACCCCGTGGCCCACCCGGCCGCCGAGTCGTCGACGTCAAGTGCTCGCGAGCTGCGTATGAAAATCAAGCAGGTGGCTGCCGCATTCTTCAACGGCAGCCAATTGGGCCCGAGTGGAAGATCACCACCTGGAAGGCATCTAAAAGATCGTCCAGATGATAATGAGCGTGACAGCAGGCCAGCCAACGGGTCATTGATGCTGATACCATCTGAAAGTAAGAGGCAATTTTTCGCACGCCAAGAATACACTTTTCAGGTCTTATGGGGAGAACCTGTATAGATAGATGGATGAAGAGTCAGACTGCGAGGGACTCTCTCGTGGCCTTCTTCAGGTCAACTCCTCACATGTTTTTCAATTGGGTTTAGGTCAGGGTTTTATTGGGCAATCCTGAACATTGGTAAAAAAAAAAAAAAACCTGTACTTTAACCACCATTTGAATCAGACCTCTTAAGGTAACTGATTTTAAAAGGCGTACGATTTGCTTAGATCCACATTAGTGTGTATTCCACACCATAAAATAAAGTGCTTATATCCGGAAAGGTTAAAAGCAAGCATGTCCTATTAAATGACTCACACGGAATGCATCCACCATGGAGGTCCAGCTTTGGTCTTGTAATAAGTTGACCTCTGTTATGGTTGGAAAGTAGATGTGTCGCCCACACTTTAATACAATACAATACAATTTTATTTATATAGCGCATTTCGCAACAGCTACAGCTGTAACAAAGATCTTTACAAACAACAAAAAAATAGCCATAATACAACAAGTGAAAGCAATAAATTAACACAAAACACCGGAAAACAGACCAAAACCGTCAGTCGAGGTACTCACGCCCAAATATATATATTTTTTTGCTGATAAATTGTATAAACGGTTAACTGCTAATGCTGTCTTCATGTCCTGGTCATTATTTTGACATTCTAGTGCATGTTTGTTGACTTCTTCTATTTGGGGGGAAAAAAACGTCTGTGTGGCACCATCTCCAGGTTGAACACTGTACTGCATGTGAATTTGGCTTTCTGTCCTCTGATTGGACGAGCAGAGAACTTGACATCATCACTCTGCCACCGTGGTTTATATAAGCGTCTCAGTCTCGTACAGACATACACGCCTCAGTGGCGAGTTGGAGTTTGCGAACATCTTTATATCGATTTTCAGGTTAGTGATTTATTAGCATAGCATTTAGTTAGTTTATTTAGCATAGCGTGTCATAGTATAGAAATGATTTAGGTCGTAATTTGTCACTGCCGCTGTCAATCACAGCCAGACCACAAAGCCCCTGGCGATAAAAGACAATTTTGTGATTTGTGGCTCCATCAAATGCCCCTCAGGTGCAGTTTCCGGTATGAGGAGGGACTGCTCAGACCACCTCGTCAGAGGCCGAGTGATGAAGAGTGGCATCTACCAAGTGAATCCTGATCGCCACACTGGCAGCGGTTTTCCAGTACTGTGCGACATGGAGGTACGGGGCGGGGGATGGACCGTCCTGCAGCTTCGGCAAGACGGCAGCGTCAGTTTCAACCGCACGTGGGCCGAGTACCGATCGGGCTTCGGGCAGCTACTGAATGGAGGGGAGTTCTGGTTGGGGAACCAATACATCCACCTCTTGAGCAGGGACAGGGACATGACACTGCGGGTGGAGCTGCAGGACTTCTCTGGGGTGGCAGGGTACGCAGAGTATGAGCACTTTCGGGTGGCGAGCGAAAGGATGCGCTACAGGCTGACGGTGGGGGGTTATTCTGGAACAGCGGGAGATGCGCTCCGTTTCAGCTCCAGCTACGACCACAACAACCAGGCCTTCACCACCCCAGACCGGGACAACGACCGGTACCCATCTGGGAACTGTGGGGCTTACTACAGCTCCGGCTGGTGGTTTGACGCATGCATGGCTGCAAACCTCAATGGATGGTACTATTTTGGGAAGTACAAGGGGGTACGGAATGGGATATACTGGGGGGCCTGGCATAATATCTCCACCGAGTTCTACCTCACAAATGAAAGGCAGTCATTTAAAACAGTCAGGATGATGATCCGACCAAAGGGATTTTTATCATAAACATATTATTGATATGCAATATACAATATACACTACTTGCAAAAAGGTAGGTTTGGGATGAAATTTAAGGATGAATTCTCCCCCGGAAAAAACAACAACAACAGCAACAACAAAAAAAACAGTTCAAACGTTTAGAGGTCAAAATAAATTAATCTATGAAGATTATAGACTAGTGCATTTTAGGATCATTTGGAAATTTCAAAAGCCAAATAACCCTAACATTCTGTGAGTAATGTATGTTAGAATCACATCAACTGTCAGTCTGCATTTTATACCAATTCAAGCCAAAACAGCACTCAATACACAACTGCTGGCCTCTTTGGCACAATGCTCCCCCCTCGTGGTAAATTCTGCAGTAGATTGTTGTGATGGTGTAACGAGGTCCTCGGTTTAAGACGAATTTACAACTTAACCCGAATATAAACCAATCAAAAAGAAAAACAATAAGTACTAACTGAGCGTGAACAGATCAACCCTGGAATGTTTTGATTGAGGATGTGCATAGTGTTACTGCTTACAGATATATGCCTTCCTTTGGTGTTTTTATTAATGTGATATAGTTTCACACCAGAGTGCAATGGACAATTCCGAGCTGATGACAAAATTACGTCACACGTCAAGATGGCGGTCAAGTCGGTGAAAACAAACTCTCGCTAATTGAAAAGTAACTTAATGTAATTGATTATTTTCTTTTGATGCTTGAAAGTGTTTGAAAAGTTGATGTGATTATTTTTATGCTACTCTTCCTTCTATACACTCCCTGCAAATTAAAGCAGAAAGTGACAAATGAACAGTGTGGTTTGGATCTTTTTTGGGGGGGTCTATCCCTTGATCAAGGTAATTATTTTATTTTTAACTATAACAAGTGCTCTATGTTATCATTAAATTGACACGAAGCGGTAACTTGAAAATCATTTTGACATCCACTTTTATAATAGCAATAACAAACAAAAACATTTATTGTATGTTGATTGATTCCCATGAATTTGATCTATCTGGCTAGATACTATAACGATCAGTTAAGAAACTAATAGTTCTTTCCATATGCGTCTGTCTACCTAACTAACTACTTAATTACGTAAATCCGATCTAGCCACCTACTTCGCTATCTACCCATTTAGCTATACTGTACCTATCAACACGGATTATTATATGAATATATAATTATACGGTATATTACTACTGTATCTGTATGATTTAATGCTGCATTCGATAAAGGTGGGAAATCGGAATCATCACATTCGGATTATCCCAGTTCCGACCAAAAGCGTTCGAGGCGGTGAACTCGGGGTTTATTTTTTTCCCCACAGACTTCACAACTCGAACCTCCCGGTTCAAAGGGGCGTTCTGGTGCATTTTTCCTAGACGGGAAATCGAACTTTTCCGATTTTCCACCGTCCCCGAATGCAGCATATGTCGGTGACTACTGCCTACCAAGCTATGTGGCTAGGGCTAAGCGGAAGTCTGAGTTGACGACGTCATCAGTGTATGCTCGTACGTAACTTGACTGTTGTCGCCGCATGAAAATGGCATCATCAGTCAACGGAATTCACCTGTTGTAACAGTAATACAATAACGCGTGGTGTGGTTCGGACGTAAATGTATTCACCATGCTATTCTGGAGCTCACCAGTTCTGCGGGGCTGCGTCGGACTCTTCTGGTGTCGGGCCGCCAACCGCCTTCCGACCAACTGGCGTTGCCTTCACAGACAGCGGTCTCTCTTCACGTCTACCGGTGGCAAGTTAGCCAGAGAGGACGTCGAGGGCGAGGCGAGCCAACGGCCGCCGCTGAGGGAGTGGAGCCTGGAGGTCAGCCCCTTCAGCACGTTGCGGGCACGCCTGAGTTGCAGCATCTCTGTCCGGCCCCTGGACCCGCACGCGTTTCCCGAAGCGGACCGAGCCTTCGTCGCGGTCCACGGAGGGGAGCAGGGGAAAGACGTGGAGGACCTCTGTGTCCACTACGACGACCATGGCAAGGAGCTGTTTATCTCGGCCGAGAGGACTGACAGCAGCTTGTCTGTCCAGTTGTCTGTACCCATCAAGAGCAGTGAGTTCACATTCCAATTATACAATATACAATAGTGGGTAAACAAATCGTTAAACAAATTAAATGCAAATGTTGTGCACTTAAAACCCTTAGTCAAAAAATGCACGGTCGGTACTACTTGAAAAGTAAAACGTAGTGAAAAAGTAAAAAATATATACTGTACACAAAAACTGAAAAACATGCTAAATTGTATAAGAAAAAAAAAGAAACTATCATTATGCAGCGCTTAAATAGGGAGGAGGGGCAAACTACTTAAATAATGATTCCTTTCAAATGTATTGACATTACACATGACAGTTAAGTAATATTCGTACCTAAAATATATAAAAAGCAGTTAATTAAATACAAATATATTGAACTTAAAAGTTAAATACAACTGAATGTTTTCAGGGGGAAAATACACTGGTTTGTACTAAAGTGGCATGTGTTTTTGTGTTTTGGTTGTGAGATGCGATGCTCATGAAAAAAACGGAAAATGTGAGCAGAAAACAGTTGATTAGCATAGTTTGAGTGCAAGGTGACCAAGACTTGCAGATTCACTTTGTTTGAACTAATGGGAGCCTGTTGTTGTGCAGTACCCTGCCACCATCTAGTGGCAACTCCATGTCACTCAGCAACCTATTTCATAATTTACTACAATACTTTTTTTTTTTTAATTCCAATTCGACATTTTTGTTCCAATCTTTTTGGGAGTTAGCACCTCATTTAAATAGTTTTTCTTCTTCTCGGCTGACAAACAGTTTTGATTTAAAAGTGCAGTGACAACTCATGGAACCTATCATGGGCAAAATTGTTTATTAAAAGTAGACCCGTCAGCAGAGCCCAGCTTTAAAGGGGGCACATGAACTGCAATTACAGTCGCAGTTATGATTAATACCCTAAGACAGCACTTACTTTGCTCCATATTCACGTAGCTCTGCCACTCCTCGTCATTATCCTTTGCGACAACTGCTGGCAAATAGACAATAGGGTGCCACATCCAACACCACAGCCGTATTGGATGCGGCAAAGTTAAGTGATTTGTGAAGTTGCCTCTTTCACTTGGTCCTTCGGGATGTATCATCAAGCAACAACTCACTAGATTAATACTGAACCGATGTTTTGAATTTCATTATGTCATGAGTCATACATTATGACACCTTTTGAATTTCTAATTTTGTGTGTGTGTCACTTTCTGAATTTCTAATTGTGTGTGTCACAGATCTCTTCATTAGCACCCATGCCAAAGGCAACGTGCAGGTGAAGAACATGGAGTGTGACATCTGCAAGGTGCACACAGAGAAAGGTGACTGCACACTGCGTTCAGTCAAGGTCAGTCAGGAAAAGCACACTCATTGGGGAAAATTTTACTACGTGCACCTGCATAATCCAATAGGATACGATACAAACTAAGCTATAGAAACAGCTGTCATACAATACAATTTTATTTATATAGCGCATTGCATAACAGCTGCAACTGGAAAAAACGCTTGTTCATATCAGCACAAAACAAATGTCGAGTGTTATGACGGCACGCACATAAACCCGCCCATTGATTGTGTGTTGTACCTCAGGGCCATCTGGTGGAGGTGCGCTCAGGTGGAGATGTCACAGGCGAGGGCACCATCCATGGCAACGTGGATATCAGCGCTCGTGGCAAGGGTGTAAGGACAGCACAACACAAAAGCGTTTGAATAAACACCATCACAAACACTGACCTATCCTTAACAAACTAAATTCTAGGGTAAGATTTGTTCCATGAAAACTGTATTAATTTACTCCCAGCAATCTATTTGCATCATTTCCTAGAGTTTCTCTTGACTGCGCTGCTCACAATACATCTATCGGGGCTGGTTACTAGTGAGCATATGTCGGGTTGCGCCAACAAATAGAGTAAAAGCTTGGCGAAGCTGCGACTTGAGAACATATCCGTAACACTAAAGCTAACGGTTAGCTTCGTCTATTTTTATGTCCATCGTGGCACTTTTAGCAAAGCTTGTCTCCGTTTTACACGTAATATGTTGTACTGTTGTTATCAGAGACAGGCTCACACGGAGAAGTTTAAAGTTACACATGGTCTGAGAAAGCGGTACATCCGCAAATAAAGCTTGCTCCACAAATAGAGTTCCAATTTGTTCCAATTTCACAGTCCAGCCATTCAATCCCAAGTACTTACCTATATTTTTTCAAACGTTAGCGTAAAAGAGGGTCTAAGGGTCTGGCAGTGAATGAGTTAATATCTACAAAAATGGAAGACCAAATTCTATTTGTTTGCACTGTTACAAACATATCTTGATTGTTGAATTGATGAGCGTTACATATTTCGATATTTTAAAAAATTCAACCTAAAAATGTTCAATAAGGTGATTTCCCCCCACAGTGGTATCAAAATCACTATCGAGTCCTTTTTGCTAGTATTAAATCGAGGTTAAAAATTTGGTATCCTGACAACACTAATTGATTCTGCTCCAGATGATGAACGTGGCACAGTATTATGTTGTAGTATTGTACAGTTTTGCTAGTTTCTATAATTGGGACGTGGAAGTGGTGCTATTCACAGGTGGGTGGAGTTCCCACTGAAGGCCCCAAAGGATTCTGAAGGTCCCAAAGGATTAGCCTCCCAGTGGAACTCAAAGAACGCTAGGAGGCAGCAGCAGCCTTTAATCATGAGTCCGTCAAGTCTCCTTGACTACGCGGTCTGTGCATGTGTTGTACAGGCGGTGCGTGTGAAGAAGCTGCAGGGCACTAAGATGAAGGTCTCCACAGAGCACGGCAGCCTGGCGGTCAAGGCCATCTACGCCGAATCCAGCTGCGTCTCCTCCGGCACGGGGAAGGTGGAACTGGGACTTTTGCACGGTGATCTGAACAGGCGCATGGGTTTGCCATTCGGTCTATTTAAGAGTGTCCCACTCATTTTTGTGGTGGGCCACATTGTAGTTGTGGTTTCCCTCGGGGCGGCCGTTATGACTGTGAAGCTACCTTGACTGCGACCTTGACTTACGAGTGCCCTAGTTTATGAGAATTTATTTACATTTTTTTGCGAGTTATGAGTTGTTGCTTTTACTTGTGGTTGAGCTTCAGCCACCAGTTGGCGAATTATTTGACTGAGTAATTAATCCAAAATGGCTGCTTCAAACCAAAATGGTGGGCCTTTCGGTTCAAAAGAATACAGTGCTACCTTAACTCATGAGTGAGCCTACTTAAACGTTTTTCAAGATACTGTACAAGCCATTCACTCGGTGGAGTTTTTGTTTTGACTTGCAAGCAAAAAATTGCGAGCGCTAGATGGTGGCAGTGAAGTCAACTCACTTCACAAGCAGCAGTTTGATAGCTGTTTAAGAATTAAGAGTTCATACACACTGCCGCACATACCAGGAGCACAATGTGGGTTTGGAAAAGATTAATGGCATTTCCGTTTTCAGATACGAGGATCTTAAACTACAAAAACTACAGTTTAACTTGTAAGTCAAGGCATCACTGACATACTGTCTGGGACTTTTTTTTGCGTCCTGTTACGATAGACGTGTCCACCATATTTCATGTTGATAAGTGAAACTGGTTTCAGGGGCTGATTTATTATTATTATTATTATTATTATTATTATTATTTATTCATTAAAAAAAATCAAACTTTCAAGTGGGAAATAATCATTGTTCAATGAATAACCCCCCCCAGAGTCATCATTCAAAACTGAACGTTATCTTCGTAAAAGCAGATGTTTGCATTTGATCTTATTCGCTAGTGCAGGAAAAAAAAACTTCTTTTCCCTAATGTATTTGTTGGAAGATAGGAACTAGTCATTGTCAGAGCAGAGAAAACGAATGCGTCACCCGTACAGAATGTAAATCTCTCTTCCTGCGAGGCACATGTTGGAAGCAATTATCTTGTTTACTTGCACTATTGTCACGAAGCTGCACTGACTTTGTGCTCTACTCTGTCCAAAGGTGACGCCACTGTGAAGAACATATCAGGCCATACGCTCATAGGTAAACATTTTTCCGATAGCGGTGCGCAAGGCAATGCTCTGTATTGACGATCATATGTGAGTGTTGCTGCTTTTTGTCAGATGGCTCCAATGGCCACTTGAAGGTTTCCTCTCAAAGTGGCGACATCGATGTGTACGTGGGAGACGGCGCCAGCTCGGAAGTGCTCAGCCAGGAAGGTAGCGATATGCAAATTCTTTGGGCCATGCAAATAAGAATGCGTTTACTAAATACAGTACCATATTATGGGACCTGAACTCCTTTTGTACACCAGAATAAAGTCAGCAGCATAGTTAGCAGGGGCTTTGCTATGACAGTAAGACCAGTGGGTGAGACAAATTTTTTGTATGAGTGGCGTGCCTCAGGAGTCATGCACAAGTACTTCCTACTTACTATTCATGAGTGGCGGGAGTCACAAGGGTACTTCCTGTGTGTGTGACATTTATTGTCTTTTTGTGACATTTCTTTTTTCATTTTTTACAGATGGCAAAAGTACTCATCATTTTTATTTAGGTAGAATTACAGATACTTGTGGAAAAAAAAAAAGACGGGTAAAAGTAGAAGTATTGATTCAACTCCTTTACTAAAAGTACAGACTCTGAAATGATTTATTTTTTTTACAGTTAATTGTATAACATTTCTCTGCTCACAAAATACTACAATACAACAAAACCTTGTATTAACTTGCATATCGCTCCAACTGAGAAGGGGAATATAATCACTGGACCCGCTGTGCAAACAATGTGCTCCCAAGGCTTTGTTGTTAATGTGAATTGACTGCCAAAACAAACAAAATTACTGTAGTTAGTTAATAACTGAAAATAATACACCTCACATGGGCTCGCCTCCTAACTGGAGCTCGGAAGAAGGAGTATATAACCCCAAATATGGCCTCCCTTCACTGGCTCCCAGTGCATTTTAGGGTTCATTTTAAGATGCTTCTATTTGTCTACAAATCTTTGAACGGCCTCACCCCGGTGTACCTCTCTGAGCTCCTCCACCCTTACGCACCTTCCCGGTGCGTCAGGTCTGCGGACTAGGCTCTACTGGAGGTGCCGAGGACTAAGCGTAGCCTCAGAGACTATTACCGTATATAATAATTAGTGTTTTAATTTATTGCTTTCACTGTCTTTTTTGTTGTATTATTGCTATTTTGTTCATGTAAAGTGCTTTGATACAGCCGTAGCTGTTATGAAATGCGCTCCATAAATAAAGTTGTATTGTATTAGCTACATTATTCTATTAGAAGTCTTTTTTTTATTGTGATGTTATCTGCAGGGGTTGGAAAAGTAACAAACCTCTTTGGACAAAGGCTTTTCAAATGTAGGGAGTAAAACTCAACACATTTTAGATACCGTAAAAATCTGCTTCTTACTGTAGGAGCGGTGCGTGTCCGCGTCCCGTCTTCGTTGCGAGCGGACGTGGAGCTCTCTGGAGCCACGGTTGACGTCAGCCATGATGTTATGCTGCACCAAGTCCAGGAGAACGCCACTGAAAACCAAACCAGAGTCACTGGTAAGGCCCTAGAGAGCATATTTTTCTTCACAGATCCCAGAATGTGTGTGTACGTGCCTGAAAAGACAACAAAAACATTTGTACTCATGGAGGCAGTAGTTCATAAACCACAGCGTTAACCAACCTTGTCATTCTTTCATTCTCCATCTCTCTCAGGCAACATGAACTCTGATGGTCCAGTGGGACAGACGATAAGAGTCAGCACAGAAAGAGGCTCAGTCAGCCTGAGGACGCAAAGCTGGTTGCAGTCCCTGAAACTGGGAGGCTGAAAAGTTACCTTGCGGCACCGCAGTGTAACTCAGGAAATGATTACAACCCAATGTGACTGGGAAGAGACTGAAATAATTACACATGTGTTGCTATCAAATATATATTTAATTAAAAAAAAAAGTATTTATTCCAGTAACATTGATTATTTTACACTCAAGAAATTCTCTTCATAAGTTCTTTGCATAGTTAAAACTGCATGATCAAAAGATTCCATACACTCCCCAAGAAAGGGATTGAAGTGTTTGAGGTAATCTAGCATGATTCAAAGTACACATGCACACACAAACAATTTGAAATTGAAAGTATATCGCAAAAATAATGACCTCTGCCAAGGTTGTGCTGTTTGCTTGCTTGCTCCCTTTGTAAACAGAATTACTGGAGGTAATTGCCGGGGAGATGGTTCGAGCAATTGGGTGCTGTTTAATCACTTGTGGGATTATTTGACTTTCTCTCGGTTTTCATTTGGTTACACTGTCCAATGAAAATCTTGGATTCATGCCCTTTTTCAACCTGTCGGTAGAGCATGAAACTCTTAATCTCAGTGTCATGGGTTCGAGCCCCACGTTGGGCACTGTTTCATCTCTTGTGGGATTATCTTGCTTTGAAAATATTTTCCCCCAATTTTCATTGTCATGAACCCCCCCCACACACATTTTCATCAGTGTCCAATATAAATCTCAAATGTTCCCGCTTGCCCCCATTATTCATTGTCATATGAAATCCTCTTATTTGTTTTACTTCTCGCCAACATTTTGTTGTTATTAGGATGGCAATCAAAATGTGTAACACATTAAAATGCTGAACGTTCATCATTGGACAGCGAGGTTTTCATTCATTCAAAAAGGGTATTTTTTACAATGCATAAATCGTTCAGAAATTCAACGGATGGATACATATTAATGAAAAAACGTTTTTTTTTTTTTCTATGGAAGTGCCAAATTTGAATTCTTTTGGGGGGCCTTGGCAGAGGTCTGAGCTCCACTGCGTTCCATACAAGCTTCGCTGTTGCGATTGGCAAACACCACGACATTCCCCGTGCACACAGATTGCTTTATCGTAGCCACAATTTGGTTTGTTCATTGCTGTACTCCCACTGCTGCACAAACGGCTGCAGCCTCATGGCGGCCTCCCTGAAACACACACACGCACGCATAAACATACACTACTCACATCAAGTTGCGTACTCCAGTTGTGAATTTTGCCGTTCAGTTCCCTGTTTGAAAACGGCTTGAATTTCTTATGAGTAATGATGCAGTACTTGACTTTCTTCCGTTCTTACTCTGAGATGCGGTTGCAGCCGTTCATAGTGATTGATGAGAGTGGCGGGCAGAGCCTCTCGATGTATCTGATGGCGCGATCTGTTAGGGTGCAGCCGCTCACGTCCAGCTCTCGCAGGTACTGGGCTGCTCCGTGTGACAGGCACTGCATTGCCATGTCGGTTATCTGTGAAAAACAAACAAAACTCGCTAAGTTGCGACCCCGGCAAAGAAGAAAATTGTGCTTAACATCAGTTTCACCAATTGACATCAAATTCAGGGGACATGTCTAGTCTCCAGTACTCAAGGCCAAAATTTAACAGGGAATCGGCCATTTTAGTTCATTTCTGCTTGTAGCTTTAATTATTATTTTTTGACAAGTCACCTTTTGGGGTAAACATGCCTGAAAACAATACAATTTTTGCAAGATTATGTTTTTTTTTTGGTTGTTGTTTAGGGCCACCGGACACATTGTTTACTCAGCAGCAGCCCCCCGGGAAGTTGGAAAAGAATTAGTTCCAAACAAAATTTTCACCGATCGATACCAAATTGGGTTCACGTCATGACAGGAAACATGAAAGTTTTAATACCCAGGCCCAGAATTCAACAGGAAGTTGAGCATTTTGGTTTGAAGCAGCCATTCTGGACATATACCAGGGCTCGTACTCCAACTAGGGAATTCACCCGATCGAGACCCAGTCGGGACAAGGTATCCTCAAAAGATACCGGGTAACAAAGCTTTTTTGCTTTCACAATCTTAATGTGGGAAAAGCATTGGGGTTTTAAATTTTATGTTCCTTATGTAGGCCTGTTCATGGCTGTCCACATCTTTAATGTGTAAAGTCCCTCATTCGATTTTGCATGGCTGGTATGAGTGTATATTGGTATACCTTTGGACAGCCTGCCACCCGCAGTGTGAACAGACCTCTGCAGTAAAAGGAAAAGGCTTTGATGGCCAGGTCGGACAGTTCCAAGCAGCCGGACACGTCTACATACTCCAGTTCGGTCAAGTACTTGCACAAATTCTACTCCAGAGAAAACAAATACAGAAGGAATGAATTGTGGGATATTGAAGGCACTCATCCAAACATAACACCGTCCGCAGCTACAGGAATGATTTGAGCTTTGCGACTTTATTTTCTTGTGTACTTTTGGAAAATGTAGTAGGTGGGTAAATATGTAGGTGATCAGATACACAGATACAGAAATGCACATTATGTTGGTAGACTCAAGGTTTGTACCTCCATACCAACGTCTGTTATGTTGATACATTCTGCAAGAATCAATCTTTTCAAGGGAACCTCCTCGAGAGCAGCCAGGCCCTAAAAATTCAACACAGTAAATACATCTTCAAACTCTGCAACACTTTTGTGGGAGTACGCAGCACGCAAAAAAGTACTGTACGTCGTCTTGAATGTTACAGCCGCTGATGTCCAGAGAGCTGATGGAGCTGCCCATCAGGGACTCCAGAGCGGCATCGGTAAGTTGCTCGCAGTAGCTCAGGTTCAGGTGGGACAGCTTGGTAAACCTAATCAGACCATGACAAAACAAGGCTGAGTTGGTGATGTGTGTGCGTGCGTGAAATGTGCGTGAGTGTGTGACTGTTTGAATGAGTGTGAGAGAATGTGGAAGTGTCAGAGAGTGTGTGAGTGAGTGAGTGAGTGAGTGAGTGAGTGAGTGACCTACACAGTGACAGAGTATGTGTGAGAGAAAGCACTGTGAGTGAAAATGTTGGTTTTGGAGTGTGTGAGAGTATGTGACTGTTGGTGAGTGAGTGAGTGAAAATGAGTTTTGGAATGTGTGAGAGAAAGTTTGAATGTGAGTGAGTGAAAATGAGTTTTGGAATGTGTGAGAGAAAGTTTGAATGTGAGTGGGTGAGTGAGTGGGTGAATAAAAATGTGAGTTTTGGAGTATGTGAGTGAGTGAGTGAGTTAGTGAAAATGTGGGTTTTGGGGTATGTGAGTGAGTGAGTGAGTGAGTGAGTGAGTGAGTAAAAATGTGAATTTGTGTGTGTGTGTGTGACAGCATGTGGGCGTTGGAGAGTGAGTGAGTGAAAATGAGTTTTGGAATGTGTGAGAGAAAGTTTGAATGTGAGTGAGTGAAAATGAGTTTTGGAATGTGTGAGAGAAAGTTTGAATGTGAGTGGGTGAGTGAGTGGGTGAATAAAAATGTGAGTTTTGGAGTATGTGAGTGAGTGAGTGAGTGAGTTAGTGAAAATGTGGGTTTTGGGGTATGTGAGTGAGTGAGTGAGTGAGTGAGTGAGTAAAAATGTGAATTTGTGTGTGTGTGTGTGACAGCATGTGGGCGTTGGAGAGTGAGTGTGTGAATGTGAGAGAGTGTGAATGAGAGCATGATTTACTCGTACCTGTGACCAATGACGCTAATGGCCGCATCAGTGATCTGACAGCAGTAACTCACATTCAGCTCTTTCAATTTGTTGGCCGAGGGGCTTTCGGCCAGAGTAGAAATCCCCTTATCCGTCACTCTGGAATGAGACAGACAGTCGTCACGTGAACGTGTGACATCAAGTAATAATCTACGACAGTGGTTCTCAAACTAGGGCTGGGGTCCGAAAAATAATTTGCAATCAGTAGCTTGGATGCACATAGGTGTACTTCTCTCCCCTGTAACGGGTCCCGGGTAGGTATGGGCGGGTATTCGATTCTGACGGTATGATAACTTTGAGCAAAAATACCATTTTTCTGTTTTAAATCTTAGCAATTTGCTGTCGTAGTGTTCCATCATTGTCAAACAATTTTTAGAACAGACACATGGGCTACTTATGTTGCCCTTGGGGGCGAACTAGTCCTCGCTGTCACCATTTTTTAAAGGTCAATGCACATTAATCAACAGAATAAAAAGGCATCGGTGTAAATTTCTGTCATCTAACCTGCCTCCGTCCGCCCTCCGCCTCTGTGCGTAACTGCTCACCCCTCCCCTCTCTGCCCACCGACAAGAAGAGAAAAAAAAAAGCGACTAGCCTCCAATTAACCTCAAAGAGGTGGCTTGTTTACTCAACCAGGGGCGGAGCCAGATTGACAGACTGCCCACCCAGTGAGATTCATCCAATTTTTTGTCAATTTTTATTAAATTATTTTTGAATTTGTGTTTCGTTGTTTTTCTTTAAATGTTATTGAATATTAACAATGGCATAAATGTGGTTGCCTAAGCAAGGTTTGAACTTCATATTCAGTTTGTCATTTTATTTGAATATACGATGTGTCAGGACAGGAGGATTGTGCTCAGTGAGAGAAATATTCAGGCCCACCCTGATTTTTCCAGGCTCGCCCATTATCCACGTTCTGGCTCCGCCCCTGTCCTCAACTCTATAAGCAACCAATCAATCATATTGTGCCCTGTTTAGAGGTCCCCTCAAAAAGAAAAGAATAACTCATTACCGGTGACAGATAATATTAGGTGTCATTTCAAACCTTGACTAAAACCATGCTAAACCATCGAAGCGGTAATCGGCCAATGCCTAGTCCCGGCCCGAGTCCTAAAAAGTTTGAGAAGCCTCGATAAAAGCCGTGCGGGGCGACACGCACTTGCTACAAAGCGAGATGTCCAGGTACTGAAGGTTC
Source organism: Filicampus tigris (assembly GCF_054856515.1). Classification (NCBI taxonomy): domain Eukaryota; kingdom Metazoa; phylum Chordata; class Actinopteri; order Syngnathiformes; family Syngnathidae; genus Filicampus; species Filicampus tigris. Next base: position 23,342,700 of record NC_141220.1, on the reverse strand, counting down.
CGCAGGGTGGCCACCGCCTTGAGGGAGGTGTCACCCATCTTGTGGCATTCGACGATGTGCAGCCTGCGCATGCCTCGTGAGCTGCAGCACAGTGCCTTCCAGCTCATGTGACTCACGCGGTTGTTACCTGGACACGAAAAAACACTTTTTCCGTTTAAGATGGCTTTTTCATGCCTACAATATGGAAAGCCCCTTTGAGCATGTGTTTGATATCCTTGATATCCATCTTAAGGTCCGTGAACTAGTACGCACACTAGTAAAATGATTATCTTCCTAAGAGCACCAAAATGCCTAATATTAATTTTGCCTCACTAGCAACATTTAGTTGTCCGTCTAGTATGTAGAACTGCCGTACAGTAGTGGAAGGCAGTGGTGGGGTGAAAAACATTGATCTTAAACTGGATATTAAGGACATCTCATAAATGCTCAAACAGCAAAAGGAGGTTTGGCGGAGGACTTCATTCACCCTCCAGGCTGAAACTCTTCAATTTGGTGACTTCGGCGATGGATTTGATGCCGTGGTCGGACAATTGCCACGCCTCCAGCAGAGAGATGGACGACACGCTATGGCAGCCGGCCATCAGGGCCTATACGGGACACATGGCACTATGCTTGCAAAGAGGTGCAACATTTCCAGTAAATTGCCATTTCCAGAATTTTGCAAACCTACATAGCACACATGCTTCTAGTTGAGTTCTTCAGACAAAAGTATTGGGACACCTTGCCATTCCACACTTTCAGTTCCAGTTCATCCCAGCGGTGCTTGAAGCGGTTTGGAGTCAGGGCTCCATTCAAGTTCTTCTATACCAAGCAGAGAGAATATGACTGTGAGTATTGTTGTCTGCTCTTTTTGTACATATGTGATGCTCCTACGTGCGTCTTATAGTAGCGTATTTTTGAAGGTTTATAATTACCAGAGATGGGCATTCCGTCATGGGACGACGGATGGACGCCCATTTTGGGGACAGAGGACGGAGGATGAGAAGTTTTTTTTTTTTTTTTTTTTTAAAGGACAGACTAAGCAAGGACGGAAGTGGGTTTTCGCCCATCCTTGTACCGACTCAAGTGCCGACTGACATGTTGTGTTGGGTTCTTTCAAAATGCAAGACCACTGTTCTCTTCTGCGATGCCACGGAGCCGCCATTATGAACTGCCTGCCACAACTCTCCAATGGGTTGTTACAGTTACTGACGGAATATAAGGACGGAGGTGCTTTAAAAAGAAGAGGACGGACGGGGTCGCAGCATGATTATTTTTATAAATAAGGATGGAGGGACGATGACAGAAGGGTGCCCAGGTCGCGGACGCAGGACGGACCGGCAAAATAGGGTAAAGTGCCCATCTCTGATAATTACCATAACATCTAAGCTAGTTTCTGTTAGCCCATCAATGGCATTATGCGTTACACTAAACATCACCTGTTTTCTGAAGCTGAACCATGATTGTTCATTATCTGAGCCCTGAGCAACTGAGATGTCATTTTCAGTCGACAGAAGTGACAAAATGGCTGCCCAAGATGGCTAAAAACGGGTACATTTTGCTGCGTATCTCATAGTCCACAAACTCCGTATTATTCAAAATGCCTTGTTTCAATTTGTGGGCCTGCATAGAACATATTCTTGAAAAAAAAGGGTTGGGTTGACATCCACTTTAAAGTGTGCATTAAAAAAAAGTGTGGTTTAAATTTGTTTTAAGCATGTTGGAGACCTAAAACTATTTAAAAAACAAAATTGGGGCATGATTCTAAACAGGGTAAGCAGTACAAAATTGGATGGACGGTAGAGGAACTAAAGTATTGTTGACAAGAGTGTCCCAAAACTTTTGTCTGACTGCAGCAGGGCTGTCCTAACTATACGGCCAGCGGGCCATTTGCAAGACTGCAACACTATTTGAAAAAATAGTAACGTATATTTTTTCAAAATGGCCGCCCCCAGAGATAGCTAAAAACGGGTGGATTATGCTGCTTAACTCATATTTTCATATTAATCATATTGCCTTGCTACAACTAGTGGTCCTGCATAGAACATATTCTTGACAAAAATATGTTTGGGCTGACTTCCATTTTAAAGATTGTCAGCCTACGACAGATTGCTCTTGTTTAGACACAGAATGTTGAGAGCTGCTCAGTGCAGGGTCAGATTTATTCTAATAGGATACAGGGCATTGGACCACCCCAACATCCTGAAAACTGTCAAAACTACAAGATATATCAACTCGTTACATAATAGTTTATACACTCCTGGTCTGCAGTGCCCTGTAAATGAAACAAACATACAGAGATGCACTTGTCCGACAGGTCGTACACGTCATTGAGCAAAATCTCCTTGAGGTCAGGGCACGCTTCCGAGATGTAACTGAAGCCCGTCGCCGTCACCTACGAGAGAGACAGAGAACAAACGTGTATTGACCGGAATGTGAATCATCCCCTTGGATCCTCGCTCCTCACACTTTCCGGGCCCCATAAAATGAAAACATACATCTGGAAGTGAGCATAACTGAGTGTGTTGTCATGCATGTGTGTAAGCACATGGCGAGCGGGTGGGCTTATTCAACAAGCCCGACCCCGTCCTTCCTCCCCTCCTTGCTTCCTCCCCTCTTAGCTCATATTGAGTGAGGAACAAGAGGGGACACGTGCAAACAAGGAGAGAAGCGACCGGATTGTTCCAAACCTTTGGGATTATCTCGCTAAGCGCAGTATACGGCGCAGCCCGAAAGACTGACCTGGGTGCAGCCTGACAGGTCTAGGTGGAGGAGATTGTGGCAGCCTCTTCCCAAACTCAGGTACTGAAAACCTTCGTCTGTCATTTTGTGGCAGTAGGCCAAGCTCAGGTACTGAAGGTTGATGCAGTTGCTGTCGGGGGAAGAATGTAGAAACCAAGAACAAGTTGAAAACATTGGGAAATTACAACATTTGATGTAGTGGTCACTAATCAAAACAACATGGCAGTGAAGTCAACAACTACAACACTGGAGTATCTGCTATTTATTGGCTGTCGCAAAAAGTTTTTTTTTTTTTTTTTTTTCAGTATGCTTTGGCGTATTTTTTTTTTTACAGTAAATTGGAAACAACTTTGTTGTATCTGCACCATACAATAATAATACAGCAAACCCCCTTTTATTGGGGGGCAAACATTCCATTCCAACACCGCTAAAAAGTGAGACTCAGGGAGACCATATAATTTTTTTTTTAATGTTTAAATCTTAAATCCTCTCACATGCTTTAAACACAACCAAGCATACCAAAACACACTTTTTTAAAACACATTGCAAACATATTTTAACACACACACCAAAAAAAAAAATCACAGGCACAAAATATATTAAAAAATACTGTATGTGTCTTTAAGGGGTGGGACCTTAAATCAAACGTTTTTGGAAAACAAGAAAAACATTTTTAGCAAGCATATGCGAGGGCATTACATTAAGTACACTGTAAAAAAACATGATAAAAAATCTCTTAAAATCGAGATGAACCGGGATATAGCTGAGGAAAACTGGAGGCTTTCTATTGTATTCTATACACATTTGTTTGTTGTGTTTACTCATACTACAGCAGAGAAACACTCAATTAATTCTGTGTTGAACAAATGTAGGAATGGCAACAAGTGAATACACGTCATTGACCAGTTAATTGTTCTGCCTGTCAATATTTGTCACTGGCATAGAAAGATCCATTCATCCACTATCCGAACCGCTGATTCTCACGAGGATCGAGGGACATTGTTATTTTTAGTAAATAAATCCTTTTTGAACCAATTAATTCATTCACTGCAGTGGATGTTTTTGTTAATCAACTGGAATTTAAGCCAATTCAATGGTTAGGTGTGGAAGAGGGTCTCGACTAGATTGTCTGTGTGAATATCAAGAATTTTAGTAAACAACTGAAATGGCAAACAGATCCCCGCAGATGGCGACACTGCTTCACTTTAAGATCAGCACAGCTTTTGAGTAGAAGATAAAGATTAAGAGGTACATCATGTCTTGCCACGTTAGAAGTCGGACACGTTTAGGCACCCCACACAGAGTATGTCCATGTATTGTGTAAACAGAGAGCACGTCAGGTAGTAGAAAGTGTGTGTCGCTATCGGGAGAAAAGACGACACAGTTTATGAGTAAATGACAAGCTGCATGTAAAAAAACGACTGACGTTCTATTCCAGCCATGCTGTGAGTGTCGCTCACGCCGTGTTTCACAACTGTATACTTGTAAATAAATTAGTGTTTTGCCATCAAAAATCCCTTTCTCAGTTTTGTATTTATTGTTTTATAGTTTGAGGTGTCACAAAAGCCAAAATTATTTGCATGAAAGTCACAGTTCTCCTTCTTTTCACAAAATGTTTGTTTTTTGTCCGAAACCAGTGTTTTTGGTCGAACCAAGCCACGGCCGCCCCCCTGACAAAATTGGGGCCCCGAGCAAAATCTTATTTGTAGGCCGCCACCAGCGCACCAAAAATATTTTGTTAGGGGCTGCAGACAAACCTATATGCGGTGGGCGTGTTTACTTTTCATTCTTACCGAGTACACCCAACTTTGGGATCGAACTCGAGCCTCAGGGTTGGGAGAACAGAGCATAGGTACGAAAAGTGGATGGAACATGTCTTGTATTGTCAAAGAACAATATTCTGTGGATCTTGAGAGATCGGTCAAAATGCTCTAAAACAGCAGGAAACTTGAAAACATGACAGTGAATGAGTTCAGTGATATTGGATACCTGATGATATGTACACTAGTGTGTACAGTATTTGGCAATCACAGGATAAATTATTCAATTTAGACGCTTGGCTCCTAGACTAATAATTCTTTCTCTTCTCGAGACATTTTGGACAATTCTATGCGTCCAACTTTGTGGGAGCAAGCTTGGGAAAGGCCCTGTTCTGTTCCAGCTTGCCTGATTTACGACTCGAATATTCACATCGCATAAATCCATCCACAATGGCAATCATGCCCGTTTTTTTTTTTTTTTTTTTTTTGTGTTCACGTCACAAGCGCTACATCTGTTCCTTTCCTTCTCAGTATTCACACTGGCAGCGAGTAACGCATTTCTCACATGCGAAAGGCAAAGGAAAAAGCGCTGTTGGGCTCTACGTTGGGAAAAAAGTATGCGTATGAGTGTCTCCTCCTGGGAAGTAGAAGACAAGGCTCCAGCGACAAAAGGATTAGCATGCTAAAGTGGTGCTGTTTACCTTGCCAGCTCTCTGAGGGTAGCGTCTGTCAAGAGCGTGCCGGAAAGGTTCAGGTAGAGCAGGGAGTTACAGCCTTCCACAATCGACTCAATCATGGCGTCCTGTCAAAGCACACACCAACCACGTCATACGTATTTTATACTCAAGTGAGTTTGCCAGACAGCTGTGGCTGCTTCTGTGTATTCTGTCGTTTTCGAGAGCTTCATCTCTAAAGTAAAGGTGTCAAACTCAAGGACCGCGGTTCGGATCCAGCCCTCGTGTAAGACTGATTCCCAGTCTTTGTAGTGACAAAATTGGTAAATATTCGACAAAAAGAGGCTTCTAGATGTTTTTTGTCGTTAGTACGTTAGCGAGTAAATTAAGATCATCATTATATTAGTACATACTGTATTTCTTTTGTGACTTTGAAAATGATTTTGTATTTTTTTTATGTAAAGATTTTTTTAATGTATATTATGTGCCTTGGCACAATAAAGCTCTGGGGAACACTTAAAGCCTCTTTAAGGCTTAAGGGACAAGAAATGTAAACACAATGCAGCTCATCTTCTGAAAACAGCTTCCAGTGGCACTTTAACAGCCTCACTCTCTCAGGGTCAAGATGGAGACAAAGCCATAACAAACGACATGATTCAGGTTTTTATAGTATCATAATTCACGCAGTTCAAACTCACTGTTACACTTGTCTGTGACCCCCATCTCCACAAGAAGACAAACTATGTTATTTTTTTCTAAAAATAAAGGATTTGAAACTGGTTATGGTTCATTTTAAACGTCATTAACTGTGTTTCTGTTTATAAACAAGCAGTCCGTTTCGCATTTTGTTCACTTGCTGAACCAAACCTTGAATTTAAAACATACTTTTAAATCCTTAGAGATTATACATATACATGGTCTCATCATTATAACTACAATGTGATGAAAAAAAGTTTGACATCCCTGAATGCATTATAAACATTACAGCAGGGGCCACGTTGTTCTCACCGTGATATTAAAACACTCAGACACGTTGAGCTCTTGGAGATTTTTGCATTCGCCTGGAACACAAACAGCAGGAAAGTTAGTAAACAACTGGCAACACGTCCCAATACCTTTGTAAATTAGATTTGTTCCATGAATTTGTGTCAACATATTCTTAACAGTCTATTCTCTTCTATCTCGTGACATTTCTCTTGGCTACACTGCTTTTAGTAAATATCAGTGGATGTTAGATTTTTTTATTTTTTGTCCAATCAGTTTTTAGCCTCTATGTGTTGCCACGTCAGTCGAATCTGTCCGAGACCTTCAGAATCTGTAGTCCTCGCTGATGTAATTTAAATCAAGGGAATATTTCGTAAGTGGGATTTCAAATTCGTCCTCATAGATGACATCGTGATACAAAATACATACCGATTTTAAACACGCAGTCAAAGTTGTACAACACGAAAGTGTGGAAATATTGTTGTAAGGCTATAAATAAACATTCGGATGTTCCTCATGTCTTACGCAACACGCTGCTGCATCACACTCCTTTCCACAGCTGTAGTCCGTCAAAAGTTACAACAGTTGTCCGAGGCTTTGACCCATTTTAAATCCTCATCATTATATCCAAAACAATTCTGTTTGACTCCACAGCCCTCCCAAGAGAAAAGAGAGCGAGAGAAAGAGGTGGGAAAAAAGCTGCAGGTTCCAGCATGCGCGTGACCTGCTCATTCCTCGTGGTCTCCCTGTTCTGGCTTCTGCTGCTGTTTCCGTTCGTTGAGATGAAACGAGCGGGCAAAGGCAGAGGCCTCAGAGGAGCAAGACACAAGCTCGCACGGGACAGGTGGGCACCATGCACCCTTTGGTCCTGATTACAATTTTCTGGGGTTGCATTTTCTGTTCATTGGGGACTCTAAATTGTCGTTAAAGTGGAAGTCAACCCAAACATATATTTTTCAAGAATATGTTCTATGCAAGCCCACTAGTTGAAGCAAGGCATTCTGATAAATATTGCGTTTGTGGGATTTGAGTTAATCCACCCGTTTTTAGCCATCTCTGGGGGCAGCCATTTTGTCACTTCTACGACTGAAAATGACATCACAACTGCTCAGGGCTCAGGTAACGGCCAATCACAGCTGACCTGTTTTCTGAAGCTGAGCCGTGATTGGTCGTTACTTGAGCCCTGAGCGGTTGTGATGTCATTTTCAGTCGACAGAAATTACAAAATGGCCGCCCCCTGAGATGGTTAAAAACGGATGGATTTTGCTGCTTAACTCATATTCCAAAAACGCAGTATTAATCAAAATGTTGCGTTTCAACTAGTGGGCCTGCATAGAACACATTCTTGAAAAAAATGTGTTTGGGTTGATTTCCCCTTTAAGTGTGAATGTAAGTATGAATGCGTGTGTCCTGTGATTGACCGGACACAAAAGTAAAAGTAAAAAGTAAGCAAGTAAAAGCGAGATGCTCTTACACAAAAGCTGCCAGGTAAGAAAAACTGTCTTGGCAGACAAACAACAAGCATATTTTGACTTGATTTTTTTCAGTCGTAAATTTTCTTTATTTCAGATGATATTTCTAGTCAGAGTATTATGAGGCCAGATTTTCTTTTTTAACTGTTTCCAAACCAACTGTTACTGGCGTTGTGGTTCTCACAGCTGACTTTCATGCAGTCGGCGTGAGGTCAATTCGCAGTCAATGACCCACCAGTCGAGCAAGGGTTGCCTTTCATTTGTTTAGATCTCAAGCATATTTTACACTGAAAAAGGAACATCTGCCGACTTTGTTTCACATTCTGGAGGCTCCATTCCTAGATTAATCTTATTTTTTGTTTAAAATGAGCGTGAACAAAGATAGGTGCTATTACATACAGATACCCAAGAGCTTCGCAAAATTTTCACCCTGGTTTGAATTTTCCAAAGGCTACGGTTTTAACTACAAAAACATGTTTGCTATCTGTTATTTTCCAGCTGAGTTTCTCATATTGTGTTTAGTCCCATTAAATAAACTGTCTGATCGTGCATCGTGACTGTGGCTCTCTACTTGCGGTCAAACCTTAATTGCTTTTTTTTTTCCCCACTTCATTTGAGCTGTGACGTATCTAAAGATCAAATCACATAAAAAAACCAAAAAAAAACCAACAAAGTAGGAGATTTCAGTCTGCAAAAGGAATCATAACAATAGTTTTGTGGGGGTCTAAATACTTGCTGGTCACAATTTGTTTAACCCATTTCCCTCACTCTGATGCATTTGTGTATAAAACCCTCAGGGTGCGAGGCGCCGGCCGTCACAGCAGATCCGACCCCCCAAAACCAGGCAACTGCTCAGAATCATTAGAGTCCGGACGTGTCTTTGCGGACTGTCAGGACCGTCGCCTCACCTCCATTCCCAGGCCGCAGACCTGGTCCAGAGCACCCAAGTACCTTCTCTTAGCACGTAATAGGATCAAGGTCCTCCGCGATGAAGCCTTCGCCGGCTACGAGAGTCTAACCAGTCTGGACTTGCAGCAGAATCACATTTCGTTAGTGGAGGAGGGGGCCTTCGAGGGTTTGACTCGACTCACGACCCTGCTGCTCCAACACAACCGCCTGACTTCGCTGAGCGAGGAAGCCCTCATCCCCATGCCCAACCTCCGCTACATGCGCTTCTATGACAATCCCTTGAATTGTCATTGTGACATGGACAGTCTGGTACAAACCCTTCAAGTCCCAAGCAACCGGAATCTGGGAAATCATGCCAGGTGAGGCTTTCCAAATAAGCTCTTTTTGGAAAAAAACAAGAGGTGGGATGGACTGAAGTAAAAATATGTTGTTGCTGTACTTAGGTGGATTATTCAGGAATCTACTCTTGATTTAAAGTGGAAGTCAACCGAAACATATTTTTTCAAGAATGTGTTCTATGCAGGCCCACTAGTTGAAAAAAGTCATTATGATTAATATGAAATAGGAGTTAAGCAAGCAAAATCCACCCGTTTTTAGCCATCTCTGCGGGCGGCCATTTTGTCACTTCTGTCGACTGAAAATTACATCACGCACCCTCAGGGCTCCAATAACGACCAATCACGGCTCACCTGTTTTCTGAAGCTGAGCTATGATTGGTCGTTATCCGAGCCCCGAGGGTGTGCGATGTCATTTTCAGTCGATGGAAGTGACAAAATGGCCGCCCCCATAGATGGCTAAAAACGGGTGGATTTTGTTGCTTAACTCATATTCCACAAACACAATATTAATCAGAATGCTGCGTTTCAACACTAGGCCTGCATAGAACGTATTCTTGAAAAAAAAAAAAACGAGAAATAATTTTTTGCCATGTTCCCCTGTAAAGATGTGCGGAGCCCCTCAGGCTTAAAGGCAAGAAGTTGAAGCGGATTGACCCCGAGCTGCTCTGCAAGAAGCCAAACCCGAACGAAAAGCCGCAGGGCGACCAGACTGACCCCAAAGATGTGGCGGAGCCAATTCCCTTTCAAAACAAACCAGATGCCACCACATCCTGCCACATTTATTACTTCCCTCATGTACGCGTGGACTGCAGTAACCGAGGCAAGTCTTTTATCGGCGTCGGAGTCCGTTGATCACTGCGATAAATGGGCGCGTTGCCGATTGCACACATGTTTGTTATGCAATGAAAAGCATTCTTGTGCCATTCATCACAGAGGCGCTGTATGAGTGGTGCTGTCACATGCCTGGAATGATTACAGTCATTATCCTCAAATAAATTCCAGAGAATGTGAATTTTCATCTGAGCATTCAAGTGAGCATTTTTCCTCCTTTGTGAACAAAAGTCAGATTGGCGGATGTCTCTAAGACCATGTTTCCCAACCTTTGTTGAGCCAAGTTACATATTTTACATTAGAAAAATTTCCCATCACACCGCCAAACAAAATGGCATAGGAAGGATTTTCAGTGTGGAAAAAGAATCGCTGCAAAATCATGCGATACAGCCACAAAAAAAGATGATCATTTATATTTGAGATACTTATGATCGGCAAATCTGCAGTACAATGAAGTAGCAAAAATTGAAGTGAAATATGGCCCCGTACTTCTTTTGGGAATAATCCATTGTCAACACACGAGCTCCACCGCATATGGGACAAATTAAGTTTTGAACAGATGAATTCTTCAATCTTCTCTCACACGTGTCCACTCGTCTTCAACTACAGGTCTAACCGAGGTGCCTGCTGGTATTCCCGAGGACGCCGTCCAAATAGATCTCTCCCACAATTCCATCCGTCATCTCAAGGCCAAGAGTTTCCAAGGAGCAAAGAGTTTGAAAACGCTCAACCTCAGCCACAACAACATGGAGCGCATTGATACAGGTATATTGCGCATACACTACTAAAAAACAAAAAAAACAAAAAAAACCCCATAACCTTTACAGATGAACTTAACTCACTCACTGCCAGACATTTTCAAAGCCTATTTTACCCTAATGTTTGAAAAAATAAAAAAATATATATATAAATAAGTTTTTTTCACCGTCTCTAAACTTTTGAAGGACGTTTAATTTGTGGGTATGGGTGTGTCATTGTTTATCATACCATCCACAGTCAGAGTTTCATGAAATCAAATTCACATCCAGAACAATTCCCATCACACTCATAATCAAGCAGGAACAAGAAAGGTAAAAAGGACTTTTTTTCTGAGCTTAATTTACTAGATAATGTCATTTTACTTTCTGTTGCTTTGCTTTTGTGTACTATCTCATATTCTACTTCTATCTCACGCACTGATTTTCTAGCTTACCAATCAGAGTGAGCAACTGACACTGACGGCCGATGCCATTTTGCATACTGCGATCAAAGGCTCATTCATTCAAATCATAAAGAGGACTGTTTTAATATAAATTCTTTTTTTTTTTCTTTTAATATAAATTGATATATTTTAATATAAATATGAGGGAGCTGAATTTGATTCCATGAAACATTTTTTTTTTTTTTAAAAACTGTGTGCACAAGCTTCCATTCCAACAGGCTCAGTTTGATTGAGCTGGTGCTTTCTGGTCACGGTAACTGGTTGTGGCGGGTAAACAACATGCTTTTGTGCACTTCTCCAGCTTCCTTGTTCGGGCTCCTGCACCTCCGCGAGTTAGACCTGTCAGACAACAGCCTGTACTTCATCCAATACGGGGTGCTTGAAGAACTTTATTTCCTGTCCAAGCTGAAGCTGGGGGGAAATCCCTGGCTGTGCGATTATAGGTGGGGCTTATTTTGTACATTTGTTTCTTGAAAATACGGTGTTTTTCCACTGTTACAGCTCTATGGTTTTCATGTTGGTTATACAGTACCTTGCAGTAGTGTAAACGTAGAGTAGTCTTTACAGGCAAAACGCCAATTCAGTCGAATTTGTCACGTTTTTTTCCATTTTTAGGAGAGCAAAAGCATTTGAATCCACCCATTTTCTATAAACTTTGTCCTCATTAGCGTTGTGGGTGAGTTGGAGCCCATCCCAGCTGACTAAGCGAGAGGTGCCAGCCAATCACAGGGCACAAACAGGCATTCGCACCCTTGGGTAATTTAGAGTCTTCAAGAACATAAAGTACATGGCATGTTTTTGGAATATTGGGGAAAGCTGGATGAGAGGTGGCAAAAAAAAACAAAAAAACAAACTCCAAACAGCAAGTTCCAAGCCAAGACTCAAATCCCGAATCTTTGACTGTGAGGCAGAAGTGCTAAACTATGTCACGCCTCATCTATTTTCCTTGCTGCCCATCGAATCAGGGTAGGCAATTTCTACTCTTCAGTGAACCTAACATACATGTTTTTGGAATGTTGAAGGAAATGGAAGTACAGGGAGGACTTGAAAATGCTTCATTTTCTCATTATGTTAAAATTTACTGTAACAATGAGCAAAATATTGATTCTGGCCGACAGCCAGCTCATAATACCGCCACTATCACATCGCAATTACCGAAACCATCAATATGATACAAAAACGCAATCTAACAGCATGCAACTGCAACTTGCACATCATCCCGGAGTGAATGAATATTTCTCTCATAAAAACAGTTTGACTTGGCTTGCCCTTACTCCAAAACTAAATTTAACATACTGCAGCCAAGAGAAACACTACAAAATAAAGACTGTCGGGAATGAATAAATACAATTCCATGGAATGAATATTAGAATTATGGTTGTAAATGTAGAAGTGTTGCCTGTGAGGACAGACTAGAGAGGGGTGTAACAAACATGAAAACCACAGATGTCTCCTATTCATCTCTTAATGTCAAAACCCAAATCAAAAAAGTAAAACTAAGTGCAATTTGCAGCATCCACTACATGGTGTATTGGCTTCGACTGCACCCGGTGGTGAGGCACTCTGGCCTGCTGTGTCGCTCACCTCCCGAATACACCGGCGAGAGTGTGGAGGAGTATGTGCGCGCCTACAACCGAGGGTGTCCAAAAGACAGGCCGCAGAGCCCGCGAGACCAAACCGAGTCGGACGAGCTGCTCTGGAACTCCCTGGAAGAGGTGCAGGGCGAGCCGGAGGAGGAAGTGGAGCCCAGCCACTTGAGACAGCCTCAGAAATATCAGATTATCAGACTGTCTTGAGGGAAAAGGCACCGAATGGGCTCTGTTTACAACTTCTCCCAATTACTTTCCATTATGTCAAATAGTCTGTATCAGATGAAGAATCTACTTGTATGGTAAATATGGGAATGCTCTCAAATCTTTTTTTTTTTAAATGTTACAAGACCAATTTGCAGGATTAATGGGGATCTGTTCATTTTCCAATGGTGTATAATTACTACAAATGTCACAATATTGTTGCTCAATACACTCACATGTTGCAATAAAAAAACATTTTTTTGACTTACAGTATTCGGAAAACCTCGTTGATTAATTTTGCTTTTTGTGTGATCAGACATGAAGTTAACATGTTTAATTGCGTGGAACCAGTTGATGAGAAAATGTTCAGTTAAAGAGGAAAGTCAACCAAAACATTTTTTTTTCAAGGTTATGTTCTATGCAGGCCCACTAGTTGAAAGAAGCCATTCTGATTATTATTATGTTTGTGGAATATGACAAATCCACCTGTTTTTAGCCATCTCAGGGGGAGGCCATTTTGTCACTTCTGTTGACTGAAAATGACATCACAGTTGCTCAGGGCTCGGCTAACGACCAATCAAGGTTCAAACTTCAGAAAACAGGTGAGCTGTGATTGGTCCTTACCTGAGCCCTGGGCAATTGTGATGTCATTTTCAGTCGACAGAAGTGACAAAATGGCCGCCCCCTGAGGTGGCTAAAAACGAGTGTATTTTGCTGCTTAACTCATATTCCATAAACGCAATATTAATCAGAATGCCTCGTTTCAATTAGAGGGCCTGCATAGAACATATTCTAGAAAAAAAAATATTTGAGTTAACTTCCTCTTTAAATCAATCCAATGAGATCTAACATTGTTTCGTGAAGTTGTAGTTAAAATGTAATAATAACAACAACACTCATATTCTTAAGGGGACCTACACTAGTGCCTTGAGGTACGAGTTTGTTTCGTTCCATGACCATTCAAGGCATGTACTCAAAAAACACTTGCATTCCAAATCATCTTTCCCCAAATGAAATGAATAAAAATGTCAGTAATCATGAAAATAACACTCTATAATATCGTTCTTCACAAAAACATACATCCTTCAATGATTCATTTAGCCAGTGGTGAACAAGCAGTAAGCACAGTTACATTGAGTTTTGCTGGATGCAGAGATTAGCCTAAAATAACACTGTTATCTTATGAGTAGTATGTTACTTGACTGTCGGCGCGGCGGTGGTGGTGGTGCTGTAGGAAGGGAAAACTCACCAATGTGTTTCAAACTGGACCATTGTAAGGAGGTGCAGCCGCGCAGATTCAGGTGGATCACAAACGGACGGAAATTAAGCAGGACATGTTTCATGGTGTCGTCTGTTATCCAGCGCTTATCCACTGAGACGTTGATCTGAGCGGGTAGAAAGGCACTAATATCAAATATAGCAGCAAATATCAGTGCCAAAGGCTACCAGTTTGATACACACTTCTGAAATATCTCATTTGCTCAAACTAGCGTTAATCACATGTTATATGGATAGGTTGTTAATAATTAATGATATTAAGTTTAAGAAGACAACGATCATGTGAAAATCACGACTCAATTGTGAACATAAACAAATAACATGACTGATCAATTGAAAATAGAATTCGTACTATATTCGTAAACAGTATTGGAAGTTAATTCTTTTCCAGATCCAGTTCAGTTTAGCGTGTATGGTGAATCCAGACACTTATTAACCGTCCTTCTACTTTGCTGTTCAAAGTTGGATGTTCTCCGCCTTAACGCGGTTCCAGCCTGACATCTGTGAAAAGTGTAATTGAACCAAGCCGCACACTCTGTGTACTGTACTAACCTTACTCCACAAAGTGCCCGTATGGATGAGACTTCTCCAACTGCAGCAAACTTCCGAACAGCTCAGCAGGTCTCGTAGTTCCATATACTGGAATATCTGTGGGTGAAATAAAAAATGTAAAAAGTAGGCCGACAGTACCTTGACTTACAAGTTTAATTTGTGTTTGGCTCCCTGAAAAGGATAAGCAACGTAGAATGGATGGATTGATACAAGAAAATTTGAACTGTGACGCAACATAGCGCTAGGGTTAGCTAGACAGATGTACTATAAATACAAAAATACTAAAAGCTTGTATTCAGCCAACGTAGACACAGACTGCATAGGTTTAACCTCTACAAATGATGCTTAACACTCAGCTACCGCAGTACAACTGATGCTTCATTTCATTACGGTATCTTTTCTGTTATGCTATTATTTTGTTTGTATGAATATAAATTGAAGGACCAATGCCCGAAATTGAACAGAGGGGTCCTGCTATTTTTGCCTACGCCATTTAATGCAAGCAGTGCATGGTGTCAAACTTTGATGATAACTGAGGATTTGCCATGAAAAAAAATAGTGTGAGGGCCCATTCACGACTGTTTGCAAAATTCAGTACATTTTTGTTGTTTTTCCCCGCTCACTCTATCTGTCGCCTCTCAAACCTTGCTCGCTCCATCTGAATTTCTAATAAGGTCCCATTAAGAAGCAAGCAAAGGCTGCTCCCTTTTGCGAGAAAATGTGAGACCAAAAACAAACAAGGCTTTCTTTGTTTCCACTCTGTCAATAAAAAATGACATGTACTCATCAACGGGACCCATAAAACTGAGGCTCGCTGTGTGTTTACGTATGCGTGCGTGCGTGCGTATTAGAAAAAAATTACATTTGAATTGTTTACATATAAATAGGTGGTTCTCTGAAGTGCCTGCCCAGTGCGAACCCATTCAGTGTGAAATCAAACAAACAAGTAAATCTTTTTGTTTTTGTTTAGTCATCAGACTACGCTGCCTGAAAAAACGGAGAGACCATTTCGTCGCTGTCCTGTGAAAAACACGTATGTTCAATTTTCGATTTAAAAAAAAAAAAATTCTCGTTAATGCGATGTCTGTAACGCAGAAATACCATTCATGTAAAAATAAGTGTTTTTCACAGGACAGCGACGATATAAAAAACTTTTACAACTCCCACACGATTTAAACACATTCAAGCTTGTGAAAAAACACCCTTTGAACACAGTGTAAACATTGGAACACAAAAAAAAAAACCCTCCAAGCATTAAACGTATAGAAAATGCTGAGTGTATTGTCGTGTCTGTATTCATGGGTGTGCTTTTAAACCTCTTTTTTGAGGAAATGTTCACTATTTGTGAACTGGTGCTTATTGTGAAGTGAGTGGATTTGAGTTTAAAGCCATTATAAAGTGCCCGTATGTCAAGTTTGCGCTAGCAATTCAAAGCAAAAAAAAAAAATCAGCCAAATGACAGTTTGTATCTCAAAAAACTCATCGATTGGCTTCACTCGTATCTCAAGGCAGCACTGTATTGCCTTGTATTATGGCCGCATTTTTTTTTTTTTTTTGCCTCACACTCTGCGCTCTGCTTCATTGTAACAAAAGCCGCACTTGGTAAGATTTGCAAAACAAGAAATAGTGAAAGCTCCAATTCTTGATCTTTGGGGTAGTTTGACAAAAGCGACACCCGGGAACTGTTTTAAATTGTGGGGAGGAAAATAAGCAAACAACCTTGAGTGAGATGTGGTTGGGCAAAGCTGACAGCCAGTCGCATCCTTCCCCAATTTGGCTTTGCTGGCGCTCCATCTCCAGTTCATTCTGAAGTTTCTGCAACATCAAACCACACACATTTGGGGGATTTTTCATTAAATGTCGTTTTTAATTTTGCCTTGACTTGTTGTTAGCAGGGTTATTGCAGTTTGGGAATTTTTATTATAGTTAGAGTTTTTATTTCATTTTGACATTTGTCATGCATGCATGCACCCTAATTAAATAAAGCTAGGATGCCTTGTTTGCCAGGTTGCCAACTTCTAAAGTGGATTTTTGGCTTGAATTCTTGTTGAGAAGTATTAAACGAAAAAAGAAGTATTATTTTTGTATACTGTATATATATTTTCTCATATATGAAAGAAAAAAGGAAAGCACTTTTTACCTAACATTGCATTTCGGGCTAATTTAAGAAAGTGTTTTAATAAATTAAAATGCGCTTAAAGCATGGGAGGGGTAAAACTGTATGTAAAAAATTGATACTTTTATATAGTCTCTACATAGTGGTGTTTCACCAATTGCCCGCAATAAGCATGACTCACTATATTTTCAAATGAGCTGATACCTTAAAGTAATCCTTGGTCCTCTGTGAGTCCCTAACAACATTCTTCCATGCGGTTACGATGCGTTTGAGGACGCAGGCTTTCAGAACTCCCACCAATTTGCGCACCGCCTCTAGTTGGTGAGATCAAAGCACAAGAAATGATGAAAACATAAGCAAGCGCTGGACAGAATGAGTCATGCAGTGGGGAAAAGTGTCAAGAAAAGCTCAGAGTTTTGGACACATTTTTTCCTATGATGGAGGGAGAAATGCTTTGCAGCCACGTACCGACCCGTGACTCCTTCTTGAACTTGACCCAGTGCAGCCATGCAAGGAAAGGCACCTCCTGCTTTCGCCTGTCATAATGCTTCTGTGCAATTTCCGTCTTTTGAGACAGTTCAGAGGCATCAGTCACGCTGGCATTGGTGAAATTCTTCCAGCTCCTGCCCACCAACACCCACAAATACGGTTCATCAATCATTCACGGAAAACAAACAAAGCTCATCAATAAATCATTTAAAATAGCCAACCTTTTTTTTTTTTTGGGTGGATCAGATTTCTACTCAGGATTAGAGCGGAGCCCCTCTCACATGATATATTCATCGATATTTTAGTCATATTTATTCATCAAGGCAAAGTGATCAACTCTAAGCAAAATATGAGTGCTTGTTTCATAGTTGAAAAACTCTGCAATACTGCAATTCATGATCCGCATCCCATCTATATTGCAGATTTTAAAGTGATTTTTCCTTTTACGGGATACCTAAGTCTGAATTTAGAATTATGCGCCTTCAGTGAAGCATCACGTTGTCACACATCAGTCAGCATTGGTGTACATACATTTATGATCAAAATTATGGGCATATTTTTACATATAAATATTAATATTATACAAATATATTTCACATCAAATTAGCTGAGACGCAAACATGAACCTCAGACCGTTACGTCGGACGTGCTCACCATTAAGTCACCATGACGCTGATTAGAAAGATATATGAATATACAGTCAGGTATATTAAATAATTATTGTAAAAATATATTTTTATATTATATATCATTCAAATGATTACTAACATTTAAAAAACATGGATTTCATAATTAGATTTTTGGGGGGGTTCCTTGAAGTTTTCCACAAAAACAGTATTGGCCATAAATGCAAATTACATTTTAAATCAGTACAAAATTAACAATTTGGAAACATGCCATGCAGGTGTCGGGTTTTCCTTTTCAGAACAATTTCCAGTGGTAAATTGTGGCATGAGTCATTGCCAGGCACATTCTCTCGAGTAATCTCCACTCTCATCCTTCATGACATTCACTAACAGCTGCCCGCAATCAACTAATTACAGCCAGTGGAAGCTGAATGCGACTTGGACTGTTTTGGTCCTCTCTGCTCTTTTTCTTGTGTTGGTTTTGTGGCGCATGGAAAAGGGCAGCGACTTTTCGTGGACACTTTGCTGCTGCTGTTGGAGTTGGGGAACTTCTCATGGCTGATCTGTTTGGGTAAATGCATGCGCAGTGCATGTTTAACAACCAAATGCCATGTCTGCCTAATGGTCTGTTTATTATTATATTTTTATAGGTTTATTTGGGTTTCCTTTCTGCTGTTGGCCTGCTTGTGTATTTCTCCTCAAAATGGTAAGACCTCTTCTAGTTCACACTTTTGCGTTCATCATGCGGGCATCACTGTGGACGAGTGCACATCTGCCTCACAGTTCTGACGATCTGGGTTCAAACAATAAAATACGCTTTCATCTTAGAAAGCAAGTCAGACCTACTTTATTAAATGAAATTCATCTGAACCAGAATTTAAAGTGAAAATTCATGGGTTGCTCGGTTTTGTAGTGTTCAGCACTTTTGCTTCACAGTTGAGATGTTCTGTGATAGATTCTCAGCTCTTGCCTTTCTGTGTGAATGTTGCATGTTTTGCTCCCTTGTAGTCCAGCTTCCGCCTACATTTCAAAGACATGCATGAAAAAGGCACACCAAGCAACACAGCCGAAGCAGAGTGAACTGTCGCACAGTGTGTGGGGTTCCAACTAGTTTTCATGAGTGGCCAATTAATTGTCCGTCACTGGTTTTACTGCAAAATACACACTCCCTCCTTTTATCATAGCTCGTTTCCTCTCTTTGTGGCAATCTGCTTCTTTCTTGACAATCGCTCCATGTTTTTGTTGTTCAAACCAAAATACAGCCCAGTAGACTGTACGTGTAACCTCAAAACCCAATACAACGTCATTGTAGATGAACGTTGCGGTACTCAAACTTTTGGTGTGCGGCAAAAAGTCAGCAACTGTACTTTTTTTTTTTTTTTTTTCATGATGTCTCGTTCGGTCTCATCGCTCAGTGTGCTTGGCTTTAGATTAATTGAAAACTTTAAATTGTCCATAACAGAGACTGTTTCTTTGGGTGTATGTAAATCTGTAATTGGCTGGCAACCAGTCCAGGTTGTACCCCACCTCTTGTACAAAGTCAGCTGGGATAGGCTCCAGCTCACCCGTGATGCTATAGAAAATGGATGAATGGGTGGTGTTTGTATTCGTCTGAAATGTGGTGTCTGTTTAATGCCGTTAGGTTTCAAGGGAGATGCATCAAATGGCTACCCCGGGCTGCTTGATCCACACATCTTCACCCAGGATCAGGACTCTGCTGCTCCAAACTATGGCACAGAAAATAATCACCACCAGAGATTAGTTATCCCAACCAACAACGAGGTGAATGAGAGTCCACCTCAGCCTAGACCCCAGCATCAGGACTCTGGATTTCAGCATCCATTTAACCTTTTAGTAGAGGAGCATACCAAAGACAAGGCCGTGGAGGGCATCCATTTTCCAGACGTCAACAATCTCAAGCAGTTTATAAAAACCTTGAAAAACTCCTTCTTGCTTCCCGGTAAGGACTCGGCACATTTTCAGACGGCGAGGGGGGTGATGCTGAATGAAATGTCAAGACGACGCTACGCTAAAGAAGAGCAGCATGATGATGACGACGACGACGATGATGATGAAGAAGACACTAACTACAAAGTCTGGAGTGAGCGGTTGATTTCCACATATGGACCAAGTGAAAACGATGTCGGCTATCCTGCTTTGAGTCCAAGCATCTCTGTGCCTGGTCCTGACACTTCCACGAGTAGACACTTTCACAGGACGCACAACATTTCCAACAACCATGGTAGCTTTGGTCCAAGCCCCTACCAAACAGGTTTTTCCAATGTCCAAACTGGAGGTGATTGGTGGAAAAATCAGCAACTTCCTGAAAAATCTCAATTACCTTCAAACTGGTTACATGACGAGGTTGCTCCCTTGAGTCCCCGTGGTACGTATCCTGTCAATGGCCACCGTCCAGCAAGTGAGACAGCCAATGGAAGTTCAATCAAGAGGCTTAAGAAACCACGGTTGCAAGGCAAAGTCGCACCTTCTCAACAAGGTTCTTATGGAAATAGTGTCCATGTCAAAACGTCAAGAGGGCCTATTGCGTCGTGGGCGTTGATGCCGGATGGACAGTCCAAACAAACGGTGCAGGCCGCCACAGCAAAAGACTATGACAATGCGAACATCGGTCCCAGGGCCCAGAAATCTGTACACCTGTCAGCCCAGAGTCCCAGACGCCTCGGACGACATCGCTTTCTGCGTGAACCAGTCAACTCGAACCACGAGTTTTTCAAACCGTCTTTAGATTCTCATTTGGACAGTTTTCTTCGACACCGTCCGCCTCTTCTCGATGCCCGCAAACCACATCCCTCGGAGCAAATACCTGACACTCATAATCACCAATTGCGTGAGAGGCATGAGCGTATCCCCAAGACTAGTTCTCAAAGGTTAGATTCAGTCCAGCGTGGAGTTGCGTCCAGGAATAACGCCAAGCCCGATATGAATGCCTCCTGGATGCGCTCCATGCAACCGAAAATGACACACACAAACGGGATCTACAGACTTCCTAGTCTGCAGCGGCCGACAGCCACATTCCACCAAGAGCTTCCTGTTTACAGAAGCCCAAGGAAGCCAATACCACATGGGAAAAAATATGGCTTTCAGTCGAGGAGCAGCTATGTGAGAACTAACGTAGCTCTCTTCAGGAGCGAGTACATGCCACGTAAAGGAGTGGTCACCAGAGGCCAGGATGCTCAAGAGCCATGGATACATAAACATAGCACCTTTGCGTCGCACGATGCACAAGAAGCTGCAGATAAGTGAAGATGTCACCTGAGGTATAAAATGTCCACGTTCTGCCTGTGTGCATGTTTTACACTTATAATTTACCTTGGAGGATTTCAATACAAACATTTTTTTTCAAGAATAAGTTCCCAGCAGGCCCACTAGTTGAAACACGGCATTCTGATTAATATTGTGTTTGTGGAATATGAGTTAAGCAGCAAAATCCACCCAGCTGGCGGCTACTTTGTCATTTCTGTCGACTGAAAATGACATCACAACTACTCAGGGCTCAGCTAACGACCAATCACGGCTCAGCTTCAGAAAACAGGTCAGCCGTGATTGGTCGTTACCTGAGCCCCGAGCAGTTGTGATGTCATTTTCAGTCGACAGAAGTGACAAAATGGCCGCCCCTACGGATGGCGGATTAGCTCTTATTCCACAAACGCAATATTTATCAGAATGCCTTGCTTCAACTAGTGGGCTTGTATAGAACATATTCTTGAAAAAAATGTTTGGGTTGGCTTCCCATTTAAACAGCTATAAATGTAAAATGTATTACAGTAAGCAGGGGGCTAGCTGTACTAAACTGTAAGTAGTAGTACAGACACTTGTGTAAAAAAAGACTCCCTTCCAGCTTCTTTAGATTAAGACCCTGTCAAGTCAAAAAGTCTTGTAAATTTTTACACACCACAGAGAATAATGTTGTAAACATTCCTGCCAATTTTGAAATATTAAAACATTCACCAAGCAGAGGTGGACATTTTACTAAAATTTGCCGGTCAATTTATCGCCATCAGTCTGCAGCCTTGGGTACCGTTGGGCCGTCCATAAAAGCCTTTTTGTCAAGCCAACTCAAATTGTAATTGCCTATCCGCCTAACATCCGTTAGCGCTTTTGTCGGCCAACTTTTCCCTATCTCCACAAGTGAGTACTTATGGTATATAAATTTCAGTCTTTGAACGTTTTCAGCAACTATATTCAATCATGTATTTACAAACAAATCTCTGAAATCACTTTAAAGGGTCTTTAAGGAAAGTACCAATTCTGAAATGTACTTAAGTGCAAAAGTAAAAATGAATTTGCACCCAGTTATACATAATACCAATTTTGCTAACTTAAAAACATGCACATAAAATGTTTGCAAGTTTGCTCAACCATTAACATTGCATCGTAAAAGTGTACCAAATGTTGACACAGGTTGTGGCCAAATGCCAGCGATTGCTCCTACTCTAATGAAAAATAAATACACTAGGCACATTATCAAAATGTGTTCCTAAGTCTTTGCTAACGTGAACTGGAAAACAAAAAAACTACAAAAATAATGCAATGTACCTGATTTTTCATTGAATACATACTGTTTTTTGTTTTTATTCTAGGGTCATGCTCTGACTGCAAATAAGTCTCTGATGTCCATATGGGTAAGAATCGAAAACAATACTTTAAACTAAATACCTGTATACAAAAAAACTTTAATTTCACACATTTGTGTGAAAAATCGAAGTAAATCACAAGTTAATTCACAAGTGCCGTGTAAATAATTAAATAAGCACTCTTACCTGAAACAAGAGCTTGTTAATTTCCTCCTGTAACAGGAGTAGGCCTTCTCATATTTCCGGAAAAGGGCCTAATTGAAATGAAAAGTACATATTGACTGGAGAAACCATCAACACACCTAACTGGACTTTTGATTGGTGCACGTCACCTTGAGTTCATCTGAGTCCATATATTCCGTGTCATCCAGTTGCAGAGAGGCCAGCAATGACCGCTGCGTACTATGGCTAAGGAACTTGTTCCTTAAAAAAAAATAAAGCTGGTGTGAATTACAAACTAAATGCTTACGCAAGTCTATTTTCATTACATTTTGCTCGCCCCTACCGCATTGCAATGTTAACAACATATACAACATTGGGCACACCTGCCCAATGTAAGGGCATCAGATACCATGTGGGGCATCAAAATGAAATGTTCAGTTCTGAATGACTCATATTTATCGTTATTCATCCCGTGAGGTACATTAAATGGTCACATCAGCAATATTCACATATACTGTACAGTACACTCTTGTATCAATATATGAACTAGAAACAAAGTACAAAAAAAAGTAGCATTGGGTAGCGTAGGGTTACATCCTGGGTTGGTGACCAGCCAATCACAGGGCACATATACAGTACAGCAGCAGACACACGCATTCACATTTATGGACAATTTATTCTTCACTGAACCTAACATTGATGTTTTGGAGTTATGAGAGACTGCCGAGAAAATTCAATGTGCAAACTCATTACCAGTCCACATTCTGCAGATTGTCATGTCCCTGGAAGGTGATCAGGGCGTTTTTCAAGAACTGTATAGGGTCTCTGGGATCTAACCGGCACGAGGCGATCAGCAACGCCTGTTGTCAAGGAGCAATAACAAAACAATCAGCTGAAGTACCTCCGCACCATGTTGGCTCATAAAAAATATTTCGAGATTATTTTTTTTACCTTGTATAATTGCTGAAGTTCAGACTCTGTCAGAGCACTCACTTCGATTTTTGACTGCCTGTCTGTCATTTGCAAAGCTAGTCATTCTATAAAAAAGGCACCCTTAGCTAACAACAGCTAAATAAATATTTACATGTATAACATGGCAGACGGGCACTTGTGAAATTGAGAGTTGTGTCCCAAGTTTTCATTATTTACCCCTCGTTGTGGCGCGTCACCTTCAGTCTTTGAAAAAAATGGAATCCTAGTCGGCAAAATAAATGCGGCAGTTTCTACGTCATCACTATTCGTCATTAACACATGACGCCACCGGACGCGGCGATACATTTTGCTTCATTCATTTCGTGGCATTGGCGCTAATTTATTTCTTCGTTTACAGTCTGTTTCCCCGTGCGGGAATCGAAGAGGGACAATGTTTGGAGAAGTGAGACGTTAGCGCTTCGATGTTGTTTCATGAAGACGTCACTAAAAAATGACTTCATGTTATTGACGTGTCTGAATAATAAAATTAAATTACCATCACACGATGTCCCTTTTGCTCTTTGGTTTCAAGTGGAATTGACTTAAACATGATCAACACTCTACACACTTGTATGAACTATTACAAAACATAACTCATACCTATATACATTTAAATACTTAAGTATTCAACAACTTTATTGAGCACATAAAACACAACACCGCAGAAACAACGTGGTGTACATCAATTAAAGTTTAATAATTGTGATTTAAGTGATTGGAAACATCTTCCAAATGAACAATAAATACCCCTTGGTGTGTGTGGTATTTTCTTGGCTGTCTGATGTACTGGAAATCAATTTTCGTAGATCAATTGATAAGTATGGAATAAAAGCATACATTTTGTAATAACGATCTTACCAATATAGTAACTTGTTGTATTGGCCATGAACACAGCTGTCATAAATTGTAGTTTTTTTGGTTATCAAACGTTGAAGCCAATGTTGTTTTTAAATGGCCATTCAACAGTAGGTATATATTTTTTACATTTATTTTTCAAACAGCAGTGCATTTTAAACAATCACGGACAATAACGTGAAATGAAAGAACAAATCGAGCATCTAAAACACACAAAAAAATGTTTTCCAGCGGCTGGGTGGTAGGTAAAATAAATTTGAAATAACTAACTAATAAACTAAAATAAAAACGACTGGGCAAACCTTCTCCATACAAGCATTTTATACACAAACGAGCTCTTGTAACCCGTAGCGCCATTTTTGCGACCAAACGTTTGGCATGCTGGGAAAAATAATTTGATGTGGGCATGTAAATACCTTCCGGTGGGATTACATTTTGTTCCACATTTTCTCTCCGTTTTTCAAATCTATGCTACGATTTTTGTATGGACCCGTAAAAAACGTTAAACGTATGTTGACGGCAAATTGGTTATCAAAGGCGTGCTCTATCATTTTAGTTAACATATTGTCACTCTGCGTAGGATTTGATCGCACAACTATTTTCTGCCCGGTGGGGAATCAATGCAACGCACATGAAAACAAACTAGTATGATGAGTCCTTTGAAGTTACTTTTGTTTGGTGCATTTTGTTTTGGGTTAACTAACAAGCCGTGTTAGTTGTCTGATATTTCAAAAGGTACGACATATATCCTTCTGTGGTTACACCATCCGGTA
Source organism: Filicampus tigris (assembly GCF_054856515.1). NCBI lineage: Eukaryota > Metazoa > Chordata > Actinopteri > Syngnathiformes > Syngnathidae > Filicampus > Filicampus tigris. Next base: position 23,317,599 of record NC_141220.1, on the reverse strand, counting down.
AAAGCTTCATCGCTGAGATTAGCTCAAGAGACAGCATCAGAATGGGCGACGGCGGCAGTATTACGCCTAGAATCGGCAGCATGAAGACTTTGCTTGGAATAGTCGCCGGTGCTGGAGCCTCTTACGGAATTTACAAACTCATAAATTGGGGAAGCTTTAGGAGGTACAAGAAAAGCGGGGTCAATGAAGGTTTTGCTGCAAGGAGCAGTGACGGTAACTCTCGGCCGGACAGCCTGTTGGCCAAAGTGTCTGGACTGGATCTTGTGTGTCCCCGAAGTGACAATGATACTTCGGGTAAGTGTTTGAATCGCGATGTGCGTTATTATACAAATAGGAATATACATGTACATCCAAATCTTGATCGTTGTAATTGTTACCATAGAAACACTAAGAGTATCTGAGAACCAATAGGGGAGCTGTCGTAAAACCACCCTCAATACTCGACATTATCGATTATCATAATCGTTATTAATCATACACACCAGTGAGGTTATGCAAGCTCAAAGTTTTGCGCTGGCCAACCAATTAAAAAGCGCTGACATCTCTGAGAGCCAGCTCGCTGGCCTTGTGAAGATGATTTAGAAATCTGACTGGTCAGTCTTAAGAAAACAAATTTGGACTGCTATTTGCTTCACACTTCACAGGTGACCTCATCTACCAGTCTGCTGGTAACCTGGAGCCACAGCACCTAAAAATGCTGGTGACATGTCTACAGACCAGTAATAGCACACCAGACAGGTGTCGTCTCTTGCTCACTTTAGGAAATGCTGCTGCTTTTACCGTCAATCAGGTAGTGGCCTTCAAAAATTAAGACTCCATCACATTTTTGTTAAATTCTTTAAACAGATTCTAATATTATATGTCATCTCTCCCGCAGAATGTCATACGTGAATGTGAAGGGATTCCTATCATAGGTGGCTTCCTCTCTGACCCTGCGCCAGAGGTTAAAGTGCAGACTCTGAATGCTTTAAGTAATCTCTGCATGAACATCCAAAACCAGGAGCAGCTGAAGGTACACAACCATACACAGTTAAGCCTCGTTTGTTGCAGGAGCTACTTTGCGGTTTAGAGAGACCATATACCGGTAAAAAAATATTTTACTCTTTATTGTTTTTGTTTTTTTTAAAGACATAACAATAATACAAACAATAATAGAACAAACAAAAAGGCGGTATGCGACATGTAAGGAATTATTATAGAAAATCAGGCCTTACATTTAAAACATGGGTAAGCCATTATGACCACGTTTCATCAAATATATCACATTTTACATCTTATGTGATTCTTTCCATAATTTATGTACTGTAAACATTAATCCAGTCATTTATACTGTAGCTACTGTATGTCTCTTTTCAGCCATCTATAGTTCAGATCATCTGAAAACGTTTTTAAAACGTTTTTCCCGTTCGACACAATGTAAACATTAAAAATCACTTTCAATTATTAAAACAAACTTTTTTTAGTTTTCCTTAGTGTCTGTTCTTTTGCATCAAGAAATGGGAGACTATCACTTAAAATAACTTTGAGGAACTGAAAGCAGACTCTCACTTGCAGTTTTCCAAAAAAGAAACAGATGTATTTATTAACTTTTATTTATGCAGGTAAGGCAATTAAGAACAGCTTCTCATTTACGTTGCCGACCTAGCTGCAGACAGACGCTTGAAAAATTGGGGGGGAGTATTAAACTTTGTGTATTTGAACACCAAATGACAATGTCAGTTCTTGAACCTCTGTCTCTCAAAACAATGTCTTGTCTTTTAGGTTTACGTGCCACAAGTGCTGGAGTTGATCGAGATGTCTGCGGTGAACTCTGACCTTCAGCTTGGTGCTCTCAGGCTGCTAACCAATTTTTCTGTCACCGACAAACATCAGCACCTGCTGAAGGATGCGGTGACGCTTCTACTGTATCTGCTGGTGGTGAGCGATGCGACACTACAGGTTAGCATCTGATCTTTTTAAAGATCAATTACTTTTTTACCAGTTGTTTGACTATAATTATAAATTACCACGGGCATTTGTTTCAGGTTCAGGCCTTGAAGGTTCTTGTAAATATGTCATCTAATCCAGACATGATGGACGATATTGTTCAGGCTCAGGTAAGAAGCCTGATTTAAAAGCGAAACCGCTGTTGCTCCAATTGGAAGTTAGTTCCACAACACGTTTTTCTGTTTTAGGCTGTGTTATGAATCACAGTGCCAAAGTAGTGCTCCAAAATTATTTTCCATATGACTGAAAAGTGAACCATAAGTGCAGTTTATAAAAATCCTGATATAGAAATGAGGGAGCAGAGAATGAACTTGTAACAGCTTGTCTCCTTTAAATTTATCAGTTTCCACTAGAGGGCAGCAGAGTGAAACAGCCAGCCCTTCAATAAAGCCATCATGGGATAAAAAGGATTCTGACGTTTTTTTCATAGCTGGATAATGCTTTGATACCAAATGTGCAGTTGATTTTTGCCCGCTTGTCCATTGTTTTTTGTGTCATAATAAAAACAATTCGCTATACGAGTAATCTGAGTTACAAGCGTGAGCACAGAAGGAAATAAAAGGGAGGGGAAGTCAACCCCCAAAATTTGTTTGCAATATTTTGTTCTACGTAGCCCCATTAGTCTAAATATGGCATATTATTTTTGTGGAATGAGTTAAGTAGTAAAAAAAAAAAAAAACACCTGTTTTTGTCCATCTCAGGTGGCGGCCGTGTTGCCACTTTCTGTTGACTGAAAATGACATCACAGTTCCTCGGGGCTCAGATAACAACCAATCATGGCTCAGCTTCAGAAGACAGGTCAGCCTTGAATGGTCGTTACCTGAGCCCTGAGCAACAGTGATGTCATATTTTTGGATTTTGCTGTTTAATTTATATTCCATGAATGCAATATTAATCAAAATGCCGTGTTTAGACTAGTGGAGGCACATAGAATATATTATTGGCAAAGTTTTTAGGTTGACATCCCCTTTAAAACATGCAAGTCAAGTTACCACTTCAAAGTATTTTTAAACATTCTTCATGTGTGCTTTGCTCACCCTCCTAGGCTCCAGCTTCTGTCATGCTGCTATTCGACATGCAAACGTCGTCCGAGGTGCTTCTGCGGCTGCTGACGTTCGCGGGCAACCTGAAGTCCTGGAGGCCTTCGGCGCAGGTGGCCGAGGAGCTGAGGCGCAAGCACGACTGCCTCTTCCGCGTCATGCTGGACGAGTCGTCAGAGCTCCACGGCCGACTGGTCCAGCTGCTGGCACACCCCGACAAGGAGATTCAAGCGCAGGTGGCCCGTATATTGACATAGAGCACCCATGTTCACCTCCCCCCCGCACCACTATCTGCACTATAGACCTTTTCATCATGACGTGACATGTAATTTCAAGTGGCTAAAGCTCAAGCGTTCTTATAGTAAAGTAACCCTTCCGTGTCATTTTGACCCAGGCAGAGCGAACGAGACGATAGTAAATAGTTTGAATGTTGGTTTAATCCTTCTCCCCTACCGCCGGTGTTTGAATGTATTCAACCCTGAACACAAAAAGTTTTTTGTCATCAATTCAGTTCAGCTCAGCGGGTGCCACTCACTTTTTTCCAGCCGTTAGTACCCCGGCGCCTGTTGTTCACAAACATTGTGAAATGGTCTGTTTTTACACTGTTTTATACTCCCACACTTTGCCAAAGTCATCATGCGATCACCAATGAAATTAGATATTTCCACACAGACTATACTAGGGTCCACCGATAAGAATTTGTTTGAGGCTGATGCTGATTCCAACTGGCAGAATAAAATTCTGGTACCCGATTGTTAATTGGCCGATTAAATAAAAAAAATATATACAATATATAAAATAACTTCGTTTTTGGTACCTTAACACTTACAAACACTAAGACACAATTTACAGGTTTACCATTTGACTGTTGTGCAATACTTTGTCCTTAAATCTTTGCTTTTTTGGGGGTCGGGGGGGAGTTGAATGTCATTATCATTGTGTTATGTTGCCAATTTGGAAAGAGTTAATATCAGCCGATTAATTGGTCAGGCCCCAGTCTATATTATCAGCTCCAAATCAACTGCCAGTTTCTCTCATTCTTCATTTTCTACATTGAATAAGGGAGGTAGATTTGGCAAGACTGGACACCCGTTATAGTGCCATAATATTGGTGACATTGCAAGAGAGCCATTTTCCTTGCGTCATTTCAGTGGCCTATCTTGGGAAAAATTGAACCATTTTCTTAAGAATTGCAGGAGGACTGGAGTCGCACGAACCCCCCCCCCCGCCCCCCGTTAAATATAAGAGAATGTCAGAAAGTTACGAGAGTAAAGTCTGAATTTTTAACAAATGACTTTCCATTACAAATGTCATTGTCTTTTTTAGAATATTACAATTCTAATCTTGTAAAATTGCAATTTTTTTCTTGTTGTGTTACAACTTAATTCTCATAAAATTAAGATTTATTTTTTAAATTATTTCAATATTACAGATTTGTTCTTGTAAAATTACCCTTTTTCCTCCAGTATTGCAAGTTTACACTTGTGGAGTGGAATTGAGTATTTTCCCCATGTAATGTTACATATTATTAGTGTAAAATTACTTTTTTTTCCTTGTAATATTACAAGTTTATTCTTGTAAAATTGTGAGTTTTTTCCTCCTAACTTTATTCTCGTTAAATTAGATTTTTTTGCTCATAAAAGTAAAGCTTTATTTCTTGTAAAAGCAAGTCTTTTTCTGAGAATATTACAAATGTATTCTTGTAAAAAAATGCTCCATTAGGATTCAGTTTCTTCCTCATATTACAAATATATTGTTGCACAACTAGTTTTCTTTTTACAACTTCATTGTTGTAATATTGTAATTTCTTTTATCCTATTACAAATTGCTTGTTTGATCATTTTTCCCTCAAAATAGCGCAACTTTATTATTGTAAAATCAAGGTTATTTTCCTCTAATACATTTTTGTCTTGTAGAATTACGTATTTTTCTTGGAATATTACAGCTTCGTTCTTAAAACATGAGTTTTTTCTCACAACAGCTGCAGCATAGTCTGGTATTACAACTTTATTCTTGGGGAATTACAACCCCCCCCAATATTACTCTTTTATTTTTGTTGAAATGCAAGTTTTTCCTGTCAATTTTTATAATTTGTCTTTTTTTTTTCTTGTAAAATTTCTTACTTATTCTCGCAAAAATGTGAAAAAAAAAAAAGAATCCCCAACAAAGGGATTCACGGTTGTCCCAATCTTCAAGCACCTTATTTTTACTTTAACTGTTCCAAATCATTCGATTTTTACTTTAAGATTGCCTTCATGCCATCCAGAAAGTATATTTTAGTTAATCCCTCTAGCGCCACTAGGGAAGCGAACATCATGTTTGAAGACATTGAAAACCCTGTGCCGAAATGCAGCAGTAAACAAGGGTAGCCATTTGCCCGCAAATGACTTATTTTGACAGGATTCCAGTAACATTTGGCGGATTACAGCCGATAGTGAATGTTAACTACAAGTCTCATTATGTACTTAGTGTAATGCGCCAGGCTGTAACGTGACAGGTCCGCAGGGTTTAGCCGGAGGATCTGTGCATCCATCTGTTAGCATGACGACTGCCTCTCTGTGTCACGAGTCAGTCCAAGTGTGACGAAATGCTGCACGTTTTCAATGTGTACCCTCAACTTTGTTGACTTTTATCTCTCAGGAACAGGTTTGTCTGGAGACCTACCCCCTAAGTTAATTGTATTTATTTAAGTAGGCAGCTGTTTTGTGTTGAACGAGATATTTTTCTGCCTAAATATTTCAATAAATGCCCTACACATGGACAAGTGTCATTTTTATAATAATGAGAGTTATTGTCTCCATATCGTCAGGTTTGTTTATATTATTGCACTTGTATGGTCCAAAACAAAGTACACTGACATCTGCAGCAGTTCACATGCATTTAATGCTTATGTTGTATTGCGTTCAATGTACAGTGGGATCTAAAAAATATCCACACACCATTGTTCAAATCTCAGGACAAACATTCACAATCATACCTAGGGACAATGTGTCCAACTAACATACCACTCATGTTTTTGGAATATGGGAGGAAACCGGAGTACCCAGAGAAAACCCATCCAGGCACGCGGAGAACATGCAAACTCGACACATGAAGGCCGCGGCCATATTCGAACCCACGACCTCTGCACTGTGAGGCGGACGTGCTAACCAGTCATAGTTAATGAATAGTTTTCATTTTTGATACATTTTTCAATGCGCAAGTATATAAGATGTACTATCTTAACCCGACAACGATTTTGAAGCAAACAACAAAATAACTACTATACGCTTACAGTATATATGGAAGGGGGCCATTCGCAGCCTGTCGGCCTGCAACTTTATTGGGTGCAGGTGTTGAAAAAGTCAGGGGGTTGCGACACCTACATCCCCTAATGGCTGCAATGCATTTGACTACTACTGATCAATTCTATTTATAGAATTTTTCCGGATATGGATAAAATATTTACAACGAATAACATCAACATTTCTCTTTATATTGCCTCGCTAAGTAAGATAATTCATTTTACCTCCACTTTCTGCCGTCTGTCTCAAGGTCTGATTTGCGAAGATATCACATTTGTGATTAAGTTCGTCAAAGACTGCTTTAAAAATTGCCGTCTTATTACCGATTACCCGTGCTTTAGTTCTCAATGTGAAGATCTGCTCAGGGCAGGATCTAGTGGGACACAGGACTGTGGACCACCCCAAAATAGTGAAAAATCCCAAACCATTTGCCTTACAACTTTAATGTGTTAAAAAAAACAATTAAAAAACAGCTAAACTAACTAATAGGCAATTGCGTCAATGATTCATTTTAGCACGTTTAATAAAGTTGGACAATGTCAAAGTGGCCTGGGCATCCTGCGACTCGTCTGTATGCGGCCCTCGAAGGAAAACGTTTGGATACAACCGGCCTTAAATGTAATAAATAAAATAAAAAACACATGTAACAAAATCTATTCTCTACTAGCTGTGTTTGTCTGAAATACTCAGAACATCCCATATAACACGTATTTCCTGAATATTTTTGTAGAATGTCTAACATTTAAATATATTTTCTCTACCGAGCTGTCTTCTTTCTCTCAATCTCTTACAATGCATAATAACATGTTTTGTTTCCTCCTGTTCACATTTCGCATCTTTAACTTGTGTGCTTTCGCCATTTTAACTTGAGTGCTGTAACCCATAATAACCAAATCTTAAATCTCAACAACTGGTTCAAATCATCATTAAGCACGTGCTTTTGTCATTCAATCGCCCCTTCTTTTGTTTTCAATAAAACCTTCTGCCAACCCTTCTTTGCATTGATTTCGTCACCTTTCTTTTGGTCTCATTTAAAAAAAAATCGTCAAAACGTAGATGAATACTTTCCAATAAGTGATGATGCGTTCAAAGTCTTTGTTCCTCCCCCTTCTCCTCCAGCATCCACTCGACTCCGTTCCCCTCCCCTCCCCTGCCCTCCGGCAACTCCCTCACCTCCCTCCTCTCCAGGCCCGACACGCTGCCTCCTCCCTCGGCCAGCCCACACTAGATGACCGTCGTACCATCCGGTACTTCTCCACCACACTAACAGCCGGACCCTAGCGCGAACGACACCCAGCCGGTGGACCGGGAGGGAGGCGACGTTCTTCCGAAGCTATCGGCTCGAGCTGGCTATGTTGAGCCAGAAGCGGGACGTTTAGACCGATTGTTTCCACGCAGCTTTCTCTCTCCGTGTGACCGAGAATGAGCACCACCGCGGCGGCTACCGGATCGGCTTCTTGCCGCTTCGCCCACTACTTCGTCGTGTGTGGACTCGACCCCGAGACGGGCCTGGAGCCGGACGATGGAACAGGTAGCAACATCAATTCTCGACATTAAAGCATCTAAAATGTGAATCTGGTCAATTAAATGTATAGAATGTCGTTGTTTACGGTATGATGTACACCCGCTCTGCCCCATTATGTCATCCATTATTTTTTGATAAATGCTATGCACTAATCTGAAGGCATTTCTAATCAAACAGCCGGGCCCTGTTTTTAAATATATTTGACCACAAGTCCTGAATAGAAGGGCATAAAATGGGATATCTGAGGAAAATAAGTCACGTTTTATTGTGTTTGGATCATAATTTTAAAACCATACCTACCTAAATCCTTCACATGATAGTTTTTCTTAATATTAACAGGAAATTTCCCACCTTCACCATGTCAACTCAATCATAAAAAAACAACCACAATGTCCCTAATGGCTCATTTGGCTTTTTGCTCTCATCAACTCTCTGTCCATCTCAAAACAATCCCTCCCCATTTTGTCCACCTGAAACCAGAGAATAGGGAAGGTTAGATTCCTGAGGGGTTGCCATGGCAATAAAAATCGACTCAGGGAGATGCTCCTCTCTTGTCGAGAGGGCCAACGGGGTTTTATTTACAGGTGAAGCAAGAGGAATGGGAGATGTCTGATGCTTTTGTCCCTGATGTTGACACTCTTAACCGAGGCGGAGACCAATTCCGCAAGCAAAAGTGACGTCTGGAACATTTAACGTCACTTCCTTGTTCGAAATGGGGGGAAAACAATAGCCCTCTCTTTCTCTGGTATCAAAAGCAACACTAGTCTGAGGCATCGTGATGCTGGCAGGGATGGAAGAAATAGCGCTGCTGGGCTTAAAGCTGCCAATGATTTTTGTCTTGTAACTAACCGGCATAACCTTTAATTGCTGGCTCCCCACCGAGAGAGTGACCGCTCCGCCGCTCGGGTGCTTGCGAGTGCTGCCAATCTGCTTATGTAACAGCAGGCCATCTCCTCGCCACTGCAGCAGAAGCGGCAGCAGGATATGCTCCTTCAAGGGATTTCCTGCCTGCATGGGAACGTTGGGCCTTAAGCCGCAACCAAGCAGGAGTTAAAGTCTCAATGTCATACGGTATTATCTCACAAAGTGTGTACACCCCTAACTGTGAAAATGTACACTTTGATCAAAATAAGTCAACGCTTATCCATTTACTATATATATGAACCTGACAACAAAAGTGAGTACACCCCTAAGTGAAAATGTCCTGATTGGGCGTAAAGTGTCAATATTTTGTGTTGCTAGTTATTTTCCCAGAGACCCTGTGCTCTCCCCGCCATCCATGTGATGGTACCCCACAGATGTTCTCTAGGGTTTAGTTCTGGAGACATGATTGGCCAGTCTACCACCTTTTACCCTCAGCTTGTTTTAGCAAGACATTGCTCATCTTGGAAGTGTGTTTGGGGTTGTTATCATGTTGGAATACCGCCCTGCAGCCCAGTTTCCAAAGGGAGTGGATCAAGCTCTCTTCTGTACTTTGTTGGCAGCGGTTTTGACATTTATGGCCTTGTGTTGAGCTATTTTGAAGCAACAGTAAATTTACACTGTCGCACTTGCTGTACACTGACTCCAATGTCGCAAACTCACATTTCTTCAGTGATGTAAATAAAGTTGTATTGTATTGTAGTTGCATTTTTTGTTTTAAATCACTAGTTTAAAAACGTGCTAAAGTATCGATTTTTGCTGGCAAGGTACTGTGGTTGATTTTTTTGCTACTGGCGCACAACACGAATATATACACTTAATCGGCCTGGACTGACTCTTCCCCCCTATAGGTTTAAATATAGCATTACTCGCCAGCTATTACATTTCTATTGGTCATTTAATGGTCTGTGCACCTCTAATGTACCAAGTTTACATCATATTTAATGGTCTGTGCTGCTCTCTGTAGTCGAGATGTACAGTGGGTGTTTTTTTTCTAATGTGTGCACAACATCATTTGTGTTGCCTTTTGGGGAATGCAAGGGTGTACTATATACACACTGGCCTGATCTTGTGTCATTAATCGGACTAACACAGAGAAAATATTCATGTTATGGCTGTTCATTTATTTGTCATTTGAGCATTTTTTGGAATCTGAAAATTTTACTTTGAAAATAGGTTTCAAACTTGGTTGAATGCCACACTGTTTACATCACTTTCCATGTCTGCGAAAATAGAGGACATGCATGCTGTAGATGTGTTAAGTGGATTGTTAAATTTATTGTTTGACTCCACTAGACTAGACAAATACTGATCGCGATTGAGGATTCTTTTGACCACATTTAACTAAGTGGATACAATACCCTTCAAGTTATGCCCAACGTACATGTTTCGGATGTAAATCTTTTAAAAAAACTTTAAATGGGAATTCAACCATTTTTCAACCAGTCAACCAAACCCATTTTTTTCAAGAATATGTTCTATGAAAGCCCACTGCTTGAAACAAGGCATTCTGATAAATATTGCGTTTGTGGAATAAGAGTTAATGCACCCGTTTTTAGCCATCTCTAGGGGCGGCCATTTTGTCACTTCTGTCAACTGAAAATGACATCACAACTGCTCAGGGCTCAGGTAACGACCAATCACGGCTGACTTGTTTTATGAAGCTAAGCCGTGATTGGTCGTTATCTGAGCCCGGAGCAGTTGTGATGTCTTTTATGCAATTGCACTTCAATTTTTTTGTGATGAATCTACAAAAATGTCTATTTAATTTTCGCTTTGTCATTATGAGGGTTGATGGAAATCTTAAGCTGAAATGACACAAATGACACTTCTCAATTAATTACAGTACATGTGTTGAGATGTGTGAGTGTTGGTCTCTAATGTGAGTCATTAGAGAATTCCCAAGCACCCAGGAACAGTCTTCTGTTGTTGGCTTTTCAATGCAGTGCTGTGTGTTGTGCAGCCTAATCAAATTTCACATGACGCTGCCCGTTGGAATGCTGGCTGGCTGAGGATTCAGCTTTGACCTGTTCACGCCAGATGACGGTCATGGGGGTGTATGAGGGGGATTGACATCAGCGGACATCGAGGACTCCCTGACTGCACATTTGTGCTTCACATTGCTTTCATAAGTCTAAGCTAAATACATGTTGCACAGTTGCACTTTTGGTTCATCGTTTTCATCCTTTGGTGAGAGGACGCGATTGCGATATAAAGACTTGACACATTCTGAAAAAGTATTCACTCTACTTCAGTAGAAATATGGATACTTGTGTAAAAAAAGACTGATTCAACTCCTTTATTTAAACAAAAGTTTAAAAAACACACAATTTCTGAAATGTACCTAAGTGAAAGCATACACACAAATCTATACTATCAATTATTGTTGAAATTGAAAACTTTGTGTCAGAACAAATGGCTATGACCTGTGGGGTTCCCCAGGGGTCAATCCTAAAACTCCTATTGTTCAATTTATGCATGCTCCATTTTAGACAGCTAATACACAGCTTTAAATATCCTACCACTATGCATCTGATACTCAGCTCTACATGTCACTGAAGGCAAGTGAGCACTAGCTTTGTCACTGCATCAAACAGATCAATGTGTGTGGAAGCAGAACAATTTTCTCCAGATAAACTCAAGACAAAACTGAAATCATTGTCTTTGGCCCACAGAAACAAAGAGAGCACTATCCCTATAACTACCTAACTAAACCTAGCCACAAAATACTTTAAAGTGAAAAAAGATTTAAAAAAATACATGCTTAAGTAAAGATACCTAAAAAATCTGCTTAATTACAGTACTTCTCACTACTGGCTATAAGGTAGAAGCAGCTGATGCAGGCTGCTATTTTAATCTCCTTCACTTGATATGTGTGTCATCTGTTCAAGTGTTGATGAAAGGGCAAGTCGTTCTTGTGCAGCTGCTGTTCAGTCAAACCAGACGAAACAATTTAAGCACAAGTAAATCTCTGCGATAGATGTCTACATTCTCTATTCCAATCATGACCAACTGCTGTGCCGCAAAATTTCCAATGCGTGCCACGAGAGATCGCCAGGTGTGCTGTGGGAAAATATCCGATTTCACATGATTGGTCAGAAACTTTTATTATTTTAAGGGATGCTTAACTAATTTTGCAATTTTTAGCAGTAAAAAGTTAATATTTTGTCTATAATGAATTTGATAACGCCATTATTTTTCATATAAAATTAACACATTTAGAAACACATTTTGCCACTCGCTAGTGGCTGAAAATGACATCACATCTGTTGTGGGCTCAGGTAACAACCAATCATGGCTCCCCTCACATTCACAAGCTGAGCAGAATACGTACAGTATTCCTTAAAAAAATGTAACCATAGTAATTCTGATAATGATGTGGATTTGAATATAGAAGTAGGATGAGTACAGCATGCGTTGAGCAACTCGTTAACATGTTAAGATGAGGAAACATCCTAATTATGCCTGAACTCCAACAGCAGCCATTTAATTAAGCTTTCATTCGAATGTTGAAACAAACCTCCTCTCTACTCCACCTCCTGTGTCTCTCTATTCATCTCTCTCTCTCTCTCTCTCTGCTCCTTTAAATACATGTCTATTTTTCCTGCGCGCTAACATGCTAGCTACGTGTGTCAGGTGTGAGGTATTGGTTGATGAGCGTCATCTTGAGGGCTGCTCTTGAGGCCACGGTGGAAATGGCTGCCATGGCGACGTGGCACTCTTTTCCAAGGTTTCATTCTGCCTCTTGGCACAACACTGATTTGTCTCACTGATTAATAAGCTCCCACCAAGCTTCCAGTCTGGTGCTTAAAGGGGGGTAGTCAACCCAAAGTGTTTCTTAACTCTAATTTGTTCATTGCGCTTCCACTATTCTAAACACGACATTCTTAACTCATATTCCACAAAGAATTATCAATCCGAACGCTGTGTTTAGACTAGTGGAGGCACATAGAACATGTTATTGTAAAGTAAATTTTTGGGTTGATATCCCCGTTTAAGGCCTTGAAGGTCAGACCGTGTGTCTTACTATTGTAAATCCTTGTAGCTGTTGTCAATTTGTGATGTCGTCTTTCCAACTATTTCACATGAGTTGAAGCATTTTTTTTCTCACGACTGATTTTCAGGAGAGAGCTTTGAGCAGAGCCCTATTCACCGGTCCTTCAAATCCAGGGTTCTGGTCCACTACCCCGAGAGCACAGACAGGAACCCCTTCAATAAGGATGCGGTTAACATGGTGAGAATGTTGATTTAGTTCAGCTAATAAGGAGGACTTTGCCGGTTGATAATGAATCAGTGCACATTTCTGCAAATAACAGGAAGGAGGAATGTTGGTCACATAAATGGCTGGAGATAATCAATATACTGTGTAAACAAAACAATCTTTTACTTCCTTTCTGAATGTGTCCATTGTCTGAAGAAAAATCAGGTCTGGTAAAAGATAAAAGATGGTCATCTCCTGTTTCTCTTTGTTCAACTTTCAGTGACCGGCAGAATTTCAGTTAATTGGTCCAAAATGTCTTCATTTAATACAAATAATGTATCTTCATTCAATTTTCTATGCCAGAGACATATAGCGACAGACAGAATTACAGTTAATTCGTCCGATTTTTTTATTATAACATTTCTTTTTAATTACAGATAATCGGTGTTGGGAATGTTACTTAATATAAATAATTAGTTATTGTTACGCATTACTTGCTTAAAAAAGTAACTGAGTTAGTAATTGAATTACTATAAAAAAAATTACTTGTTATCAAGAATAAAAATGTTTTTACTACTGTAAAAAAAAAGATTAATTTCAGATTATTTCAAGGCTCTACACTAAATTTTGCAGTACTTTTTCAATCGGTCGCACCGCACAGGAATTGGTTGCACCCTTTTTTGGGGATTTGTCCATGCATAGTCATTTCATTTAGCATACCTTAGGTTTATATTATGTAAAGATTGACACGATATACTTGCAAAATATTTTGCTGTAATAATAACTTTGTTACCAAATTTTGGTTTGCATGTTTTATGGAGCTTTAATGGATTAATGCCATCTCCTTTAATTTCATTGGGGAGGGATGATTTGTGATATGGATTTTGAGTTGCAATAGTGTTCATGGAACAAATTAAACTCGTAAGTCAAGGCACCACTGTACGTATGTGCCTCAGCTTAGTAAAGGTTGGGAAACGTTGCGCTACCCTATTAATTTATTGTTGTTGTCATTCTCTCTCTGCGTCATCAGCTCTGCATGCCGAGGGGTCTTTCTTTCCGCACTCAGGCCGAGCGCTTGGAGTCTCACTTCCACTCCTTCACTCTCGGTTTTGAGGACGGTTCGCGCTCATACGGCTTTGTCCACACCTTCTACGAGGAAGTGACGGGTGCGCAGATCATCACAGCCATGCAGACCCTTCACAGGATGCACCACGTGGAGCACCACTCCGCTTCCTCTTCTTCCGCCTCCTCGTCCGCCTCCTCGCCCTCCACTTCCAGCATGGACTCGCTGGTGAGCAGCCTGGATGAGTCGGACGGCGAGTCTCTAGCCGCCGGCAACGCCGCCGCCACCTGTCTGGGTTGCGCCGGCTCCTTCGACCCGTCGCATGACACGCTGTACGTGTCCAAAGCCCTCTGCCTCCTCACGCCGCTCCCCTTCCTCGGAGCGTCTCGGCACTTCCTGTCTCAGCTGCACCAGGCCGTCGCCTCCCAAACGGCGCCACCTCTACCGCTGGAAAGCTACATCCACAACATCCTCTATGAGGTGCCCCTGCCGCCGCCCGGCCGCTCGCTGAGGTTTCACGGCGTGCAGGGCCCCATCTTGTGCCAACGGCCCGGCCCCGGTGAGCTTCCGCTCGGCGAGTATCCTCTGGGAGAAGCTTTCTCCCTGCTCGGTGTGGACAACATGGTGCAGCTGCTTACCTGCTCACTCCTGGAGACGCAGATACTGCTCTACTCTCAAGGTATGGAAAAAATACATTTATCCCATTTTGGAATGAGGCTGTAACATAATATGTGGAAAATGTGAAGCGCTGTGAACACTTTCCAAGGGATGTCACAATATCGGCAATATCGTGATATCGCGATATTAAATCGACGATATTATCATCGTCATGTCCCAATATTAATAGCAGCAAATCTGTTTAAATGTTGTTTTTCGTTTGTGCAGTTCCAGCACCCTCTGGTGGTTAGTTTATTAGCGCAGTTTAAGATTCACAACATTTGCGCGTGCATTAGCAAGTAAGCTCACTGCTGAGCCAATAGAAACGCATGACTGGCCAAGATTATTTCTTTGTGAATGCTCTTATGTACAAAAACAAAAAAAATTTTATTTTTTTAATTTTTTTTTTTTTAATTTTTTTTTTTTTTAATGAGCACTTTTGAAAATTTTGTGTTTCCGGCAGTCATCTGCGAAACGGGAGTCCATCAGTGAGTGAAGTCTGTCGGTACTGAAGTTCATTAAGTGTGTGTGACATTATGGTACATTGAGATAAAAACAATCTACCAATATTGGCCAATTTGCAGATGATTTTTGTATGCTGATTAGCTGATCGGACTCCAATTATGGTGGTACTTGCGAACCCAAGTATTTTTTTGGACTTAAATCTTGATGTAAAAAACTTTTAAACCACTAATTAAATTTTCGCTCATTTTCACTGCTCCCCTTCCTCCTTAGACTACCAGCGCTTGATGACAGTGGCAGAGGGCATCACGACATTGTTGTTCCCATTCCAGTGGCAGCACATCTACCTTCCCATCATTTCCACGCCTTTACACCACCTTCTGGACGCTCCTGTACCCTTCTTAATGGGCGTCCAGCGCAGGGATGGCGATCAGCGAGCCTCGCTCCACCTGCCGCACGAGGTGAGGAGCTCATTTGAAATTGTAGGTTACGGAATGTTGTTCATTTTTTCATTTTCTCCTCCCCTCCCTTCTCCACCCTGCAATTCAAAACACTTCCCAGTTGCCTTAAGTACTACTGTAGTATGACTGTAGTATCGGTGTGTTGGATATGTGCCAATAAGGGGCGTGGCCTAGGGAGTGACATGGGAGTGGGTTTGGTTGGTTATTTCAGTGTGAGCGTCTACTCCTTGTGAGTGTCGTCATTTTGTATTAGTGTTCTCATTCACTAGACAGCTACAGTAGCTCTCCTTGCCCACACGAAAGGGCATCACTGTTACCTTAATTGCTCATTTACATTTTTTTTTATCATGAAAAAAAAAATCTTATTTTGGGGGCACTCGTAAGTCAAGGTACCACTGAACCGGACTCTTGCCATAGCTTGAAAGTGGTTCTGGATCTTTGCACAGCCCAGCTTCCGAATCATGGCAAGTGAAACTCACTGTTATTATGTAAATTAGCCCCACAGTTTTTTTTATTATGTAAATTAGCCCCACTGTTATGTAACTGATGTGGAGAAGCACACGCTCACAGACACATTTTCAAAATCAGGCAGCTGTGCTCGATGGCTCACGTTCACATTTGATTTGTCTACAAGCCATTCAAAAGTCTGTTTAACATTAGATGTCGCTTTAAAGCAGCATTTGTGTTCTTGCGTGCTCTCCCCTCTTGAACCAGATCTTTGTGTCTTTTCCTGCTCCACCCCTCTCACTAATCCAATCAATCGTGCAACATCACTGCATGCTGTGTGAAGATCTCACCCCGGCCTTTTTTCAAGTTGCCCTAGAAAGAAGGCAACAGAGTCGCTTGGGGGCATGGGTGAAAGCAGCAGTGCACGAAAGATACTGAATAATTCATGTGAATTAATCATCACGCTGATTTTCGGTGGTGCAATTTGATGACACAAGGTGGGAAACAACCTTCAAAACATACCAGAAAGTGAAGAGAGTAGGAGGATGAAGCTGAGTAAGGCTGCGTAAGCGTGCACCTTCCAACCTTGCCCGCCCCCGCGAGGCTTTAATCGGACTGTCAAGAGGTCGGTGCTCAAGGTTGTGTGAACTGACTCAGTTGTGCTACTTAGACTGTGACAATCGGCGCGATCAGTTCAGATCAAACATTCGATTCGTGCAAATTTCTTGAGTAATCGATGGAATAATCGATAGGATAATCAATTTTAAAAAAGATTCATTCGTGATACCTAATCAAAACCGAGCCTTATCATTGGAGGATCTTCAGGGTTTTGAAACCCGGTTTCAGGCTTGCTGTACGGTGCTTGCGTGTTCTCCCGTGCTTGCATCGGCTACTCTGACTTCCTCCCTTGTTCACGATTCTTCGGTTTGTCCAAGACTTTTTAAAATGATCCATAGGTGCCGATGCTTGTTTGTTTCGTGGTAATCAATGTGAGTTTGTGCAGTGTTGACAGTCTCTTCTGTTTCTTCTCCTGCCGTAGTATCTCAGATCCTCCTCTAGTATCGTCACAGGGTTTATCATGGCACATTGGCAAGAATCTATTAAGCGGATTGAAATCTTTATCTGGGATCTTAATTGGATATTTCCAGCTCTTCCAGTTTGCCTCCAAGATAGGAAAGACTGCATAGTTTCATCCAATTTTGAATTATCTGATGGAAGAGGTGGTTGAAAAGTTTTTTTTTTTTTTTTTTTCATTGTTTTTGTTTTATTTCTGCATAGGCCAACCTTTGCTTTGTGGACATTGACAATCACTGCGTGGACGCTCCAGAGGGTCTCCCCGCCTTTCCGGACCAAGCCGAGCTTGTGCGGGAACTGAGCGACATCCTGCAGCGTTTCGGGGTCCCCCTGCAGGGAGGTGCCCTCACAAAGCCCGCCGCGGCCTCTCCTCAGATGAGCAGCCTGGTCCTGGAGGATCTGATGGAAGACAGAAGGAACGGGAACCTCGGAGGTGATGAGCTGGAGGTGCTGGAGAGGCTGCAAGCTCTGGCTTGCAGGTGCGTTGGAGACAAGTTGTCAGGAGAAGGGAAGACGCTGGGACGTGTGTGGGAGGAGGAAGAGGAGGCTTTGAGTGAGGCGAAGATGAACATTCAACTAAGGGAGGTGTTTGCCGGACGCTTCGCTACTATGTTCGGCCGCTATGAGGAGTTTGTTATCAACAGTGCGCTCGATTTGGATTCCTGGATGAGTAACCGAGAGGGAACGTTCAACTTTGACAAGGTACAGTGAACCTCCGTTTTTTGGGTATACGTTCAAGACCCACCAGCATTTTGAGAACATTTTTATTTTTTTTTAAAAATGTATTTATTTTTTAATTTTCACCCCCTGCCTCTTCAACTGAAAATGAAGCTCAGATTTAGAAAATGAAGCACAGCTTCAGAAAACAGCTGAGCCTTGATTGGTTGTTACCCGAGCCCTGAGCAACTGTGATGTAATTTTTTGTCGACAGCAAGTGACAAAATGGACGCCCCCTGAAATGACTAAAAATGGGTGGATTTTGCTGTTTTAACTCATATTCCACAAATGCAGTATTAATCGGAATGCCGTGAGAACAATTTTCGGTTGACTTCCCCCTGTAAGGCTGAGGTTTTGGGTTGAGTCTGCTCCCTTGCGCAACAGTTTACTCCACTGAAGCAACATGGAAGGGTTCAAATAAAGTGAATATTTGTCAGTGGTATTAAAAATCTGCTGTTTAGTGGGGGGCGCAAAGGATGAATTGCGATATAGAAGGGATACACTGTACTAGTTGGAACCATTGTAGTTGGAAACATTTGCTCCACGGGGAATGGAAGAAAAAAAACACAAAAACATAAAGTGTTCTTTAATTCTCTGGAATAAAGCACAAATAGTGGCTGCTGGTCCACATTAAAGTTCAGAAACCAAGCGGACTTGCCCGGTTATCAGAGAGCTTTGGATTACTGACAAAAATAACTGTTTGGACACGAATAACTCTAAAGTTTGGCAGTCGCCTAGATGAGGTCGGTGCAGCTCACCCTTATGTGCTTCTAATTGGAGTAATTGACTGCAGGTCGTTAAGTGCACCAGCCAGCAGAGCTCACAAAAGTAGCACAGCACTTTAATAAACACTATTTACATCCACCTACAGGGCAAATAAAGGATGTGCATATATTTGCTTTTGACTTTTAGTGTTTGTAGTTGAGATTACCAATATGGCAGACCACAAACATAACGACATCTCCACTGACAATCGTGAGTCTTTATCGAGGCTGACCTGGGAGGATACACCAAAAAGATCTAGAATATTCAACAGCTCTGACATTTAAAATGTTCTGAGCAAATCGGGGAGTGAAAATCACTCTTAACATCCTCCCTCAGGAGTCACCGGCCTGTTGGAGTAGCTTTGCTAATTTTCCCCTTTACTTGTATTTTTCCACCCTTTCCCGTTGTTTGTTCTGCTTAGCTAAATCGTATTTCACCATTTTTTAGCCCTTCAGCTGTGACATTTTCTTGGAGAGAACATCACTGTTTGTTGTTAGCGTGTGCGCCGATGAAATGGTAGCACGCCATAACAGCTCGATTAAGTTTTCCCTGCACTTTTCGCCATTTAATTTTTGTTGCGTCATGCTAAACTGTACTATTACAGCATTTTAGCTATTGGACTTTTTTTTGCTGTTTGTTTATGATGCTACGTCCGCAAGGAGCTTTGCCCAAACAGGGAGCGAGCCGGCATCCAGCCGCAAGTTAGTCGACGTAGGACAAACTTATGCCTACACACATGCAGTTGAGATTTTGCCATGAACATTTTTGAAAAAATAAAAGATTCTGACTTTTTTGCCATGTTACATAAAATCATTTATTGGTGGGGTTTTCGATAACATTGGAGACTGGGTTCCCAAAAATATTTTTTGAATAAGTGATTCGAGCACTTTGATGGTGTCCCTTGGCTCAATAAAGGTTGGCAAAAACGAATTCACACCCTCACATACGGCCAGATTGTCAATATGTTAGTATCTTGCTCTTAACACATAACATCTCATTTAACTACATTTATTCCTTTGTGGACTTCTCCTATTCCAGGGTGCCTTCCTCTCAGCTCAGCCTGTGACCCACTTGCACTTCTTGTCCCGCTTCCTGGAGACATCCATGTTTTCATCTTTTGCCGACGGCAAGGTGATCTCTCGCTGGGCTGACCGCGAGCCGCTGCAACAACTCTTTGACAGCCGCCTGGAAAGGGAGCGACTCTACGACACGGACCAGGCCGACTCTCCCAGTGGTCGTTACAGGAAATGCTCAACACTCTTTGAATCAGGTACACTGGAAATGCACAATGATAACATCAAGCGTCATTCTCTCTCATTTTTGCCATGGGTTGTCATCCTGCACCTTAAAGCAGCAGTCTTATAACGGCCATACACTCACACAAAAAATCGCCGTACGCCCACGTCACGGGTCACCCCACCGGTCAAAAATTACATGCATGTACATAGACGCTACAATACATGTGGTATTTCTGTACAGTTTTTACTATTTCTTTTTTGGATTCAAATACATTTACAATGTGTTTAAAAGGTGTGTTTTAATATATTTAAAGTGAAAGTCAACCCAAACATTTTTTTTTTCAAGGATATGTTCTATGCAGGCCCACAAGTTGAAACAAGGCATTCTGATAAATATTGCGTTTCTGGAATAAGAGTTTATCCACTAGTTTTTAGCCATCTCTCGGGGCGGCCATTTTGTCACTTCTGTCGACTGAAAATGACATCACAACTACTCAGGGCTCAAGTAACGACCAATCACGACTGACCTTTTTCTGAAGCTGAGCCGTGATTGGTCGTTACCTGAGCCCTGAGTAGTTGTGATGTCCTTTTCAGTCAAAAGAAATGATAAAATGGCTGCCCCCTGAAATGGCTAAAAATGGGTGGATTTTGCTGCTTAACTCATATTCCACAAACGCAATATTAGTTACCCATTTGATTTGTGATCATATGAGGATTATGCTGCTTTATTGTGCACGAGAACATCAACCTGAATAAAACATTTCTCATATGAACATCAAAGTCAATTAAGATAAAAGGCAAAACGAGTGTGGGATTAAGCCTGTTTGGAGGGGGCGGGGTGCGACTGGTAGGGCATTAAAGAGAGGGGGTGCGCTAAAGAATGTGGTGGGGGATGAGCTGTTTTTGTGTCCCTTCTTCCAATCCTCATTTAGCCTCTTTTTCTTTTTCATTGCAGTCGAAGTAAAAAATGGAACACTGCCTTTTTAAGTAGCAGATTTTATGTCATGTAAATAAATTAGACTACTATGAATAATGTTGAAAATGAAACACTGTTTTAAAATTGTGAATAGATATGATGTATATAAATGGATGTTGCTGCCACAACCATGTTTCTGATTCAATGATCGCAATGCATTTGACAGCTAACCTTTTTTTTTTTTTTTTTAATTAAATAAAATTTTATTTTAAATTTTTAAATTTAATTTTCAATTGACAGCAAGTGGCAAAATGGCTGCCCCCTGAGATGGCTAAAAACGGGTGAATTTTGCTTTTTAACATTCCACAAATGCAATCTAAAGTCGTGTTTAGACAAGTGGATGCGCATAGAACATATTGTAAATACATTTTTAGGGTTGACATCCCGCTTTAACAACCATCTTATTTTTTATTTTATTTTTCAATTTAAAAAAAAAAAACCCAAAGACCATAAATTGAAAAAATACAAATCTAAGAAAAATGTGAAAAAATGTGAAAAAATATAAATCACCAATATATTTAGCACAATTATATGTATTCTCGCTATATGTATACTGTTTACACAGAGCAGGTCTAGATGTTGGTTTGGAGTTAGGGTAGGCGCTTAGGGTAGGGTAAATTTCTTTGACTCCTGCCCAAGGATCCGTCGACCAATCAATGCTGCTTTGATGATCTATCTTCTCTGAATAGGCCTTTGTTAATCACACAAGTGTTTTCATTACATTTTCATTGTGTCTGCATGCAGCTAAGGCCATCGAGGGCAGACTGCTGAAGGCCGACCACACCGCCATACACCCGCACCTCCTGGACATGAGGATCGGCCAGGGTCGCCACCAGCCGGGCTACTTTCCCAAGCTGCAGGCCGACGTCCTCATACACTCGCAAAGCACCAACAAGTGAGTCTTTCATCCGGGATTGGCGAGCAACGTCTGAAGCAGCCTAAGGCATAATGGGCAGGATGCCTTTATCAGCCAGAAAAGGATATACAGTGAACCACGGATTATCGCGGTGGATACTTTTCAGACCACGTCACTGGGCTTCATTTTAGCCACGCTCAAAACATCTGGACAAATGGAATGGTAAAAAAGAATTGAACCCTATATCGCAACAATTCTCTACTACTTTGTTTTTGTTCAGCAATTAGATGCAAACTATTATGTACCGGTATTAAGAAACAAATCTCTGAATTCACTTTACAGGGTCTTTTTTTTTTTTTGTATTTTATTTTTAAATGCCAAATGTCCAATGTCCAACCAAACCATTTGAAAGTCTGCTAGCTTAATGTTAGTGAAAATTAGCATAGATGTTAACAGTAATTATAAATCTTCAAATAACTGCTACTTTAACATACATGAAGACGCAGCAACAATATACAAACAGAGCATCCAACAAAGAAAATTAAACACTGTTATTAAACACCAAAATCACATGATTTCATGTAGCAAAAATTTCACTAGCTATATGCTAGCATATATGTGGAAGCCATTGATGGGTGAACAGAAATTAGCATGTTGCAGTAATCAGTAATCAAACCTTCAAACCTTGCTACTTAAACCCAGATGGAATATCAAAACAGACAAACAAATAAAACTAAATCAATCGCTTGAAAATCTGCATTATATTCCTGGCACAAACACCAAACCATGGTATAGCCGGGGTTCACTGTATTACAGTTTGGATCCAAGGCGCTCTTCCAAATCGGGCTTGCGAATCAGCTTGATTGTCTTTTTGTGGATGGTAAATAGACTGCTGTTATATTGCACTAAGCCACGCACACCAGAAGGACCACAATGTGGAGCTGGAACAGATTAGTGACATTTCAATTGGTTTCAGTGACGAAAGATAATTTGCGATGATAGTGTTTGGAGTTACGAGCATGGTTACGGAATTAATGAAACTTGTAAGTCAAGGCACCGCTGTACACAGGAGACAATTGTATGCATTTGTTAGACAATTTAAAACTAAAATGTCTTCCTTACATACAGTAGCTGTGGGCAGTGGCATGCTTTGTCAAATACCCCAAGGTTAAACAAGTTATAGCACACTTTACACATGGATGGTATTTTTGGTTCATTTTGCACCTACAATTTCTTCAATGCTGAGTGTGTAATTGTTTACGTCCGAATAGACGGTCCAGTCGTGTCACAGCATCACGCAGATCCGATCCCAGGAGGTCGTCAGCAGCAGCAGAGCTCTCAGGAACGGACGGTGAACAAAGACAGGTGCTTTGTTTGGCGTTCGGACACAACCCTTGAAAAAACGTTCTTGCCTTTGTCTTTGTTGATTTTGGTTTCCCTCCGCAGAAGTACTCATTGGCAAGGAAGCACCTTAACCAGATGAAATTTCTGGACCTCTCGCCTCAAGTCATCGCTCAGACACACAGGGAGTTTGTTCAAGGGCTGCTGAGCGAGTGTCGACTGAAGGTGAGTGGTCTCGATGGTCTGAAAAAGTCGGATGTTAACGGAGATAATCCAGCCACTTTTCAAATAAAATATTTTTCAGCCTCGGATAATAAATACACCGGAGGTACTGTAATTTTTTTGTCTTTTGTTTGCTCGGCCAGCTGTGGCCCGCAGCTGTTGGTTGGGGACCACTGTCATAAATAATTACAGAAAATGTCAGAACTGCCTGTTGGCGAAGTAGACACTTGAAATTGGACAGACTGGGAACCAGACCTCTCTTACTGGGTTTGTGGAAGGCATTTTCTCACAAAATGTTTGGTCGGGTTTTCTTTGAGTAATTCAGCAAAACATAATACCTCACGCTAGTAGAGGACATTCCATTTATTTCAGCATCAAAAGAGCGCATTGGTGCCATTAATCCAAGCAGCACAAAATGCAATTAATTATCCCATCCCTCAATGAGCATGTTAGCTATGTCTGAATGTCCTTTCTTAATTACATGGTGAAATGTAAATTACGGTCTGCGTAACGCATTCTCTTTGGTCGAAATTTACCTGACCTACAATCACATTTTTTCGACTGACACTTCACAAATTCAAACTATGACGGTAGAGGAGAAGGCTAAAACCACCATTCAAGCCATTTCCCCTATATTCTCAATTGCTGTACACTGGTCAGATGACATGTAAGGGTTGCTTTGCTATTAGAATGCTTTAGGGTTTTGCTACTTTAAAGTTGGAACTCAACCCAAACATTTTTTTCCAGAATATGTTCTGTGCAGGCCCAATAGTTGAGACACGGCATTCTGATTAATATTGCGTTTGCGGAATATGAGTTAAGCACTTGTTTTAACCATCTCTGGGCGGCCATTTTGTCACGTCTGTCGACTGGAAATAACATCACAACTGCTCAGGGCTCAGATAACGACCAATCATAGCTCAGCTTCAGAAAACAGGTGAGCCATGCATGATTGATCATTGCCTGAGCCCTGAGGCACTATGATATCATTTTCAATCGACAGAAGTGACAAAATGGCCACCCCCAGAGATGGCGAAAAACGGATGGATTAACTCTTATTCCACAAACGCAATATTTATCAGAATGCCTTATTTCAACTAGTGGGCCTTCATAGAACATATTCTTGAAAAAAATATGTTTGTGTTGACTTCCTACTTTTAAATTATGTGCGTCATGTCATGGCTTTTCTATTCTCTCTGCTTCTCTAGACCAAACGTATGTTGATGGAGAGGATGGGGAAGGAGAGTGTGGAAGTGGGTCAGGGGGAGGCCAACATCACCGGCCTGCAGGAGAACACGCTGATCCACGGTCTGTGCGACCTACTGGAGAGAACCTGGGGCCACGGTCTGCAGATGAAACAGGTCAGAAGCGATCACGCATCCTCATGTTGGCCAAATGAAAATGATGTCCGTACAATCGCAGAGGCATCTTAGTAAATATGAGTGACGGTGTGTTTAAACAGGGGAAATCGGCTCTGTGGTCGCACCTGCTTCATTACCAGGCAGCCTTGGAGAAAACAGAGGTGCCTGCCGAGTCTCCAGGTAGCAGAGATTGGAATGACGTGCTGTGATGAGTTATACATAGATGAGATGCCGTTTCTGATTACTTTCAAATATTTTCAGGCACAGAGCAGCGAACATGTGATGATGGCGCTGTACTTCTAAGAGGATCCTTGGTACAAGATATGAGGTGAGTAACTCAGGTGCGCACACTTGAGCAACTATGTATTTATTTATTTATTATCATTATTTTTTTTTACATCCCCTCTTGAAAATATATTTTTTTCAATTGAGTTATACAGTTTATAGGTCACTGTAATGGTGAGAACATTTTTGAAATTATTTATTTTGATCACTGTTTGTATATGAGTAAAACAAGGGTATGTGGACTTCTTATATTCACTGTATATACTGTGTGAAATATGTTGAAATAAAAATCTGAATCAAAATTAGGACTACAGGGGTATAAATGAGACAAAATGGTGATTTTATTTATTTTCTATTTTTGTGTGCACCTTTACCTAATGCTATCAGTGATTGTAAGTCAAAGTAGACTGCTGATGATAAAACTAAAAATAAGCTCAATTGATGAAAGGGTCTTGACACGTTTTATTGTTTTTAAATGTTACTCCGAACAACACTTATTTGACGATCAATAATGATAGATTACTATTTCACATTCTTGACGTGTGGATTTTTTCTCCTTTCAGGTTCATCCAGACGATGAGTGAGGGTCTGTCCGAGGTGGGACAAGCCCGGGCGTGGATCAGCCTAGCCCTGGAGAAGAAGATGCTCTCACAGCACATTAAAGAGCTGCTAACAAACCAGGAGTTGCTGAAGTAAGCAAACAATTTCACTCTTGTATTTGTCTGGTACCTTATTTGACCTTGTTTGCTCATGTTTGTCCGCACAGACAGTTATACAAACCCCACGCTTTCCTTCTCTGCGAAGAAGAAAGGGAACAGTTTCTATTCCACCTTCTCTCTCTCAACACGGTGGACTACCTCTGCTTCACGCGCGCCTTCGCCTCTATCAGTGAGTCAATACAAATAGAACTCCCAGTTGTTCATTACTGTGACAAAAGCACCCATAGGCAAGACGAGGCAAGTTTATTTGTGCAGCACCATTCAAACAAAAGGCAAATCCATCGTGCTTTACACAGACAAAGCAAGGAAATAATTGATCAAAACAGGATCTAAGTTGAAAAACGGCATAAGAGCAGGATAAATAAAAAGATAAAACAGTAAAATGACTATATATGTGTGTATGTGTTAATTTATTTATTTGCCCAAAAACATCCTGCCTCTCTGCAGACATTCCCTATCGTGTTGCCATCATCCCCATGAAGAAGCTGAGCATCGCCATGGCGACCGTCAACCCATGGGTGTGCGTGTCTGGAGAAATGGGAGATTCGGGAGTGAGACAGATCCCCAAGAATACCCAGGAGATTTTTTTCCAGGTTTGGGTTAACACATGCATAATGTTCTAAATAAAAAGAATAAAACAACAACATTGGGGGTGGAGCGATTAGGGTACTGTAACGCTCTCACATGTGGGAAAGGAGAGCCGCAGTCAGCGATATACTTTGGCCTGATAAACAGTCAAACACACAAATGCAAAATGAGAACACTTGCAAGGAGCTCAAAGCCAGACGCTCACACAAAGAATACTTGGACAACCCGAATCCAGCTCTTGATGTCACTCACTAATCCCCTCCCCTTAAAGGCACACATCCAACACACAGATACTACAGGATTTGATTTTTGGAGGCCTCGAACGCATTATTGACATTTCAATGGGAAAATTTGATTTCTTATACCATGCCTTAAGATACGAGTTTCATTCATTCCAGGACCACACTCTTAACTCAAAAAATTCATATCTCACATCATCTTTCCTCAATGAAATGAATGAAAATTCCATTCATCCGTTACAGCACCCCTCCAATTATTATTTTTTTTGTTTTTAAAAGGAAATATCGGACTATAATATTTTATTTCAGAAAAACAAATATTAATAGCGTTTAAATTGAATGTAACGTATTAAACAATTTGTGCACCCGGTTTTTATTTCACCGATCACCACGCTGTGCATGTGCGTTTGTCTGTTGTTTTTATTTGACATTTTTTCTTTATTTGACGGCATGTCTGCTAATGCAGCGCCTGCATGTGACGTGTACATTAAGCGCTCGACGCCAATTGGCTGTCGACGACGAGGGGGCGGACTGTGACCACGTGGGTCGGTTAAATATGCAGACGGGACCTTTGTGACGGTTAGGCGATGCCCAACTCTTGTTATTATATTTTTGAATTATTTTGTCAATTAATCGATGAATCAGATTCGTAATTTCTATCCCTTTATTCAAAAACAGAACATTATTTTACATTGACACTGCATAAAAATTCACAAGCATTACTTAAGATTGAGTTAGTGGTTTGGTCCATAAGATAGCAGAAAAGAGTCAAAAATGTTGATCATCATTTTCCAAAGTTACTCTAAATGTTAGTCGAATGAATCACCAGCTCGAGCCTCACAGCTTGTTGCGTTTGTTACAGTGTAAGAACCTGGGCCGACTGAGCACTTTGCAGCTGGGACAGGAGAACTCGGGCCTGCTGGCCAAGTGTCTCATTGACTGTGTGATGGTCTACAATGAGATCACGGGCCACACATACAAGTAAGAATAGCAGTCACTCTTTGAATGCTACATGTTTCTCAATTACGCTGAATACGCCACACCCTTCATTTTTAATGCGCGTACTGTGTCGTCATCAACTCAACTGTTGAAGGACTCAGACAGCTTTACACTTCTTGTTTGGGTACTCCCCACCAGCCACAACATTAGGTACACCTGCTCAATCTAATCAAATCAAATATAAGCCAAGATGACATTTTTGGAAACAGCTCTTATTTTGGACTGTTTTGTTGTGCAGGTGTACTTAATAAAATGACTATTTGTTTCCCCTGCGCTTTTTTTTGTCCTTCTGGTTCTTAAACGTGCATATTCCTCCCTGCCAGATTCCCTTGCGGCCGATGGTTGGGGAAAGGCGTGGGCGACGGCAGCCTGGAACGAGTCCTCATTGGTCAGTTAGTCTCACCCGGCGGAGAGGAGGATTCCGGAAGATGGACCGGGACACCGCCGGAGTTGGCCTCTCCTTCCCAGAGCGTACGCGCTGTACTGGGATCCCTTGGAAACCGGGCGAGTACGTACTGTAAAATACTTCTCAACCTCTTCATGCTATTACGGTCTGGAAAGTATTTCTTGTCATAAACGGATGTTCATGTCCTTGCCCTCACTCATTCTCATGTTTCTTACTGTGCACTTGTGTTTGTCCGTTGACAGGAGTGCTGTCTGTTGAAGTCCATGAAGACATGAGGGAGGCGGCTAATAACCTGGTCAAGCACTTTCACAAGCCTGAACAAGAGGTATGTGCATGTAATTTAACACATATAGTGTATAGTAATCGGTTTCAGACCGTACATTTGGTACCTGGGCCAAATATAGGGTATAGCACACAACTGTACCTTGTACATCATCTGGAGCAGTTCCGAATCAGTATTTATTTGATAACATGACAAAACCCAAAATATTTACATAAAATACACATACCAGAGATGCTAATTATTAAATGTGCAAACATGAGTTTTGCTAGTCAAGCTTGGAATAAACATCAGAATTTGAATATAATGGAACTCCAGAACTGACAGGACACTTCCATAGGAAGATCTCCACCAGCTATTGGATTTCAAAATATCACTAGAGCAGCACCAAACCATACCACAACATAACACACCAAGTGGAGTGCAGACCTCCGTCAAGGCTAAAAATCTCTTCTTTGAATCAGCACCTTGAATGATACTGTGTCCCATCATGTGGTAGTATAAATACAATCAAATATTGCCAGGACATCACAGTGAAATTGTCTCTGGTCTCTCTTTCTGACGATGCCTCTTTTCATTCTGGCAGAGAGGCAACCTGACCATGTTGCTATGTGGCGAAGGAGGCTTGGTTCCCTCTTTGGAGAAGTTCCTCCTCCATGGCTTCAAGTCCAGCCGTCTTTTCCAGAGAAACGTGTTTGTCTGGGACTTTGTAGGTGAGTGCTGTGTTCTTCCGCGTAAGGTGTACTGTGCGTGTATTTGTGTGAGAGTTTTTTTGGGGGGGTCAATGTGAGAGGTTTTTGGTTGTATGTACGGGTTTTTGGGTGAGTGTGTGAGGTTTTTCATGTAAATTAGAATCTCTTGTGCATTCAAGAGGTTTTTGTGTGAGTGAGTTTTTTTAGTCTATGCAAGAGGATTTGTGTGTGGGTGAGAGTTTTTTTGTTACAGTAAGAATGAAAGGTTTGGTGTAAATCAGAGTTTTATTGGAGAGTGTGAGGATTTTTGGTGTGTGTGAGATATTTTTTTGGGTGTATGTCAGGTTTTTTTATGTGTTTGAGTTTTTTGTGCTTGTGAGAGGTTTTTGGTGCACGTGAGTTTTTTGTGCATGCGATTTTTATGTAAACTTTTTTTTTTATGTGCGTAAAGATTTTGAGGGTCAGAGGTTTTTGGGTGTATTTGAGAGACTTTTGGTGCTCGTGCAGTTTTTTGTGTATGTGATTTTCTGGGGTGAGAATGTGAGGTTTTTTTTGGTGTGTGAGCAGTCTTTGGGTGCATTTGATCACTTTTTGGTGAGTGAAGGTTTTTCTTCGGTGAGCCTGACAGATTTTTGGCACATTTGAATTATTTTCATGTGTGAGAGTTTGTTTGTTGTGTGTGACAAGTTTTTGGTATAACTGAGTGTTTTCTTGTGTGTGAGCCTGTTTTGGTGTGTGTGAGAAGTTTTTGGTGTATGTGAAGATTTAAGTTACTTTCGGCACCTTATACAAATGGGAAATGTGTCACATGAAATGTACCTGAATGTAGAAATATAGGATGTAGGCATTAAAGGAGAGTCAACCCGAAGATTTTCTTTCCAAGGATGTTCTATGCAGGCCAACTAAACGAAACATGGCATTCTGATTAATATTGGTTTTGTGGAATATGAGTTAGGCAGTAAAATCCACCCGTTTTTAACCATCTCAATCGACGGCCATCTTGTCACTTCTGTCGACTGAAAATGACATCACAATTGCTCAGGGCTCAAGTAACAACCAATTATGGCTCAGCTTCGGAGAACAGGCGAGCCGTGATTGATCGTTAACTGAGCCCTGAGCAATTGTGATGTTATTTTCAGTCGACAGAAGTGACAAAATGGCCACCTCCTGAGATGGCTAAAACGGGTAGATTTTGGTACTTAAGTCATATTCCACAAACGCAATAGTAATCAGAATGCCATGTTTAGACTAGTGAAAGCGCACAGAAAATATTATTGCATAGATTTTGGGGGAGTTGAATTCCCCTTTAAATGAGATTTGGGCACTTGGAGCTGCGGTGGATATCCATCCTAAAATTCTGTGTCTTTTTATAACAGAGAAGGCCGTGGTTTCCATGGAGACGGCCGACCAGCCTGGCCACCCTCCGGGCTCCATGCTGATAAAGGAGCCGCCTTGCGACTTGCTCTGCCACTATGTCAACTCCATCAGCGCCTCCCCGCGAAACATTGGGAAAGAGGGCAAGTTCCAGCTGTTGGTTTGCCTGGGAGTCAGGTGAGTGGCTCCACAATACACACACTTACCCAATCACCCGCATTTCAGTAGGGAGAAGTGCGGATATTTTCAAAGAGCGCTTCCTTATATACTCTTTGGGTCAAATTTGACCTGTTTTGACATGTGGCAACAATAAAACTACTGTAAATGTCATTCTTTCACCCTTAAATTTGACGCCTTTAATGAACTGATCCTAAACACACAAAAATGAACATATTCAAACATGATCCATGTCTACTGAAATGCATTTTAGATTTATCAGTATGTGTTTCAGCTCAGTCTCAATGCCTGTTATTGAAAATATGTACAGAATATTGTCGCTGTCCTGTGCAAAACACTTATGTCACTTTTTTTTTTCATTTTTCTTATTTTTATATGAATAGTGTTTCCGCGTTACAGACATCGCATTAACGGGGTTTTTTTTTTTTGTTAATCCCAAATTGGACATAGATTTTTTTTTACCGGACAGCGACAATGGAAGGCAAGGATCACATCTGAGTTTTTGTGAACCATCAACAATAGTTTG
Organism: Filicampus tigris; assembly: GCF_054856515.1. Taxonomy (NCBI): domain Eukaryota; kingdom Metazoa; phylum Chordata; class Actinopteri; order Syngnathiformes; family Syngnathidae; genus Filicampus; species Filicampus tigris. Next base: position 23,286,717 of record NC_141220.1, on the reverse strand, counting down.
CAATTTATAATTATTCCTTTGCACCTGTACTCATGCTGGTGATTCAGTTTTCCTAATTAAACACATAGCGTGCTTTCTTCAAGTTTGTCACTCCCAGTTGAAGTTTACTGCACAATTGACACAAAACAAAACTAAATCAAATATTTTATATTTAAACACCCAAAAATGGAACTAAACCATAAAATTCCATTAAACATAAGTCCACTAGCTTGAGGCTAACATATATGAGGAAATGCCATAGATGAGCTAATGGAAATTAGCATAGTAACTTCCATCTATGTCTAACCCGCTGGCCTGCTTTCTTCTTAGAGACCGTCTCCTGTCTCAGTGGCTTCCCCTTCTCGCCGAGTGTCCCCTAACGTCGCGGACCTACGAGGACGGCGCTCTGATGCGTGACCGTGCTGCTGTGTGCTCGCTCTCTCGCATCCTGCACACGCTCAACGAGTTTGCCGTCACTCTGGAGACGTCGCTGGTCAAGGGTGTGGCCCTCTGACACCTCCTAGTGGACGGCGCCACGCCGGCTCCTGAACTCCTCGTTTGCTGTAAAAAAGAAAAAGAATTAAAAAAAAAAAAAAAAAAAAAGGAATCGCCTGTGGACGGGAATGATGCCACGTGAGCTCCAAACCTTTTGCCTTGTAAATGTCTTTACACACTGTATCTGCTTCGGGAAGTAGTCAGATCCTCCTTTGTGTGATTACACTGTGAAAAAAAAACCCCAAAAAACAAAAAAAACAACGTTTGGACAGAAATCATCACTTTACATGGACAGACAACGTTTGTTTTCTTAGCCCATATCGTGTGCATGCTCAGAAAAAAGTACATTGTTGTTTCTTTTGGGGCATTGTCATATGGCTGCTACACTTAAAAATATTGCTTTTGTACCCTTGGCACTTCAATTTTACAATTTCGGGACATATAGTAACTCTTATCACTTCAAGCCATAGTGTTACTTAAAATGCCAATAATCCAAAAACCATGACAAAATATAATGTAAAAAAAAAAGTTTTATAAAGTTTAACAACTGTGCTTTAAGGGGTGTGGCCTAGTGAGTCAAATCAGGAGCTGGTTTGCCAGTTAGTCTGCATGTGAATATCGTGGTGAGAGTTGTGGCCAACAGCAGCTCCTTGCAGTGTTCTCATTTTGTATTTCCGTGTTAAGCCTTTTGTCCAGTTCCATAAATGGCTGAAAGTAGATTTGTGGGTGTGGCTCTCCTTGTCCACATGCGAGTGCTTTACAGTACTCAGTTTGCTCAATTATTTTTTTCCTTCAGTCGAGTGACACAAAATCTGAAGCTCGCTTGTAACTCAATTTGGGTCCACGACAGCAAGTTAAAAAATAGTCCAAGCGACCGCTTATAACACGAAAAAACTCTCGGCCACGCTGAAGTCAAGGTACATTGAAGGCAACATTTAAGGAGAACGAGGCTCTCTACTCCAGTGCAGTAAATCCCACTTACGAACACCCCAGCAATAAGTGAAATCCACAATATAGAAATATAGGCATGCTGTTACATCATCTATCGCACTTTACATGTTTTAAGGTCTTTAAACACACTTTTAAAACTATACAAACATATTTAGATCAATGAATAACATAACATATACAGCATATACGTAGTACATCAGCGCATTAACGTGGCCTCAGCCCTTCTATGTCTGTGACTTTTCTGTCTGTGTTTTGTCTTTTGGCTAGCCAAGTGTCAAGGGGACAAAAGCATTAACTGGGCAACACCCCAGAGCCAAACAATACAGGTCACAATTGTGACAAGTACAATATGGTAGAAAACTTCATTTATTTCAGTGGTTAAATTCAAGAAGTGAAACTCGTATAGATAAATATTTGATGAGGTTTTTTTTTATTTTTTTTTTTTTTATTACAGTTTGGGAACTATTGAAAACCCACATTCCCCATCTCAAGAAATTAGACTATTACAGAGGAAATGTAATCAAAATGATTTTTAATGCAGAATTACAGTGAAGCTCTGGTTACTGCAGGGTAGATGTTCATTGGGGAAAAATCCCCAATATAGAGACAACTTAACCAAATGCAAATTTATTAAAGCACACTTAAACTTATTCGAACTGTTTTTTTTAAACGCATTGCCAGCATATTTGAACACACACAAAAATTACAAGCATAAAATGTGCAGATAATTCCGTACGTATTGTAGTTGTAAGTGCTATTGGGATGCAGCGCTTGGTTACGTTGGCAACTTTGCATGTTAGTGCCTGGGCGTGAGCTGTGGTTGACAACAGCTCCTGTGCGAGTCTGTTCTGTGTTTTAAAATTCTCCTGGCGTTCAGTAAACAGCTGAAAAGTGAAGAGGCGACCGGCTCTCCTTTCCCACATACGAGAGCATGTGCGCAATTAGGTTTACTGGATAAACTCATAAAAAATGTTCACTTAGAAATCTTGCGATATTGGCCTTCTGATAAGTATTTTTCTGTATTCATGAATTTAACACAGTGATTCTCAAAAGTGTGTTACATAAGTAGAATTTCTGCCTAGGTACAGTTCAGCTGTATTTAACGTTCAAGTTCAATACATTCGTATTTAATATTTAAGAACCGTTTGCTTCAAACATTTATCTTGGTATTTAGGTACCATTTTTATTCAACTTTTATGTGCGGTACAATTGAATTGAATCAGTTCTTTCAATTTTTTATTTTCCTTTATTCAAGCGCAGTTTTAATGTTCAAACTGCAATATGCAACAGTGGCCTACAATAATGTTAAATGTATATTTTGGGAATAAAGTTTTGTTTTTCATTACCGGTCAGTATATTTTTTTTTAGGTGGTGCTCAGTGTAAAAGGTTTGAAAACCACTGGTTTAATAAATAAGTTTCACTTTTCACATTGACCGAGTGAAATACGTGAGCTTTCCTACCATATTCTAATGTGACGAGATGCACCTGTACACCAAAATAATGTGCTATTTTTCCTCGAGTATGTACTTAACCCTGACAGTGTTAACTCTCCTCCTACTGTTATTGCTTGCTCTCTCTTGACTTTAAAATGAAACACATGCATGGCCAGACTGTTTGTTTTGTCTCTAGTGTGTTGTGACCCCAACTATTGGGACTTGGGCCTTATTTGCTTATTTCCACGCCAAAGGGACACTTTGTTCCCCCTGTGTTGTGGTATGTTAAGATGCTGTTGTTCTTATTATATCTGCTCTGTTAACTTCACGTTTTTATGTTGATCAGACACAGAATAGTTCAAATCCGCTCTCCTCTTCTTATTGTAAATATTAGTCTCATCTTATAATCTCTCAATGTTGTGACATGTTTTCCGGTTAAAAAGGCATCATGTTTGTGTCCAAACGATAGATTTGGATCCTGTGGATGGTGGTCCTGCTGTTTGTCTTACATGAAAGTGTTGAATAGAGAGCACCAGCTCATTAAAAAAAAAAAAAAAATTAAAAAGTATTATACAGTGACCCCCTGTTCATCGCAGAGGATGTTTCATACCCAGGACAAAACACGCAGTTTATAAGATGCCAAGTGTTCTTGCTTCAAGCTGTTTCTTTATCACTCCCGGTTGAAATTTACTGCAAAACTGACCCATAAAAGAAAAAGAAAATTAGACATTGTACCTTTAAAATGTTCAGACAAACCATATTTTGTCTGCCACTAGCCTAATGCTAACATATAATGTGAAACACCATGGATTTTACAGTAATTATATCCTTTCAAACAACTCCTGCAACACAACGTGCAGCGCAGACAACAGTACTCACAGGCCTATTGTTAGCCAAAGAGCATAATTGCCCACGTCATTTTTAGAAAACAAAAAGAGTTCCATTGCCTCAGTTCAACCGTTGCACAAGAATAAAGAAAACAGTAAGTTAAGAATGATTGGCAATTTTACAATTAGACTTCATTGTGATCCTTCTCTGACTCTTATTCTTGCTGTTACGCTGCATCGCAACAACGGCATACTTTATGGTATTACAGTGGAGGCAAACAAGTCTAAATTCAGACTTGCCTGTGTACTGTAAAACCTTCTTAAAAAACAATCACTTAAAAGTCTGATACAGCAGGGGTTCACTGTATTGCGTTATTTACCAGTTAAGAAAGAGCGTTTTTTTTTTTTCCTGCACTGTCCCGCAAGCACTATGTAACTCAGCCTCTGTTGTCATTTAAATACAGATTAGAGAGAGCAATAAATGAAGGTTATTTATGAAAATGTGACGTCTCAGATTAAAGTTACTAATGAAACAAGTGCAATGCATTGGTATTTTTTTCTCTTAGTTTTACCCACCTTTAAATCTGATTGTCAAGTCTAGTAGTGTCTTGACTTACGAGTTAAATTTGTGAGACTTTGTGTAAATTTGTTTATAGCAAATAATCATTAACTTAGAATTTTATGGCAGCAGCACGCCCCCCCGCCCCCCACACACACACACAAAAAAAGGGATTGTTTATTTAAAAAAAATCTGTTAGGGCTAAGTGTTTTTTTTAATGCTAAATAATTGTAACTCAGATAGAACAGTTATCACACCTCCAACAGTAGAGCAGTCCGCCTTGTGCCATCTGGCGGGCCTGGAGTAAAGCAGGCGGCCCCGCCCCTTTGCCGACATTCTCCAATGTGCCCTAGCAACCGGGGCCGAGCCCCCAGTTCCCGCGCAACGTTCCCATCCTTATATGGGCAGCAGAATGCAGACGCACGCCTACGTCACGGTGTCGTTTATGCAAACGAGGACGATTGAAGAATCACACCGCGGCTTCCGAAATGGAGGCGTGTAAGAGCGACGCATGCGCACTCGTGTCCACAACTATCCAGTCCGGCCCACAGGCACAGACATCAACAAGAGACGTCGTAGTCCTGTTTGGAAACACAAACCCCGTACGGAATACTACTTTTGTTTTCGCCAACTTTTCGTAACTTTGCAAGGTAAGCAGCCTGTTCTGTTTTATTGTATTTTTGTTAAGTGTTTGTGTAACGCGAGCCGGCGGGTTTGGAGTCTTCGGACTCTTAAGCCGTATAATTGTACATTAAACTCCTCCTCAGTTGCGTGCTTTTCTCTCTGTTCAACCGCCGTTTAACGCATGACTCGCTGTTCGTGGGTTTAAAGTTGGAATTAAAGTGTAGAAAACGCCGAAAATGTGTTAAGAAGAAGAAGAAGAAGAAGAAGAAACTGAACGAGCAGTATGTCGAACGCATGCAATGGCTGTTGTTGTTCGTGGGTCGATGCAGCTGGCAACCGGGGCCGGGGGGCGGGGAGGGTGTTGGTGGGGGCGGGTAAAGTAAGCACTCCAAAATGTCGATTGAAGTCATTTTTTGGTGATAAATAGTTGCATATATGTGTTTATGGAGGCGTTAGTGAGTACATTGTGGCGCTAGTGGGGCGTGTGTCCCAGCCAAGTTAGAGGAGCTCTCACGCCCACCCGTGTGCGGGAGCACGCGGCAGCAAGCTGTCAACAAAACAAGCTAACGCGCTCGCACATAAGAGCGTGCCCGCCAAATGCTACACTTAAAAAAACCGTTGAATGTTTTTTAATGCTTTAAAACCGATGCATGTTTCGTGACGCTTTGAAGTCGAAAAACATCGAATTGGACGCTGTAAAAGACTTAATATCAAATTACAACGTTGATTTTTCGCTGAGAGTGAAAAGGTGTTCAGTTTATCCGACTACTTGACGTCGTACAACGAGGCAAACGTCGTCGAATACACTAAGCGTGTTGTAGTGGTGCTTTTTTATTTATTTATTTATTTAAAATGGGTGCGCATGAAGCAGGTCGTGTGGCTCGCCATGCTGCCTCGGCCCAAGAGTGGGCGGTGGAAAACAAAATGACGAATTGCACTTTTCCTTTCAAGGAAAACAAGTCGTGTTAGCAATAAGGATGAAGTCGCGATAGTTTTGGTGGAGATTAGTGGGACTTTTAAAATGCGTGTGCGGGATATCTTTGTAATTTTGTTAGTTCGCATCACGCCTCCCTCCGCCACGCGCTCCTTCCGCCGCCTTTCAAGTGTGTGGTGGTGTGTGTTCGTTGCCATGTTGAGTTACGTCACAGGGATGGAGTCTGCTGCGGAGATCGCGTCCGTCTGAGAAGATGAGCCACTCCGGAGACAGTTGCAGCTCGCCCTTGTGCGTCGAGTGCCGATAGTGATGCTTTGCGAACATAATTCGTTCCGTGACCAACTCGTACCTCAAAAAGACCTGTCCCAAACGATTCTTCTCCCAATTAATCTATCGACTATTTTTCAGATTGGTCTAACAGTACATGTTTTTACTAATGGAGCAATTTTTGGGTTGACAAAACCACTTTTTTCAGGGTGGGAGTGGTACCCACCTTAGTCGACTGTTGCCAGATAAATTAGGCGGTGGGTAACTGCAGATCATTAAGCTAAGTAATAAATACATATTTAATAACTAATAAATATCCATCCATTATCTGGCCCACTTTAATTAATAAATACATATTTAATAGATAGTAAATATCCATTCATTGTCCGAGCCGCTTATCCTATAATAAATAATAATAGCGGAGATTTGTGCCGTATCATACAACGATGGCGTATTTAACTTGCGGTTTATTTGCGTTTCCTAATTTAGTGATTGAATATGATTTCGGGTTGGCGTTGTGTTGATTGTTGATTGCAACTATGCAATGCAATAAAAACCATGATAAGGAAAGCCGAAATGTCGAAAAGACCAGTCAAGCTATTTGTGGGCCAACTTCAAAATAAATGTATTTAGTCAAGTGTAATATATTTATGGAACAAATAAATTTATGCGAATAAAAGCTACAAGGCATCCCCTCTAGTAAATGTCTTGTCTCTATGAATATATTTTGTAATTTAATATTACTAAAGAAATGCATTTGTGTGCATGAAGGAGCATCGTCCAGCTGACACATTCCCCCTATCGGCTAACGGTACTGTGCAGTAGCGTAAATAAACACTGCACCCCAAAACGGCAGTAATCACTTTTGTACTTGATTGTTACCTGAGCCCTGAGCAACTATGATTTCATATTCAGTCAACAGAAGTGACAAAATGGCTGCCGCCTGAGATGGCTAAAAACGGGCTGAGTTTGCTGCTTAACTCATATTCCACAAATACAGTATCAATCAGAATGCTGTTTTTAGACTCGTGAAGGTGCATCAAATATATTGTAAAAAAAAAATGGGGGGGTTGACTTCCACTTTAAGTGTATTAATATAAACTTTTACAGTATTAAAAAATCACATTTGTCCAAATTATAGGCCTTCCCTGTAGTAAACACCTACAGCAGCCTCTTGAGCCAAGGCATATATTTGAGGTTGGAAAAAAAAATCTTGTGGCACACCACCAACCCCCAAAAAAGTAGACGCGGAGGTTAATTATGTACCTTCTGCTATCTCGTGGAAGAGCATTTCGTTTCTCTGCCTGTCACTATCCATTGTTGGCATAGGTAGATGAACAAGGATACATTATAAAATTACTTATAAACCAAAGTATGGGGGATAGATAATGAAAACGTCCTCTGTGTCTAATGAAAACGTCTTCTAAGTGTGGTCTAATCTATTGTCATTTATTACAAGCATTTATTCACCTTCCATGCCTATTCCTGACTTTAACCGGTATCAGATATACACATCCGAGTGTGCTGTCTGTACGTTGTGGCATCTCTGTGGCTTCATACTGTCAGAAGACCCCCCCCCTAGGATTGATGGCAAAACACACACTCTCAGTCTAAAGGGGGTGCGGTTTTGCCGCAGTTGCGCTCACCATGTGCTGTGGAGACTCCAGTTTTGCCTAGCAACATAGCGGCATCCCTCTACAGTGGGCGTCTTCATTGCATTCATAATCATCGTTGGACTTTTTGGCCCACGTCATCCTTCCCCTGCAGCTTGGGCGTGCGTGCCGTATAATATTTTGGACTGGCCAAAACCAAAGCATGCATGCCGAGCGCGCAGCATGGTGACATGATCTGTCTGACACGCTGTCTGACTGTTGACCTACTTCCCCTCCACACAGACATCCAACAACACCAGCACATGTGGGTCACAGTAAGGGATGCCCAAAAAATGTATTTAGGGCCCTGTGCGTGACTAAGCATCACATTTTGGGATTAATTCACACGTGAAATGGATGCAGTGGAAACAGTGATCTGATTATGACGTTTGTTGGATTTACCTAAGTGCCCAATTGTGATTTAATGTCGATATCATGAACCTCAATGTAGGTTTCAAAGGGAATAGTTTTGCTCCGGCCACAGGCTTAAGAAGTCTGCAATGCAATGGTAATGGCTGACCTTAACATGCCGCGTTTGTGTTTGTGATGGTTTTGGAGATGCAAAGGTTCAACCCTGTACCAGGAATAAGAAATATTCCTCAAGATTTTTGATTTAGAAATTAGGTATGAATTGGCCTTCTGAAATATATTTTCTTATATTGATGAACCAATTTAATATTCAAGTTGGACTTGAATTAGAACTACTAAAATGACTGAACTTTTCTCCGAAAGGTGCCCTGTCCTGTATTCCCGCTGCACTGCAGTGGGCATTTTTTCTTTAACGTGTGTATTTGTGTTGTCAGGCTAAACGTGATTGTGCATTTGCCATCAATTTATGCATTTCTATGCCCTCATTGACCGGTTGTTACAACTTTTGATTGTGAGTTTCTTTGCTTGCAGATGTTTGGCTTCCACAAGCCAAAAATGTACAGGAGTTTGGACGGCTGCTGCATCTGCCGAGCAAAGTCGTCCAGCTCTCGCTTCACGGACAGTAAGCGTTACGAGAAAGACTTCAGGAGCTGTTTTGGGTAAGTGGAGACCACCGGGGAGCGGCATGAAAGATGACCGTGTGGTAGGGCTGTGCAATTAATCGAAATTCAATTACAATGCTGATAATTACACTCCACGATTACAAAATTGGCCTTATCGTAAAAAAAGATTATTAATATGCATTTCTATCTTTGTTTGTTTACACACAATGAAATCATACTTCAATTTTACATTTGCCATTTTTTTAATTTGATAACTAATTTTATGAATTTTTTTGGGAACATGTCTTTATATATTTTTTAATGTTTAAACATTTTCTTGTTTTGTACCCCAATATAATGATCGATAATAGTGATTAATATTTTTTTCATAATCGAGCAGTCCTACCGAGTGGCCCTTTTTTTCCCTCCACCTAACGAGAAATGCCTTGCAGATTGAGTGAAACGCGATCCGGAGAGATCTGCAATGCTTGTGTCCTCCTGGTGAAGCGATGGAAAAAGCTCCCGGTGGGAACCAAGAAGAACTGGAATCATGTGAGTCTGCCCACCTACAACACCCCCATGCCCCCCGAGTGAGCGAGTGAACACTGTTCTTCCATCAATGCTTAAATAAGTTTGAATGACTTCTTGTCTGTGCAGGTGGTTGATGCTCGAGGTGGTCCCAGTCTAAAGTTGACCTCCAGGCCCAAGAAGATCAAGGCCATCACCAAGAAAGTCCGTCCGAGTCAGATCAACAGGCTGCAGAAAGAGCTCAAAAGAAACAGTTAGTTATGCCTTTTTGGCTTCTGTATTTAAACTTGCCATATAGTGCGGTGTGAATTTCAATTTCACCCTCTGCGAACTTTTGAATACGTAGATTGTTTGTTGTTATCTCTAATGAGCTGCCTTGTGGCTGTAAATCTGCCCCCCCTGCCGCCACTTTAGATTCCGACGCCCACAGCACCACATCAAGCGCTTCCCCGGCTCAGTCTCCCAGCTACAGCAACTTGTCCGACGACGGCTCCGACACTGAGCTCAGGCAAGGGTCTGGCCGCTCGCCTGTCTTCTCCTTCCTGGACCTCACCTACTGGAAGAGGTACATTACTTTCAACTGCTGAAGCAATAGCCTTTTTAAAAATTTTATTTTTAAATGTGAGACACTCCACATCCTCCCCAAAAATGGTGCTTTGCCACCGTCTTGTGGCGTCTAGAGGCAATTCGAAACTTTTCTTGGTATGTTAATTTGTCGTGAAATGACAGAATTTTCATTTTAGATGCCCTGTTAATAATGCGTTATATTTTGTTCCTAAAATTTGAGAAATTTTTCATCTACTTGCGCCTGTCCAATCAGAATTATTATTTTTTTTACTACTATTCTTATTTGTTGTTGCTAGCAAACCTCTGCACCACACTTGAGCCCATTTATCAGTAATGTGGTGAAAATGAGTGGAATGAATCTTTACTTAACAAGTCGACTTTCAGTGTGTGCCCCTAAATTTTCTGGCACCCTAATTTAAGGTTAGGGGTCACTGTGCTCCCAGTAAGAAAATGTCTGGAGCCCTGCTGTTGAATAATATTATTTAAAATGTGAAGTATTGGCTACTAAAATGTATTACTTTCACACTAATAGGGTAAGAATATTTTTTCCTGTAGTTTAGAGTAAGTAGTGTGTCACAGTAATTTCATGGCGTGGCTGATGCGAAATTACGGTAAATAATTGCAGTATTACCATAATTGACTGCGAACTATTTCCCTTATAACGATTGTGAAAGTAGTGCAACTAGTCTGCAATTTACTAAGATTTTAGAGCCCAAAATTTTGGATGGAAAAGCTCTTGAAACGGCGAGGATCCTAAAACATCACCATGCATCCAGCCTGCACAAAATCACGAATCCATGTTACACAATTATTGACTTAGCTTGCGAAAAATTATATTTAATGATTACCTTACTTTGTCCAGACAAAAAGTGTGTTGCGGAATCATCTACAAGGGTCGCTTCGGTGAGGTTCTCATCGACCCCCATCTGTTCAAGCCGTGCTGTCGCAAGAAGCAGCAGCAGCAGCAGCAGCTACAGCGGCACGAGGAGGAGGACGAAGAAGAGGAAGAAGATGATGATGATGATGACGACGACGTGGAGGAGGAAGAAGTGGAAGTTGAGGGGGTCCGGGCGGGAGGTGTGCCCGTCAGCCGGTTGACGTCCCCGCCCGAGGAGGAAGAGCAGCAGGCGAAGGAGACGACGCCGGCGCCGGCAGCAGCGCAGCTATGCGTCACCGTGGTGACGATGTCAGAAGGAGGCTGGTAAAGTCGCAGAGGTCTCCTGCGCACATCTTCCCTCGTCCTCCTTGAGCACTTGCAAGGCGCCTCGCGCCGCCTTCAGTGGTTTAAAGCAGCTGAAAATCTTCTGGTCTTCTCCGTCACAATGCTGGAGATTTGTTTGATGTATTAGACCAGTGTTTCCCAACCTTTATTGAGCCAAGGCAGATAGTTTATACAACTAAAAAAAAAAAAAAAAAAAAAAAACTAAATTAACCAGCAGACTACCAAACAAAAATGTCACAAAAGTAAATAAACAAATTAATTATTTCTTTTATCTATATTGGATGATATTATATATATGAATTTTCAGACCAATTAAGTGTATCGGATGATTTCGTGACCCACCCGATGATAGTAAATCTCCATTGGTAGTTGAGGTGGGCAATTTTGGAAATACTACAGTTTGGAAACTTTGCATCGAAATTACAGTGGTGCCTTGTAATACGAGTTGAATTTGTTTCGTGACCATGCTCGTAACTCATAATACTCTCAAATGAACTTAAATGTCTTTGTTAGCATTAAAAGCTGAATGGAATTTTCAAAGGAAAAGTGAGTTGATCGTTTTAAGTACACGATGTGTAAATATTTTGGTTTTGTGTTTATTTTGACGGTAACTTCAACGCAGTAAAGAAGAATTGTTCACTAGCTACTCGTGCAAAGAGTTGATTTGCATTCATTGCCACATACAGCGCTCGTATCTTAAATTTTTGCATGCGAGTCAAACAATTAAAACTGCTAGATGACGGCGCCTATCTCAAAACTGTCAAAAAATGCATCACTTGCACTGTAACTGAGAATTGGGGGAAATTTGTAGGGAAGTTTCAAGCATAAATACAAACATTTGTTTTGTCATAAGAAGGCATCCATACAAAATAATACAAATAAAAAGCATGACATTTGAACCGATTTATTTGTAAGTCGAACTTCACCGATTTACTGTTAAAGTTACGAGTCAACCTTCAGTTTTCTTTTGTCAGTTTCACCTCGTAAATTCAACCCTATACTGCCACGGCATATTGGTTGGGAATCACTGTATTAGACAGTTACCGTATGGACTTTCATGTCTTTCATATTGTCCTATTTAATAGTCACACCTTCCTGACAAATGGACCATCACCTCTTGTGTTTTTTTTTTTTTTGTCTTTAGATACATGCTGGACATTTTGTTTGCGGGTACGTTTAGATTCCACAATGCAATACAGTCGATCCCCGTTTCTTCCGCAAGACCTCGGTGCTACTTTTAGGTTCTTCACCCAACATTGAGGATGTCAACTTCAAAACAATGAACATATACAGTGCTTTTAGACGATGATCACAGCCCTCTTCACATGTAGAAAAAGCAAGAGACTAAAAGAAACTTTTTTTTTTTTTTTTTTTTAATGTATTCACATCCTATATCGCTGTAATCCAGAATGACTGACAGTTCAGAGAAGTTTTTTTTTTTAAAATCGCCCCACTCCTTGATGTTATTCTGTAAAAGCCGATTGAGCATTTATTTGATATCCTTGATATCCAATATAAGGTCCATGTACATGCTTTATACTCACTAGTACGACAGTTCAGCAAATCAGCACATGAGTAGAATGATTGTCTTACTAGTGATTGACTAGTGATTTTTTTTTTTCTGCTACTGTGTGACAGTCCTGAACACTACTAGGACATCTTTGGCATACTAGTAGGAGTAAATGTTACTAGTGAGGCAAAACCGCACTAGTTGTCATCTGCAGGCAACTAGTACAACTAATGAAGTCTTGACTAGTTTGATTTTGTCACTAGTGGCTCGCAGTTGTCATCTAGTGCACAGTTTTGCTTCACTAGCAACATGCAATTGTCTTATTAGTTTGCCAAAGTTGTGCAACTAGTGAGGGCAAAGAGCGTACTAGTACAAGACCTTAAACTGGATTTAAAGGATCTCAAAAAAAAAAAAATGCTCGAACGATGGCCTCTTCCTACTCCCGGAGTGACGTTGTCCACTCCCGTCAAAGAGTTTGTGTTTGTGGACCGGATTAGCGTAACGTGTGCGCAAATACTGGGCAGCGCTCCAGTTTGAAAGCAGGCCTATTCACAGCTTCAACAGCAAATGCACCAGCCTTACACACACACACACACAAACCCACACACATACCGTGCTTGTAGTGTTCATTCCGAATCAGGTTCGAGGAACAAGAGTGAGAGACAGAGAGAAAAAAAGGGACAGTCGCGGTTATTTATTGTGGCCTCAGCAACACGTAGTGCATTTTCTTGCATGACCGGCAAAGCCCACTCATCCAAAAGACCCCCACGATCTGATGCATGAGTCGACTAAATTGCATGGCCTTATATAAAGTGTAAATCTTACTTTTTTTTTTTTTTGGGTTTGTTTTTATTTTGGATCAATTTCTCTGATGAGATTATTTTTGTATGTAAACAGAAAAAAAAACTAGAAGTGTGGAAAAAATAGAAGGTGTCTTTGCATAACAATAACACACAACACGACAGCGAAAAGAGAGAATCAACTTATAGTCATTCAGCAATACCAATATCACTCATTTCTGTCATTCCCCGGGTCAGTATATGATATAAAAGTTTATACAAGCTTATGGAGAGCCGTTTCAGCATTTATTCACTGTCCTTGATATCTTAAGGCCCATGTACTAGTATACACTATTTGTCCTCACTAGTAGGACACTCCGGCACACAAGTAGGATATGTATTATGATGTATCTACTACTGTCAAGTCATAATGACAGTTTCATCAAGTATGACAAAATGTGTTTTTAATTGGAGACTCCCCTTTTAAGATGGATATCCTTGTTATTTTATACTGTATAATTTACCCGATAACGAGGATTTTCTCTATTTTAAGGTTGTACTGGTAGACCCAAAGTAGCACTAGTAGTGGTAAAAAAAAAAAAAGGTACTATTAACACACAGGTCTTCTACCAGTGCCCCGAATTGTCATCTTCATGCCAGCGTAAGCCTAGTCTAGGGTGTTTGGGGCCGTGTTGTGCCTGCTTGGGTGTGTTTGGGGCCGTGTTGCCCCCAACGCATCTGCTAATTTGGTGACAGAAAGTAGTCTGCGCTCAGGGTAAACACACATTTACATGCAAAGGCAATGATCTATTTCAACATGTTTGTGAATTTGGTAAATGCGCTACGCCTCAATGGGTGTTACCAGTGTTATCAGTTATTGCACCCGGAATGAAAATAGTGTGTACTAGTACATGGACCTTATGCTGGATATCACTGATATCAAATAACACATGCTCAGATGACTTTCTGCACAAGCTGAAATTCTATGCCAATGCTCTTGTATACCACAAATGTGTTGTGATACTTGTTTATTAGGTACCTCCAGATAACATCTATTTTGTAAAATCTGTTTGAAAGAGGTGGATTTTTTTATTTTTATTTATTTTTGCAACTTTTGACACTGCTCACTTGTGCATTCATCTTTCTATTATTTTGCTTACCTAGCTATTAGGGACACATCCGAGCAGCATGTAAACTGACAGATTCTATAAAGTGAAATTTTCTTTTTTCTTAACTTTTTTTTTTTTTTTTTTTTTTTAATTCTGTGTTAACTTAATAACTTGACAAGTGAGCATATAAAATGACTATTCGTCAAGCGGAAGCCAAAGCACATTCAAATTCCCCTCCTTTTTTTTTTTTTATGGACACTCGTGCTTGTCCTAGGTCATTTGTATGTATGACGTTGTTATTCTTATAAAAAGAAGAAAAGAAAAAAAGAACACATGAACACTAATATGAAATTTCACATTGTAGTCGGGAGGCAGTGGGTAGGTTATGTATATATTACAAGACTGGGTGGGCCCTGGTAGGGTTTGGTTATTTATTTATTTCATATTTATTTTCTATTGTTGCATCCCTGCTTCTCAAGTTGTAATACTTGCTCTGAATTCTTTCCAGCTTAAGCGTCCACATCGTGAGGTTTAATAGCGCATATTCTCCTGCGAGATTTGCATCACATCAAATGACTCAGTTGTCCATACTTGTGAAGTGTTAAATATTTATTTCCTCGTCATTTGACTTGTGTACAACCTTACTTATTAACTTATTATCTGCCATCATCACTTTAGATGTGTGTCAACGTAGACTGAGCAGCTGGCAGATTGCAACCAAACTGTACTCCACTCCCTCTGTTTTTAGCTCTGTAGTTTAGAGAACGATCAGTAGGATCCACCGCGCTAGACTTTGCATGTATTGTTTGCTATGCATTTATTTTGCTTACACATTAGATGAAGCGCTTTTCTATTTTTTATACATCATGTACTTTTTTTACTTGTCCCTTAATAAAAGTAATTTTGTGAGTTTTATGGGAATGTTCTGTGTGAATTTGTATTAACAACGCACAAACACAGTTGCAAACTGGCGGTGAATTGGTGGCATTTCAGGGGGTGCAACAATGCCGCTGCCCCTGCTCCCCAAAAAACAAACAAACAATTGGTTTTCTATTGGTATTCTATCATGAAATGAACGTAATCACTGTTTGCCTGTTTCTATTGCGATCTTAGGCTCCCATGTGAAGATATGTAAGTTTCTCAAGGATTTTGCTAATAAACATTGAAGTCAGACTTTATCGATGGATAGGAAGGAAGTTCATCGTTGTTTGAAGTTCTCTGTACTTGGGAGAGAAACTAAAGTTACCTCGGTTTTGGAAGAAAGTGCCTGGAGGTGGCATGGCCAAATACATATTGTGGTGACGTTGGTGAAGGTGGGGGCGCCAAAGGGGCGCCGTTTTTAACCGCCCCTGTTTGTAAAAAAGACTAGTATGTAAATCCAATTTTTGCACACATTGTTGTAAAATGTGATGTGCTCTTCATGTAAATATCAACAATAGACAGTCTGCTATATCCTCTGGGCTTTATGCCATTTGCGTTTACCATCACTTCCCGTTTTTGAACCATTTTTAGCAAATGCAAATGAGAGGAAACTTTGCAAAGGTGAGGGCAACTAACTTCAGATTTGTAAACATATCAGTAATATTCCGTTTACCTCAAATTGCATCGTTTTGCTCTACGTAAGAACTCAAGTTGGTTAAGGTCGGGGAGTAAAAGAAGCAAAAGCAAAATATCCTAAAAGGCTACAAAGAAGATGACAGAGTAATACAATTGAACAAGGCCTGAGATTAAACACAATTGCCTATTTTTACTGACACGCCATAAATTCACAGTACATGGTGAAAAATGTATGCAAGATCAGGAATAGAATAGGATACTGGTCGGTGTAGTTAGTTGAAATACTACAATGCACAACACTTGAGAACTTTTATATCGTGTTTTTTCTTCATTTGTGGCTGTTACCATCATCGATAATCCACAAAAAATGGAGACTGCTAATTTACAAACTCAGCAGTAGGGAATCAAACACGTCGTTTACCGCCAGACTAAAGGTTTTTAATTTGATATTTTAAATCAATGAAAATATTTGCTGTACTGTAATTGTGGCTTTAGAACGGCGTTAGTGTAAATTGGTGATACATTTACGTACAAATTTGGGTTACGTCACGGCCGTAGCCACGAAATTCCATTGTAAACCGAGGACCATATATATATATATATATATGTATACTTGATCATTATCTTCTTGTCTTTTGCATTGTTATCGCATTACTAATGGCCATTTTAATGTAGCTGTGAAACATTTGTCAATGTTTTCTTTTAATATACTGGATAACTACGAAAGTACGGAACATTCAGACACTAACGTAATGACAGAACGTTTCTCTTCGATATGTTTCCAACAAAGAAAGGGAACTTTATAAAAAGGAGACACCGCCGGACATTCAACTCTCGTGACCGGAAGTGGCTAAAACACGGAAATATGTTTGTTTTGGTTTAGCAGGCAGCTACCCGTATCATGTTTATGCTGCCCAAATAGGGAAATTAATCAATATATACATCTTCTGAGGAACCCGAGGTAGATATTCCTATTTTCCTGTGCTTTGGTCGTTAATTTAGCGTCTTTACTTATGTTAGCTTTCCTTTAGTTTAGTAGCAGAACAGGAGTCATATAAAATTGATGGAGTAGCATACCGCTAGTCGTTCAAACATAACTCAACAAAGTGAGGAATAACATGACCATGTGTTAACACTGCGTTTTATTCTGCAGTGGATATCATAAGGCTACACTTCCATGTTCTATTGCCTGGTTAATCTTTGTCAAAGTTATTCCACCATTAATGTGATCTATAATCTATACAACTCAACTGAAGCGTTTGGAAAATCTTTCCGAAAGGGTAAATATAAATAGGTAATGCGAGATAATGTGGTTGCACAAGTGTTCACACGCCCTCATAACTGGAGTAATGGCCGTGTTATAACGTAACCAATCACATTCAATTTGAATGACTCTCATCTAACATGAATTTGAATGATTCAAACTCATGTTAGATGAGGAGTCAGAACACACCTGCTACCATTTGCAGTGCCTCACGTATAGCCCCATATAAGGTTCAGCAGTTGTACTAGGCCTTTACTAACATGTTTTTTTTCGCTTTCTAGCAGAGGATTGAATCTTTTGTGTTAAGTGTTCTGTATCTGGAGCTTCATCATGGTGGAGCCCAGTGCCTCCGGCGTGTTCTGCAGCCGGATGCTGAGCATGGTCAACTCCGAGGACGTCAACGCCATCATCCAGGCTCAGCGACACATGTACGTCACAATCAGAATCGTCCTTTACCAATAACTCTAGTACTTTTGTTACATAACATTTCAAATAACACAACACCGCGGCTTTAAATGCCAAACAAATTTGTTTGTTCTCATTGTTCGAAGGTAATAGTTTTTATTTGTTTACAGTACTGGCTGTGCAATAAGAAAATTTTGAAATTTTGAAATTTATTTCACTGTTCTAAAAGTGTTTTGAGTGCAATAAGAAAATGTGTTTTGAATTTTTTAAAATTTATTTTAAAATTGAGTGCATTAGAAAAGCTTGTCTTAATGGTACAGTATTTGATTATGTTTACATGACATTTTTGCGTTTTCTTTTGCGATAACCCTGTTATGTTTTTCCTGTCAGGCTGGACCGCTTTGAGAAGACCAACGAAATGCTGATCAACTTCAACGGGCTGTCCAACGTGCGACTGCATCAGATGAATGAGCGCTTCTTGCTCCATACGCGCACCCTCGTCGAGATGAAGAAAGATTTGGACAGTGTCTTCCGACGGATCAGGTTGGGTCATTTAAAAGTAACAAATTTTCCTCTTCCATTTTTCTGTTTGTGGTCCTCAATGTAAAAAAAATGGACAATAGACAGTCAACATTCTTTTTTTGTTTTTTTAACTCTTTAGGGCGCTAAAGGGAAAGATTGGCAAGCAGTACCCAGAGGCTTTCAGTAGTAAGTTAACGTGTGTATTGTCATAAAGAATTACAAAGGGGTTAAAGGGTTAATCATTCACTTCATTCAGTGAGAAACCCAGATCGCTAAAGCAGTAATGAAATCAGAATTACAATTTTGTATGAAAAACACTTGTGAGCCATAAATATAAAACAAAGCATGATTGCGTCATTTTACACCACCCAGCAAAGTAGTTCTATGCACGCCGTTCATAACCCCAAAATGTTGTGTCTCGAGAAACATGTCAACCGGGGACCCCCGATACAGTCGAACCTCTAAGGTCGAACCTCATCTACACATTTCATGTTGATATCATATTTATTTGTATCTAAAAGGGAAGTCAAATTTAAAAAAATCTTTATAATAGTGTAAACACGACATTCTCATTAATATTGCGTCAGTGGAAGATGAATCAAGCAGCAAAATCCACCCATTTTTATCCTTCTCACGGGGCGGCCATTTTGCCACATGCCGTCAACTGAAAAGGACATCACAGTTGCTCAGGGCTCGGCTCGCAAATGTCACATGACCAAATCCATAAAACAGGTGAGCCGTGATTGGTTGTTACCTGAGCCTTGAGGCGCTGTGATGTCATTTTCCGTCGACAGCGGGTGGCAAAAGGAGATGGGTAAAAATGGGTGGATCTTTCTGCTTAATTCGTATTCCACAAACGCAATATTAATCAGAATGACATGTTTTGACTAGTGGGGGCGCATTATATGGTCCTTAAAATATTTTGGACTTAACTTTCTCATTAATAACATATTTTTCACATAGGAAACAACAGAAATAGAGGTGCCTTGATATAAAAGTTAAATTTGTTCCGTGATCACGCTCGTAACTGTTCCCAGTAAGAGTTCAAATTTGGGTAAAATGGTGACATTCACCTCTGGGGCATTCAGCGTCTCCTCTATTTATATCTGATTTAATTTCTCTGAAAAAGAAGCCTGAACTACTACTTCTTTGGCCAGACATCCATGAATCCCCCATCCCGGAGGACGACAACGACTTGGACCCGGCGCCGCCAAGTGTGGCCACCACCGTCACCTGGGGCCAGAGCTCGGATTCCTGCGACTCCAGTCCCGACGTGGTTTCGCCCGCCGCCAGCAGATGCTCCGAGGAGCTCTCCCAAGAAGCGCCCGACACGCCCGCCTCAGACGCCCATCGCACGGCTGGCCTGCAGGATGAAGGCCCGGACTCTGTGCCTGCTGAGTAGCTTCACGTTGCGTGTGGATGGACTTCATCACTGCAACTCAACTTCACTACTTCACTGTTCTTTCTTTTTTTTTTTTTTTGTATACAGTGGTACCTTGACTTACGAGTGCTCCAAACATGCCGTTTTTTCCGAGTTATGAGCCGCTTGAATGAAGTGAAAAAAGTTAAAGTACTGTAATGCCCTTGGATGTGGGCAAGGAGAGCCACAGTCACAGATGCACTTTCAGCCGTTTAGTGAACAGGGCAAACAGTCCAACACACAAATAGAAAATGAGAACACTCACACGGAGCTGCTGTGGTTCACAACTCACAGCCAGACGCTTGCACGCAGGGTAAAACCAACCCGACTCTGGCTCCTGATGTCACTAGGCCACACCCACATATCATATTTGTTGTTCGGCATTTGCAAATTCGCAGCTTTTAATGGGGTGTTTATGTCGGATATCACAACTTTTCTTTAGTGGCATCTTGGTGCCAAGCATATATGTTGAACTGAGGGGAGGAGCTTCATTTAATCAGACTATAGCTTTGTCTAGTAGGAAAGAAAATGTTTAGCCTCCATCTTGTGGCACCCATATGCAATTACAAATGTTTTGTGGCCATCAATCACTAGCGGATTCTGTTTGCTTTTATACAATACATAGCTATTTGTATTCATTAAAAACATAAGATCTTTGTTTCTGGGAGGCAGGTTTATTACCGGCATTTCAATTCATGTCAATGGGGAAATTGATTTCATATTTGAGTGCACTGAGAAAGGATCTTGGTCAAGGAACTAAACTCAGAGTCAAGGTACCACTGTACTGCAGTTGCCTCTTCACTGTTTGCAGACATGATTCAGGAGTTGGCTATAAAACAAGAGTATGTTGTCAGCATGTTTACTTATATCCGTTTAGTGTCAAAAGCACTGCAGGTGAGCTGAAACATGTCCCAGCAGACTTTGACCAAAAGGTAGACACCCTGGACTAGTTGCCAGCCAATCTCCAGGCATATATACTGGATATCATTTTGAGTCTTCAATGCAAAATGAGTACAGTTAAACTCCACACAGGAAGGCCGGAGCTGGGATTGGAATCCAGAACCTTAGTACTGCGAGGCAGACATGCTAACCAGTAGCACACCATCCATAGTTCTCTTTATTTAAAATTCTCAAGGTACTGTTTACAAGTCAAGCTTTCAGTGTCAAAACCATAGGTTATTGTTATAAATAATCATTAACGATGTCAAGTACGAGTGTGTGCAATTGTCTTTACTAAATGTTCCACTTTATACACATGAAGTGGCCACTTTTTTCCGTTTTAGAGTCTTGTCAAGGACGATTCCTTATATCTAATGGCAGTGAGCTTTAACCTTGAGTCAAATCAAGCAAACAGAAGATGGCTGCTTTGTGATGTATGTAGGTATGTGAAAGAATACCTGCCAAAGTACAGTTCACTTGTATTTAACTTTAAGTTCAAAATCTTCTTTCCCAATGACATGTCATTTCACAATGGGTCTGAAAAGGTCTCTTACTGAATGAGTTAAATGGGAAGTCTACCGAAAAAGTGTATTTACAATAATACACCATTCTGTTGAATATTGTTTTTGCGGAATGAGTTAAGCAGCGAAATCCACACGTTTTTTGCCACCTCAGGAGGCGGCAATTTTGCCACTCTCTGTCGACTGAAAATGACATCACAGTTGCTTAGGGTAACGAACAATCACGGCTCGCCTGTTTTCTGAAGCTGGGACCCGGATATATCCAAGGGTCCCAAAACATTTAATACAATTGATTAATTAAGTTTTCTTTTATTTTAAGCCATTATTGTTTTAGTCTTCACGCACTTTAAAACACATCAAAATGGTTAATCTTACCATGACCATTATGAGTGCTTCCCCTCCCTCAGAATGGATTATTCTATCTCCTCTTATTCTATCTGTTTGCACATGTCCAGACTTGATTCCGGGAAAGGGTAGTACGAGCAAAACATTTATTGTTGTTGTTCTTACGTGTTTTGAGAAAAATGACGCAGTATTATCCCAGGGAAGCAGAGAGGAAAGCGAGAGGAAAACAGGTTTTAATCACAACTACCAACGTTTTCCAACCTTTTCAGAGTGACATAGAAACTTTATGATTATTCAATTGTAAGATGATAAACATCGAGAACCTAATATACCTCAGGAAATATAATTTCCCCAAAGTCACACTTTTTAGTTTAATGGTAAACATATTCAAAATCGACTGGATGTGGTGAGGCAATTTACTTTGGCTCGCCAAATGACCGTGAACCTCAAAGGCAGTCTTAATTACAGCAAATGCTTGTAATCATAAACATTTCTAGGCCATACATATAAAACAAATTCAAAAACAAGTACGGCGCAGGGGCGGAGCCAGAACGTGGCTAATGGGTTGGCCTGGAAAAATCAGGGTGGGCCTGAATATTTCTCTCACTTCGCACAATCCTCCTGTCCCGACACATCGTATATTCAAATAAAATGACAAACCGAATAATATGAAGTGCAGATCTTCCTTAGATAACCACAATTATGCCATTCATAATATTCAATTTGAAAAAAAAATACAAATAATTTCATAATTTACAAAAAATGTAAAAGTATATATTTTTTCATGAATCTCACTGGGTGGGCAGTCTCTCAATCTGGGTGAATCTCTGTGCACACGTAGGGCCCACCCATGGCTCCGCCCCTGATACGGCGGTAACTGAGCTTGCTTTCCTCACTACGATCGGTGTTCTTAAAAACGTGTAGTTCTTTTAGGATCCACCCGAGGGCGCTACATCAAAATGTGTGAGGTTTTCAAAACGAGTCGCAAAACGACTCAACCACCCGATTCTTCCCTTGATTTTTTTTCTTCTGTTGCGAATCGATGTAGTTTGAAATAAATATTATCCAGTAAACGAGAGCATGCGTGTTCTACGTCACCCGCTAGCCTAGCTTTCTCCCTAGCCATAGCTAGCACTCAAGCTAGCGGCTGTCATGCTGCTAAACGTCAGCACATCTTGACAGCAAAAAAAAAAATAAAAAAAAAAACTCATCCAGCGACATTCCTTCAAGCCCGAAGTTACGCCAAGATGAGAAGACTGAGTAAAAAGAAAGCTTTAACGCTGGTCAGAGAACTGGACGCCTTCCCCAAAGTCCCTGAGAGCTACGTGGAGTCGTCAGCCAGCGGGGGCACAGGTAAGACGGACAGTGGACACACACATCAACCCACAGTCTACCATCGCCACTTATTTCATGGCTACATTTTTTTGGCCGTCGTTGTCGTTCCTTCCAGTGTCTCTGATTGCATTCAGTGCCATGGCTGTGCTCGCCTTCTTGGAGTTTTTTGTCTACAGGGACACATGGATGAAATACGAGTACGAGGTTGACAAAGACTTTAGCAGGTACCAACACCAGGACGTCGTGTATTTAGCTTTTTTTTTTTTTTTTTGTACTCAAACTACTGCTCATCATGTTGCAGCAAACTGAGGATAAACATTGACATCACGGTCGCCATGAGATGCCAGTGTAAGTAGTATTCGCTGTCAGTCAATCAATCAATCAATCAATATATATATATATATATATATATATATATATATATATATATATATATATATATATATAAACAAAACCAAAGCAATGTTATTTGGTAATCGAATAATGGATTCAGGATTGCCAATAAACATTCCTTTTGTTCAAATCGAAAGTGTGAATGAAAACAATTTTTGGGGGAGTTATTTGTCTTCGAAACCTCACGTCAGACACAACAAAAACGACAGAAAGCTTTGCTTACTTGTCACCCGGAAGAATATGTGATGTCAGGTGCAACTAATGATCTGTCCAAATATGCTTGTAGATTTTTGCACTTTGTGAGAGTCACGATTGGAATCATTCGTGTGTTTCAATGTGCAGACATTGGCGCAGATGTTCTGGATCTGGCAGAGACCATGGTTGCTTCTGATGGCCTAAAATACGCGCCGGTCAGTATCTTTGCTGGATGTGCACTGAGTGGTTCAAGTGATCATTTTTGACGACGAGCCTCATGAGAAGATCGTTTGTGTTGAACTCCTGAA
This sequence comes from Filicampus tigris, assembly GCF_054856515.1. NCBI lineage: Eukaryota > Metazoa > Chordata > Actinopteri > Syngnathiformes > Syngnathidae > Filicampus > Filicampus tigris. The sequence continues at coordinate 23,263,105 of NC_141220.1, read as the reverse complement.
TGTCGTCATCTATTATTGTGTACATTTCTCGATGCATGGTGTTGCTTTATGACTCTCTCCAATTTAAGTTCTTTGCTGCCATCTTTTGCACAGTATGCGATTATAATTCTCTTGTCTCTGATTCACACATCTTTCACGATTCGTGGGAGCGCTTGGTCCCTATCCTTCGTCAATAACGGGGATCAAAACAATCGGGTATAGGCATTAAATCGGAGTAGGGCACTTGGATGTTTAGTGTACACTATTTAATGTCGCGTGGTTTTAATGTGCGTTAAGAAGTATTTAGCTGGAGGAATAACATGAACGGTAACGTGTAAGCCTGTAATAAATGTGTCAAATTCCAACTATATCAATGTGATAAATTGAAACGACCATACTATTTGCTGTAAAAATTAAAGCTCCATTTTGTGCTTGAATTCATGTATGACCCTCTCATAAATCACTTCTTCTATGTCTCCCACCCCCAATTTTAGGTCAACTTTGAGCTGTCGCCCCAGGAAAAAATCTGGCACATGTAAGTTGAGATGATGACATCATTCACTATCCTGCAGGCGTCGTAAAGACAACATTTCACAGGCCACTGGATTTAAGTACTACAGTGGTACCTTGACTCAAGGGCGCTTTGCTAGGATTTTTATCAAATGTTTCTTTTTTTCATTCTTAATTTCAATACACGAGCGCTTGGTCACAGAACGAATAGAACCTGTAAGTCAGAATAGCACTCTGCAGTATTTCAGTATTGACTTTTTAAAATGTCTTTTACAGGACCCTCCTTCACATCCAGGAGCGTCTGCGAGTGGAACACTCTCTGCAGGACTTGATCTTCAAGTCTGCCATGAAAGGATCTCCACCTCCTGATTCCAGAAGGTGCAGAACCCCTGTCCAAAATATTATGTTCATTCAGGCAGCTGTAGTGCGAAATTAGTCACAGTACGCCTGAGCTGAAAATTCAGAGATTCTTGCAACAGAAATGTTCCAAGTTACACGATTGTGTCACTAGTTGCCAGGCAGATTTCATGGGTGTGATTTTGCGCGCGTGTGTTGTTCTATAGCATGGACAGCAGCACGTCTCTGACGGCCTGCCGGATTCACGGGCATCTGTACGTCAACAAGGTGGCTGGAAATTTTCACATCACTGTTGGAAAGTACGTATACGTACACACCAGGGAAACTAGACACTCGTACTGTATTTTCACCACACACACGTCGCACAAAACTGCCACACACACCCCACACACAAAACACACGCACCGCATGCACACACACTACACTCACTGTCTGACTATTACACGCGCGCTTTGATTTATCAAATCGAATCGTTCCGTTTTAAAATTGTTGCCTCCTTGAATCGTATTGCACCCAGCATATCGAGATGCGTGTCAAATCATCTATTCTGAGAGATGTCTTTTATGAAAAATCAGTTTGGCATTGATGATGATTTGTCGTTTCTTTGAATTTAAAAGATAAAGACATTCAAACATCCTCCCCCCCCACAAAATGGTAAAAATGTGGCCAATTTGTGCCCATTTTTCTCTGTGTTGTAATACGACAAATACTAAAGGACAAAGCATTGTAAAACCCTCAAAAGTTCTGCCTGGAATTCATATCTAGGTTTGAAGTGCTATGGGAGCAAAAAAGGAGTAATTTTATTCATCATTTACATTTTAAATGAATTGGCTGATCTGTCATTTTTGTGCGCAGGTCCATCCCTCATCCACGAGGCCACGCCCACCTCGCGGCTCTCGTCAGCCACGACAGTGAGTCAGGTTTCCTCCTCCGGTTTTGTCGTCAGTCAACCGCCGGGGCCGTTATCATCATTGTGCGCGTGCGTTGCAGGTTTCAACTTTTCCCACCGCATCGACCATTTCTCTTTCGGGGAGGACATCCCGGGCGTCATCAGCGCCCTGGACGGCACCGAGAAAGTCACCACCGACTGTAAAGGGATTCGTCCGCAACTTTCCCCTCACGACCGCTTTGATTGGCAGCTCTAACTTCGTGCCTGTGTGTGATTGTTCTCGTTCTCGTCAGCCAACCACATGTTCCAGTATTTCATCACCATCGTCCCCACCAAACTCAACACGTATAAGGTTGCGGCCGACACGCACCAGTACTCGGTCACCGAGAGGGTATGCGACCTCCGCAAGCGCAGCGTCTCACGTCGGCGTGCGTTCTCACGTGTTCCTATTCTTGCTGTGCGCTTTGTGTGTGTGTGTGTGTGTGTGTGTGTGTTGCGTGCAGGAACGCGCCATCAACCACGCAGCGGGCAGCCACGGCATCTCGGGGATTTTCATGAAGTACGACATCAGCTCTCTGATGGTCAAAGTGAGCGAGCAGCACATGCCGCTCTGGAAGTTTCTGGTGCGTCTGTGCGGCATCGTCGGAGGGATCTTCTCCACCACGGGTACGCTGCTCGCTCGCTCGCTCGCTGGCGCGCATGGAAATGTTCCGGCTGTTTGTGTCAAAAGGCGTCGATGTAGATGGTATGACGTTTCTTTTTGTCATGCTTGTAGTCGACCGTTTCATAATGTTGGCAAACAAAAGGTGCCAGGGTGCCTAAAGTGGCAAAATATTGATATATCCTTTATAAATGTATATATTCATTTTGAAACTATTTTCTACTTAATATATTTTAAGGGCAAGTCAAAAGGTTTCTCTACAATAATCTGTTGTATGTGGCCCCACCCGTCTAAACACAGCTCACTTGTTTTCTGAAGCTGAGCCATGATTGGTTGTTAGCAACTGTGATGTCATTTTTAGTCGGCAGAAAGTGACAAAATGGTCGCCCCCTGAGATGGGTGAAAACAGGTGGATTTTGCTGCTTAATTCATATTCCACAAACGCAATATTAATCTGAATATCAAGTTTAGGCGAGTGGGGCTACAGAAAACATTACTGTAAAGAAAAGTTTTGGGTTGATTTTACTCTTTAGCAGCAAAATCCACCTGTTTTTAGTCATCTCAGTGGGCGGCCATTTTGCCACTTGCTCTTGATTGAAAATGACATTATAAGTGCCTAAGGGATCAGGGCAATGACCAATCACAGCTCAGCTTGTGAATGTCACATGACCAAACTCAGAAAACAGGTGAGCCATGATTAGTTGTTACTTGAGCCCTATGCAACTGTGTCATTTTCAGTTGACAGCAAATTGCAAAATGGGCCTGAGATGGTTACATTTTTTCGGGGGGATTTTTAAATTCCACAAATATTAATCAGAATGCCGTGTTTAGGATATAGGGCCGCATAGAACAAGAAACGTTTTGATTTAACTTCCTACTATTGTATGTAAATATTTTAATATGTTTAATATTCCATTACAATATTTAGTAACTATTGTTACTTGTAATATCTTATATTTAACAATTTCAAATGTTTTATATTTTAATTAAAAAAACTATTATAATAAAATATTTTGTAATGTATTTTGTAGCTTTTCATGTAAGAAATCTTGAAATTAAGTCAATGTATTTAAAATATTTTGTGAATTAAGTCATTCTGTCCTTTTTTGTGATTAATTTGATTAAAATTTCTAGCCATTTTTAATTAATTTGATGTAATAATTAAAATATATTTTTTAACTACACTGGTACCTCAAATTAAAAGTATGAATTCGTTAACTCAAAACGTTTGTAAATTGAGCTAACTTTTCTCATCCATACATGCATATCTTTTTATACAGAAATTTTCTTTAAAACAGCCTCATTTAACGAATGAAGCCTATGAAATGTAAATTGATCATTTCTATTTGCTTTGGTGTGCTGCAGGCATGCTGCACAGCGTAATGGGCTTCTTAGTGGATGTGGTCTGCTGTCGCTTCCAAATGGGAATCTACAAACCTCGCAAGGTGCTGTCTATACCTCAACACAAAACTACTCTTTTTTTTTTTCTTTTTCATTTTTCAATGGTTTTCATCATTCCAGGAGGATCCTGTGAGCATGCAACAAGTAAAGGAGCAAGTGGCGCCCCCTGCTGACACCAACCTGACTCAGCCAATCAGCTGACATATTTTATGCCACTTTGTGTATGAAAAGCCATTTGAGCGTTTATAATTTTCATTCAGAATTCAGCCCACTAGTAGGATATCAAATTAATGCGCAAATTGCTTTCAATTGTGCTTTAAAATTTTTTTGTTTAAATACTGTATCTACCAGCTAGTACATTAAGATCATGTTAAAGGCAAACAATTTGTAATGAGAGAAAAAATACCACACAAACGGTGCCTATGTGTAAATGTTTATTAAATAAAATCTCTCCACTCGAGTCGTCGTTGTCTCTTCTGTATAGGATCACGTCAAAGCGTCACTTTTAGACCATGTCAAGAGTTTATTTGACAGTATTTCAGAATATCTTTCAGTAAACAATTTTTTTGTCTTTTTTTCTTAGCAAAATGTAATATATCCGTACTGTCGCATTTCATAAAAATAGTTGTTCACGTCTTTGAAACTACAGTATCAATGATACAGTAAACCATATTTGTAGGAATACAGCTGTACAAGGTGAATAAGTACTCGGTTAACACGACACAGGTATACTTGATGGGAACATTGTTCTTCACATGGAGAGGTGGCTCCCCCCCCCCCCCCCCCACTTCATTTGCTGTATACAAAATGACCCACAATGGACAGGGCGGACGTGTGCGATTGGAGATGGAGGACACATTTGGACCTTTTACTCCCATCACACTGCTAAACTTTGCTCGAAATGAGACGAGTGACGCTCAGGCTGGCTCTCGAAAGTCTTGGACCATTGTCAGCATGTAGTCAGTGTGTGACATTTGCTTGCATGTTACACTAGTCCCACTGACATACAACGATCATCGCAGTTGGGCGGGAGCCACAAATCGACACTATTGGTCAGTCCCCGCATGTGTCTTTTTTTTTTTTTTTTCTCACAAAATACCGTGGTGCCTTGAGATATGAGCTGTTTGAACTTTTTTTTTTTTTGCTTTGAAACAGGCAAAAATCTGAGATATGAGCGCTGACTGGTGGCAGTGAGCTCATCAATTCACAACAAGGAGCACACAGTGAAAGATGATTTTTTTAAAAGTCACTCCCAGTTAGTTTACAGTCAATCTGTTCATTAAACATGCACGTGAATTCAAAATGACCACATAACAACCTTCCACTAGCTTAATGCTAACACACAATGCAAAATTCCATAGACAAGCTAACAAATTGCACATGTTGTAGTGTTACATGACTGACAGGCTTTTTTTTTTTTTTTTTGCTTTATCCTTATCTTTATTTAAAATCGGCGTATGTTACTGCAGCTTACTGAGTCACGTAAAGTTGTTCTGAAACTCTTCTTGGGTTGGGTCTAAATGCCTGCATTGTGATGGCCAAGAGGAGTACACCAGAAAGAGCCGAAATGAAATTAATCTTGATGCACACTTCATTCTTAATATCACTCTACTACTGTTATTAGTACTGTTTCCATTATTAAAAACACATTACGCAAAATTTCATTATTTTTTGGAAGGCTGGAATGGATAAATGGCATTTCCATTCATTTCAATGGGTCATGAAGATTTTTCGATATGAGTTATTTGAGATAGCTCGGATCTCAAGGCACCACTGCATTAATGAATCTATAGCGTTAATAATACCTTGCTGTCTTTAACTGTGCATGTTATTAACAAAAAATATATGCAGATTTTTTTTTTTTCATGTTTTCTGAAAAATCGTTTTGCAGATTCCGCCCGACGGTGACGATATAGAACGTAGACTGGTCCTAATACTACCGGTACTTGACAAGGTTCACAAATAAATGTAGGGTTGGGATCCGGGGTTTCAATTTAATGTTATGGTTTTAGAAATAACACAAAAGCCTCAATTGTAACTGGAATTGGAACCCTAATTGAGTCCTACTTTGGGTCCTAATGTTTTGACCCTTTGTCAAAATGACATTTGAAGGCCATAAAAGTGGCCACTTCTCCCCATCAAAACTCCACGTGAACAGACACTTTGTTGAATGAGGGGACAAGACTTTAAATTGGGTTTCTCTGCTTTTTAGCCGCAAACAAAAGCATGAGAAAAAACAAAGGTGATGACAAATTCAGTGGAACCTCCGTTGGTCCAACATAATCAAATCGGTTGGCGTTCTAAAGCAAACTTTTGACAAACAATGAAAATGGACATAGTGGCGGGCTCCCTCTAGTGGCATGGGAAAGACTCACTTGCCTAAAAACAGCTCAGTTGGATTTTCAAAGTCCAGTAAAATTTGAGTTCACCTATTGTGTATTCTTGTCGCTTATGTCACCCCCCCCCCCTTTGACTCGCTGATGATGTGTCCCACCTTGGAGGTTCCTCTGTAAAACGGTTGTGTATTATCAGGGGGTGCAAAAGAATAGATTTATTTTTCAATATATATTTCTTTTCACATAAGCATGCCAAATGTATTGAGTTGATAGAGCTCTATCTTGAATGAATTTTGTAAGTTGAGTTTTTCTCCCCCCATTAAGACAAATTATCAATATTGATATTGGGTTTAGAATTGACTTTTTTTTGTGTGTTCTTCTACTTCACTACAGAGAGAGAGAGAACTTTCCCCACCTCTGGTAATTTTCACGATATTCTAATTGTGACTTTTCATAGTAAAAACCACTGACCTACTTTTGCATCCCCAGCTTTATGATTATGATGAGCAGCAATGCTACAGGCCCGTGTTCCAACACTGTCAAGACCACCAGGCTGATATGTGTGTGTGTGTGTGTGTGTGTGTGTGTGCGCGCACATTGGCTCCGTGTCATGCATCCCCAATTTGTCTGCGTGGGTTTTGAGTAAGGCACTCCGCCCCCTCATCCTCGTCATCGTCCTCACATTGATGCCTCTCTCCCACAGTGATGTGGTACGCGTAGCACAGTACAAAGGCTTTTAGAAATGAAGACGTAAGAAAAGTCCTTTGAGCATTTGTTCCAGATCCTTGATATCCATCTTAAGGTCAATCTCCAAGTACACACTTTGTCCTCATATGTAAAATAATTCTGAGCACTAGTAGAACGAGGGTACACTTCAAGAACGACTGTCTTACAACTACTTGTGACACTTTTTTGCCTACTAGTGTGACTTTAAAGCAGCACTGGGCAAGAATTTGACCGTAATATTTTTTTTTTCACAACTCTTTTTGATGAAACATTGACTTATAAATAGTTGAATGGGACTTTTGTCATGCCCTGGGGGGGTTGGTATCGTTTTTTTAATGGCACCAAGCAACTTTGAGGAGGATGGGAGCAACCCTGGCACACACACCAAAAAAAAATGCAAATGTCCAAAATTGCTTTACGGCATACTCACTTCCTCCTTTCGCTATAAGGACGATAAGCCGATTCGAACGTCTACGCGCTATTACCGGTGTCATGGCAGAAGCCCCAAAACAGACAAAAAAACAAAAGTATTGTTTAAACAAAATTAGATTCATTACCTCATCGTTATTCATCTGTCACACACGAAATTCAGTCCAACTTGCAGGCCGGCGAGAGCTCAGGATTTCACGACACTACGCGCTGGCGCGCATGGGCGATGTGGTCGCCGTTTGTCCAAACACTACCGCATTTGTCCACATGGCGCCGCCATAATCAACAAAAACTGACATATGACACAGTGTCGCATCAATGGATATCTAGGACATTATTTAAAATGTTCAAACAATATGCTACTAGAATGCAATTACACGCTACTATTATGCTTTTATAAAATGTACCACTTAATATCTTGTGCTTCACTACTAGTAGTCCACACTCGTCAACTGTGTCCAGTTGTCTCGCCAGTAACATGTCGTTGTCCTACTAGTAGGCCAAAGTTGCCCGTACTAGTGTCCAGAAATGTCATGCATAGTGTGAAAATTAAGTTCAAACTAGTACATGGACCTTAAGATGGAAATGAAGGATACTGAATAAGTGCTCTTAAAGGCTTTAAAAGCTTAAGCGCAATCATTTGATATCCTTAATAAGGAGGACACTAGTGCATGACACATGCCAACTAGTTTTCCCAAGTAGTGTGACTAGTGAAATAAAGTAGTAGAACAGTAAGATTCTAATTGGGTGCTAGTAGGCCGACATTGACACTAGTAGTGGTAAGACAATAGTTCTTCCAGTGCCCTGACTTGCCCTACAGTGAGGACAAAGGGGCATACTAGTAATATGGACCTTAGGCTGGATGTCAAGGATTATGGGACTTAAAAAAAATAAAATAATAATAATCCTCTAAGATTCCTAAAAGGAAAAAATGAATTTCTCAAAGGATTTTCCATGAGTTCGACAACACTGCACAATGGTTAACGTATGCTTGTGTACATAACTCAGTGTAGTAGTGAGACTTCTTCTTACCAAGCCTGCAGTCACTAATATATATAAAAAAAAAAGGAGAACAAAGAGGTCCTCGTTTACGTTTTGGGAGTCCCATGCACGGGTCGTCATTTTGCCGACGTGTCGTTGATATGTAGTCATAATCGAGGCCCGGAATAGAAAGAGCGGACCCTAAATAATCACGTCCTGGTGATTTTTTTTTTTTTTTTTTTCTTCATCCTTTTTTTTCTGCTTCTTTACAACAACAAATGTACACATTTTGGACATCTTTACATTTACAGTATGATATATTTGTTAGGCATGTGAGGAGTAACACTGGACGGACTTCTAGAAGAGTGATTCCCAAATATACAATTTCACTTAATTGAAAATTCAAGTGTTCCCCTGCATATTCCCAAATTCACCGACTAACCGTTTTTTTTTTTTAACCTAACCTTTGTCACTCATTGAAAAAAATGCCGTTTTGTGCTCAGGTTTTCAGGAACAAGGCTGGACTAATATAAAATGAGTGGTTTGGCGCCATCGAGTGGCATCTTGGTGCCAAGGAACTATGTTAAAAAGAGAGCAAGAGCTCCTATTACTGTAGACATGAAATGTTTATGCCAGTGATGATCTGCATGGTGACAGGCAGAACAATTAAACGATCTTCCACTAGAGGGCGGAAGATACAAAATTAGCCTAGGTATATTTTTTGTAGCATATTTTGTTTGGTGGCGTTCAGTGAGAGTTTTGTCATGTAAAATCCAGAAATTTACAATTCACCCCCAGTTTGTGAAAATCTGCCACATAGAGACCATACAAAAAAACATAATGATTAAAAACACTTTTTTTTTAACCCATCGGAAATGTATTTGCACGCAAAAGAAATGTGTAAGAATAAAATATATTTAAAAAAGTAATGTAGTGTGTATGTGTGAGATACTGTTTTTAAGAGGCGGACCTTGGTGTGTGTTGTCGGCGCGTGAGTGTCCGAGTGTGAGCTGCGGCCAACAGCAGTTGAGATTTTAAATCAGAGATCATTTATGTTCCCTAGTGTATTTTTGAGTGGTTCCAAAAATGTCTTTATTTTTTTTTCTAGCACATCATATGATTGAGATATTTTCATTTTTTGTTTTTTTAACTATGACCTATGAAGGCTTGCGCAATACGGATTTCAAAATACGTTGTAATTTCTAGCTATGAAGTTTCAGAAAAAAAATTCCACTTGTCGCTGAACCTATCCCTTCATTCATAAATATGACTAAATATATTGCATATGATATTATTGTTATTATATTTTTATAATCATAAAAACCTGAAGTGCGAGATAAAAAGGCAAGCTTTGCTTGTTGGAGAGGTGCTAAGTTTAGCCTGGGTTGTTAGTGGAAGTTACACACAGTCTTTGCCGCATGTGTACTCACTTTTTTTTTTTAAGGGTAACGATGAGTTTAAAGTTATATTGAAGTGTTTTGGGATCCTGGCGTATCGCAGATGTAGAGTTTTAACTTCTGATATAGGCAACTGCAAACATTTTCTCAGGGGGTCGGTTACTATTTGCGGCAGGGTTCTGTCCTTGTCTCATGCATATTGTTAATAAAGGTTGCTCTAGAAGTTTCTCTGTCTTCGATGAGAAAAAAAACCAAAAAAAAAAAAACGAGTCTTTTGGTGTACATTATCGGGCTCCTCACTCTATGTTACATGTGTGAGAGTTGCTCAGCTTTTTAAGGTGGCGGGTGTAATAATCCTCTAGTAAAGCAACATCGGATTAGGATTTGAGGAGTGGATGAAGGAGGACAAACGGTGGCGGGTTGGGGCTGACAAAAAGCCGATCTCGTCTACCTGCTGACAGTGGAGGTCCAGGACCTCAGGGTGCCGGGCAGTTTATCCGGCCCGGGGATGTTCCAGGGCCCCGGGGAGGTGGCGGCGGCTCTCCTGGCGGGGGGCTCCTCGCCGCTCTTTGCGTGGCCCCCGGAACGCTCCTCCTCTCTGGGGTAAACCCCTCTGGACAGCAGCCTCTCCTGGAGGCTGGCGTGGGCGTCTCCGCCGGCCAGAGAGGCCCCGTTGGGAGTGACGCTCACGTAAGGGTCCCACGGCCAGAGAGCGCCCGCCCCCTTTCTGTCGCAGCACGGGGAGCAAGCGTCCCTCGGCCTCCCCGGGACGGCTTTGGCGGGCAAAACCCGAGGCTGCCCGGTGCCCGGCCCGCACTCGGCCTCTCCTCCCTGCCCCCTGATCATGCACTTCTGCTGGGTGGACCTGCCACCTGCGGCCCCTCGAGCCGAGGGGCCGTGGTCCGTCACCTGTGGAGCTTTGTCCGCCGCCATGCACGCTGCGGCCTCTAGAGGGAGCTGATGAGGGGAATCCAAGGTTGCGGCCGGATGGGATGGAGGCAATGGACTCTGGTGGGCTTCGAGGGTCACTTCCGGCAGGGCAGAGTGGATTGTAGAAAGGGAATCCCAGGGGCCGACACAGTCTGTTGAAGACGGGAAAGTATTAATGGGCACAGCAACATTGTGTATTTTACATTCTACAAGCCATCTTTTATTTAGGGTGTTTTCCAATATACACGGCAAGCCCAAATTTAGAGTTGCACACGTGGCATGCTGGACAGCACTGAGACTTACTGGAAGACATGCAGCAGCATTAAATCATTTACTGCCATGGACGTTTATATTCGTGAGCTGCAAACCTGGGGTTTTTCATATTGTACGTTAGCATCGTGCTAGTAGACATCCATTAGACCAAATTATATAGTTTGGTTGAACCTTTTGGTGTTTGTATAAGCGGTTAATGCGCTTTTGTTTTCAGTGTCAGTTTTACTGTATACTTCAGCAGGGAGTTGGGAATAAACAGCTTTGCCCCTTAATTGGAGAACTGTGAGAGGGTGAGAACCAGCGCTAAGGAATACTTTCAAGTCTTTTAATAGGGTCAAATGTGTTCAAAGTGAGGGGGAGAGAGGTAAAAGCATTTTCACAAAATGTGATGTTCTCTCTACATCGCAGCGTTTCACCCATAAGCGCGCACACACGTCATTGTCCGTGCATCACTACATGATCATGCCAACACGCACACACACGGCATCATCACACGAATCAACATGGCGACATGAAGAGAAGAAAAGAGAAGACATGCAGTTTTGCACAAACCGTGTCTTTAGAGTGGCCCATTAGGAAGAAATAAGGGGAGCTTAGTGTGTCACCTTTCATGCACATGGACAGGTTGGAAGGTACCATTCCTGAGGGAAGGCAAGTAAAAGCCTATATGCCAATGGTTTGACTTGAAGCGTAAACATGTTGCAGAGAGACACAATTAATGACAGTAGAAGACCACAGAGCCACACAAGAAAAGGAACATAACGGTTAATAGGCTTGTTAATGTGCGCCGGACTAAAAAGCCCCATTTGGATAGACATTACTCACAAGTTAGTGATGGTCAGCTTTTAAGTGAATTTCATTTGACCTTTCACAAACTTTTGCATGTCCAACCGTTGAATGTTTCCGTAGTTTGCGTGCTCCTCTCTATCAAGGAGCTGAATGGCAGAATTCACAACAGGTGTTGCCGATCCACAAACAGTTCCCCTTCTATGCCTTTCTGTGACTCTTCCGGTCTCTTGTCTCTGTTGTAACCTGCTAAAAGTTTAGAATTTACATAGATGCTAACTTTTCTGTTAGCAGGTGTATGGTGTTTCACATGTAAGATACCAGACTTTTGTTAGATAAAATATGGTTTGGTTGAGCCATCAGCATCAACGTTTGTTAGCTTGTGTATGTATTTTTTCACATTATATGTTAGCATTAAGCTAGCGGACGTTCGACAAAATGATATGGTTTGGTTGAACATTTTGATTAAGTATACAATGTGATTTTGTTTTATGTGTGAGTTTGATATAGACACACACACACTGACATCTTTAATTATTGCAGCATCAAATTCAACTTTCGTTAGCTCGTATATGTATTTTTCACAGACGTTAGCATTAAGCTAGCGGACGTTAGACAAAATGATATGGTTTGGTTGAACATTTTGGTGATTCCGTATACAATGTTGATTTTGTTTTATGAGTGAGTTTGATTTAGACTCACACACGGACACACAAACATCTTTAATTACTTGCCGCATCAAAATCAACATTCCTTAGCTCGTATATGTATTTTTTACATATGTTAGCATTAAGCTTGCGGAAGGTAGACAAAATGATATGGTTTGGTTGAACATTTTGGTGATTAAAAGTAACATGGGGCTTCAAACCGGACTTTCTCAGAGGGAAATTTCCCGCTGAGCACTCAAAGTGTCATGAGCAAGTTGCAAAAGGCTGCGAGGGAGTGGAAGAGTGACAGAAAGGCATAGAAGTAGTGTATTAGTCGATTCACGGACCAAACACCTGAATTTCGCCGTTGAGATACTTGGTTAGAGAACAGCAAGTTGTGCAAAAGAACTGAAACATGTCAAAAGTTTAGATAAGGTCAAATTAAGTTCACGTGTAAAGGTCATAGTATAATTTAGATTCTTGCTGAAATTGCCAAAATGTCCACTATCCTAAACCTTTTGGGATTAGTGTAAATGTGAGTAAGAGTCATGACGGAAAGGGAAGATTTGAAAGGAGACCCACCGTATTCAGGCACCTGGCCCGTGCCTCTCTTTAGTAGCAGTCGGACCCTCCGGCCCCCCGCCTTGATGAGTTCGATGGCCCGGGCGTGAGTCATGTCCCGAGTACTGTCCCCGTTAATCTCTATGATTTGATCTCCCACCTGAAGACCAAACAGACACGCACGGGGATAACCTTGGTCACATCGTACACATGCGTGGAAAGGTGTCACTTTATTGACGGCAACTTTATTGAAACATTAAATGATATACAAACATGTGGACATACCACAATACAATTTTTTTCCAACATTTTTTTGTAAAGTATAATCATCAACTACAATACAGAATTGCAATACCCGAAATACAATCCAGACACTTTATTAGGAACACAGACTCTTAAAAATTAACCTAGTAGCGAATCATAGAGCACAGGGATGGGCAATTTAAACGCCGGACAGTTTCAACAGTGCTACTCGGGGGGGCCACATAGCTCCATGTACTTCCGAACCAGATGCATGACAAAAATGCCATTTTAAATACGGACAAAACATGCGCATATGCGCAAAATGCGTGCTGTGAATATATTTCATTTTTCATTAAACATTTCTCAATGCTTAAATAAAATATCCACCCAGCAACAAAGGGTTTGAAACAAATAACCACGTAAATATAATGCATTTCAATTTCATTTACAGGCATACGCAGCTTTTCGGGGGTGGACTGTATTTGTTGCAATGAATCCGACCGTGAATAGTGAAAATCTGCGAATAATTAAACAAAACTTCAAAAAACAGAAAATGTGAAAAAGCAGAGGATTGGGTGAAAAGAACTGAGGGATTGAGTGAAAAAAAAAAACGTGACGAAGCGAGGGCGTCGGCCAATAACAGAGCGATAGCTTCTCAAAAAACAATCCACAAATTTGTGAGTGCTGAATTGCGAATATGAATGGGGTCCACAATTAAATATTTCTGTATTGTACATGTGTAATATTTGTCATGTTACGTCATTGAGAAACATTACGACATATTTTAGGTACACCTCTTTGCATCTGCACGCTCACCCTCATCCTCCCGTTCCGTATGGCGGGACCGTCCTCTGCCAGGCGCAACACAAACAGGTCCATTTTGTACTCTCTGCCCCCACGGATACTGAAACCGAAACCTTTGGAGCTTTTCTCGAGCTCCACTGTGAAGTAATCAAAATCCTGCAGAGGGGGAATCTAAAAAAAAAAAAAAGAAAAAAGAAAAAAAAAGGTCATTTTATACACTCAGCAGGTGGCAAATATTGTGCAGACACTGTGCAGTGAAAGCAGCACACAAGTGGAGTGGATATCAAAAGTCGACACACCTGTTTTTGTTTTTACATAAAATGACAAGAGACTATTTTAAAACCTCAATCAATCCATCAACCTCAATCATCAACATAGAGGGAGGTATTAACAGTTCTAAAAAGCAGTCAGGGTTGGCACCAAACCTTCAGGCTTCCGCTAAAAAGCAAAAATGCCATAAAAAGCCTACTAGAACATCCAAAGTTGATTATTCGGACTTTCCCTCTCTAAAAGCTTTTTTTTTTTTTTTTTTTTTCTTCGATTGAGTTGTACAGGTTTGTGTCATGTGAGTGCCGGACAAAGTTTTAAAATCATTTATCTTGGTCTCTTTTTTTTTTTTACACCGTCATGGGTACGTCGATTTTTCCTATCCACGGCAGTGATTGTGATACCTGTGGCCGAAACTCTGCAGCGATCCCCAGCGGGAACTGAGCAGCTGCCGTGTGCTGTCTGAAGTCCAACAGGCCGGGCGGGTGCCGGTAATCCAGCGTCGGGGGCTGCCGGTAATCAGTCACCGGCGGGTGCCGGTAGTCTACGGGTGGTTGCCTGTAATCAGTGAACGGAGGATGGCGGAAGTCAGGTTTCACATCCTGTCTGGCTTTAACCTCTGACCTGTGAGGAGGGAAAAAGCAACACAATCTGAGAGAGTTTTGTTTGGAGGACGGTGTGTACGTACTATGTGAAATGTGGTTTGGGCATAATCAAAAGGAGAGCAGATTTCCTGTGAATTATGAACCATTACGCTCCCCTATAACTCATTACATCATAGATATGACTAGATACATACGACACACCCCCTTTGAGCTGCGGGCCTAAGGCAACTTGATGTTAAAAATGTTTTTGGGGAGTCCCCCCCCCCCAATTGTGTACATTGATAACACATTCTTTGGCATTGACAACAAAGTAAACCTCATGAAAAGAAGTTGACAAATGAGCAAGTAACGAATTATTTGCTTTGTGAATGCATTGCCCCTACCAACATGGCTGCCAAGTAAGAAGGGCAGTTGCTACGGAGGACTGGCGTATATCTGGGATTATTACGCACGATACTACTTAAACAAACGACAATAGACCAATGGGAGGCCAGTATTTTGGGGTCATGAACTCTAACATAGCAACTGTTGCTATGCTAAAGTTTATGGTGATTACTTATGGAAAATCCCGCAGATTCCTAGCCAAATGTTTGCCCATAATGATGCGGCATTCTTAAAATGAGTAGGAAATTAGCATAACGGAATCATGTTATGCTATGTTTCGTTCTGTTATATTATATTTAATTGTATTTAACCAAATATTTTAAATGTTTTTGCAAAAAAAGGAGGAGGAACTATATTCAGTGCTCCTTGTTGGCATGTCGGCTGAGTCCCCATTGTGGCTTGTGTGTGCGTGTGTGTGCATGCGTGCGTGTGTGTGTGTGTGTGTAAAACACGGGTCACTAAAAAAAGCTTTTGAAACTTTCATCAAGCTCTCGCTTGTAAAATGGGGGTAGAAAGCCACAGCTGGGTCGAAGTGCTACTCCCGAGTGCGTACGCACATAGTGCACACACGCTCACGGATAGCTTGGATTCGTGCATTATACAAACGATACCTCGAGGTGAATTATTCAGTGTCACCGACTGGATGAGCCCAGTGGCGGAACTCGGCGATGTTGAAAGAGAGAGTCGGGAACTTATTGCAAGACCCGAACGGCACACTCGAGACTAGACGTCGACAGTAACGATTTGATTTGTCACACTTGAAAGCCGCTTGATCAGTTATTCAATAGCCAGCTTCAAGCTCATGCACTAGTACGCTCTTTGTCCTCGCTCGTAAGACTGTCCATTCATCCTACCTTCATCTATCCGACCATTTAACAGTTCATCCATCCATCCAACCACCCGACGAGCCATCTATCCTACATGAATCCCCACCATCATTCTACCCATTCTATCATCCGTCCAAATATCTTTCGTTACTACATCCATCCCACCAATCATCCGTCCTAACGTCCGTCCACCCAACGATCCATTACAGTGCACCATCCTGCATCCATCCAACTTTCGGACACTGTCATACCTTCCATCGTGCAGGTAGAGCTGTGGCGGGGGTCCGGAAGGATGGCTGACGGGGCTCTGCTGCGTTCCGGCCGGCGCCGGGTGCGATGCTGCTGGAGCCGGGGGACAAATGAGGATTTGGCCGGACTGAGCCGGTGTCTGGGCAGGCTGGATGGCCGCTTGGCTCGTCTGAAGGGCCATTTGACCCGGCTGAGGGGCCGCCTGACCAGGCAGCTGGGCGCCGCCTTGACTCGTCAGGGCTGCGGGGTTGGGCTGGTTGCCATGTTTCTGGGTCATGGGGCTCTGCTTCTCTGAGCCAGGACCAGACTGGGAGCCTGTGAGGGGAGGCATAAAATCACGTGAGGTGAAGAAGGCCTGCGCTGCGAATCGTTAACTCATTCACTCCTTGTTATCTAGTGGACTATGTTGTCCACTCATCAATCAAATGAAAATCCCTTTTGGAAGACTTGCACGCAAGCTGAGCACTTGCCTTCCTCCGGTATGATGTGCAGCGTGACCGTGAGGCCGGCGTCTTTGATGAGCTTGACGATGTCGGCATGCGGCATGCTGATGATGGACTGGCCGTTCACCGCCAAGATGCGGTCGCCCACTTTTAGTTTGCCGCATCGGTCGGCGGGGCTCCCCTCGATTATACGTCCAATTTTATGGGGCACGGCTGGAAGAACACGAAGCGAGCACAATTAGAAGCGAGTACGGATGTTATAAAAACAAACAACGAAAAAAAAAAAAAAAAACACCCTGCTGTCTGTTGGTGTAGTAAACACTTCACATATTCACAGAGTGTAGCACAATATGGATAGATATATATATATAACGATTTGATGGTTGGGTATGTAGATATTATAAGGTGGCTCATAGTGATCACCACCTTACTTTCCTTGAAGACAAAAAATTCAATAAAAATATTGATCATAAAATAAAAATATTTTGAAATGTATGTATTAGAGATAGACCGATATGCTTTTTTTAGGGGCGATACCGATACCGATTATTAGTAGTCAAGGAGGCCGATAACAGATACTTGGAGCCGATATTCATTTTCTGTGAAAAAGAAAATATTGGCCTCAAAATCTAAAGAAAAATTTACTCTTAACTAGCATGTTTATTGAACAATGTTTCAGGTTTGCATAATGGTGATTTAAAAAAAAAATCATGATTACAAGAAATTTTTGACAGTATACATCAAAATTCCAACAAAAAGTTCAGGGAGCACCCGGGGTTGGCAGCATGTCTTAAAAAGGATAAAGAAAAACTTAAAGCGGAAGTCAACCCAAACATATTTTTTTTCAAGAATATGTTCAATGCAAGCCCACTAGTTGAAACTGGGTGTTCTGATAAATATTGCGTAAGTGTTAATCCACTCACTTTTAGCCATCTCTGGGGGCGGACATTTTGTCTTCTGTCGACTAAGAATTACATCACAACTACTCACAACAACCAATCATGGCCCAGATTCAGAAAACAGGTCAGCCGTGATTGGTCGTTGTGAGCAGTTGTGATGTCATTTTCAGTCGACAGAAGACAAAATGGCCGCCCCCAGAGATGGCTAAAAACGAGTGGATTTTGCTACTTAATATATATTGCACAAGTGCAAAATGAATCAGAATGCCGTGTTTCAACTAGTGGGCCCGCTGGGAACATATTATTGAAAAAAATATGTTTGGGTTGACTTCCGCTTTAAACAATACCTCCATGTAGTTTTCTAAAGTAAATGAAAATTTCAAAATGACAGAAATGTTAAACTTTCACATATCTTTGTTTTGATTTCCACAGTTTTAAATTGATTTATTATCGGGCAGCAGAGTTTAAAAAAAGGCTGATGTTGATATTCGTCAAAAAGCCAAATATCGGTGCCGATACAGTAGATTGGATTGGTCGGACAGATCGAAAGCTAGGTGATTAAATCAACTTACTGATGACGGCGGCATTCTCCGGCCTGTTGAGGGAGCTGATGATGACGAAACCGAAGCCTTCGTTTTCCTTGCGGTGGATGAGCACGTCGCTGGTGTGCAGTGCCGAGCCCTCCGCGGCCACGGCCGCCGCGGCGGAGCCCGGCGGCGCGCCGTCGTTGCGGGGGGAGCTGTGTTGAGTGGACACGAGGCTGGGGCTGCGGCCGTTTACGGGGCACCCTTCGCCTGGAGGGAACAAATTGAACGTGTGCAGCTTGATTTAGCGCAACTTTTTTGGGCCCTCTTATAATCGTAACGCCAAGTCTGTCCGACTCCTCACCGGGCATGTGCAGCCTCCTCCTCACGGTCAAGCTGACTTGGCCGTTGCGAGCGGCGGCGTGCATCAAGTCGATGACGTACTTGTGCGGCTTCCCGGCGACCACGTTTTTATCCACCGAGATGAGCTCGTCTCCCGGCCGGAGTCGGCCGTCGCGCTCGGCGGGGGTGTTCTCGATGATGGCGCCGATCACAATCTGTTGGGAGACAAAGGCGATATTAGTAACTTAGTTGCACACGGCAGAATAGCAGGCTGAGCATGTGCTGTGGTTCACAATGCGCTAAGACCGCACGTTAGCAAGGCGTTATTCAGTATGGGAGGCAATTAGTGAATGTGAATCCGTACTTTACCCAAGTATAGATTTTTCGGACGACTTTTTAATCCCAATGGGTTCTCTACTCCAAAAGGTTTGGGATACTGGGCTTCTGTGCCTTTCTGTGGCTCTTCCAGTCACTCTGTTGCAAACGCCCTTTACAAGCTTCGTGAGCTCTTTTCTCTCAAAACATTTCTTTCCTCAGCAGTTTGCAACTGAGATAACTGGAGGAGTGACAGAAAGGCAGGGAAGAAAATGCCCATGGAAACTTTCATGGGTTAAACACCTGTTGTGAATTTTGCTGTTCCGTTGCTATTACTTATAGTAGCACTCTCTTTTTTTTTTTTTTGCATGTGTGTGGATTGATGAATGGAGTGTAACCATACTCACTGGCCATCTTATTAGGTACACCACAATCAAAAATTCTGCCTTTGGGTAGATAGCAAAGCTCCATTTTGATTGATACTGGCAGAGAGGGATATTTCTAGGGCACTTGCACTTTGATCTATGCTTTTTACAAACATTTCCCTGAAATATTAAAGTCCCTATAAAGTGAAAACTAATTCGTCTAGTCAATTCAGCACACCACAGGGGAAGAGTGATGTGAGCCAACCCTGCCAAATTTGAATGACTAAGAAAATCACAGAGTATATAAAATAAAGCTTCAAAATCAGGAAAAATTGTTGTGGGCGTGTCTGTTGAATGTGCTGAAACCACGCCCTACTCAACTGTCAAAAGTTAATGAAATAACACTACCAGTGCTGGAAAAAATGGGTGGGTTGTAGTCGGACTTTTCATCGCCGTGACAACGAGTCGCTCTAAAGTGGCCACGCGAACCCAAAATCCCCTTATATACCCTGGCTGTCACGTTGAAGTGTTTTTTTTTTTTTGTTTTTTTTTACCCTTGCTCTTTTGTCTTCCCCCTGTGACTTGTGTGCACTAATGGCTGACAACGAGGCGCTCTAAAGCGGTCACGCCGCCTCAAGACATTTCAAGAAATTGTCTTCAAACAATCCATAATTCACTTTACAGACATGTGGGGGAAAAATATGACCAAAAAAAAAAAAGATCTGCACCTTACATCCATTTATTTTTTTATCCTCATTAGCCACGGGATATTCTCCGGTCAGGGCCATTTATATGATCTACAATTAAATAGAATTGGGGTGGCGGGCGACTTGGGCAAAAGGCTAAGTGCACCCTGGACCGGACGCCAGCTGGCATCCTTGTTTGTGTAAAGGTGGAATTGAAAGCGCTTAAGTGGCCAGTGAGTGCACATGAAGCGTGACGTTAGGTAGGTCGTTAAGACGGAGTGTGAAGGTAAGTAAGCGTGAGGTCCAGCCCGTCCCATACGAGCCTTGTCACGGGCGTCCGGACTCACAGCCTGCACGGCCTCGTCTCCCCCCAGGATGCGGAAGCCGAAGCCGGTCTTCTCCCTCAGCAGGTGCACTTCCACCTCTTCGTATTCTGGACCTGACGCACACATGTCAGCGTTACTGCTTGGAGCTCTTTCTTTTGCCATCGTTAAGTCATTTAGAAATTGGAAGACATTTTCTCATCACATTTGAAAGAATCCGCAAAATACATTACAATGTTATGGTTATCCTGGCAAAAAAATGTAACTGTAGCTGTCATAAAGGTCATTCCTAAATAGTATTTAAAACACACGATAGCTCTTGAGCATGTCCTGAAATGGCTTTTTTTTTTCTTGCTCTACCCTCTTTATGACCAACTTATTTATCAAAAATAACAGATAAAACACGTTTTAAATCTGTTATTTTTCAGTGTTGTTCCTGGTCATTGACCAAACAATTTTATTTCATCATATACCAAGGTTATTATAGTTAAAGAAAATTAAGGAAATAACTAAAGCTAAAATTGAAAAAAAAAAAAAAACATTTTCCTTAACGAAATAAAATAATAATGAACAAAATGAAAGTAAATAAAACTAATTATGATAGCGAAAATGTCCTTTGTTTTCGTCTGGCATGGCTCAGCATAAATGACATGAAGTTAATTGCTCTGACCTTAGGTACAGACATATTAATATAATAAAAAAAATCTTTTTTTTTTTTTATCTTATAGCCAAGTTTGCTCTCGAAAGATTAGCATAGCATCTAACACAGCTGCCATGTATCCACCAGCAATAACTCTAACATGAGCATTGATTTGCAACCCTGTAACAGTAGTTAAAGTAACAATAAAACTAAATTAGTATTCAAATAAAATGTAACATTCTTAATTTCACTATAAAGGATTTATACAGCAACATTTTTTACATTTTTATGTGTTTTTCAGGTGTCTGAGTGTCTGTAGCAGGCTTGCCAGACAGAAAATATACTGTATGATATGACGTATTAAATATCTCATAAAAAGTGTACTGTGGATTGTAAGACAAAACAAATGAAATTATATCATGGTTTATTACCCGTTATCATGAAAGCATAACAAAAAAATGTCAAAAAGTTACATTTAAACATTTTTATCAGCGGCTAAATTATCCTCCAAATCTGAAATAACTCAGCTATGTGTTTGATCGGCTGCCCGTGACGCAAACGAACTCACGTCGGCTCTCGTAGATAGCCCTGGACTTTTCGTAAAGGTCGTAGGGATCCGGCTTGTTCAGGTCGAAGCCTTCGGTGGAGTCCGGCACGGATGTGCGGTGTTGGGGCTGGTTGGGGAAGGGCGTGCCCGGAGGCAGGACGGGACCTGACAGGTTGGCCTGGGGGCTCCCGTGCGGGTCCCACTGGTCAGGTAACTGCAAAGGAAACATGAATCCATCCATTATCGGAAGCGCTTCTCCTCACGAGGGTCGCTCGTCCCAGCTGTCTACGGGCAGTAAGCGGGGTACACCCTGAACTGGTTGCCAGCCAATCACAGGCAAAGAAAACTATGTTGAATTCAATAGCTAAAAATATGGATAATTACATTATCTTATATACGGCTGTTCTTTAATCAGGCCCACTAAACACTTAAATTATCCGTAATATTAAATACATTGATTTAGCCGAATTCCTAAAACTTGGTTGATTATTATTATTATTATTTTTTTTTTTTTATCAATTCCTCTCATTACAAATGAGTTTGAGTAATTGTGAATAATTGTAAATAAATTGTAAATAGGATAAAAAGTGATCACTTTTTATAGAATCGGTCAAAGCTCCACAGGTGTACCTAATAAGTACCCGGGGAGTCTATTATATTTTGTTATATAATTTTTGGCGTTAAATAGAGTGGCACTAAAAAAACACACATACATTTTTAACACGCATGTTAAGGGCACAGACTTCCCTCGAGGCATTAAGGATGAACTTCATATTAATATTTTGCAATTTGCTGCATGTCATCTTTACGATTAAGCAATTTACGCCAATCAATGTTGCATTCCAACCCTGATCTTAATGATTCATTGATTCATAACACTTGTTTGGCACAGTGGTTGCTTAATAGCTGAAAAGAGCTATTTGTCATACAGCCAGCCATCTTAAACTTTGTGGCCATTTTATTAGCTACATCTGCACAATCCAATAACATCCAATACAATAATCATTCTTTACAGTATACTTGAACAATATTCATAAAATTGCTGTATAAAATCATACTGGTACTTGACACCATCTGAGAGTCATTTTCTTTTCGAAAGGGAACCCAAATGTCAGCTAATCAACAGCTTTTTAAAAAAATTTTTAGTATGGTTTCTAATGTGGGCGGAGCAAAGCGTCAAAGTCTCTTATTCATTTGCGCTCCCTGGAAAGTGAGAAAAAAAAAAAGTGCCCAATAACAGTTACATCAAGCCATATGAAATTAGTTGGACATGAACAGGACACACGAAAACGTCTCAAGGGCCCATGCCAGAAGTCGAACCGGGAATCGACCATTTTGGTTAGAAGCAGCCATTTTGAGTGAATTCCACTGCTTGCACGTTGACAAAACAGGTGATTGTCATCCAAGTTTGCAGCCACTTACAGTATTAAAGTTGCGGGTGAGCTTATGAAGTTTTCCACACGCAGTAACAAAACACACCGATACAATCCCGAAGTCGACACGAGGACAAACAAGGACTTTACGGATGATAAATGGTCTGTCTGCAACCGGCGAGTCAAATAAGTTCAAGTCAAGTTACAAGCCAGGAATGTGAAGAAAGTGCAAAGAAGCCAAGTCCAGACAGCTCGTCTGGATGATGGATGATTGCCACTCAAGGAATCATGTCACCCTTAAAGTGCGTGTTATATATGTAGCTTCAATCACTCAATTATGCCGCGGAGACAAACAGCCGCTTGGCCGGGCGCAGATACGATAATGAATCGAATCAATATCCACAGAGAAGAGATTCATCACGGCTGAATATTCCGCGTTAGCGCTCTGAATGAGTGGTGATTGCAGAGGCTGCTGCAGTATGAAATTTGAAAAGTGTCGTGCAAATTGAAGACGCCTCTTCCTTTCATACTAAAGCCAAACGTCAAACAACACTGAGACTGCACAGCTTTTTTGTACCTCGAAACTTATTTCATTACTGCGAGACGCCACACACAAACATCACATTAAACCTGCGTCGTACCTGTTTGGAGGACTTCCACGGAGAGATGTGTCCTAAGGAGGGAGGAAAGACAAACAATATTAGAACACAGAAAAGTGAAGACGGCTTAAGTTGCAAGTACGGCTTTCTTGACGGACGTGAAGTGAGATGAAGTCGGACTAATACTTGTTGTATATAGACAAAAGGCCCGTTTTCTTTCAAATATGGTTGACAAATGTGTCAAAATCTGTGCTAGTGAAATTTTTTCCTTTGCCGAGATCATCCCTCCACTTCACACGTGCGGCATATCAAGGTGCCCACAATAAAAGGCTGTTCTGTTGAATCCCTTCTGACTGCCAGGGGGCGGTGCTTAAAACACAAAGTGACGGGAAGCCCTCGCAGTTATTCCAAAAAAGTACATATTTATAAAATGTTGGCTTTTGTTTGGAGAATTTGACCCCCCAAAAATAGTGGTGCGGATAGGCTGAACAGTTTAAAGTTGGAATGGTTTGAATTGGTCAAAAAGTGTGGACATTAGAGGAAAAAAATAAATAAATAACATGTTGGTGTTTACTTTGAACTATTGAAAAGATGTTGTGGAAAGGGATTAGCTGAAAAGTTCCAACTTGAAATGGTTTGAACCGGTCATGAAGTAAATTGGAAATTAGATCATGAATGTTTAATGTCTCATTGGAAATGAATGTGGATTTTGTGGGTGCAAATGCAGGAAAAGTGTGAATTTTTGGGATGAGAAAAATAGTTCTCCTTAAGGCATGAATCTTTGGAATATGTTGAAGTCGGAATGGTTTGAATCGGTGTTGAAATGTAGAAGCAGTTGAAGGAAGAAAAACGAACCCCCAAACCTAACCCATACCCGCAGATGAGTGCGGAATTTTGTTAGTGTAAAATGTGCTGAAGAATGTGGCATTTTTTTGCTATGTGGGAATTGTGGGAATGTTGAAAACCGTTCCCATGGTGAAGCGAATGAGCTGAACATGAACAATTTCCAATGGGAACGAGTTGTTTTGCTATTGGGAACGAATGGAGATTTACGGGGTGATGCTAGCGATGAGGAAAATAATAACATGGAAGTGTGAATTCTTGGACTATTTTGAAAATTGGTTTGAATCGGTCCAGAAATGTAGAAGTCGTTGAAGGTAGAAAAACGGAGGAATAAAAAAAAAAAAAAAGGAGAAGCCAATTGCATAATGGATGTATGGAAAGATAGAAATAGAATAACATAAGTGTACACGATGCATATGAGAGTAAAATCCAATGAAAAATAAATATAAAATAAAAAAAAATAAAATCCTTTGAGGGGATGTCCTAATATGTAGAGCAAAGTTGGATTTTCCATTCCTCTCTTTTGACTTTGTTTATGAAAGGCTCCCTAATGTGCGCCACTGTTGCATTTGTTCTCAACATAATTACATCATTAGCTGCGGGCGAAGGCACAGAACCCCCACCCCCGTCCCCCCCAACTGCACACACACACACACACACACACACCCACACCCACACACAAATTGATATGTGTGAGTTCTACTGTATTTCAGCTCCCCTGCGCCAGCGCACAATTCAAAGGAGGCAAGCGGTCGTACCTGTAATGCTTAGAATAATACATACATTGTACACACCCGGGAGATGTGCTACATCTCTGTGGCATCAACATGTTTGTAACTCGATACGCGCAAACACACGTGGCAATTCCACAGCATCGAGGATGGATCTGCTCATGAAATGATAGAAAGGCCAACAAGAATTTAGCAGCAATTTGGACAAAAAGTCATGATAATGTGAACAAGCGGTATAGAAAATGGATTGGTGCATTTAAAAAAAAAATATATATATATATGATAAGTTTTTAACTTTGATACGTCTAGTTCTAACAGATGATTCTTAACCGCTACAAATTGTGCGTCCATGCCCATTTTTAAACAGTAGAAGAAAAACACCGAAGTTCAGAAATGCAAAACAAAAAATCCACTTGCACAATAATTTGTGTGAATTTCCCAAATTTGAACATTATGTCAACTGGATTACTGGAGTTTCATGGCTCAGACCCGCCCGCTTTCGTTCACTACGTCTTCATGAATTTGTGTAACTTTACCCTTATTTCGTCACTGTCCTGTGAAAAACACTTATGTCCAATTTTAATTTTCATACACACTAGATGGTAAAAAAAAAAAATGAAGGTTAGGGTCTAGTGTGCAAGGATGAAATCCCTCTCACGGCTCTGCCTTTGACTTAATGTATCTGAAATTATTACAGCTGTAATCACAATAACAGTTCTGAGTCTTCAAATATAAACAATGATTACAGGTTTAATTTCCCATCACTGGCAAAATCACAATACAAGAGTCAAGACAAAAAAAAAAAGTGATTTGGTCGTACAAAAGTCTCAGCTCAAATAAGTCCTGAAAGTGCATCAGTGACCGAAATACAGGATTTTTTTTTTTTTTTTTAAATGACTCTGCGCCTTTGGCTGAGCACAGCCTCACTTACGGTGAGCTGAATCGTCTGCCTAATACAGCCCAGACTAGCGAGGCCAGATTCATTCATAGCCTAGAGATCATTACGCGCATTGTCCCCGGGGACAACGTAGCACATTCTTGTTTATTTTCAGCTGTCGAAACGCGATTCCGAAAGCCTTGCAGACCGCCGTTGCCGACAGCTTTTGTGAAAGCAGCGTTGTCTTTTACACATCGTAGTCCTCGTCTAGCCATTGTGCCGCCAAGCTGAGCATAGCATAAAAGTTTTTAAAAATTATAATTACCTGCTACGCCATGAAACTTGCTGCTAGACGCTTTTTAAAGTGACAGTAACCGAACTAAAGTTGGTGTGTTCGATCTCTTGATATCGGTCCAGTTTTGCTGAAATCGGACGAATGAACATGACATTCGCAATATCGGCCCAATCGTTATCGTGCATCCCTACTGTTTACTTCCATTTGTTCCTGCTTATATTAGGAGTACGTTGTTTTTTTATATGTGTGCATTTTATTTGATGAAAATGACTTCTGGCCATGTGCACTGAATAGCCAATGCGGACCTCACAACAGGCGGGTGAATGCGTGTGTGTGCACACGTGTCAGCGAGTCGTCGTGTCACTCTGGCCACCGCGCTGAAAAACTTCGGACTTCCCGTAAATCAAAGCCCCGCTTGCATGTCTCATTGTGAAGACAGCTGACTGAGAGGAAGTGGCACGTGGAGGGTTCTATGGACGAAGAAGCACCTCCTGCGGGGAATACGGGATCAAGAGAAGGCCTCAAAGGAATTCTAATAGCTCATTCATAGGAAAATGTCCTTAATGTGACAAGGAAGGAAATTAGCCGGTTCTACACGGCAATTGTCCGCTCATATTAAAGCAGCGTCACCCTCACGCGTGGCATTTAGGCCTCATTTAAATGCTAATCAAATTCATCAGCATATGCGCCGGATATGTGGCGCTCTCACGGGCGTGCGGCTGAATTCTAAATGAGTGCCCGGTGGAGAGCTTTTAGCGCGTGAAAGCCAGCCCGCTGACTTCTGGACGGCGCTGGCTTCCCCGGCCGCTTTGGCCCGTGCGGTTTGGTTTCCGCCCGCCGCGATCATCGCCCTCGTTTGGCGCCCGGGAGCGTCTGTCTCTCGCTTGCGGTTGGATCGGCTTCAAGCCGGAATGTCAGGGGACGGAGCTCAGCGGAAATCTGGATGAGCGCCGGCCGTGAGGAGGCCAAAGCATTCCCGACAAATGCATGCAGTGCAGGTCTGACACCTTGTCTGTGTTCCACTAATGACCGGCGCTCTCACCTGAAATATTCTGCAATGGGAATGTCAAACTCATTTCGGTCGCGGGCTACGTTGTGCTTTTGGTTTCCCTCAGAGTGCCATTTTGATTGCGTCACATATTTTATGTAGCTGACCCTCAGCTAAATCAACTGGCAAGACATTTTCAAAGAGGTGATTCATTTTTATTTGCAGATTGGAACGCTTAGACATCATGTGCAGTCGTCAAACACTGAAAACAATCAACACGGTTCCAAAATCGACTGTTTTCTAAGGTTAGCGTTCGACGCTGAAAGCGGAAGTCAAGCCAAACATATTTTTTTCAAGAATAGGTTCCTAGCAGGCCCGCAAGCTGAAACACGGCATTGTGATTAATTTTGTTTTTGTTGGAATATAAATTAAGCGGCAAAATGCACTCGTTTTTAGCCATCTCTGGGGGCGGCCATTTTGTCTTCTGTCGACTGAAAATGACATCACAAGTGCTCACAACGACCAATCACGGCTGACCTGTTTAATGAATGTGAACCGTGATTGGTCGTTCTGAGCAGTTGTGATGTCATTTTCAGTTGACAGAAGACAAAATGGCCGCCCCCAGAGATGGCTAAAAAGGAGTGCATTTATGCTTAACTTATATCCCAAATACAATGACATAAGAATGAAGAATGTTTACCTTTGATCCATCATGATCAATGTCTGGAGATTCTAGACTTTTGTTTCCCTTCCTTTGTGTCCTGAAGCTTGTCGTCCAAGTCTCAGACTAGACCATCTAGGCCCTTTTAGCTTGATTCTGTGTGACACCATCTGAAAGTTTGCTACTTAAGGTTTGCCACATTATTTATGAGAGGGACATTACCATGGCATTTACACCCCCCACAACCTCCAAATTGAGCTGAATCACCTCATCAAATTATTAAATATACACAATGGCCCCTGTAAATGATTGTTAAAGGTTAAGTCTGTTATATTGAAATGTAATGAAAAAGTTGTGGCACACAATTATTTAAGTGTCTAGACCACTTCTGTCCTACCTCATCAAAATCTGCGCACGCATCACTGCAGAAAAAAAAAAAAAAAAAAAAAAAAAAAAAAAAAAAGAATGGGAGACACATCATTATAGTTTTTGAATAATTTCAAACAATATCAACATGCCTAACTGTGGTGTGTAAGGGGTGCACAAATTAGCGTGGAAAGGGGTTTACATTTTTTCTCAATTCCAAGAGGAGCCTGTGTCTGCATTAAACGCAGACTGCACGAGGACGTAATCGTGTTTGCGGTGCTCATTTCATATCTGGTAAATTATCGTGGCCATTTGGTTTAACTTAAACTTCTGTCTTGAAATGTTGAGTACGTGGTCAGGAATTTGTGGTATAGCAGCAAGGTGTTTGCTACTAGTGATTACTAGTAGCTGGTAGCTAACTCATTTAGCTATGGTGAGCTTCGGCGCACACTAGCTCCATGTAACTGAAGCTGTGAAATCGTTAGCATTATGATTTGTGATGTTTACCTTAGCCATTTTTTCCCTGGATCATCCCACAACACCTCAGGAAATTAACAGTTGCCCTACAGAACAAAATAAGATAGCAGACTAGGAGGCTACGTTACTCATAATGCCATGCAAGTAGAGTTTGCGGTGAGGACGTAGTATTTTCTGCTAAACAGTTAATCGGCTTGTGTGTACATATTAGCGTACCCCACTGTGCTTTCTGCACCAGCATTGCGTCCTGATTACATCATCGTTGTTTACAAACATGGAAACTGGTCCGTGTCTTGTATTTGATCAATGTTGAGAAGGGATTTGGTGAAGAAAAATTGTTATCTGTTGAAAGTGAAGAAAAATTGGAGTTTTCAATTTTCTGCTAAATCAATGTAAACCCGGCGAACACCAGGCGCCATCGCTGTATGTCGCCATCCGCGCCTCGGTCGCCATTTTGAATGGAACGCACAATCCCAAAAGCCAACCATAACTATGATGAGGGAAGCCATGAAAATGAATTTGACACCCGTGCTTTCAAAGACCTTGTCCTCCTTTTCATCCCGAATAGAGCAGAGAAACACAAGTATGGTCTAGTCACAACACTTCCTGGTGTCAGGCTGATAGTCCCTGTGGGCTTGTTCTCCTGCCTTGTTTGATAGCGGGAAAACATTGGTAAGGCTAGAGGAGGAAATGCCCTCCTCGGGGGGCATGTGCATGTTTGTGCTACAATGTCACTCAACAGAGCACGGACCTCGGTCAAAAAGCAAACAATCCTAATCTAGATCATAACTATACTGAACACCTGATCATAATTTATTTTTTAGCTAAAGTTGATTTTTTTTTTTTAATTAAAAGTGGAAGTCAACCTACAAAAAATCTTGACTATAATATATTCTACACAGCCCCACTAGTCTAAACACGGCATTCTGATTGATATTGTGTTTGTGGAATATGAGTTAAGTATTAAAATCCACCCGTTTTTAGCCATCTCGGGGAGCGGCCATTTTGTCACTTGCTGTCAACTGAAGATGACATCACAGTTGCTCAGGGCTCTGACTAATCATAGCTCACCTTTTTTCTGAAGCTAAGCCATGATTGGTTGTTACCTGAGACCTTAGCAACTGTGATGTCATTTTCAGTTGACAGCAAGTGACAAAATGGCCGCCCCCTGAGATGGACAAAAACACAATATCAATCAGAATGCCGTGTTTGGACTAGTGGAGGTGCATAGCATATATTATTAAGACAATTTTGGGGTTGACTTCCCCTTTGAAGTCCCTGTAAAGCGAACTATCTTTTAAATTTGACACACATGATTTAAAAAATAATCAATAATAATAATAATAACTTGCCACGTCTCTAAAACGAGGCTTGAAAATCCTGACACATCAAGCTGTTGTTCCTACTCTTGAATGCGTCTGCTGAATGCACTGAAACCACAACCTGCTCAACTGTCTACTGTCAATCAAATACAAATATGACCTGTAAAAATGAACTTAATCCAGCACCTAGTTCAGCACAGCAATTGTGAACTACTTTAAGACTTCTTCTCAAATAATATACTTTAAGGTGACGTTTAATTGAACTTCTACTTTCAGGTACTATATACGAGACTTTTCATGAGTGAAAGGATTTTTAAAAAAATGGCTGGCATTATCAACTTGAGTGATTAACATGTTTGCCTCACAGTTGTGAGGTTCTGGGTTCGATTCCTGGGCTGCGGCCTTGGTTTGGGCTGTGGGTTTATTTGAGCCGGCAGCAGTGGCAGTACTTCACCACCAGGTGGCAGTCGGCGAGTCGTGCATGTTCACCAGCATGCTCAACCATCTGACAATCTCGCTCACATTTGACTCTGTGGTACACACTCCAATGCTATCACTCGCCGCACAACATCAATACGATCACTTGAGTTACATTTGGCAACAGTTTGCTGACATCAGTCCAACTTGCTGCTCAATAATTATGCCACGCATGCTCCAGGCTGACTGCCTGTCAGCTACACACTGTGTTGGATTTTGTCATTTGTGCAATTCGGATTCTTTTTACACTTCACTTCATTAAATCTGCACAAGAGAGAGGGAGAGCGAGAGAGAGCGAGAGCAAGAGAGCGAGAGCGCCTTCACCGCTAATTAAATATAAACACAAACGTCCTTATTGTTCTTGTATTCGAATGGAATGCAAATTAACTGGCACTTTGTCACAGGCAAAAACAACAGCTTTAAAACGTTAAGAATGAGCTGGAGAACGTGAACGGAGGTGTGGCAAAAGACCACACAATTGAATTGTGTGAGATGTGGCATGACTGTATGAGAGGCCGTCAGGGACATAATTCAGGATTACCTCTCACACACGCACACAGTACTAAAACACTCTCACTCGACTGAACCCCCACAAATATCTCAAACACTCACACACATGCTAATAAAATGCTCTCACACACTATTGTATTGAAACACTCTCATATATACTACTGGTACATTCTCATTTAGACGCCCGAAACATTTTCATGCTCCCAACTAAACCAACCTTGCACTCACTACTAACACATTCTCAGTCACACAATGGAAATGCTCGCACACACACAAACACTCAACTTTACTACTTTCACATACACGACTGAAACACCCTAATGAAACACTCTAACAAACTAAACTGAAAGGTTCTCACGCACTACTTGTCAAACAATCTCACAAGCACTACCGAAAGGCTGTATCACGCACTACTGACTCACACTCAAACAATGTACTGAAATGCTCTCATATAACATATGGAAAAATTCTTACATAGAACACTCTCACGGGCATGCACACACAAACACACACACACACGAAATGCTATCACCACGTTCTCACACACTATAATGAATCATTCTCACACACCCTACTAAAACACTCTCAGTAAATACTCTCAAACACACTACTGAAACCTCTCACACAACTACTGAAACGCTCTCACACTCACAACTGAAAAATTCGAACACAACCTAGTCAAATGCTCTCACTCCCACATCTGAAACTCTCTCACACACAAATACAAATGTTGGGTTCAAAGCCGTTTGAGCGTTCATTCAATCTGCTTGATATCCATCTTAAGGCCGATATACTAGTAGGCCAAAAGTGGCACTAGTAGTGGAAAATGTTACGAGACAGTTGTTCCACTAGTGCATTGAATTGTCTTAGTAGTGAGGACAAAGAGCCTACTAGTACCTGGGAGATAGGGAATTAACGCTCGAAAGGGCTTTCTACAAGTGTTCAATGTGTGCTCACAGGTGGCCACTCATACAGGAAACACAGCCTCAAATACGAACTCTCCTCTGCTATTTCAGGGCTCATTCCCGCATAGTCTTTGGTATCACAGGCATGGTAAAATGCCCAACATCGGCAGGAAATCAAACCCAAGAGCAGCTCATTATAATTCAAGTGACAGGTGTCAAGGAACGACACCACCGTGTGAAATCTCTTGCAACCAAGAAGAACAAAACCTGCTTTAAGTGTCAAGTGGGTGCAGGTGGAGACTGCGTGTCATCAGCAGGAATCATCAGGCTCAAAGACACACATTAATTTGAAGTTATCTGGCTCAGTCGTTTCCATTTGGCACAACATGAATGGTTAACTTCCTTTGACACTGGTCCCACAGAATAAATTCAACTGGCACCTCAAGGCAC
The DNA here is from genome assembly GCF_054856515.1 of Filicampus tigris. Taxonomy (NCBI): domain Eukaryota; kingdom Metazoa; phylum Chordata; class Actinopteri; order Syngnathiformes; family Syngnathidae; genus Filicampus; species Filicampus tigris. Next base: position 23,230,905 of record NC_141220.1, on the reverse strand, counting down.
AGAGCTCAGTAACGCTACAAATTGAAGTCGCAAGGCAAGGTATCACTGTTACCGATTTTTTGTAACCGGGTGCAAACAGCAAAATGTCATGGCCAAAAACTATTTTATGTAAACAGCACTATTATTATAAAATTACCTTTCATGAAGGTTTTGTTTCATTGTCTCATTGCTGGTTTTCAAGTGAAAAAAAGGAAGGTCTGCTTCTATTCAATATGCTTAAAGTTTTGTAACGTTGATGTTCAGTTTTATATTCTCATCTACTTTGGTACGGTTGTTGTCAAGGGTTGGCTGAAAGCACTCGGGTGCATCGTTTTGCAAATATTGGTTTTTATAATGGGCTTTCCATTGTGTAATTTAAAAATAATTTGGTGAGGATAATAAAAAATACTTTGTTTGAATACAATTAGCTTCGGCATCGAGACAGAGAATTATATTCTCTGAAGTCTGGCCTATCAATAGACTTGATTACACATAAGGACCAGGTACCGTGTTGCTGTTCTTCATTTACTACGAAATAAGTAATGCAGGCCAACTACGCCATTAAAGCGGACATATCACGGATAATGCATTTCAGTTAAGTTACATACAGTAATTAAGGGGGGAAAAAAGCGCAATATTTCTTTGAAACATCTCTGACGGCCTATTGACTGTCAGAACTCGACCAAACAAAGATGTAAGCAGAAATAACTTTTTGTATCCTTCTTACACAACTGGCCCTTTTCTTACCAAGTCACAACATGTAGAAAAATGTATTTTAAATGGGAAGTCAGCCCAAAGATATTTTTTTCAAGAATATGGTCTATGCAAGGCCACTAGTTGAAACAAGGCGTTCTGATAAATATCGCATTTGTGGAATAGGAGTTAATCCACCGTTTTTAGCCATATCTGGCTACCACTGGCGGCCATTTTGTCACTTCTGTCGACTGAAATGACATCACAACTTCTCAGGGCTCAGGTAACGACCAATCAAGGCTGACCTGTTTTCTGAGGCTGAGCCGTGAATGGTCGTTACCTGAGCCCTGAGCAGTTGTGATGTCGTTTTCAGTCGATAGAAGTGACAAAATGGCCGCGCCCTGAGGTGGCTAAAAAGGGGTGGATTTTACTGCTTGACTCATATTCCACAAACACAATATTAATCAGAATGCCGTGTTTCAACTCGTGGGCCTGCTGGGTACATATTCTTGAGAAAAATATATTTGGGTTGATTTCTCTTTAAGGCTCCTTGCAGCCTCATCGCTCCTTTGTCTTTGACCTTTTGATACCACACAAGCCCTCAGGTGTAAGAGGTCTTAGTCAGAGGTCACTTATGTGTCCAGCGGGTGAAGACAAAATCATATTTTTACTCCGGACCCTCAAGTATTCGGATGACCTTTTTCTTTCAGGACTTTTACTTCAGCAGCACTTCTGAGCAGACTTCAGATTGCGCAGTTGCTACCTTGACTTGCGACTAGACCAATTTAAGTTTTTCGACTTTTTTTTGCTCCATGTTGTCTCTATACAGTAGTTAGCGAGCATGCGGCTCACCCGTTGACGCTCTCTGAATGAGCAATGTAGCTTCAGCTCCGACGGGGCACTCTTTGAGCATCTCCACCACACGCCCGTGCCCGGCGGCCGCCACCGGCTGCTGGTTCACCTCCAGGATCAGATCGCCCTCGATCAGGCCCGACGCCGCCTGCGAGCCCGGATCCAGGACCTGCGAGCGCACCCTCATGTTAGCCTCTGGCATTTTATGCCCAATTTTGTGGAGAGGTTTGACATTGCTTCTGGTTTAGTGTTCAGGTAACTTCATTTCACAGGAATATCTTCTCTTGTGGCCTTAACATTATCAGAAGCAATTGCCTTAATTTACAACCTAAATTCTAATACTTGTTCCATGACATTGGTATGATTTATTCCCATTCTTCATTCTTTTGTAGTGTTTTCACTTGGCTAGACTTCTTCTAGTACATGTACATTACGTGGATGCTAGATTTTTTTCTCCCAATCAGATTCTAGCATTTATATGTTACCATTAGACTTCACATGGATCTGATTGGCTGGATCGGATCGGCAGATATTTTGCATTTTATGCAAAATCGGCAATCGGTTATAATGTCGGAATTTGCCGATCGATCAATGATGTCGCGGATTGATTTCCGGAAATAGGACATTAAGGCAAACACAATCTTGTTCAATACAAGGACATTTTGGGATGCCATCGTTAATAATCCAAGGCTTCTCAGCATATACAGTCGGATTTTTGTCATTTTTTTCCCAATATTTAATTTAATTAATTAGTTAATTTATTTGCAAGGTGAGCGGGTTCCCCAGTTATGCTGGCCGAAGCAATTTAAACTACATTAGCAATGGGACTGTTTCTTGAACCAATCAGATTTCAAAGACGAGCAATGGCCCGTTTCCCGTCATCTGATAGGTTGGTTGGAGCAAAACTTGTTTGAGCCAACGCTGACTAGCAAAACACATCTGTAGCAATTTGCACACATTAATATTACATTAATCAACATCTGAGATCATTATGATGTATTTTGTTGACATTTCTTTGATGGTACTGTCATGTTATTAGCTAAAGATTGATTGTGAACTCCTCCAGATGATATGTGCTGCACAGCTGTGCACTGCTGTAATTATTAATGACTTAACGTTTTCTATAAATGAGACATGATAGTGGCGGTACCTAGAGGTCGATTAAGTCCTCACTGACTAATAAAACGCCATGGAAAATACAAGATGACCCCAAAAATTTAAACATCATTTCGCAGGCTAATAATTTGGGCAAATCTTGTTGCAATAACCGCAATTTATATACTATAAACATACCGAACACTTATGAAAGAACTTCCAGAATAAACTTATGATGTTCAACATCTAAACTGTTCAATTCCATTGAACTAGCCTTAAATGTTTTTGAGATTGCCTTGAAAATGATGTCCAATTTTCTGGGCTACATTTCAACTCGAACCCCTGACCTGTTTGACTCGCTGGCCAGTCGGACTGTCCGCAATGGTGAACCCGAAACCCTCCGCTCCTTTCACCATGGTAACAGTCAGCAGCTCGGCCGCTTGCGCCGTCGCCCCGGCAACGCCCGGCGTCCCCGAGGAGGCCATGGACACGTTGTCGTCGTGCGGCGTGAGAGCTGACGACGAGCCGGGCGTGGTGGGCGGCAGCGAGGAGCCGTCCAGGTGGGTGTCCCCGGGATGGGACGCGCCGGCCTGCGCCAGCGCCTGAGCGGGCAGCTGCGAGCTCAGCGACAGATACTCCAGGTAAGGATCGTAGCTGCCGCGGCCGTTCACCACGAGCGGGCGGTGCTCCATCCCGATGGGCGTCATGGAGCTGCTGGCTGCCGCGTTGGGGTCCTCGGGGTCGAAGGGCAGAGGGTAGCCCCTGCAGAGCACCAGGGTGACGCTCTGACCGATGGGCACCGACTGAAAGAGCTTGACAACGTCGGCGTGCGTGGTGCCCAGCACGCAGATGTCATTCACATAGACGATAACGTCACCTGGAGGAAACGAGGATGCGCAACGTCACTCAAATCATTGAGAATTTAGATTCAGCTCTGGAAAAAAGTAACACCAAATAAAACAATGGACTTTTTTTTCTGGTATTTTGACCATTTTTTGCCTTGCTCTAAATGTGAGTACAGTGGCGACCCGAGATACGAGAGACCCGACTTAAAAGGTTTTGCTGTATGTGCGCTGTCATTTGGCCAATTTTTTGCTTTGACTTGCGAGCAAAACATTTGAGATACGAGCGCTTTATTGTGGCAGTGAAGTCAACTCCCTTCACAACAAGCAGCAGTTCGGCTGTGATCGATTCGTGAACAAATAGGACTCAAGCCGTTTAGTGCCACTCCCAAAAAGAGAATTTTAAATGTCGTGTATTTAAAACAACCACATCAGTTTCAATGCCAACTAACACACAATAAAACATGCCTTCGATGTGCTAACAAATCACATTTTTTGTGCTTTAAGCAATGGATTTTTGAACATAACTGATGCAGCAGCACATGTAAACCACCAATACAACTCACAAGTATATATTCTTTATCCTCTTTGAAAAACGATTCATATTATTTCAGCTTACTGAGACACTTAGTTGTGAAGAACATATTCTTGAAAAAAATATGTTTGGGTTGACTTCCCCTTTTAAAGTTCTTATGCATTTCAATTGGCCAAAAACAGCCACCATGGAGCCAAAAAGTGCCAAATGATGAAAACAGCGTGATTGATATTTGTGAATATGTTAAGTTGTAAAGTACAAAATGAGACAAAAATCCCCCCTTGGGTACTTTCATTGCAGTGTGCTGATGGACGTGATGAAAAGAGCCATCTTGTCATTTTTCAAAACAGAAGACATCCGGCACAGTCTCAGTAAAACCAAATGAGAAATCATGACTTTCTGTGCGCTCTGGTAACCATTGTGTTTGGGGAACACTCACATAAAAGTCTGCCGCAACGTGTTGGAGCAACATGATGTCCCGCTTAAGTGCCTCATAAAATGACAATATCAGTATGTTGGTAATGCCTGCAGATGACGCACGCGAGCGCGCCGGAGAACACGCAGAGGTGAGGGTGGATGAATCTTTGTGAATATCTGCCACAAACGGGATGACATCTGCAGAGAGAGCCTCTGTGGAAATGTCACGACTGACACGGTGACAGACGCGTGGATCAACGGTTTGGGTCGCGTCTCGTGCACAATGCAGCAGAAGGTTGCGCGTCCCTTCGGGTGGAACTATGAAAAGCCTCATCTGATTTTATACGGCGCGCAGGGAGGATGCTCATCAGTGATGCCTGAAGAACACTTCGCTGGAGTCTTTATTCATTTTTTCCCATGATCACTTATTGAAGTCTTCAACTCGTTTTATCTGATAAAGAGACGCACGAGCTCGGTAGAGCTCATTCAAATCACCTTCAACGGCGCCGCAATACTGATTTTTTTTAAACTACGCTCATGTATTGTTTGTAGGCACGCTCATGTAACTCAAGTCATTCCTTCATTTTCGATGCTTAAAGAGGAAGTCAACCCAGAGAGATTTTTTTTTTTTTCAAGAATACGTTCCCAGCAGGCCCACTCGCTGAAACACGACATTCTGATTAATTTTGAGTTTGTGGGATATAAGTTAAGCAGTGAAATGCACTCGTTTTTAGCCATCTCTGGGGGCGGCCATTTTGTCTTCTGTCACCTGAAAATGACATCACAACTGCTCACAACGACCAATCACGGCTCAGATTCAGAAAACAGGTCAGCTGTGATGTCAGTTTCAGACTTCCGCTTTAAAGGGAAAGTCAACCCCAAAAAGCAACGTAACGACTAATCACGGCTGACCTGCACTCTAAAAACAGTTGGGTTAAAAATAACACGATTTTGGGTAAAAAATTGACCGATTTGACCCACTTTCTTGCATTGTTTTGTATAAAGCTACCTGTTTTTGGAACTTGGAACAATTTGTGGATCGGTTCATTTTTGACCCCAAATTGTGTTATTTTTAACCCAACTGTTTTTAAAGTGTGTTTTCTGAAGCTGAGCCGTGATTGGTCGTTACCTGAGCCCTGAGCAGTTGCGATGTCATTTTCAGTCAACAGCAAGTGGCAAAATGGCCGCCCCTGAGATGGATGAAAACGGGTGAATTTTACTGCTTAACTCATATTTCCACAAACGCAATATTGATCGGAATGCCACGTTTTGACTAGTGGGCCTGCATAAAACAGATTCTTGTAAAGAAAATTCAGGGGTTGACATTAACTTTAGTCAGAAAATCCAATGCAAGAACTGCAGTAATAAGCTGTACATAATTAGCTATATGGTTATAACGTACATATATACAAAACCCTGCTATACTGTGTATCATCGTCATTTGTGTATAATATATAAAACAATTCATTCATAATAAATGATAATAAAAATTACTGTCGTGCATTCTTTATGAAGCTATGACTTGACATACACTACTTTTTTAATTCAACAGACACATTCGGTGTATTTCCAAATGGGATTTGCTTGAATTTTACTTAGCATTGATCATATTAATAATATTATTAATAAGAAAGGAAATACTGAAGATGTTACTGAACATCATTAGTTTACTTGATTGGCAAAAGTGACTTTAAGCGGCAGTGGCAACTGCTAAAGTGATATAATCATTAAATAAAGAACGCAGCACTCTCTTTTTGACTTGATTGAACTCATCCATATGCAATTAAAAAAAATGGGGCTGAGGTATGGGGAGGGATTGTTGGGAGTGAAACACTTCACGAAGGCAACACTGGACGGTCTCCGCAGTCGTTTTATGTGCGGACATTTATGGATTTTTCCTTTAAAATCGCAGTCCCATGACGAATGCGCTCGCCTTAAATCCTCTACTTCACACCACCGGCGGGCCCTCGCCGCACACGCACACACACGGTCTCACACAAACATATATGTCGCACGCATCATCACGCACAATTCCTAAGAGCAATGTCACTCAGCTCAAATAGGCCAGCTAATCTCAGCCAGGGAGGGCCCGGGTGTGCGCGTGCGCGTGCGCGTGTGCCCGTGAGCAGCTCTGGCAATGTCACTGAGGGGAAAGCAGCAAGTTGCGGGGAAAGAAAATCAGAACGGAGAGAGAGAGAGAGGGGGGTGGGGGTGGCAGAAGGAAAAAGCTGACAAACCAGAAAGGAGGGATGCAGGGAGGAGGAATAAAAGTCAAGAAGCGCAAAGAGGCAGGACGAGGGAGAAGAAGAAAAAAAAAAAAAAACACGCACGCACTGAGGCTGAGGAAGCAGAGGAGAAGTGTCAGATGACATGCAAAGATATGGAGACACAATGAAGTCGGAGTCACCGAGACAACAGGAAAGGAGATAAAAGAGAGACGGAGGCCAGATAAAAGAGGGAGAGAGTGACGAGAAAAAGGGAGGACGGAGGAAGGAGGCTTAAACGAGCAGTTTAGACAGTGAGAGAGCGAGAGACTGGGCGTGAGGCCAGCTCGCGAGTTCACAGGAGTGCAAAGCGCAAACAGCCACGAGCGCTCTGACTTTGACGAACGTCATCATCATCACCCCGCCCGCGTTGGAGCTTAGCTATCGGTGCTAATTTGCGACGAGCACAGGTGGGGGACGCGAGTCACATAACTTGACAGGCTTTCGCAACTTTTCAGTAAGCCCTAGGAATACAGTATGAGCTCTTCTTCGTAGAGGATAAAGAATATATGCCCGTGCGTATTGTTATCTTGTCTGCTTACGTGTTGCTCCACCGTTTGCGTTCAAATATCCGTTGTCACAACGTTATCCATTCGCCCGTCTATGGCTTTTTGCATTAGCATTAACAAAACCGACTTTCCTAAGGCGAGTGGAGTTGAGTTCTCTGCCACATACAGTGCCCCTATCTCAAACCTTTGCACACAGGTCAAAGCAGAGCGAATAAATAAATACATTGTACTGTATCTCCAGATCTCAGGGTATTACGTTTTTGGTAAAACAGGGACAATGAAAATGGCACCATGCAAGGTTTGCAACTCAAAAAGCTAAGAGACACAAATACTACATCCAAAAAGATCCGCCATTTTAAAACCTAAAAAAAAATCAGCAACATTCACAAAGCCTCGCGTCCATTATTTGTTTCATCGAGATGACGATAAAGTAACATACGACACGGAGACTCCATTTAAAAACTTTGATTGGAAATGTGTTACTTTGGCTAAGTGACACAATAAAGATAGTGGGTGCAGAACGCTATCTTTGCAAATGTTTTTTTTTTTTTTTGCTGTTTTGCCCCTTCCTAGCCCCTCCATGACCTCTGTGACGTCCGTGACCCGGCATCACATCCGCTTTCTACATCACTTCACTTCATGAACTCTACTTGACTCACAAGAGCAAAAATATCAAAAAGTTAACAAGCTGCTGGCAACAGATGCAGAAGACGGTGGTGGGGGGATTCATTAGTTGTATAAAGTAGTAAAAGAAAAAAACACATTTTGCTACTCTGGTGCAATTGAGGTGAAATGATTGATGAACAAGCCCAATTAGCTTATAAACATAAACCCAGGCGGACATCCGTTTACAAGATACTGGAAGTGAATTTACTATTACTAATTTATGTTGGAGCATTAGTAAAGTCATATTTTGTAATCACGCTAAATGTTTGTATGAAAAACACTTGTAGGCCATAATATCAAACAGTCAAATGAAAAAGCGATTACAGCGGTAACTAGGCGTGCCTTCTTTTCCCGCGCAACCGCGTCGTCTTACGTTTGATAGATACTATTAACACTATTTTCGTCAAAGTTTTGTCTTTTTTTGACAGATTGTTGATACTTACAAGCACTTCGGGCCCGCCTGCTGCCCGAAGACGGCTGCGATAGGCTCCAACATACCCGCGACCCTCGCGAGGATAACCAGCTCAGAAAATGGATGGATGTTAGTTATTAGTTATTTTTGAAGCCCTATTTTTGTCATTTTTTTGTGTTATTTATTCATGTTTTTATATTTTAAAAATACTTTTGAATCAAGGTTTGAATCCGTTTTTGAGATTGACTTTGACTAACATCATCATCATCCCGCCCGCGTTGGAGCTTTGCTAACAGTGCTAATTTGCTAACAGCGCTAACGACAGTAGTGAACTGTGCGCTGCTGTAACATTGAAATGTTGGAAATATAGCACCCGTGTACAAACAGTAGAGCTGTGGGTGCCCTTAAAATTGGCATTAGAATCGAATCACCACAGAGCAAACTGACACCACGCGCTCAACCTGATTGTGATGCCTCTCCTGCTGGGGCCCATCGGGCCTCCTAAGTGGCGCGCATTACCAAAAATGAAGATAAATATGTATTTGCAGAACAAAACCCCATTGCGTTGACGTGTTCAATTTTAGATTCTGCTCAACAGACGCATAGCTGGGTCAGGATTTAAAACCCTGTACAGTTAATTCAGAGATTTGTTGTTAAACACATTATACATGTTTGAAGACAACTGCAGAAAACGTGCAAAGACTGAGAATTATTTAGTACTCATTTGTGAAGTACAGCTGGTTTTTATTATTTCAGTTTCCCAGATTTTTTTTGACTGCGGCTAAAAAGTGGCCAGTAGGGGTGTGCAGCTTTCCACAAAAGAAAAATTCGATACGGTTTTCGATATGTTAGGTGCGAAACGATTCAAGGGTGGCTCGATTTTAAAGTGTAACAATTCGGTTTGGTTCGATTCAGTGAGATTACGATTCGATTCGATATAGTATGGCTCAGTTCGATAGTGTATGATGCAATTACTTTTTGGGGAATTTCACACACATTTGAATGAATTTGTCAGTACGGTAAATGGGCCAATTCCTTCTAAGACATATCTCGCCAATAAAAGACGATTCGATACGTATCTCGATACATTTCAAAGTGAAATGATTCGATTCAGTTCGATTTGATGCACTCGCACCTTTTTTCCGGTCCAAACCGTTTTTTTGTTACACCCCAGTGATGCAATTCGGTCTCTAGCTTGAGTCGCTTCTGAGTGCCTCGTTGTCAGCCGTGAGTGTGAGCATGTCAGAGAAGGCGGCTGTGCGCGAATTCTAAAATCTGTCCGACTTGGCAAGTTGGCAGCCAATATGTAGGCTGGCGCTCCGGGCTGACATCTTAATTTCTATATAATTTTCCAGCCGTATTTGATATACTTGGCTATTTTTTTTTAATCATTGAAATTTGGCTAGGTTGTTATAAACTCTCCGCTGTGGCATATCGCATTGAGAAGACATTTATTTCCACCTTACGGGCACTTGAAGACAGTGTAGGTACCTGTGTCCATCTTGCCATCCTGAGCAGCCGGCCCATCTGGAATGACGCTCTTCACTTGCAGGAATTCGTCGGGCTCATCCCCTCCAATTATTGTGAAGCCAAATCCCATGTTGCTCTTCTGTAGGCCCGTAGACAGAAATGTGCCTTTCAACTGGGTCGGGTCCCTCGTGAACAGCGGCTTTTCTGCGGGAAAGACAAACAGAAGCCTGAGGTTTAAGATATTTCTTATACAGTTGAGTCGTGCATGAAAGATCTCAAAGTGCTTTTTGGGGATCATGGAGGTGGTGTGTGTGTAAAATTAGTTCTCTGATTACTTTGCTGCATGTTGTGCCAGCTTATGTGCAACTTTCCCCGACATTAGTGAGTCATTGGGATCTTATTTTGGAATGGTCTAGCACACCCTTTATCCTGGTGCCTGGCTCAGCGCAGCCTTCGGGCTGATCATATTCTAAGTCGTCCAGCCCGCCCACCCGCCTGCTGTTCTCTCCGCTCGGCACTGTACACGGTGACATTGTGAATCTGCCCCGTCTGATACTTTTTCATCAAGGCTGCCCTTTACATTATGGACAGTGGACACGGAAGCGTGACGGACTGATGTGCACCGGTTCAGCGCAATCTGCATCCCCGCTTTGTAGTCTCTTTGGGTTATCCGCAAAAGTTGAACGGAAGCAAGTTTGGCTTTTTTGGGTGGTTGAAAACATTTCGCATTTAATCGAAAATGCTTCATCAGTTCTCAATTTTACGTGTGGAGCCTTTCTGTTTAGGTCTCTGGTGAGTGTGTCCCCTGAGGGCGGTTACGTGAGGGATGCTGTTGTTGTTGCCAGGTGTGCTTGGTAACAGGGGGTTTCTTGTCCCCCTGGGCCCGGGACAAGAAGGAGAATGGAAGGCCCCCCCCCCAAAAAAAAAAAAAAACATGGCGATGGATAGATGGAAGATTTCATCTTTTATTACATACAGTAATTGACGTGTAAACAAATGACAAACGAGAAGATCGCAGTCGCCTGCTTTCAACCTTTACGGATTACTTTTAACCGAGATGACTGAGAAGCTACACAAACTCTTTGGGTCTGATTTAGTAAGATGGCCAAAAAACGGGTGCTAAATTGTGTTGAACTCATCCTGAACACTCATCCTAGGTAAGATTATTTTAAAAGTCAGGACAGAAGACCATGAAAAACAGCTGACACAGTTGTAGTTGTCCTAACTAGGTGTGATGGCATGACTCCTTCTTGTGACTTTCCAATTCAGCCCCTTGGCTCATTCAGATGCTCCAAAATTACATTGCTCAATAGACGATATATCGCGACGAGTTTTGTCTCTTGGAAAATAACAAATGTTCCCGCGAGCGGAAAAGATCCATTCTCTCCGCGGCCTCTCATTTTGCCTACGTGTCCTCCTCGCCACAATAAGCGCCACAGTCAGTTCCGGTTTACACCTGCCTTTCAGATGCCGTATGCAAAGATGCAAAACACGTCACCACGATTCGTCTCAGGTTTGATACATTCCATTGCGCGGGCTGAACTAATCTACTCGCTTCCACTTCCTCCGGTATTTTTTCCCGTTCAGCATTCCACTTCTGTTTGCGTGCGCGACCAAGTTTGTCAAAGCTTTATTACAAAGTAAGCCAGGCCTTTTGAGTTTTGTTTGTGCAACTGTTCCACATAACGAAATATCAGCATGCAGTGTACCTCTGTATATGGTGGGCAGCGGGAGAGCGGAAAGGCCCTGACTCTGCATCTGCCTCTGCTGCTCAAGGCGCCGCTTTGCTTCCAGGACGGGATTCTCAAACTGAGTCCTGCGATTGATGTGACTGCAAAGAACATTGACTATTAGGCCAGAATAATAGAGATATTGTACACTCAAGTCCCTGAGAGAGTTTTTTTTTTTTTTTTTTTTTTTACTTCTTCTTCTTCTTCTTTTTTTTTAATGAATTTTGCCTTACTACACCATCACAATGGATTTTGAATAACAGGATTTAAGTGCAGTGTTTTAACAACATGACATTTAGCATTTATGGAATGACAGTAATGTTATGCACATTATCCTCCATTTCCACGACCTCAAGGGTATTAAGGTTAGGTGATATCACTGCAAATATAATATGTTGAATATTTCATACTTTTGCTGGAGATTCAAAGTTAATGTATTTTTCATAAGGCACACTTCAAGAGGAAATCAACCCAAATATATTTTTTCAAGAATATGTTCCCAGCAGGCCCACTAGTTGAAACACGGCATTGAGATTAATATTGCGTTTGTGGAATATGAGTTAAGCAGCAAAATCCACCTGTTCTTAGCCATCTCGGCTGGCGGCCATTTTGTCATTTCTGTCGACTGAAAATGACATCACAACTACTCAGGGCTCAGGTAACGACCAATCACGGATCAGCTTCAGGAAACAGGTCAGCCGTGATTGGCTTAAAGATATACAGTAAGACTCATTGCGCAGTGGTTAAATCGAAGCGTCAACTAGTGAGGGCATCCCCTAATCTGTATAAATAAAATCAAAAAAATGAAATTCATTGGTTTACTACACAGAGAAAAGTTCATTTTCATTTTTTAAAAAGCATTTTTTTTTAAGCTTGAAGCATTGAAGCTTACAGCTACCGAAAGCCCAAAATTCAATCTCGAGAATGGACAATATTAGATAGGAAACAATACATATTGTCTACACAATTGAAATTAAGTAGCAATTAGCCTTCAGAAAAGTATTTCCCCATTTGTTTAATTAATCTGTGTGATATAGAGTACAAGCTTCACATTTTGAACTTCACACCTAACTTTTACATGATATTCAAATGTATCACGATGCACCTGCAGGCTACTGCATATTTCCTGCAAAACCGGTAAATCTTCAAGGCAATTTGTGACTACAGCCGAAGGGCATTTAAAAATAATCCACTCTATAAATATTGCAGCATTAAATAAACCTTTCACATTTTGATAATCGCCGCCGATTAGAATTCTCCTGAAAGAGTGTTGACAAATGAGCACTGAGACGTCAAAGACAAGCCGGAGCGAAAAGTCATTCATAATTCATAACGACGCGAACAATGGAATGGTTGCTTTGGTCGTTGCGACTTACTCCACGTAGTAGCTGCCGTAGATGGGGTCATCGATCTTCTCCCAGCCGTAGGGCAGCTCTGAGGTGCGGGCAAACACACGAGGGAAATGAAGTCAGTTTATGGCGTGAGCAGCAGAACAAAACAAAACACTAGAGCCGCGAAAAGGAGACAACAGCCATCTAAGGTCACGAGCCTGCACTCCCCACTGTCATTTTTCCTTGACAGTCGATACTCGGAAACGAAAACTAATTTGTGCTTGCACTTCAGCGGGGATTTGGGCATGAACACTGATTAGTCGAGTGATTCCCAACCATTGTGCTGTAACATTCCAGAACACCCTGCAACCGACAAATGTCCACAAAGTAGCGACGGAATACCAATGCAGAACAAATAAAAAATCCTCACATTATACGTTTCAGTAACTGTGACTTTGAAGGTGTGTGGCTTGAAAAGGCGGGGCCTGGTCTGTTGAGTCAAGTGGGATTCCGCGAATGAGAGTGTAGTTGGCCGTTGTCAGCTCAGGTTAGCCAGTCTGTGCGTTCAGTCCCCTCAGCAGTAGCAGCTAGCGTATGAATGTGCTTGTGTGTTTATTTTGCGGCCGTTTGTTCAATAAAGCGCCAGAAAGTGCGCCGGTGGCTGTGTCCATCCTTGATTGCTTTTGGGAGCATTACAATGCATTTTAATTAGCGGTGGTAAGCTGTATCAAATTAGCTAATGATATGAACATAATTGTGTCGGCTTGTCGATATGCCATTTCGAAAGCCAGTTCGGCTTTGCAGTACACACATTGCGCTTTATCGTCTTGTGCCAGTGAAAAATGATGCCACACTTTTGTCAACTAGGGCTGCGAATAACGATTATTTTAATAATAAATTCATCTGTCGATTATTTTTTTCAATTAATAGATAAACTGAATAAAAACATTTTTTTTATTTCTAGTCTTTTATTCAAAAAACAGAACATCATTTCAAATTGATAGTGCAGAAAATAAACAAACAGATCAATTGATTGATTTATTATGATTCAGTGACTGGCTTTGGTCCATAACCATATCTGAAAAAAAAAGGCAAAAATGTTAATCGTTGTTTTTCACAGCAAAAGCAGATGTTTGTAAATGTCCTGTTTTAAATGAGCAAAAAGATAATCAGTCTGCTTTCAGGGAGGACTACAGAAATTTGTGAATATTGACTGTTGAGAAGACGAAATTCCGAGACCTTTTTAAGTTACATTTTAAGTTAAACAAGGTCTCTAGACCATTAATGAATTATCAAAACAGTTGTAGATTAACTGATTGATTTTTTGAACCCCTAGCATTTTTTGGACATCTAACAGATTTAAGAAATGTAATTACATTTAAGACTATTTCAGACCTCTCATTCACAAAATAGGCAACAGAATTATTGGCAATTTCAATGTTAATTCAAATTTTTCAATTTTGAATTTTTTCCTTTTATTTTTTTCATATCCATATTTTAAACACACACAACCCAATGAAAGGTTCTGGCCACGCTCATTCCCATCGCCATGATGCTAAAATGAAACCCAGTAATTGCGAATGTGTTAAATAGCATACTTCCATTTATTTCCTAAGAGACTCACTGTGTATTGTGGCTGTGACAATTTTAAAGACCTGTGAACGGTGGATTTAAGGATTACGGCTAATTTTTTTACAGATAATTAAGGCCTTCTTTTGGGAAAATCTTTGAGGATCCGCAGACCCCCAGTGTAAAAATATATTAAAAATGATCACTCAATTAACTGGCTGTTAAGTAACTCAATCAAATGCCATCCTTGTTCTGCAGCACAAGTTGTTCTCGGCTAAAGAAACGTGTAGCAAGCGCGTCTTTACATTTGTCTCACAGCCGTCCACTCCCTTTTGGCCTTCCAGTTTCTCCCTGTGCTAATTGTCTTTTCCTCGCTGCCATCCATCCCTTCTCCCATTTATCTCCCTTTTACTGCCCTCGGATAAAGTGGGTCAAAGCTCGGCTAAAATGCTCTGTGCCTATTTGTCCCGCGTTTCACCCCTTGCCAACAAGACAACACAGAGTAGGATACAAGTGCAGTGAACCCCACTACATCCCGGTTCATGGTTGGCCGCTCTGCTTCGTGACCGATTTTTAACCCTTTGTTTTTTTAGGGAGATTATGTACTACCACATCAGGTCTACGAGGAGAAATTCAGCATATTGAAGAGCGAGAAGAGGCAGAGAAGGTCCTCAATTAAGCTCCAGTAATCGTCGTTCCCACAGCGCAGGGAGAATCCAATGTCTGTATTCTTGTATGCTTTGTTTGTATGTGTCGCTGCTTTGTGTAATGTTTATAATTACAGTTAAATGCTAATCAATGCTCCTTTCCATTAGCTAGTCCATGGCATTAGGCAAAATATGTTCACATTAAGCTAGGGGAAGAGAATCAATGAAAAGAATCGTCAAACATTTTGACGTTTAAATAATGTTTAATTCCCTTTTTGTTTAATGTGTCAGTTTTACTGCGAGTGACAAAAGCGCGCTTTGACTCTTCTTTGGAGACCCGTGCCACCGAGAAAGACGTTTTTTTTCCCTCAAAGCGATGTGATAGGATCATCGCCACCTCTTGTCAGCAAGAGCGGACGCTAAGAATACTTCAAAAAGTGTGTTTTCACAAGTTTGGGCTTTCAGAAGTTTAATTAAGCAATAGAAGACCGGGAGGTAGTTATGTTGTATAATTTCCGGTCGTTTAGGCACAATATTTTTGGCGTACTGAGCATCTGGCTCGTACGTGTAGCGTCCAACATACATCGTGTCAAAAAGCTCCTCTTCCTCAAACTCTTCAAACACCGTCAGATAAGTTTGAAATATTGCTTTCGTCGGTCGATTTCCGACTGGCTTTGTACACTTTCTATTGTTGTTCTTGAAATGACGTCACACTTCCCGGGGTCATTGCTTGCCCGGATCTCACTTCGGGAAAATGATTACTTTGTCGAATATACAAAATAGAAAAAAAATTGTCCATGCTTTATTTTTTTGAATGATGTTTCATTACTTTACTTTGATTTCATGAGGAATTTTCAGAAATTACTTGACACTTGGTCTTTAAAAGTCGCAGTGCTGTTGCACTGTACATTATCACTCATGGAAGGAATGTGCAATTAAATTATTTGGTCAGAACTAACTGTTGTATAAGTGTTCTTCATGAAATCCAAATGTATTTAAAGCGTGTGGAAGGGGAAAATTATGTGGTCTGTATTGCGCATTTTCCCCAATAACGGGTGGGCCGTGGAACGTACGGTATGTCCGGCGATCAACGGGGGTTCACTGTATGCGGCTGTATGACGCATTTAGGATGTTTTGTGGTTAAACGCTCACTCGGCATGATGAGGAAGACAACAAGGGGATTGACCTTGCACTTTTACGCCGAAGTAAACATAGAAAAATGCCCATCCACACCCACAGCCCATCTGCTCAAGCTGCTCTGCTCCAGCACAAGCATACGCTACTAATTCAGCACTTGTGATGAGCATCCATCAGACATTTGTTTTAAGAGTTCATCCTCCTCCCCCAAAATGTAACACCCCTAGAATTATACAAGTACACTCTCACCAAAAATATGCCTCTTAAATCACATCATGACTTGAGCGTATTTTGCTTTTCCTTTGGTTTTATGACGACACTCATTCCAAAAAGTAAACATAGTAGTAGTAGGCATGGGGCTGCAGCTATCGAATATTTTTAGAATCAATTATTCCACAGACTATCCTGTCGAATAATTTAGTAATGGGATGAAAGTGGACTTTGTATTATTAAAACAAAAATGCGAGATTTTAACTACTGTCAGACATCATGTATTACTCAATGACATCGTGTCTGAACTTTATGATTAAAACATTCCACATTTCAACCACTTGATAAGTTTCAAGGCTGAACTTGTAAATAATTGAGCGTGTAAATTATGTAAATTATGCAGGCGAGTCAAACTTCTACTATTAAAGCCATACTTGGTAACTTTACTTCTTAACGCAGCAGGCTTGAAATGATAGAATCTCTAAAGCCCAATACCCCTGAACTTGAATTCAGCGAGGTTTCCCTCCACGCATTTGTTTTGCTTTTTTGTTTGATCATTTCAAATCTTTGTCATTAACTTTGTGATTTTTGTCCCAATATTAACAACGGTTTGCGAGTTTTCACACAAATGATAGTTAAAACGTTATTCAAAAGACGTATTATGCGTTCTCCCCTATTTTAAAACTGTTCACAGCTGTCAATGAAGTACTAATAAAAGGTCTCAGACATACTTATGACAAAATACACAAAGGGCAAGGAAATCACAGACGCATCGAGTACATGCCACTCCCACAGAAAGGTACACACACACACGCACTCTCGGTCAGAAACACATACGGACACTCCCAATTCCCCAACCCTATTATTTTTACAATTACTATGGCTTCATCCCCTCATGCTGTAATATAATTACAGACAGATTTGTGATCTTGATATTAGTCCTGTGAGTGTGCGTACGCGCGTGTGCTCAGTCACTGTGTGTGCGCGGCTGTCACCTCATACAACCTTCCTTCCTCCTCCCGCAAGGGCTGGACTCAGACACATTCCGACTCCAACCCGCCTTAAATTGCCGCCCACCCTGTCCACGAGCCACATTTTAAACGTTGGCCTGTTTGCCGCTTGCCAACCCCCCCCCCCAAAAAAAAGTGAGCGGGAGACAGTTTCCATGGCAACCCCCAGTCTCCAAGCTGAGATCTCGGTCTTGTCTCTATTTCCTGCTGCTGAAGTATACACAATGTGACTGTGTGTGCGCGCCTATGAGTCTGTGTTTGCACTGCGTGTGTTCGCGGGGAAAAAAAAACCCCACACTCACTCATCGTATGTTTGCCTTTCGTACAAGTGCCAGTGTGTCTTTGGGTGCGTTGCTAACGATGCGCATTTGCGTCTCGCATGAATTAAGTGTGCAGTTGTGGTTCCTAATCTTCCCTCCCGCACAAGGTCTTTTCAACTAAGCATCCAGGAACACATTCAATCTATCTATCTATCTATCTATCTATCTATCTATCTATCTATCTATCTATCTATCTATCTATCTATCTATCTATCTATCTATCTATCTATCTATCTATCTATCCATCCATCCATCCATCCATCCATCCATTCACCCACCCACCCATCCATCCATCTAGCCAGCTAGCCAACTAGCTAGCTAAAAGTACAGTAAGAAAACTGCAATACAAGTCATTTTCCCCATGTCAATGTCATTTTTCTTATCCTACCATCTACAGTACTGTCATCTCAGTAAGATTCAATTTGGTACGAAAGGAAGATGCACGCAAATGAGAAAATATTGATAATGTAACAAACGAATATCGACTGCAGCCAGAGGTGGGTAATCCAGGTCCAGAAAGTAAAAACCCTGCCACAGCTTGGCTTTAGCCACGGGTGCTTCGACTCAACCGGTAGGTAAACGAGCTCAGTTGATTAGAAGCACCTGTGGCTAAAGCCGAACCGTGGCAGGGTTTTTACTTTCTGGACCTGGATTACCCACCTCTGACTGTAACTACAGTAGTTCTAGCTCCTTCTAGAAACCAAGCTAGATAGTTTGCTGGTTAGAAAGCTTGTTAGCTTGAACTAGCTCACTAGTTTTCCCATTACTCAATTACCTAGCTAGATTGCTCTGCTTGAAACTGATCAACAATTGACAGTGAAGAAAACTGTGAACACAATTTCTTGGGGGGAAATGTAAAAATTTCACTATTAACCGTTTGACTCCATATTGTAATATAACCATCATCCATATATCATTCAACGTCTCTATTGTATCTATAAATCTATCAAACTATCATCTATCTTTATGTCTATCTATTTATCATATTTATTGTCTCTATCACACCTATATAAATCCATCTATCTATCTATCCATCCGTCAATGTATTTACTAGGGCTTGTAGTAGCCGCTTGCTTTGTAACAGTCCCCTAGCTCTACCTCTGGTCGCCACGGTAACAAAAAGTAGAGTGAGCAGTGGCTCATTTGCATGAGAAAGTATTGGCCCCACAACTCCTGGCTAGACGCCACAGTCAACTAATTGGTCGACTCAAGGTCCTGACTTCGCCAATGCATTGAGTTACAAGCTTGATTGGAACAAATTACTCTTAAGTCAAGGCACACGGTACTCTGTGACATTCTTGTTTGGTGGTGAGATTTTTCAAATGTAAAATATGTGCCCTGGCTCAATAAAAGTCGTGAAACTGCAGTAGAGCACATACAGTATGTAATGTGTCAGAAAGGTGTCCTGGTTGGTCCAACACTCTCGGTAAACCAACTACTGGTACATTAGGGGATGTGAGGTGGCCACTGAACAGCAGCGATGCTACTCTCCTTGTTACAAAACTGTCACCATGAGTTTAAAGCCACAACAACTACTTGCACAGAATGTTGTTGTCCTCATCTTTCACATCAAAGCTGTTCCAAAACATGACGGCAAGGTAGGGCAAGTAATGAGGAAACATATTTTGGTAATGGTGTGACTGTAATCACGTTGGATCAGCAAAAAGACACTTGGGAACTATTTTTGGATGAAAACAGGGCAGCGACGCCAAAAGTCTGCAAACAAATCTGTGAGGAAATAATTGCGATATTTCAAGGCAATGTTCCCCAGAGAACAGCAGTTGGTACTTAGTATATTTCACTCCCTGCAGTGTGTCATAATGTTAAGAGAACCTCGTGCCGGTAGCTGATAGTTGGCCACAAGTGAGCTCAACCTTACTTTGGCTACAGTATGTCATCTAATATGTATTCTCATAGCTATAAATCCAGAAGCAGCACTTCCATCCGTTAATAAATGACTTAACTATGTTATAATATTACCTCGGAGTTGCATCACTTACTCATTCTCTTTTTTTTAAAATCCAGTCTTTGTTGTCTTTGAGTTCTGTCGCTCTACTTAAGAAAAAGGAATCCTTACGTATTCAAGCAAAAACGATGCTTATGCTAATCTGTGTTAACGCTGCTTTTAGCTCTTGGCTTTGACATAAGGCCGTGTTCGGAATCTTCCGCGGTGTTCGAATGCCTCTTCGCTTCATCCAGACGTTTGTGTAAGGCATTTTCCCAGAGGTATAAAAATGTTCACTTGGGCCAAAAATGAACCGTTACACTGCGACGGACTACTGTCCCAACATATTGATGTTGCTGAGGCCCGTGACAGCCTTCCCCTCTTGCAGCACTTCCAAGTTTAGCTTATCAGTCGCCACTTTCCCTCTTCTCCTCCCCCTGACTCAGTCACCGACAGGCGCTGACGCGGTGGCCTCGGCGAAGCTCCGCGTCGCTAATCCGGGACGTGAGGTTATATTGACGGCGGTGCGGGGATTGAAGGCATTATCAAAGGCAGAAGTCGTAGCGACAAGCGCGCTGTCGTTTGAAACGCTGAGAGGAGATACGAGCCCGTGTCACCTATCAGAAGGAGACTCCTGACGAGCCTTTGAACTCCGCCAGTCTGCCACATCGTACGCATGTATAGATGATATCTAAATATACAAGTGGGCGCGGCAGGCGCACAACAACCCGCGCGAGTTACACTTTGGCTCAAACGCACCGACGTAAACAATCGTCTCCTCAAATCACCCTGAACGCAGCTCGGGAGGCCTGAGAAAAGGGAATCGGGAATGAGGTTACAGTGTGACACTGCGAAAAAAAAAAGAAAGACTGCAACAGAAACAAATCCGTGACATAAAGGGAGCAGTGACAGAAGATACAAGAGCACGACTTCCAAGAGTGATTTTTTTTTTTTTTTTTTTTTTTTCCCTTCGCCACTGGCGCAAACGGGTAGTTTGCGAAGCGCATCGTCAAGCTCTTCATGCATTGTTTTATCCACTCTCCTTGTCTACATCTATATTTTATTGGCCCATACTTCATGCGCAAATAATGTGAACCAAAACAAGGAGATTGACTTGACAGTCACTCAGTGCACTGTAGGAATGTCGCATGGTTTTTAAAATGTAAGGGCGCCAACAGCACAGTTATTCCTACGCGGGTTAATTATTCAAAACGTGACAAAAACATTAAGAAGGCTTGGAAAATTGAATTTTGAATTGCTTGTATACAAACAGTCGGGTCCCTGCAATGACCGCTGACCAAAAGTGTGTGAAATTAAACAACTAAATAAAGCTTTTCTTATCCCCCTATTTTTGAATACGCGTCTGAAAATGAGCGAGCAAGTGTGCACTTCTGCCCCACAGTGGACCAATTTATTTAAAAACCACTCCCACACTATTCCCTGAAGCCACGTCCAAGTGTTTAGCCGACGGGCGACACTATCTGGAATCAGATCATGCGGACGCTATGTTACTCCGTGTGGTTGGCATGGATACATTTACGACCCAAAAAGTTATTTGATTTTTTTTTTTGTCTAAATAATTGACATTGGGTAATTTTCCGCGGCACACCTGAAGATCTCTCACGGCACACTAATGTGCCAAGGCACACTGGTTGAGAATCAGGTTTAAAATGCTGTAAGTTGGATCCTTGTAGCAGTTTACAACGTAATACAACGCATTGGTTATCTGCCTTTTGGTTGATGGTACAGAAAGAGGTGTGACCGAGAGAGTAGGGAGGGGACTTTATATGCGGTATTAATACTCAATTAATTCTTTTATCATTTTTATCCATCCATTAGCTATTTTCCTCCAGAAACATGCAGACTGTCAATGTGCAGGTTGAGGAGCTGCTGCATCAAAATAAGTTGAAAATGAGCTCCACCTGAAATTAAGGTTAAGCTATGTTTATATTTTACGATTACAATCCTTTTCTTCTTTGTTCTTGATAAAAAAACAAAACAAAACGATGACTCTTATCTCAAAAAAACTGTGAGTCACGATCCTTGTATGTCAAGACACCACTGCATTTACCAATAAAATGACCTTTTCAACAGCGCTGCATATTACATCCCATGTTTTACAAGGGCTTTTCTTGTAAAAGTTTCATTATGGCTCAGTTTGACATGACATGAAAATCAACTGTAGCGTTGAGCAAATACATGCATTTTTAATGACCATATTGCCGCTGAACGTGTGCTGAAACGCACTGTTGCACAAAGTAAAAAGAGAGCCATCGTGGAAATGGAGAACAATATGTGGATGAGCGCGAGCAGGGTGCTGGATTATTGCTGCCGCGCATGCCTCCTCCGTCCAAGCGGCTGTTTTCCCTGATAAAAAATAATGTTTCCTGGCTTCCACTGCTGGAAGGCACTCGCTCCAGAGGATGTGTTCTCTCATCCAGGAGGTTCATAAATGTTTGTTTGCTTTTTTGGCAGTTGCGGCGCTCCCTTCCCCAGATACTACACGGAGCCAGACTACAGGAGATTACCCAGCAGACTCTGCATGGTCGGCGAGGCACAGATTGATAGTTCCAGTCTGTGGTGGGTGTTCGGGTCAGGGAGGTCTTCTTTGCCCTGACCTACACTTAGAACCTGAATTCCAAGAAAGTGCCCCAAGCATGTTGGATGGCGACATGATAATGGTGGTATTAACTCATTCGCTGCCATTGACGGATTTATTTGTCTTTTTCCACTCCAGCCATTCAATTCCAGGAACGCATTTATATATTTTTTTCTATTTTTTTCAAACTTTAGGGTAAAAGAGGGTCTGAAAATGTCTGGCAGTGAATGAGTTAAGAGGTAGAGTCAGTCAGGTAAATCCCCACAGAAGACTAATTTACCAATCACTTGGCCGACCACTGGTTACTGTCCATCAATAATCTGTCTTCCCGTGAAGGTTCTACACGGTCAAGTGTCACCATTGATTTCCTTGGACTGACGAGGCAGCAGTCATTGGGAAATGGAGCGGTTAAGCCTATAAACATGGTCTAATTGAACTCACTTATGTTAGATTACACATTGGAAACCCTTGAGGTATGTTAAGCTTTTTTTTTTTTTTTTTTTTTTTCTTCCTATTTCCCTGCAAAGTCTGCTGATTGACAGAGGCAAATGAAACAGCGGCAAACCACACCGCCATGTCAGTCAAAGACAAGGCGTGTGCTGATTTGAAAATCCATTAACAGAGACACAAAGAACTTAGTGATCATTGGCCCTAGACAGGAAAAAAAGAGGGAAGCGATCTGCAATTTTATTTCTGCAGCTGAAAAGCAATGTTTGCCTTGGTTCAGGTGATAGATGAAGAATGTCAGTTTTGGCAACAGTATGCGCCGGTGTGTCTAGCGGAAGTAAGATTGCGATTGTGCAGAGCCCAGCACCGTACTTGGAATTCTGGGCACACTTTGGCTCTTTACCAGGCAGGGACGAGGGAATGACAGAAAATGAACAAGCAAGGCAGAGGAGGAGGAGAATAGATGGCGGGTGATGGGTTGCACGAGGGGTTTGTGTGTGTGGGGTGAGGCGGCGTGGGGGTGGGGGGGGGGGGGGTCTGCGGGTGATTTAGACTCAAAGAAGGAATTGATTAAGTCTGTGGAGATTCACAACCTATGACAGCAGTGGTGATGTTTGCCTGCTGTTATACTGTTACTATCAATTGACAACAGTGTGTACCTTTTTCTTTCTACAATACTTTCATTTCCCCAAAAAGCACACCCAAAAGTTGTCTTTGCGCATGCATAGTGGAACCTCTAAAGCAGGAGTGGGCAAGCTATTGTTCTCAAGGGCCACATTTTTAAATTATTTTTTAAATATATACATGTATGTATGTATGTATGTATGTATGTATGTATGTATGTATGCATGCATATATATATATATATATATATATATATATATATATATATATATATACACACACACACACACACACACGGAGAAAA
This sequence comes from Filicampus tigris, assembly GCF_054856515.1. Taxonomy (NCBI): domain Eukaryota; kingdom Metazoa; phylum Chordata; class Actinopteri; order Syngnathiformes; family Syngnathidae; genus Filicampus; species Filicampus tigris. Next base: position 23,207,298 of record NC_141220.1, on the reverse strand, counting down.
CCCGACAAAGAACAACGACAAAATGTGTGTCAATCATCTTGCTGTGCGATGACAGTTGTGTTGCTCTCATAAAACATCTCTTTCTAAAGGTTTACATTGTTACTACAAAAGGAAACAAATCGCATGCAAGTTTTAGTGCACGACCGGAAGGCTCCCACCCATATAAACACAACAGCTTGGTGCCAAAGTGCTAAATCGACAAGCAGGTATGAAAACAGCAGGAAGCGGCGAGATGAAACACTGCCTACAAAACAACTGGCAGCTCAACTCTGATAAACACCAATTCACAAATGGATTGTGGACTTGCACTTTTGGCACTCACCGTCCTCCTTGCATTCCTCTGGAGGCTTCGCTTTCTTGGCCAGCCGAGGATCCAGCCATGACGTGGTCTTGGTGTTGTGGCTGCACGAGAAGACGAAAACGACAAGCGAGAGAAGATCGTTAGATCAAAGTAACACTAACGACTTGGATCCAAGTGAGCGGGCCTGATTAGCAAACATTAAGGTGCATCAATTATTCAATAGAGAGGTCTGGCGGTGTTGGGAAGTTTACACAACAAACCACACAGAACGCAGAGGGTGAAAAATCTAACACGACTATGTGCCAAAACAGAGGTGGCAAAACTCACACTCAGTACGCAAGTAGAAGCTAAAATATTGTATGCACCGAATAATACCTTATTTAAGATATCGTTTTGTAGGTGAGGAGGATGAAGAGGTGCGGGCGTCGTAAATAGTTGCACCGTGAAGATTGCAAGACGTAATAGCCTTTTCTAAATGGACAGACTGGGAACCAAATCTCCATTATTTGGATTGTGCAAGACATTTTCTCACAGGCATGTAAAAATCTTATCTTAGCTTTTTGAGTAATTTAGTGACGCATAAGACCTAGCTAATGTTAGCTCTCCAACATGTTATCAATTTCAGCTTTAAAAAAGCACGTCAGAAAAGTCTTAATTCATCACACTCTCAATTATTGTGTCTGAATTTCCACCATGTCTATTTTTGAGTCAACTTGTTGAAATGTCAATTGCAGCCAGCATTCCGTCTCGCTTTTCGAAAAAATTCATTCAATTGTCAAGTGTCTTCTTTTCAACTGAAATGTCACACATTAAAAACTTCTAATGAAGGCTGAAATCATCATTCAAGCTATTTGGCCAAATGATAGAAGGGTTTGTTTTCCGATGGAGCGATCTGCGAAGGCTCAGTCTCTTGCCACCCACAAGTCCATGTGACGTCACGGTGAAGGGGTCTAATGGCGTTACATCCAAATTGGCTAATTGCTGTGTAAATCCAGCCTGAGATTGAGCAGGTGTGCCGAATATTGTTGCCATGGAGTGTCTACTATTGTGAGTTCTTCCGAGCTGACATTTTTAAAAGCATCCATTCAAAGTGAAGTACCTCCCTTTATTGTTTATGCTGGCAACCCACAGTTCAAACTCCTGGTTGCCACGACAACAGCTACGACAAGGGATCTTCCCATCCTTCATGCTAGAGATGCTTGACAGCTTCAGCCGCTCATTTTTTCCCACCACTTTGTCTCAGAGGGGGTTTTTTTTTTACTTCTTCCTCACCAATTTCCTCACGTGAGACTCACACTCCAAACTGGACTCTTAAGCTCCTCGGACAGAAGGTTTGACACTTGGACTACTTTATCCTGCAGCATGTTTTTTTTTGTTTTTTTTACCTCGACACTGACTTGAGTTAAATCCCCAGTTGGGGAATTCAGCTTTTTACACTTGCCTTGCAGTCTGGCGGAACGCTGTGGTGGATTTCGACAAGGTTCTACAATTTCCATCTCATGAACTTTTAGGAGAAACTCCCCAAACTGGCATATCTCTACGTCAATCCTGTCCACCGAGGGCAAAAGAGGATCTGATCTGACTGCACTATTGTGTTGAATGCACAGTAACAAAAATACTCAATGCACCCTATACTTTGCCACTATCAGAGACGAGATGTTTAACATGTTTACTATTGTGGCAGCAGTGGTGCAGAACTACGCAAAGGAGATACTGTACCACGGCCACTACTACTACAACTAATTAAGAAGAAGAAGAAGAAGAAGAATCAGGGGTGCACATAAGCGGTGCACCGGTATGTATGAGGACTGGAAAATGAATACTGCGCTCTAGTCCAAGTCTGTCACTGTGATTTGCACACTAAGAATAGGTCAGTCCGGCTTCAATTCAAAGTCAAATCAGACACCACAACAACAGGGACAACTTTAAAGTAAAGTTAAGTAAGGCGTTGATATCCATGGACATTAAGACTTGTTTTGTTTTTATTTTGAAGTTTAGCCTCGCGGCACGTTGCGTAGTCGCCTATGAACAACCGCTTGTGGCGGCTGGCTTGGCTAGGTGGGCTAACCGCTAACGGTTACATTCCGGAATGAGACGGTGGATGAACGCGTCGTAAGACAGTTATTTCCATGACGCTGAGCCGCGGCGTCAATGGTTTGTCAAAATATTGTATGTCCTTACGCAAAAGCGGTCCGTGGTGCAAAAAAAAAAAAAAAAAAAAAGAGTGCACACCAAACGGCGGCCCTTGAGAACTGTGCTAAGTAAGCTAGCTGATTACAGTGTCCCATACAGTAAGTCAGAGGTGGGCAATTCATTTTTCAAATAGAAAAACAGTAAATTGTATTATTTTAATTAGCTGTAACTTGTGTAGCCCTAGTATACAGCAATGTTGTTTTGTTGCAATTAGATTCTTTTAATTCTTTTCAAAAATATGTTCTATGAGACTCCACTAGTCAAATGGCGGCATTGTGATTAATATTGCGTTTGTGGAATATGAGATAAAGAGCAAAATCCACCCATTTTTGTCCATCTCAGGCGGCGGCCATTTTGCCACTTGCTGTGAACTGAAAATGACATCACAGTTGCTCAGGGCTCAGATAATCACCAATCACGACTCATCTGTTTTCTGAAGCAAACAAACGCAACATTAATCAGAATGCTGTGTTTTGACTAGTGTAGGCGCATAGAATATATTATTGTCAAGAAACATTTTGTGTTGACTTCCTCAAGTTCAGCAATGAGATCGGTAGGTCGGGATAAAAATGAGCACCAAACAACAACCTCTGGTGCTCATTTGAGAACCATGACAAAATTCTTATGTGCACCCCTGATAATAAATCCTCATCATCATCATCATTATGAATACATTGATAAAGAATTCATTTAAATAATTATAACATGTATTGCTTTTCATTTCGTTTTTGCTCTATTTCACTATTTGAGTATCATATACCTCATTAGATCATGGAATATCACGCAGAGGTTGTGACTCTGTTGGAACACACTGTACCCTGACAATAAAAATCTATTCATGGTTCTTTGTCTTACTCGATGAAGTAGACCTCCCCCTTCTCAGTGTACGCCATCTCCCAGTTGTCAGGCAGAGGGCCCAGCTCTTCCTCGTCCACATCCGGGACTTTGTTGGGGGACTTGTCTGGAGATTTGGGTGCATCCTCCGCCTCGGTGGGAGCCTCGCTGGTGGCTGCCGCTTGGCTGCAGGTTTCCACGGCAACCTCCCCGGATGCATCGGTGCTCTTGTCCTCGTGCTCGCTGGACTCTGCACGGGGAGAACCGTTGCATTATAATTTCCTAATATTATAATCCTCGATTATCAGAGTGAATAATATGGATGAATAAAGATTAAAAACATATCGTGTAAATGATTTTGAGTTATGTTGTGTTATGGGATGCGCTAGAAATCAGTGGACAAAATTTCTTTAAACCGATCAGAGTTCGGAGAAAAATTACGATTAGATGCACTGTTTTCATAGACACTAAAAATATTGATCCGATTCAGACTTGCGTGGTCATGTATCGCAAGTTCGATCACAACAAATTATTTTGACAAGCGCAGATTGATCAAACTTAGATTTATTTCACATATTTTTCCCGTTTGCGCTGTCACGTCAAGTTAACACTTCCTAATGGAGCCGCAAATGAACCAGTTAAGCCTTGTGCCCGCTATGCCTTTCGCTCGCTCTGCTTCTACTAGCTTCCGGGAACAACAGAAACGCGTATAACGACATCACAGACATGCGCGGTAAAGGCGGTTTGTTCCGAAATGTCAGAATATTTTCATGCGCGCCAATTGGATGATCAATCAATATAAACCACCCCTCTCGTTCGGGATAAAATCTTGATCGGAATGGGCTTGATCTCCGGGTCAGAATATCCTGAATAGACTGTACATTTTTTCCGATCAGGCTTTTAATCCAAATAAATGTGTCCATATAAACTTAGCCGGTTTTCCGGTGTCTACGATATCATTCATTTGTGTTTTAATTTATTGCTTTCACTGTCTTTGTTGTTGTATTAATTCTATTTTTGTTGAATATAAAGTGCTTTGTTACAGCTGCAGATGTTATGAAATACGCAATATAAATAAAGTTGTATTGCATTGTATATATATATTTTTTTTAACCTTTCAACCTCGGTACTAAACAATGTGGGCATTTTTCATTTCTTATTAACTCATTCACTGCCAGACATTTCCAGACCCTCTTTTACCCCAACGTTTGAAAAAATGTGAAAAAAATAGAATTAAATTCCTGGGATTGAATCCTTCATCATAAAAAAAAATGGTGTGGTCCTTTCATCTTACCTCAACCTCCATGAAGGAGGAAGCGAAAACTCATCGCGTTTGATAAGAGTTGTGTGTGCTCTATTCTAGTTCTTGCAAATACTTGGAAATGCCAGTCCGACTCTTTTTTTTTTTTTTCAGGGGAAGAACACACACGCACGCACATATGCAGACCTGGACTCACACTGCACACTACACACGGCATGCATGATGAGTCAATGAAGCCGAGCTGTGAACCCCCAGGAGGGAGAAGAGGAGAGAGAGAGAGAGAGAGCGAGCGAGCGAGGGCGAGAGGGTTCTGAGGACAGCGAACATGAGGAGCACACAGCACGTCAGAAAGAGAGAAACCGGCAAAGACAGAGACTTTCAGGGTCAGGGAGTGAGTCACAAACACAAGGGGAGGATTTAGAGAGTGACAATAGATGCCACCAGCTCTTTTTTCGACATCACACACACCACATGTGTGGCTTCGGGGGGGTGACTATGACCAAGATTGCGGCATTATTTATGCTTCTTTCACCGAAAAGTGCTGCAGCAAAGAGTGGCGGAATTCAATGCACATCTGGCAAAAGTACTCATTCAACTCCTGTAAATAAGTAAAAGTAAAGCAAGTACACATTCTGAAATGTACTGAAGTCCAAAGAAGGTCCCCAACTAAACTGTACTATTGGCTGTCATTCCCACAGACCAGAATATATGCATGTGAGCACCGATGCTGCTCCGTGTGTAAACATAGCAGTTGTTTAAAGCTTTATTATTATTATTCTAACGTCTACTCTAATTTCCATTAGTCCCTCTATGGCGTTTTGCATTCACACATTAAGATGAACATTGTTCACATTAAGATAGCTTCTATTTTGTTTTTTTGTTTTATTTTCTACCCAAACAGAGGAGGCATCATTTAAATTAGGGCTGGACAATATATTGAAAAATATTGTCACTACAGTAATAGCACATGCAATGCAGAATGCAAAAGCCTCATTCAAATTCATATGGAAATGTATGCCTTAATCTGACTTTGACCAATCAGATGCAAATTTAATTGCACATCGCCATCCAATAGGAGAGCATTATCTAGGGGCAATACTAACAAGAATTAGATAAGAATATTCATTCATCTTTTTTCTGCATGAAAACATTTTTTTATTTCATTAAATAATAAACATGTAATTACTTTAGGTTAAATATTGCAATGATATCGATATTGCAATATGCAACACCCATATCGCATATCGTCGCTGTCCTGTGAAAAACACTTATGTCCATTTTTTAGTTTTTTTTCCTTATTTTTACGTGAATGGTGTTTCCGCGTTACAGACATCGCATTAATGTGAAATTTTTAAAAAATTCCAAAATTGGACATAAGTTATTTTCACAGGACAGCGACGGTATGTTAATCATTTCAGTATCTGTATCTACAGATTTTTTGCAAATCCAAATATGGTCACCCGAGCTATGACACGTCACGTCCTTTGAATAAATCCCTAATTTTTTTTTTTCATTCACAATACAGTGGTACCTCTACTTCCAAAATTAATTGGTTCTGGAAGAAGTAGAAAATTTTGTAAGTAGAGACGCGTTTTCCATGTAAATGCCCTAATCCGTTCCAAGCCCCCCAATATTCAGACATAAATGTTTTATAAAGCATAAAAATGCATCAAAACATGTAACAAATACATGTTACGATTAGATTATCGCACAATAAGAGAGTTGTGAATAATGTAAAAACAAAGAAGAGGGTAAAGAATAAAAATGATGGTCGTTTACCTTTTAATTGCTGTCCTCATCGCTTTTTGCCCTCTTTGGTTCATGTTCTCTCTCAGAAGTGTTTTTTGCCTGGCGTTTTGTAAAGAACTGATTTAATAACGTGGCGACTGTCGATACATTACGGTCATATTCTTTGGCGAGATGGACCAAACGCATCCCCTTTTCATACTTTTCTATTATCTCTTGCTTTGTTTGTATGGGGGGAAAAAACGATTTTCTCCTTCTTTTCTTTTCCTCTTTTCTAATTCACATAAAACTATCGGAACACCTCATGGCCCAAAAACAAAAACCAACTACTAATCAAACAAAGCTTTCTTATATTGAATGCGAGTCTTTCAACATGAGCATCAACTGATGCGGAGCCTTTTGCTTCTCTGCTTCAGGAGAAAAAAAAACCGCACAGGGATCACTGGAGGTTGTTTCTGTCAAAGGCCAGATGTAGAAGCAAAAATAGCACAACACACGAGGAGGCTAAACACGATGACACGCTGCGACGAGCCAGGCCGGCTGAGGAGGAGACGGAGAAGGGGGGGGGACGAGAGGTCGGGAGAAAGAGGAGAACGAGCGATGGGCGTCGTATTAATCCAAACCAAGCAGCAAGGCCGGCGAAGGCACAAATGACACTCGGAACAAAGATAATCGAGAAGCCATCAAGGTGCCTTTGAGGCTCGTGTTATATATGTTTATGGACCCGGTGCAGTCGCATCGACCCCGAGCCCAGCGTGTTAATGTTGGCAACGAGCGGTCCGGGTGCAGTCGGCGGGACAGATTTATTGACGAGCGGCAGACAAGAGACAGACTGAAGAGGGAAAGTAAACTCCTTATTTCTCCCATCGGGGGGAGGGGGGGGGGGGAAATAAAAATGGAATGCAGCCGCTGGTTTATATTCAATTCCACCTGTGTGCTCGTGAGCAACAACCCACGGGACAGTTTGGGGCTGCCAAAAAGAATTTACCCCTCGCCCAAATTTGATGGAGTGAAATATTTTCCATGGTATTGGAAGTAGGGGATCCAAAAGTGATGCTAATGCCACTGGACACTTCATTAGGTACACATGCGCAGAGTCATACGAGCGCATTTCAAACCCAGTTTGAAATGACAAGATTGCAGTTAAAGTCAAGTCAAAATTGAAAAATGAAAACGATCCTGTACAAGTTGTGCAATACAACAAGACCTTTTTTTAATGTCTCTGATGTTTTAAATGTAATATAGTGTATATAATATTCATGCATGTTATTTGTAGACTCTTTTGTTGTTATTAATTAAGAATAAGAACAATAACAACAATAAGAAGAGACAATATGTCTTTGCTTTGTATGTGTTGCTGCTCCATGTGTTAAACGGGCAGTTGTTTAAAGCTTTTCAATTATGCTAACGTTGGCCCATCTATGGCGTTTCACATTATATGTTAGCATTAAGCTAGCGGACGTCGTTCTACGAAATGACACGATTTTCACAGGTGCTTCTTGAACATAACCTCCGCAATCATTAGCTGGGATGTGTCCTACCTGGCGTGATGGCCATTCCGTTGCCGTTGACGACGGGGCTCTCCTCTTCCTCCTCCTCGGGCGGCTCCAGGCTGGCGCGCTGCTCCATGTTGCTGACCGACTGGTTCCTCTTCCTCTTGCCCTGGGCGCTGGGCCGGGCTCCGGGCAGTAGGGCCTCACTCACATTAAGAGGAGGGGCAGCTGGGGACGGTTCTGCTGGTGGCTTGGGTGTGCCGTAGAAGTTATCTAACGGACACCAAAGAGAGACACAAAAAGAGTTCAATTGTACGTCAAACGATTTATTTGAACGATAAGAAAAAATAATAATAGTGATATAATTAGTTCTTATCAGATTAAAATGTCATTATTTATTTTTGTAATTAAGCAATTATTTGATCAAATTAATGTTAAATGTGCAATTATTTATCTTGGAATAACATTTGAATTCATTTATTAAATCTAACACATTTTTTTGTTTTGCAACATTAGGACTCTACAATTTCTTGTGATGTTATTCTTGTAACATTATGATGTTATGTTAGATCTTTACAATTATTCTGGTAACATGGGGAAGTTACTTCCGAACTTTGTGAGTGTTTTCCTTTATTATTGTAACATGATGACATTATCTCAAAACTTTGATTGTTTTCTCGCGATATTGCAACTTTATTATCGTTATATTATGACATCATCTGTTGTTTTCAATTGTTTTCGCAACATTACGATTTCATGTGGGAAATCCATACCTTGTAATTGTAACATTATGACTGTTATTCTAAAGGCATTATGAATTTGACAAACTTTGGACTTTTCCTCATAAAATCCAGACTTTACAATTTATTGTTATTTGTATTACTCATTTAATGAGTTGAATAAAAAAGAAACAAATAATAAACATGCCAGATATTTCAATACATAACTTTATCCAGATCCTCAAAATTATACTACATCGCCCATATTACACTCTACGTTTAGTGGAAATAGATATTTTTTATAGTTCTGCAAAATGCATGTGCCTGACTGTAATAATTGTATTAGCTTGTGATAGTGGCCCGGGACTTAATCCAGCGTAAGAGAATGAAGCGTCACAGCAAACAGAAAACATCTTAAAAAACCCCAAAGCTGTGTAAATACAAATGTGAAATGTGAAACAACCAGGGAGCAATTTCTACTCGACTCAACTTTGTAGAGCACTTTAAAAACAAACACGGCTGCATACAAATTGCTGTACTTGGAGCAAAATTTGTCATACAATAACAAAGACAGTTAACAATAACACAATAAATTAATAACATAAGAAAAAAAAAACACAAGTTTCATGCTGAGTCACAAGCCAAAGAATAAAACCACTACTACGTCGACTCCCCACTGTGTCACTCAACCTGTGGAACACATTAGCGGCTACAAAAGGAATCAATTACAGGAACAAATGTGCACCTGCTCTGTGGTAAAACACCCTCGGCTATGTCACTTTGCACGTGTGTTAACATACTATAACACTCTTTAACACTATTATAGAAAAGTGGGATGTTAAACACGGTCAAGTGGAGAGCAAGAGGAAAGTACGAAAGGTCCTCTAGGCATCTTATATACACAACTCACAAATGAGGTGAACCTCATAGTGAAACCTCAATTTAACGGACCCCAAACCAACGGACAGAAAACAGTGCCCAGTCTACTTAAAACGACACTTCTAAAGTAGCTGTTTAACTCTGTTAATTCCAGTATTGGCCGCATTTGGCCACAGTGCCGTGGTGCCGTCAACAGACAGAGACTGGTCGCGTGTTTCTGGGTTACGGTGCTCTCGTTACAGGATACACAGATTTATAGTAGGCTAAAGTAGGCTAAAAAGTGTACCAAAGTGGCGGCCATGTTGGCAGGCGCTTCATTGTTGTTGACTTGTTGTTGAGTGTTATTAACCACTAAACAATAGCAAATAAACAACAATAATTAGTTAATAAACAGTAATCAGGAAAAAAAGGCTTTGTAATACACTTTTAACGCATAATCGAATTGTATCCTATCTGATTCAATTAATCGATGGAATAATCAATAGAACCGATTCTCAAAAATAATCCAAAGTGACTGCCCCAGCATTCACCATTCATTCCATGAATGACGTCATATTTCTCAGAATCGTAACATAAATATGCACTCTTCTTCAATGATTTTCTTTTGCACATTCCCTGACTTTAATATTTCACATCATTACCGTTTCAACCTGCTGATGAAACAAAAGTGAGGCTCGGAACAGTTGGTTCTCAGGAGAAAGTGGCCTCATAGTGTGTATAAAACCGCTGTCCATAAATGTGAGTCATCCCTTATTACAACTGCAAAAACGGAATTTGGCTTAAGCAAAACTGACGCTTGCACAATGTCCAAAAATACATCATTCAACTATAACAAACAAAAAACGTGTTTCTTCAAAAGAATGAATAAAAGCTGTATCACGACCGTTGGATGTATACGTCCCCTGTTCTATCATTTATAATTCATCCCGTAAAGTCGCCATGGCATGAGAAGTGAAATGAAATATTACCACAGACCGACAGCTTCCGACCACACAGCGATGAACATCAGAGGCCTCTAGCCTTTGTACCACATCTGCTCCAAACCCCCAAAAACACGCACGCTCACACACGCGCGAACGCACGCACACGCCCCAATGACGACTCGGCCTGCTCTCGCACACCTGCTTTGTAGCCTGACTGTCCCTTGGGGCAAAGCAGCAGCATTTGTTGGGGAGCTGGAACCTGCTGTTGCATTCAAAGACAGTGAAAAAAAAACGGGTTAATTATCTGGTGGAAGATGAGAAAGTGCTCATTGCATGCTCACCGGAGAACCCGCTGCTAACCCTGTCAGAGATCTGCCGTCAAATGTTTCTCTGCTATTTCGAGGTTCCCTGTTTGTGCTCTGCTATGTCGCAGAGTTTTTAAGCAATGTTTTTCTTTTTTTTTTGTAACATAATGAGTTTTTACTGGGTACAGGCAAGTCTGTATTTAGAGTTGATTGAGTTGGAGAAATCCAAAATAATTTGCGCTCTTTGCTAAGCCAAATTCAAATAGCATATTAGTTTTACGTCTTTGGTGTATTGTTCAACAGTTTTATTTTACAGGAAAAGAATAATATTCACGGGTCAAAGAAAGCTATCAGAGCAGTCTTTAAATTGACATTTTTTCCCCTACATTAATTCCAAGATTTTACTCAAGTAAAAATCTGTTCAAAGCTTCGTAAAAAATTGTGGTTGAAAAATACGATTAATCGCGATCAATTATGGTATATATATATATATTTATATATATGTGAGTCTGTGTGTGTGACTGTGAATGTTTCATTTCTCTACTTGTGTTGCATGAATGTTTGTGTTCAAATATCCATTGTGAAAGGGTTGCAACACCACAACATTGACGCCTTAAAGTTTGTGGGAGGAGTGCAAAGAAACATTTAGTTCAAATGTTCTCTAATAAGCTCTCCTTTCCCTTAGAGCTGGAACACCTTTGTAATCAGGGACTCCTAAGAAAATAAAAAGAGAGGAGGCGCAGGGAGCCGGGCAGAAGGTTTTAGTAACTGTAATCGTACACTTCCCTGCGCTCTCCTTGCAAGAAAAAAGACAATATTGTGCCGAGTGTCTTTTCTTCTCATTGTGTGCGTTGTTTACTAATGTCTCACTTGGTGTGAACCTGACAGTCTAGAACGTATTTCCCGTGATAAACGGGGTTCACTAAATGGCTTTGTTGACCATATTAAACGGTCATTTGTCATTCCTTTGGGATTTCTTTACAATTTATTGTGAAATCAGCCGGCGCTCTCAGCCCTTATTTGAATGGAAGCATGGGAGGAAGCAGGAGAGCACTCGGATTGTGTTCAACTCAAGGCCAAATTGGATTTCCGGCATGTTTAACAGATTGAGGCCAAGATGGTGAGACGGAAAGGCCACGTATGTTATCGTTCAATTCTTCATGGACATCCCTCCACATGGCCTCAAACGAGGTTTTCTTTGCCTTTTCTTGTTACACACAAAAGTCGTCCACATTAAGGGCAAGCATGTTTTTTGATCAGTGAATGAATAGCTCTCTGACTGTGTCAATCAATATGGAGCATTATTATCTTTGTAAAAGCATCATTTTTGATACAACTCTTATATTGGCTGGAGTGAGATTGTACCTAATGTTTTGCTCGATCTCTCTTTCACTCTTTCTCTCTCTCTCTCTCTCTCTCTCTCTCTCTGACCTCGGGTTATTTTGATTTTAGACAGCCGGAAACAGTTATTAACTGTGAAAAATTAAATGTCTCCTTTAAAGTGGAAGTCAAGCCAAACATATTTTTTTTCAACAATATGTTCTATGCAAGCCCACTTGTTGAAGCACAGCATTCTGATAAATATTGCGTTTGTGGAATAAGAGTTAATCCACCCATTTTTAGCCATCTCAGAGGGCGGCCATTTTGTTACTTCTGTTGACTGAAAATGACATCACAACTGCCCAGGTAACGACCAATCACGGCTGACCTGTTTTTTGAAGCTGAGCCCTGAGCAGTTGTGATGTCATTTTCAGTCGACAGAAGTAACAAAATGGCCGCCCTCTGAGATGGCTAAAAACGGGTGGATTTTGCTGCTTAAGATGCTTAACTCATATTAAACAAACACAATGTTAACCAGAATGCCGTGTTTCAACTAGTGGGCTTGCATAGAACATATTCTTGAAAAAAAATATGTTTGGGTTGATTTCCCCTAAAGCCCCCATCCCACCGACCGGCGAACAATTGTGAGTGTTTTCGAAGGAAGCGAATGTTGCCTTCACGTCAGAGTTCGTCAGGATGCCTTCAATGACGCGAATGTTAAAAAAAAAAATAAACGTTCGGCGGATGTTCGCCAAGAGCTTAGGTGATTTTTTTTTTGGTCGGTAAGGAAATTTTGAACATGCGACAAGAAAAGTAGAGGCGAACATCTGTCGAATGAACCTTGAACGAACCCTGACAAACTCCGATGTGAACGTGCAATTGGATGAATAGGGGCCTTATAGTTTGAGATTAAAACTTGATCATGTGGACGTAGCTTTCTTCTCAATGATAGTGGGGGGGGGAAAAAATTATTGTACATATTGAACATATTGTTGAATGTTTTGCTTCAGGGACTGTTGAAGACCTTTGAGCAATTTCAGTCTTTCAAGTCTTCAATGTAAAATGTGACTCATTTACCTTGGAAATGACTCAGTGCACAGCTGTCCAAAAAAGACACATCTAACTGCAAAAAGCAATCTGCACATGCCTCCCGAGAAGCGTGCGTGCGTGCGTGCGCGTGTCTGTGTGTGCGTGTGCTAAGGTTTTGTTCAAGCACACATGCCCACAACGCTATTGGGCAAATGAACCAGCAAGCCCCCTCCATCTGTACATGTATCCCTCGCAGCATGGCAAAATACATGGCATGGACACACACACACACACACACACGCGCATTATACTTCGACATCTCCGGCCCAGAAATACATCAGCCGTTCGGGAAAGTATGTCCCAATGGCCACCCCGCACCTGGCCGTAGTGCTTTGGTGCAAAAGGAAACAAATCAGCCACAAAGGTAAATGTGTCCCGATTAATTGCTGCCCATAATCCTGCTTAGTCAGCTCAATGTTTTATTTATTGCATCAGTCATGGAGCTAAGAATTTTGAAATAAAGTTTGGGAAGATGATTTAACCACAGTGGTTTGCGTTTGTGAAGACTTCTTGGTTGGTCAGAAGGTCGGCATGATCGTAGATTTTGATGTGGATAGTTGGTGCCGGTGACGTGTCCAAACATTTTCATGAATGACAGCGTAATAAATTTGCACGGCTCCATAAATAGGCATATTTTATCCACCGCACCAATCGTAAAGCTACATTTTTGTCTCAATCAAATGTTTTTTTTTGTTGCTGATACACTTCACAATTTATGGATCAAAAGACTTTTATGATCGGAACAATAGAACAACAAGTATTTAAGAACAAGTAGAAGTAGTATTTAAGATTTATAACTTATACTCGGGGTTTATGTTGTGTCAAAACATTTTAGGTTCTAGTATTTATCAGTTACAGTGAAAACGGAGGGACATAGGAATATTTACTTTGCAAGTCATTTTACTGTGTGTGCCCATAAATTTTCTTCCAGCACTACTCAATTTAAAATTAGGGACTATACTGTGCTGTGAGTAAAATGTTAGTCTGGAGTCCAGATTAGTGATTTTCAAGCATAGTAAATTACCGATAGAACATGATTTTGGGGTGCTCTTGTGTAAAATATTGGTGTGCAACGGTATATGATATGAACAGTAGTGTTTGGTAATTCAAGCAAGACAAAAAAAAAAAATCCTAAAAAGTTGTGATTTTGGAGTTGCGAGAATTCTTCCCGACAGTGACGATAAGTAATAATATGATAATTATTTGGTTTCACAGTCGTAACCACCCTCAGAGGGAAACCAATGTGGCACACAACAAAAAATGAGTTTGACACCACTGCACTACACTGCGAGTGACTCAGTTATGCAAAAAAAAACCAAAAAAAAAAAACTCAGACCTAGTCATGAAAATGATCTCAAGTCGAACTTACTGTACGTCAAAACAGCAAAACCGCATCACAGAAACAACTCTTCCCTGACACTCACCTTCATAAGTTCCGCTCTCTAGTAAGGCTCCACTTTGCTCCAATTCCATAAAACGTTCCACAGTCACAAAGTTGTAGTCCACCCCCGGCACCTCCCCCTCCTTGGGCTGCCTGGTCGTACCTGGACAGAGAGAGAGAGAGAGAGAGAGAGAGAGAGGATGGAGAGGTCAGGGGAGCCTCTTGAAAAGAAGAAAAGGCAGGAAGGCAGTGGAAACACAAGTGGCAACACATAAAGCTGAGTCAGAACGCTTCATGTGCCATTGCCAAATTCATTCACATAATTGGGAGTGAGCGCCAGCGAGTGAGCCAAAGAAACGCCATCATTCACTTCCTCTTAGCCAACTCGAGGCTGTCTCGGTACAGTGAACCCCATTTATTGCGGGGACACCTTCCGGACCTAACCGCAATAGGTGAAAATCCACCATAAAGAGACTATAAATATAGACCATCTTTTTTTATTATTAGTTTGATCCCTTTTACACACTTTAAAGTTATTAAAACACAATTGAATTGCTCTTGAGCACCTGCTCTCATTCACTCTTCTGCAAATAAAACCCCTTAGTGAGGATAAGCAGGACAGAGATATTTAACAGCAAAAGGTTCAACCAAACTATGTAATAAACCAAAGACGCTAGCTTAAAATTATTGTTGCCACTTTCAGTTGAAGTATACTGTTAAACTAAACAGAACTACAGTACACTTTTTGTATTTAAAACAACCATAGCTTATTCGTTAAAGTGGAAGTCAACCCAAACATATTTTTTCAAGAATATGTTCTATACAGGCCCACTCGTTGGAAAAAAAGGCATTATGATTATATGAAATATGAGTTAAGCAACAAAATCCACCCGTTGGCTTTGTTGGGGACCTTCTCCGCCTCTCCTTGCTCTTAACTATGCTGCACGTCTTGCAGACCTCAGCGCTGCTCGACATATTATGACTCAACGTGGTACTAAACCGAAGGCGCACAACTCTAATTTCCATCTTTCGTGTATCCGGTAAAAAAAAAAAAAACGTTTTAATGCGCGATATAGCGAGGAAACACTAATGACTTCATCAACTGGGCACTTCTTTTTATTTGTTTTTCAAGCAGAATTCAAAGCTCCTGACACAGCACATATTGTGCACACAACAGTAACGTGGAGGCATTTCGGCTTGGAGCAATTAGAGGCTGCCAACGCTCCGGAGAGCTCCATCAGCGGGGGTCTGTGATGGGCCTTAATGGCAGCTTTGGGCTTAATGAGGTGCTTGTGTTTGCGCTTCGGCCAAGTCCACTTCAAGCCCAGTGAAGTCCACATGAAAGCACGGAGAGTCCACTGGGTCGGGCTATGCGTGCAAAGTCAGAAGAAAAGCCAAGTGGATCCGATGGCACAAGGTTTGGCGTGTGTAGCATCCTGTGTGTTTGTGTGCAGGTGTAATGGAGCAGACATCATGCCCTTTGTATGTTCGTGTGTGCGTGTGTGTCAGGGATGGGGAGTCACAAAATACTTATTTTGTTCATATTCTTAGAGAAGGAATCCATCCAAACACATTTTTTTCAAGAATATGTTCTATAAAGACCCACTCGTCTAAACACAACATTCTGATTAATATTGCGTTTGTGGAATATGAGTTAAGCAGCAAAATCCACCCCTTTTTAGCCATCTAAGGGGGCGGCCATTTTGTCACTTCTGTCGACTGAAAATGACATCAGTCGCTCGGGGCTCAGGTAACGACCAATCACGGCTCAGCTTTAGAAAACAGGACAGCTGTGATTGGTCGTTACCTGAGCCCTGAGCAGTTGTGATGTCATTTCCAGGGGACAGAAGTGACAAAATGGCCGCCCCGAGAGATGGCTAAAAAGGGGTGGATTTTGCTGCTTAACTCATATTCCACAAAGGCAATATTTATCAGAATGTCTTGTTTCAACTAGTGGGTCTGCATAGAACATATTCTTGAAAAAAATATGTTTTGGTTGACTTCCGCTTTAAGTAGAAGGGGTCTTTTTTGGTATCGTCACAAATCATCCCCCCTATTGAAATGATCGTAAATGTCATTAATTCATTCGAGCTCTCCAAAAAGTACCAGCAGCAATCTTTCAACGTGTTTCTTAAATAAGGAAAATAGTTACTTTTTACTCCATTAGAGCTGCATTCTGTTTGTTACTTTTATATTTACCTTTCTGTCTAACAATGGTGAAAAGCAAAACAATTAAAAAGTCCATACTTCATCACTAAAATTGGTCAACAGGAAGCTTCTTCATTCAGTTGTTTTGGTCCAAAAAAAATAATATTTATAGCATTTTTGGGAAAATGGGGTTTGTTTATAGCTAATAGACAGTAAAATGTACTCAAGTACATGTCAGCTATTATAGTTTTTTACTTTAACTTAATTTCAGGAGTTCATTCTGTACTTTTGCCACCTCTGGTGTGTGTGTGTGTGTGTGTGTGTGTGTGTGTGTGTGTGAGTGTGCTTGCTTCTTACATTATAACTCTTGCACCCACTGAGCAAGCACTAATCCACACGTGATCAAAGCACACCACGGCACGGCAACACGAACACACGCGTTTCTGTTTCATGTGGACAAAATTATTGGGACAACATCATGTAGGTGTAGTTACCCTAGTTGCATAGTTATAATGGTACAAAACACTTTTCTCTATCCATCAAGAATGATAGGCAATATTCTGCATTTGACCTAATAGCATGTCACAAATCCACATGTAAAAGAGCTCTGAAAAACAAATTAGAAACGGGCAAGCTTTAAAAAAAAAAAAGAAAGCCTGATGAGTGACAGGGTGAAGGCTTTGTATATCACATCAATTTGGGCCAATCAGATCAAGCGGAGGTAAATCACGAGCCTGACATACCGTTAAACCTTCACAAAGCCTGCAGTCCTCTTGTTATTTGGTTCTGATAAAACTGCCGCTACATTAGCATGCTTAGCATCATTATTGATGTCTAACTGTTTTGTTTGTGTCACTCTTCCGTTGCCGCAAATTCACCCTCAGGGAGATTAAACAAACGGAACGCATTTCACAAGTAGATGTTTTTGCATTTTTTCCTGCATGCTGCACATCCCGGCTATTCTTTTTTTGCACCACATAAAAATGTCTTTATGAAGGCCGCTGTAATATCGGTGCAATGGAGCTGAGTACATTAAAGTTCAGTGCGTTCCCCGAAGAAAATAAAAATGCATCTTGAAGGGGACACGTGTTTCTCGGCAGACTGCCTTCCGCCGGGCACAGCTATCGATCTGGACGATCACAATCAAATTATTCTGCTGCCCACACCACAGGAGGCAGAGAGTGCCGGAATACTGATGACCCGTCCATGGCCTCCCCTCCCACTGACTCTTTGCGCAGACATACCAAGATTGAAAGACAAAGGCCAAGTGGAAAAAAAAAAAAAACCATTTGGATGCAACTCTGAATGAAAATGCTTAATTTTTAAACAAGTATCCCGGACCCTGAATCCATTAGGATGTTGGGAGAAACTTCAGTGGCACTGTGGTTTGTAATAGCCGCTGCAACAATTCTGAAGCTAACTGGCTAATGCTATGTGGCTCTTAAAGTTTTTACACCACCGAAAAGTATTTAGTCTGGAGTCGAGAAAGAAGTTGTAATATTCGAATAAAGTTGTCATTAAACAAGAATACATTTGTAATATTATTAGAATAAAATTGAAATTTTATGAAAATGTGACCCTGATAGGAATTTTTAAAAGGATAAAAATAATCATAAAAATATGAGAATAAAGTTAGATTTGCATGACAATGTATTCATAATATTAAACAATTTTACAAGACTACATTTGTAAAATTACAACAGTGCTGTAATTTTACAAGAATAATTTTTAAAAAATCTATTTTTAGAATAAAGTAAGTTTAAAGTAATTTTACGAGAGTAACGTTTTTTACTGTAACATTCCAACTTCAACATTTCTTTCCATTACAGTTGGCTGAATTGCTTATTCATATGCGTGCAGATACAACACACTGAGTCAACAAAAAAACAATCACATTTATTCTTTTCTTGTCTTGAAAAACTCCCAGCTAAAGACCCCAAATGCAATGTTTATAATTCATAATTGATGAGCCGTTGCGGCTGAGTGGCTCAAATCAGCTCACTGAATTTGGACTTTTCCTTTTTTTTTTCTTTTTTTTTTTGCACAAACCTCATAAGCTGCCATACAGACCTTCAAGTGACTTGCATAAAAATGTCCGCAGACTGTCGCGGGAGAGACACCTGAGCTAAAAGTGCAGCTGACTATTGATAGAATGTCATTCTCTAGCTAATAAAGGAAAAAAGTTGGGCGCTTGCCAAGGAAGACTTAGCCAAAAGTCTTAGAGGTGACACTGTGAGTTGGTCAGAGGTGGCCAAAGTACTCACATGCTGTACTTGTGTAGAATGACAGATGTGTGTAATAAAACGCTCGAGTGAAGGCAGAAGAACTGATTCAACTCATATACAGTACTACAGAGACATTTTGGGGCCGGGGGATTTTATATAAGATAATGTACAGCGATGGAAAAATTTTACTTTAGTACAACAACAAAGTACTTGTACTTGTCTACTTCCTGCCACTGGGTAGCTCACTCAGGCGAATTGTATAATAAGCAGTTGGGTGGAAGTGGGGAGGGGAGGACATTCAAATGAAAAAAAAACAGGTGGGAGTGTATGTGTGTGAATAAGATAGAACGCAGAAAACCGAACAAGGAAATTCCATTTGGAAGTGAAGCCAAAATAGCTGACATACTGAAATAACTCAGCTAGGGCGTCAGATTTGGGGCAGGACAAAGACCTTTCCTGAATAATAGAGAAGGCCAGCTGAAGACTGAAGACCGAGAGCACCATTGGTTCAGCCAGCAGCGCATCCTCCTCAGTGCAAAATGTTCATGCATGAGGAATGTTTGTATAATTAAGACAGGAAGCTGGCGAACGGAGGAAGCAGTGAGGGGATGCAGCGAGGAGGGTGATGCTAAAAATAGACTATCGATGGACTGATTATCATAATAAAAGGTGTGGGGGATGGTGGTCAGAGGATTCAGTTGCTTGGATAGTTTCATAGCCGTGGGCAAAATATTGATGTGTATCCGACTTACGGTTGCATGGTGACCTAGCGGTTAAACATATACGGTACATGAGGTGTGCTGGCTTTGAGTCTAAGCCCAAGCAGTTTCTCCAAGTAGTTCAACTTCCTTGTATATTCCAAAAACATTCATGTCAGCTTCACTGAGACTCCGAATGTGTCTATAGGTGTGAATGTGACAGAGTGGGTGATTATCTGTGTCCTAATATTGGCCGCCGGCCAGTCCTGGGTGTACATCACCTCGTTCCCAAAGTCAGCCAAAGTCAGCTGGGATAAGCCCCAGATCACTTGCGCTTTACCCTTTTTTGCTGGTCCGCCCTCCGTCCTCCATCCGCGACCTGGGTACCCTTCCGTCCACGTCCCTCCGCGACCTGGGTACCCTTCCGTCCACGTCCCTCCGCCCTTATTCATGAAAATTATCGTCCTCCGACCCCGTCCGTCCTTGTAAAGCACTTCTGTCCATACATTCCATCAGTCCTGGACAGACGGACGGACCGTTCTGTCCGTGGGACGGAATGCCCATTTTTTCTTATACTAATACTAATGGTTGGTAGTCAGCAAGGTCTTTTCTGCTGGCCTGCACACTATCAAGAGCATTGGCCTACAATACAACCTAAATTCTAGTATTCTACGACACTCCAACCTTTTCCTGTCTGAGAGTGAGAGTTGGAGATCATGGCTTGATGAAGGCAACAGTACCACATCATCTGCAAGAATCAGGAACATGATACCACATGAGGGCACCAAACCAGACCCCCTCAACGCCTTGATTGTGCCAAGAGTTTCTGTCAATAAAGGTTATGAACAAGGTCTTGGCGGAGTCCAACCCTCACTGGAAATGAATCCGACTTACTGCCCGCAATGCAGACCAAACTCTGACATCATTCGTACAGGGACCAAACGGCCCATACCCTCCTGCAGACCTCCCAGAGGGACATGATCGAACGTCTTCTCCAAATCCACAAAACATATGTAGACTAATTGGGTTCACTCCCATGCACCCTTGAGGACCCTGCTGAGGGTGGTCCACTGGTCCACTGTTCCACAGCCGGGACAAATAACACACTGTTCCGCCTGAATCCAAAATTCGACGGACCCTCCAGTCTCCAGCATCTCTGAACAGACTTTACCAGGGAGGATGAGTAGTATGATCCCCCTGGTACTCCTTTTTAAAAAGGGGGACCATCACTACGGTTTGCCAATCCAGAGGTTTCTATAATTGTGACGTGGTGGTGTTGTTATTACCAGTTATAATAAATTGGGTTAAGTTCCCAGGTCTTGGTATCAAATGCACCATTCGCCTCTGGCTAATGAATGGACTTCACTTCCTGTTTATGTCATTGTGATCCCATCCAAAAAAAAGCCACTCAGGCCCGCCTGTTTCTTCCACCCTCGACCAGCAGATGTGAAGTGTGACAGCAGGTCTGCAGCAAAAGGAGCAATCAAAAGCACAAGAACGCACACTTCCTTATTTACACTCCAAAGCACACTCGCAGCATGACAACGGTTCGACGGGAGCGTCTGCTGCCACGACAACGCGCCACGGTTGGCAAACCGCTAATGCCATGGCAACGAGCTGGACACATAAGCAGTGGAGAATTATGACTGCATCCAAAAAGAGACATTTTGTGCCACAGTCTTCCAAGTCAAAGACAGTGGTGACTTTGCTTGAGCAGATCCAGCAGATTAACTCATTCACTGCCATTGACGAATTCACTCGTCTTTTCACAGTCCAGCCATTCAATCCCAGGAATTTATTTATATATTTTTTCAAATGTTAGGGTTAAAGAGGGTCTGAAAATGTCTGGCATTGAATGACTTAAACTGAATTTTTACAACAGTGCTACTGTTACTGCGTGAAGGTAGCCTCCCACTATACACAAGGTTTGGGGATCTGTGTCGTTTATGCCGGAAAAACTTTCATTTGTACTGCTATGGTTTTGTAGATATTAAACAACTCCTAGTTTTCATAATCGTAACTGGATCCACATACAACCACTACTGGCTTGAGCGGTGATATTTTTAATCACGGCAGGTCTTTTTCTACATGCTGTGCCCTGCATCAATCGATTACTCCAACAACTTTTCGAGCTCATGCCTGGTTAGCTGGAAGTCACTCATATCATCGTGTTTAAGTCGGCAGCCTTCACTCAGGTGGCAGCGTAGGAGGCCGGGAGATGGGTAGTGGTCCAAAAGGGTCATCTATGGCTCACTGGGTGTCACTTCTCTAGTATAAATGACACACTGGGCTGGACTGCGGATATTGTCAGAGAAAGTCTGAGGTAAAGATGTGAGGTCGGTCAATACACATCTTAGAGCCAAGTGCTAACAGCATATTATTGTCATCGATGTGGATCAACAGTGATCAACAGCTTCATCTCTGCAAAGTTCTAAAGCAGGGTTCATTACACAAATACCGATTTCTGACGCCTTAACTCAGTAGTCCCCAACCTTTTTTCTGCAGCGGACCGGTTCATACAAGTCTATGTCCTTCGCGGACCGGCAACTTTTCACCGCCCGGTGGGGTGCGGGGATGGAAATGCAATGCTACAATAAATGCGAATCCATATTTGTGGTTTTTTTCACCAATAGTGAATTACTTTTTCAGCCTTGGCAATGCGGTCAGCCACCCAAGTATGCCTCTTCCAAGGCACTTACTTTTGTTGACGAACCAGTTTTGAAGGCTTCTTTGACTCTAATATTAGAGAGCTGCTTGCCACGTTTTGTGCAGAGCGGGCTTCGTTTGTGCGTGAGAATCATTTGTCACCGTGAATCCATATTTCAAGTAAGTCTTCTGATATTGTCTCTAAAATGCACCTTTCTTTTCCTTCTTGGCCATAGGCTCTTGTGTCGAATTGTCACTTGGCCTTTTACCCATTGCAAAGAAACTTTCTAAATATATCTGTTTATTTTACTCATTTTGCTACTTTGTGGATTTAAAGGTGAAGTCAACCCAAACATTTTTTTTTCCAGAATATGTTCTATGCAGGCCCACTAGTCTAAACACGGCATTCTGATTAATATTGGAATATGAGAAATCCACCCGTTTTTAGCTAGCTCAGGGGGCGGCCATTTTGTCACGTCTGTCGACTGAAGATGACGTCAAAGTTGCTCAGGGCTCAGATAATGACCAATTATGTCTCAGCTTCAGAAAACAGGTGAGCCTGATGGCTTTCAACCTGGAAAATAAGGGAGAGCAAGTCATGGAATTCGAAGAGTTACTGAGTTACATTCAAGAAATCCTGAGCTCCGATAATTTTGGTGAAACCAGCAACCACACAAAAGCAATGTTGTGTGGCAAACAGTGTGTGGCAATTCAGAGTATCTACCCATCGTGCGTAACAATGCACAGCATAATCTTTTACAGACATCAGCAATCAAACCTTTTCTGACTTTGATCAAAAGGGGAGGATGCTCAAACCGGGCTCGATTATCGGTATGTGTGAAGACGACCGCAAAGCATGCCAGTTCAGTCACATCAAAAAGGACACAGTGTCTTGTTTTACGAGCTGCTGGTGGGAAAACAACTGAGTGGGGCTTATGAACCTCTTTGTGGAGGACAGCTAGTCATTAAAGTCTTTATGGAGATGTTGTGTTATCCAGTAAAAGACAAGTGCAAGTAAAGAGGCTCCTGCCAACGCATATTATAAAACAAGTAGAAATACAGTGAGTATATGGCCTTGTCGCATTTGATTTCCTCCAATATAAAGATGTCGCTGCTGGGGAAGAGTACAGCATGTTTGTCCTGTTGCTTCCTAAATTCATATGACAAATGTACATACACTAATCAGTGAAGGAGACTTTTTGTTATGCTAGTCTGAATAGCATCCGAAAGAATTCCAATTAAAGATTTCAGGTCAACTGTTTACATGCGATGTGACAAAATGGCCGCCCCCCCCAGAGATGGCTAAAAACAATTGGATTTTGTTAATTAACTCATATTCCACAAACACAACTGATTTAAAGCACACATAAACAAAAGTTGTGTACTTCCTTCTGTGTCTCCGGATGACATTGGTTGGCACGCCCCTTTCCCACCCTGCGCGTGTGCGCGTGGGTGTTGGTGTATATTCGAGAAAACAACATCAAAGATGACCTGGATGAATGCTTTGATGCTGCCCCATCAAGTCCCTAAGTCCAATAAAATTGTCCTCATGGGTGACTTCAATGCCCGACTGGCCACTGATGCCAATCTGTGGACGGAGATAATCGGAACTCACAAACTCGGAAAGTAAACAGCATCGGCCAAGATTCATCTGAACACCAATTTCTCAACTCATTTTTTTCCCTACACTTCACTAATACCATCTTTCAGATGAAGTAGAAATACATAACATCCTGTTTGCACACCCCAGTCCAATCACATGACAGCAAAACCAAACATCAACAACAAGAACCGTGCTCGGTTGAAAGCTGAATTGACCACCGATTGATCACAGCCAAAATGAAACTGAAAATTCAACTATCACACAAGAAGCAGCAGCTCAAGAAGCGTCTCATTTGTAGGGACCTGCAATGCCAGACTGCCTATCACATCCCAAATATTGCAAACTGGCTCGCCACGGGCTTGACAACCTAGGTGACTACAAACAACACCTGCGACACGGACAGTGACAAGTTGCCCCAAAACTATCGGTTTTACTGAAAAGCAACACGATTAGTTTGATAATAGCTCAAATGCAATACAGGAAATGCTAGATACCAAGCATAAAGCACATACAGCACTGCTTTCCAACCCTCACTCACCTTAACTCCTTCTGCTCAACCGGCAGGTAAACGAGCTCGGTTGAGTAGAAGCACCTGTGGTTAAAGCCAAACTGTGGACTTTTTGGACCTGGATTTCCCTGCGGCACGGGAAATGATCCAATTTCCCCTACTTGAGCTTGAGAATGATTATTTACTAAAAAGATTTCTTTAATTGATTTAATGTGTATATGTACTTTTCCATTTGGGTAGTCTGGAGTATTTGTCATTTCACTATTCTATTTTGTATACATAATGTGTAATTTTATATTCATTTTGATATTTAATTTTATTATGTTATGCTATAAAATTATTTTTTATATACATAGTTTTTGCATTTCTGCTCAATTCACTAATAATAGGCCCTATTATACACTTCAGACACATAAATATGCCTAATTATGATGACCTCACATGATCTACGTTTGTATTATATAGTTGGTGGCCCAGCTTGGACAATGCATGTGCTATTTAATGCTAGTTTCACTCTGTTGTAATGTTTTGTTAGCTTTCAGCAAAAACAAAAGTGCAATGGATTTCTTGTCATTTTTATATTTTCTTTTTTATTTTAATTACGTTCTTATTTTTTGTGCCATTTTTGAACATGCAGTTAATGCATTGCTGTCTTGTTCTTTCATAATTTACTCTGAAATAAATATATTTCATTTATGTTTAAATATGCCGATTTATGTGGAAAAACATGACATGCAATTACATTCAAAAGAATGATTAGCTTAGTTTGACGTCAGTTGAAGTGCTTGACGACTTAATAACTACGGGAAAATGTTGGTCCTAGATTGAGACCAATTATTTAATATGTTGGAGTTGGGGTCCTGCCCACATTGGTTTTTGGAATTGTAATTCTCTCACGATCCTCGATAATTACATTTGACTTACTCTACATTTCTCTCAGCTTGATGCTAGTTAATTATTCAACATAAATTCACTAGTAAGTGAATTATTAATGAAAGAATGCCCATTATGCAATATTAAGAGCTGTATCTTTATGACTGGCTTACAGCATTTTTAACATAGCTTCACATAGATATTTTCTTTCGGCCTTATTAAGGTTGTCAATCAACAAATTCACCTAAGAATCCATTCAGTGCTAATAAATACTGACAATTGCAGGGGTGCCTGGAAGGAATTAACACCCCAAAAGGATCATTTATGTTCAATATTGCACAGACGTAATAATTCCTGTTGCAATTTTCTTTTAGTACGCAAACCACCGACAATGACGTAGAGAGCCAGTCACTCTGCAGGGAGCACACAAGCACATCAAAGCGTGTCAGCCATCTTTAACAACACTCTGCCGGCAGGCAAATCACCCTTTAAGGAGCCACTCCCTGAGGAATGATGTACACCACGCACACACACAAAAACACTAACACACACATAATGAACGCACATACCACAATGTGTAGCACCATTATTAATTTATCAACTCAGCCCATTAAAATTAAACACAGAAACAGAATAATCAGTGCACGGAAAACACATGCTGTACATATTATGGCATTCGCTCATTCTATAAAAATACAGAGGTGCCTTGACTTAAGAGTGCCCCAACTTAAGGGTAGGAAGGGTACCCCGGCTGTAGGCGGAAGGAAATAAACGGACCGCAAATTTTTTGTAAAATTCCCAGATGGCTAAAGGGAAATTTGATTGTGAAATGTAAATGTTTTTTTCTGTAAAAAGGGGGGCCAAAATCAAGATATTTTTTCTTCCCTCTGCTCCTTTTCATTTCCAAGACTCGAAATAAGGGTTTTCGCATCGCAGTTTGCCAGTCAAAATTTGCATTTTATGCTTCAATCAAACACATTAACGCAAAATTGCGAAAGGGCATTTATGTGGCAAAATGCAGAGCTGCCAAATGTTACGGAAATGCTAACTCGTTATGCCCATAACATGTCGTGCTTGTTCCGAATATTTAAAAAAAAAAAAAAATCAGAGTGGCTGCTGCTACCGAGGTCTTTAGTTTTCCCTTCGTCCTTCGCACCTCGCTGCATGCGGGCAGCTCAGCAGCTTCGGTGGGTCTCTCGAAACCGACCGGGGAGAGCCCCGTTCCTGTGTGAGCTTGTGCCTCTGCACCAAATAGTAGTTCTCGTGGTTACTAACTGGCTTCTTCAATCATCCACGAGCCACTAATCACACTATGGGTATGTCAGCTGGCTTTCCAAGTCACTGGCCCAGCGCAGGGCCGGATCTAGCCATTTGGGGTCCAAGATATACACAACCAACATGTCCCCCTACTCCACTCCATCCCCCACTTTGGTTACATTTGACAAAAGGTGAGTTATGTAATTTAGGCTACTACTTTGAAGTGATTTTTAAATCAGTTACATTTATCTGTCAGCTTATGCTAGCCTGCTATATAGCAAAAAAGAGTTTGAATATTAATGTTTCTCATCAATCAAAAAGTGCAAATTTGAGAGGGTTCTCCTATTTTCCTGAGATGATGAAGTTAATGTCCTTCTTGAGGATTATCATCTAACAAGTGATTCATCTAAACACTTTTACTGAAATTGACGAGAAAGTTCAGCAAAATGTAATATAATTTATCATTTAATCTGTTACCTCTCGAGATATCTTCATTTCAATTTGAACGCTTCCAAAACTTGTACTAGTTAGTATGAAGAATACTTTTTTCTTATTCCTAATTAGCTGGTCTAAGATCACAAACGCACAGCCATGAACCTACTGTATTATTATGTTGCATGCTGGTACACTCACTGAGCTATTTAATATATAACTATTTTTAATAACCTACATATAGAAAGCTATCTTTAACTTGGGAAAAAAACCAAAAATGTTCTCAATTCACAAAAAAAAAGTAGATGCGTGCTTTTGCGTTTGAGCTCTTCAAATGTAGGTCAGTGCTTCTGGTCATGTTTAGGCCAGCAGAGAAGACCTTGCTAGCCCATCGCCTTCGAGTTTTTTTGTAGCATTCAAACTAGTGATGTCACAATACCGGAAATATCGTGATATTGCGATATCAAAATTGCCGCGATATAACGTCGTCGTCATGTCACGATATTAATAGCAGCAACTCTGTTAAAAGCCCAAGTTGTTTTCCAAGTGTGCAGTTCCAGCACCCTCTGGTGGTTAGTTTATTAGTGCAGTTTAATTTGATGCCGCCTATGTTTAAGACCCACGCTAATCGCCAATAGGTGCTCATGACTGGCAAAGCCTATTTCTTTGTGAATGATGTTATTATGTACAAAAACAGAATATTGTGATTTTTTTTTTTTTTAAATATGAGCTTTTATACAGTATAGTGAGCTTTTTATGCATCACCAAACCTCCCCACAATATCGTGATAATCATCGTATAGTGAGGTTCATATCGTGATATTATTGTATCGCGACATGGATATTATAACATTCCTAATTCAGACAGATACACAATCATAACCTCACGCTCTCCCACACACAATTAGACCTGTCCTCATCATTCCAATTCAACATCAAAACACCTTGCATACGAAATGTATGTCTGAGGCCCACTCGCAGTCACTTGAAGAAACTAAAGACGCCATCGGGGATCGTTCAGGGAAGCAGCAATCACACTAAGGCACACACGCAGACGGGGAAGGCGGCGAAATGGGTCGTTAAAAGTTTTTTCTTTTGTAATATGATCTGGATTTTCTACAACTGCAGATTGGTCTGGGATGTATCCTTGGCGATATATGGGGGTTCATTGTCATTCACCCTTAAACAAACTGTCCTGAAATTTGGAAGAAACTAAATTAGATACACAATACAATGCAGTACTATAGGATGATTACCGCTTTTATTTTCCTCATTCTTTTTCTGCAAACTTTACGTACTCTATAAACAACACCGTAAAAAAAAAAATTTAAAAAAAAAGTTAAAAGGTTTTGTAGGTTAATGACTTGATGCATTTGTCTTTGCAGACAGAATGAAAGGCTCGTGGTGGTGATGAACTTTAAGGGAATGATCACCTCCTGCAGCTCCTATTAGCATCGCTTTTTAACACACTGTTTAAAGCACGGGTTGGAAATGTTTTATTCTCAGGGGCTACATTTGATTTTTCCAAAGGACAGCTGGGCCAGGTCATTTGTAAATGAGGTTTCAACCACCCAACAACTTGCATACACACATCAAAATGTCCATCTTCGATAACTCTTCACACCTCATTAGACGTAGAACCGTGTGGTTTCTCCCAGGCAGTCAACAACGAAAGCAAGTTTTTATTGAACCTAGCATAAGTTTCACTCGAAGATACCACTGTTTGGAGTAGCAGCTTTTCATTCCTTACATTTTAACATCCAAATGCACGTTTTTCGAACAGTGACACCATACATTTCATTTAAATAGTCTAGTGTCTCAGTCTGAACACCAGCGGGCACTACTTGTTTACTCGACATGCTCGCTAACCATCACCCTCCCTGCCACGGCGCCGTGACGGAATGTTCAGCGCTTTGCAGAGCGAGCGACAAGATACGGCTAAACTTGCTGCTTGCCGTGTGGCAGCCACTTTTGTCGCATCTCGAATGGAGTTCATCATCCATTTTGTTCAGAATAATATGCAGTCACCTAAAAGTGTCGTCATCTGTTCAGTATCAGTGCACAGAATCGGAGCGCTTCTATGAGTAGCGAGTATTATACACACGATGACGTCGATTAAAGGTTTGGAAAAGTTTCTAAATGAAAAAAGAAAATCTTCTTTTTCCACGGTGGTTGTTTTTCTCTCACACTGTTTTAAACTGCGGTCACATTTATCGGTCCTGTATTTCCATGACTTGGCGATGCTTAGTCTAGGATGTAGCAACTAAAGCCTTGATATCTCCCGATAGAATATTGGCCTTACACGCTTCAGGTTTTTTTTTGTTTTTTTTTTACAATCAGTCATGAGCAATGCTTCTAATAACATTTTGGAGCCTCACTTATGAGATATCACTGCAGACCTTTCCATGTAAAAACAGTTGGTCTCATACAGTTTTTTGGATACAGCGCTGGCCTGAAATTACTCTCCGCGGAGTTTCTAACCACACTTAACAGTTCATTTGTTTTATGGCTTCACATACTGTAAATGTGCGCACACATCCTGTTAAAAAGTTTACGCAGGGTACACAAACTTTTAACATTTTGCATCACCTGCGATCAAAGTCAGTAGAGGCCCGATTATCGTCTGTCACTAAAAGATTTTCTTAAACGATAATCCCGTGGTGTGCTGTGCGTTAAGAATGTTTGTTCCTATCTTCTCTCCTCGGGACTGACAATCATAAATGTTAAAACGTTTTAATATTAGCGATGACACATGCTTGTGGCTGTTTTTGGACATAAATTGAGGAGCAACTGGCTGTGCATAAAGTGTCATTCACCACAATAAAAAGGACAAGGAGAGTTTGTCATTGTCATATAATTACAGTGCCAAGACAAGCTAACAGTTAGCCTAGCTTCTTCTATTACAACTCTTTGCTGTCTCTTACAGGTCAGTCTTGATCCTACAACAGACATCTGGTTTGAGGAAGGATAGACGTGTTTTCAGTGGCGATTTAGTGTACTCGAGGACACCACATCCATAACGATAAATAAGCACATACATGCCGTATTTTTCCCCAGGGTCGCTTGCGTTTGCTTCAGGTTTGATCCTAGCCGGTAGATTTAAAGCGGAAGTCAACCCAAACATTTTTTGTCAAGAATATGTTTTATGGCCCACTAGTTGAAAAAAGGCATTCTGATAAATATTGCGTTTGTGGAATAAGTGTTAATCCACCCGTTTTTAGCCATCTCTGGGGGTGGCCATTTTGTCACTTCTGTCAACTGAAAATGAAATCACAGTGTCACTTTTTTTATTTTATTATTTTATTTTTTTTTAAACCGTACAGTCCAAGTTAAGAGCTTGGTCACAGAACGAATTAAACTCATAAGTCAAGGTGCCACTGTAATGCATCTCCCTATTGAGTCATTATATTTGTGCGTGCAGTCATTCATACAATGTGTATTCAAGCCAGTGGACTTTTAGTCATGACAAACAACACGTTAAAAACAACATTTTGACACATAGCGTTTATTCAGAGCTATTTGAGCTGCTTAGCGGCTCTGCATGTGGGAGCAGCAACCCGTCGAAGCCATTTTGTAAACATGGATTTGAAAGCGCTCTCCAGCACATTACTAACTCGGCATTAAAAAAATACCCCGCGAGCACCAGACGTTAAAGGTGTCGTTTCCCTCGCCTTGCCATCACCTGTTTTGCTTGACACCACTTGCAGCCTCTATCAGCACCCAAGCCACGTTACCAGGCAACATCTTCATCTCCACCACCTTCACCTCCTCCTCGTTCTCCTCCTCTCCACGGGGAGGATTCCCTGTCAGCGAGGGTCCAATATGCGTCCAGATGTAAAGTGACAAGCTGCATGTATTTATAGGCTATCTGAGGAAGGGAAAACGTGCGGCTCACTGTTGCAGCTATTTATAGACCTTTTACTGATTCCCCCACGCGCAGGCTGAGGGGAGATGGTTCTCCAGGGGAATGACTTATGAGGCTCCCTCGAATCTACCCCCATTGGCTACGCGTCCGCCGTGCTTCTCCACACATCTCCGCTTTACTCATCCCTCCATCTCGCCTCCTCGCTCATCCACCAGCACCGACCGCCCTTGCTTCTTTTACCATCCTCCCTCCCTAGGCCCTAACACCTGATCACCGTTTACATCCCCTAAAAAAAAAACAACAAAAAAAAACAATCCTGCTCTGGCAGTGTCTGCCAACTTTCATTCAGCCAAGACGCACATAGTGGTGCCTTGAAATATGAGTGTTATTTATTCCGTAACTCAAAACACTCACCTCAAATCGTTTTCCCCTTTGAAATGTCATAATGGAAATGTCATTAATAAGTTCCAGCCCACCCTAAAAAAAATAAATAAAATAAAACTCCCCAAAAATTGTTGTAACACGTTTTTAACAGGTAGAATCGAACTCTTATAACATTGTACTTATTAAGAGCATACCATAATAAAACAATGTGAAAAATTAAGAGTAGTGCATCATGATGAATTCATTGTGGCTCCTTTTGGTGTATGCGAAATAGCCACCAGGGTGCAATATGATACAGTCACGCAGACAGACAAAGAGTTGCACAATTACTTTAAAGCAGAAATCAACCCAAACATATTTTTTTCAGGAACATGTTCCCAGCAGGCCCACTAGTTGAAACACGGCATTCTGATGACTATTGCGTTTTTGGAATAAGAGTTAAGCAGCAAAATCACCATCTGAGGTGGCGGCCATTTTGTCATTTCTGTCCACTAAAAATGACATCACAACTACTCAGGGCTCAGGTTACGACCAATCACGGCTCAGCTTCAGGAAACAGGTCAGCTGTGATTGGTCGTTACCTGAGCCCTGAGCAGTTGTGATGTCATTTTCAATCGACAGAAGTGACAAAATGGCCTTTAACAAAAGTTGACTGTGCAAGCAAGACCTACTTGCGTGCTCATTGAAAAAAAAATGTGTCTGCTTCTCGCATATGTGATGGAGTGAAAGTAGAGGTGTAAAAATTGGCATTCCGTCCCATGGACGGAACGGTCCATCTGTCCGTCCCGGACGGATGCCCATTTTGGGGACAGAGGACGAAAGGTTTTTTTTTTAAAAAGGATGGACGCTGTAATCATCCCTTAACCGGGTCACATATGTTCCTTTAACAAAATTGGTGTTTTTGTTGTATATTTTACAAAATACACTTCATCCAACTAATTTTCACTTTACAGCAATGCGTTAAGCACGGAGCCAATGATGGTTACGTGGCACAAGAAGCACAACATCCATCGGCTTGTCCATGCCAAGTGTTCGTAAAACAAAAATAGCATGTAAAGAGAGGTAATTCTTCGATAAAAATTTTGTGCGTAACCTGAATTGTTCATAGACAGGATCATTCGTATCATCAGGTAGACTGCAGTATTCGTATGAGCGTGTGCCTTTATGGGGTCTTTCAAAAGAAACAGTTCTTAACTGTACAGGGGCAGTGATTGTACTACAATTTGAGAATCACTGCTTACAGTAACTGTGTGGTGAGCGTGTACTTAAAGGGTCATATACAGTACAATAAAACATACCATACAAACATAGCAACAATGAGTCGTGTGATGTAACAGGAAGCTGTTGATGCCTGAATGTGAGCCTCGCAGCAGTTTGAGTACACGCAAACACACACGCATACAATTCCTCCCACGTCCTTCAGCGTGACAGCATGTTATGATGCAGAATGGCGTCTGCTCATCAGGCTGACAGACGCACACTGACAGAGCGGCGGTCAGAGCAGTGCGGACTCGTGGAGGAAAAACGGATTTTCACAATCGCTCCCAAGCAACACAACAAAGCGGCCCGCAGGCCGCCGCCGCCGCCGCCTCTGCACGTGAAGGTTGAGCAGCACGCTTACCTAACAACACACATTATGCAGCGGCGGAAACAGGTCCATTCATCCATTTTCTATAGATATTTTCTGAATGTTTGTAAACAGCAGGCGCGAGGGTACCACTGACCGGGTTAGCAGAAAGTGATTGACTCCCGCTGACTTGAAAATGATGACAAAAGTTTGTTGTGTTTTGGGTTGCACCGCCAGACACTCCACAAATGGTTTACGTCAGGGGTCACCAACTGTGAGCTATTCTAAAAATAGCTCAAGGGTGATAGGATAATTGCGATTTTGTGGGAATGTTGTAGTAGTGATCAATTGAAAATGTGAACACTTTCAGTTACTTATATATAAAAAAAAAAAAAATCACTGCAACCACTTAGAAAAATGATCCACAAAAATTGTATATACAGGTTAATTATGTACCTTCAGTCATCCAGTGGAAGACAAAATCAGCAAAAAATTGGCAGATTTTTCTTCTATTTTGAAGTGTGTTTAATATGTACAAAAATAATAAATAAATAAAAACAATTTTTAAAAAAACATTTTTTTGCCGATTATTGACCATTTTACAAGAGCTGATATCAGCCGATTAAATAGGTCAGAGCCAAATTATAGCATTATTAAAAGTCATTTGAACACATTTCTTATTTCAGAAGTGTATATCAAACTGACAGCCCTTCGCATTAGTGAATTGCGAAGAAGTAGCTCGTAACTTCCAAAAGTTGTACAGCGATCACAAGACTGCCGTTGGCTTTGCGGAATACATTTTCTCACAGGTCAATCTAAAATGATTGGTTCCTGTCCTTGAGTAATTTAGCAAAACACAACGGTGAGCCTGCTAGCTAACATTAGCTCGTCTGTGCCTTTGATGCAAGCAACTGAAAAATCGATAAATTAGCCCACCCCTCAGTGAAATAAAGAAAGATTAAATACATTTTAATTAACTAATATAAGAATAAAACATCTCAATGAAGGTAACAAAAATGACAGGATATCTTTATAATGTGCAAATGCTCAGCGGGCTCGATGAAAGAATGGAGTAGGCCGTACGTGGCCCCCTGCTGTCCCAGCAAAAGGTCGTACGTCAGAACGAGTGAGACATGACATGTTTAAGAAGCCAATTAAATATTCAGCATGTGAATCAAAGTGTGGCGCAGGACGCCTGCGAGCTAATCTTCCATTACACTGTATGAGCTTTGTTAAATGATAGGCATTTAATTACGGGGATGTCACGACTGTACCCGCACATCACACGGAGGGGGAAGTTTTTCCATAGTCAGACATGGCTTTTTTTTAATTGAAAAATGGCGAAAAAGCCAAGGTTCAAACGGTCGGACTTGAAATTTGCCGTCATTTACAAAACGAATGTGACAGAGGGGAAAGGCTTAAAGTGGAAGCCAAGTCAAAAGTTCTTTACAATCATGTGTTCTATGCGCGCCCACTAAACACGGTATTGTGATTAATATCGCGCTTGTGGAACATGTACGGACTTGTACTGTCGACTGAAAATGACATCACAGTCCCTAAGGGCTCATGTTACAACTGTCAGAGCTCACCTGTTTTTGGGGTCGTGTGACGTTCGCTAGCTGAGCCCTTGGTTACTGTGATGTCATTTTCAGTCGACAGCAAGTGACAAGACAAGATAAATAAAAATGGGCAGACTTTTCTGCTAAACTGCTATATTCCACAAATGCAATATTAATCAGAATACCGTGTTTAGACTAGTGGAGGCGCATAGAACATGTCATTATAAAGTACATTTTTGATTGAACATTGAACATTTTGAAGTGGGTCTGGAACATATCCCTCACAATAAACGGGTGTGCACTGTATCGCAATTGAAGAAAAAATCCACAAAAGGATATAATGTTCATGGCCACATAATCCTTGTCATCTTTGTAAAAGCAGAATTTATGCTGAAGCTTTTGTATTGTATCTCATAAAAGTGTGCAGGTGTAGCTATTTCACTTTGTTGAATTAACTAGTCGGAAACAGAAGGTGTGCCATTTTATATTCCTTTCCTTTTTAAACAGATGTTAATGTCCCGCATGAATTTTACAGCACAGTACACGCGTAAAATGAACATGAAAATCGCACCCCCTTTTCCACGCTCGACATCATCATTACACTTCGACACCAGGCACCGCCCACATTAGACAGGCAAAAAAAAAAAACGACTTCACAATTAAGCGTCGGCAGGCTGTCTAGGATAGTTGCTTTCGATTGGGGCTCGTTTGGGAAAGGTTCCTACCTACGGCAGCATGCACCATTTTTGCACTTATATTATTCTTGACTGTTCTTGTAATTTTTTGCCTGGAAAATATTTTTCCTCATAAAACTCAGATTTTATTTTTGAAAAATGTATGACTTTATCCTCATAAAAGAATAACATTGCTCTAAAATTATGACTTTTTAATCAACAAATTCCGAAAACTTTTTCCCCTGTGAAATTATGTCTTTTTCCTCTCTAATTTTAACTCTGATTTTATTCTTGAAAAATGCATGACTGCATGCTCATAAAATTGCAATGTTCCCGTAAAATCATGGATTTGATTCACTGAAAATTTAGATATTATCATTGCACAATTACTACTTTATTCTTGTAGAATTAAGGCATGCTACTTTGTAAAAAATATCATTGTTTTTTTCTAATGCAATACCGAGTTTATTCTTGCGAAATTATTGCTTTAGTCTTGTAAATTTATAGTTTCCTAGGTTTATGACATATTCTCGTGAAATTACGATATTCCCCCGTGAAAATTATGGATTTTTTTCCTCATTAAATTCTGATTTTATGATTGAAAAATAATGAGTTTATTCTAGTAAAATTACAGTTTGCTTATAAAATTATGGATATTGTTTCCTGGTAAAATTTAAATTTAATTGCAAAATTACAAATATCCATCCATCCATTATCTGAGCCGCTTTATCCTCAATTCTGATGAATTGTGGATTTTCCCCCCCACTTGTAATAGCCCTTATTGTTGCAAAAGTATGACATTATTCATAACCCAAAACAAAAACCTCCAACAATTTTTGCAGCTCTAATTTAAAAACACTGCAGTTCATCATTCAATTGAAAGCAATATTGGAAAGCAAATTGAGAATATGGTTGACTTCAAGACAACAAACAAATCCAACATGCAGCCCAATCAAAATAGACAGGAGAACTTCTGCAATGCTTGCGCGCCGGCATTCAAGCTCCTTCTCCATCGAGCCTTTTTGCATGCACAACATGTACACGTGACACGTTAAATGGGAATATAACGTGTTTAGTAGTCTGCAGAGTCATGCCGGGGAGCTGCTTCAGCCTTGAAGCTAATTCACAAGCTGCTGCGCGCTGACAACAATGACATCGCCCTCCAAAAAGGTGCAGGGGGAACACACCAAAAAAAAAAAGTGAATGCCTACAATGCAACGCAGCCTTATTGTGTGTGTGTGTGTGTGTAAACATAAAACACTCATCAAGATCATGGTGCCAACTGAGTGACGTTTCCTTATCTTTGTATATACGTGTGGGTGTGTGTGTGTGCGTGTGTCTGTGTTAGCTGAAAGGGAGGGGGGGCGCCGATGCAACAGAAGCCTCGAGACAAGAGGCTGGTTGCCATGGAAACCTCAGGCTGAAAGCTCGGCAGCCGGACGATGGCGACGGAAGGCGCGCTAGGCGGCGAGAGACTGTGAGAAAGAGCCTGTGTGTAACGTGCAAAATAAAAACACACACACAAAAAAAACAAAAAAAACAAATGGAGAAGGAGCGCAACGCATCCTGAGGGCGGCAAGCAGGGAAACTCAAACAGAGAAAAAGAAATGAAATGGGCAGGCGGGGAGGGGGAGGTAGGTTTCGGGGTGGTCTATCTAAGTGAGCGATAAAAAGGCCATAAACGAGACAATTGCACAGATGGCGTGGATGCTGAGGAAGAGGAGGAGGAAGACTCACAGGGAACGGTACGCAGGTACAGGTTGTCTCGGATGATCTGCTGGTGGTCGTGGTCCACGGAGCCTTTGGAGAAGCGAAGGTTGAGGTAGTGCCGCAGGTCCTTGTCAACAACCCCCCCTGTGAACAAAAGGAACGCCGAAGCTTACAAGTGGCCTCATGGCTCATTATACTGCACACACATAATACGAATACATCCTTCAAATTTACAGTGAAGCCGCTCTTTATCGTGGTGGATATGTTTCGGGCCCACAATAGTTTTAACCCTCCTACAAGCGTTAAACAAAGTATAACGTGAAAACACATCGGACTATCCGATCATTACCGTGGTTTCACAGTATTGCAGTTACAGCTCAAAAAGGTATTATCTTGAAATGTTCGGAGGTGTCGAGGACTAGGGAGAGGATCAAGTTTTCTCCGTTGCCGGTCCCTCCATTTGGAATGAGCTCCCATTAAATGTTAGGAAAGTCCGCTCTCTAAAACTCGTTTTAAATCATATTTATATTCTTTGGCTTTTGACTCAGTGTGAGACTCTGTATTGTTTTAGCATTTTATTGTGTTTGCTGTTTTTATACTCTTAAGTTATTGTTTTAAGTTTCTGGTTTTATACGTCTGATTTTCACTTTATGTAAAGCACTTTGTGCAAAGCTGTGTTGTTTTATAGTGCTCGACAGAGAAAGTTGAATTGAGTTGAGAAATTACGTAGTAGTAACATAAAAAGAAAAAAAAAGAATCTACACATATTTTAATAAATAAAATCCAAATGTAGTATGACAGTAAACATACTTATTTCTCAGAAAATGAGTAGCTACTTCTCTGCTCTTCTCCGCTTTGTGAAGCAACCTCAGAGTGGAAACTAACTGATGCTAGCAATGCTAGTTAGCCATGTTATCTGTCTTGGTTAGCGAATCTGTAGTGTTTATTTCACTCATTGTAGGCACGCTAGCTCTCATAGCTGGTCGTAAAGCTTTGGTTCAAGACGGTTTTATAGTAAAGAACCACTTTCTCGAACATGTCTGCGTGCGGCACTTCATCTCTTTAACTGCACTTTTATACTGGTCCGAAACTCACTACCCGCCACTGGTATGCATACCGCTAAGCTCAACCCTTCAGCTAGCGCACAATTACAAAATGCAGCACTCTTTTTCCAGACTCTGCACCCATAAGAGCAGCATCTTCTTCCCTCCTCCAAAGCCAATTGTAACACCATGCAAAACAAGCTGGCTACAGGTACAGTATTACATAAAAGTACAAAATTGAACTCGACTCAGGTGCGCGGCGAGCTGAAGTTTTATCAGGATAGTGTGCTTGGTGTAAAAGCGTGGTTCAATCAAGTTAAAAGCTTCTGACACCAAAGACAAAACAACAAAGGCTGCCACACACACACACACACACACACACACACACACACAAATACACAAGCACATCATGGCAATTGTGTAAACTTGCGATCCCTTGGGGAAGTGCAAAGTCAGCAATTCCAGTGACAAAGGCCCCATAGAGGACAGAACACCCTGCAAATGATGACGCCTTGCTTATGGAATCAATGAATGGAAAGCATGGAGAAAGTCAAGTCTCCTGGTCCATATTGGCAAATGTACGCTCCCAACTACTCGCCTGACTTGGGTTTAATTCTCTGTCAGTGGCGGGTGTAGCAAGTAATATAGAACAAATATGTTGTTACTCTACTTCAGACTCATTCAATGCCAGCAGTTTTCAGACCCTCCTTAAGCCTACCACGAGAAAATAATAATAAAAAATAAAAAAATACATGCAAATATGTTTACAGTCAAAAACCCCACATTGGCAATTCCATACTGACTGGACGCATTCCTTCCAAATAGAGTGCAAAGACTTCCATTTGCACTTCATAGATAGAAATCTGAGACGTGCCAACCTTTTTTTCAGTCAATCATCTGTGATGACTTCATCAAAATTAGCACCAGAGGAAGAGACCGAGCCAGGAGAAATTCCCCGGCAGCGCCATCACCTCCATCCTCCCGTCAACCGCCAAGGTGTTACATGGCGTGCGTTTATAAAACGATAAACACGTCTCCTCACTCATGCATACCCGAGCGACCTCCCGCCACATCGACTTGACTGTGCTCTGGCTGGCAGCCGGCACAGATTAATGCTGCGATTAGCACTCGTCCGGCGACGTGCGGCTTTATTTATCCACACGGTGGAATCTCACAAGGAAGGCCATTCTATTCCACCAATCCACTGAAGACCAATCCATTTTTTCTCCATCTATCATCTCTCATATACAAGACATTTGATTCTCATGTCGTCATTGTATAGCACAGTTCAGGGGTATGTGTAAACAATTAATCATTTTTTTCCAAAGTGATAAGCAAATTCTCAGTCATTTCCTAAGCATTTCTATAAAGTGGTGTGTGCGTGCTACAACTGGTCTCAGCAGGGAGACAATCAACAGTGGCACAGCATTTTGTCTTCTGTCGACTGAAAATGACATCACAACTGCTCACAACGACCAATCACGGCTGACCTGTTTTCTGAATCTGAGCCGTGATTGGTCGTTGTGAGCGGTTGTGATGTCATTTTTAGTCGACAGAAGGCAAAATGGCCGCCCCCAGAGATGGCTAAAAACGAGTGGATTAGCATTTTTTCCACAAACGCAATATTTATCAGAATGCCCTGTTTCAACTGGTGGGTTTGCATAGAACGTATTCTTGAAAAAAAATGTTTGCATTGACTTCCCCGGAAGGTATTTTTTTGTAATGAATTTTAGCACAAGTTGTAATGCCTCCTAATAGGGAGGAGACTACTTTATTGACACATCAGCCAGACTACGTCAGTGAAGTAAGGAGATAAGCATTGTAATATTGTTTTCTACCTTTTTATCACGTTCTGTTGTCAACTTGCATCTGAAAACGGTGACCAATCGCCCCCAAAAATCATATGTAAAATATCAATCTTGTCCACTTCAACGTGTGAAAGTATAAAAGTGATCGGCAGAATATTTTGGATTTTATTGACATTAAATGTGATCTCCTATGGGGAAAAACCAAGATCGCCTCAACAAAATCAAAAATATTGCGATGATCGTTTTTATATTTTATAAACTACAGTTTTTGTTCAACAGTTTTGAGCCATCCTCGAATGCACATTTTTATGCAAGAGAGCCGCCCTTTGCATGGGAAAAAAATGACAGAACGTGGTTATTTTATTGTTTGCTTCACACCCTTTGTGTAGTGGATCATTTATGCATGCATTGAAGAATGTATGCATAAAACCAAAATGCATAAAACCTAACCATACTGTTACGACGTACGTGCAGCATTGATCAAAAATTGTGGCCCTCTCTAGCATTTAAGTTTCCCATCCCTGATATAGACAAACAAGTATTCACACTGACACCTATGGACAAATTAAAGTCGTTCATGTACCTAACATGCAGTACATGCTTAGAGCGAACAATATCCGAACCCCAAACTTTAGAACTGTGAGGCAGACGTCCAAGCCACTTGAACACCATGCTGCCTGTTTACATTCGATCAAGCCTAAATTACGACCACACTTTTGCAGGAAGTATCAATGACAGTCGATTTAAATTAGGATGGTTTGGCCTCAAAGAGAGAGTGTTTCTTGTTCTTTGTTTTCTTAGGGCAAGGCGCATATTGACAAACAATCATTCACATTTACACGTTTTTGAATCTTCTATTCTATTATCCGAAGATGACTTTTAAGAAGAGACGCACACCCCGGACTGGGCCAGCCAGTTGCATGGCAGATAAAAACAATCAAGCATTCACATTGACTTTTATAGACAATTTTGAATTTTTAGCAAAGCTACACAGTAAGCACATGCAAACTTCACACAGGAAAGACTCATATGCAGAACCTCTCAACGGTGAGGCAGTCGTGGGTAGGTCACCATGCTGCCCTTGAAACGGTTCCAAAAGCAAACATTCATTCATCCATCCATCCATGTTTTATGGCGCTTTTCCTCATTAGGGTGGCAGGTGAGTTGGAGCCTATCCCAGATGACTTTGGGGTGCACCCTGGACTGGTCGCCAGCCAGTCTCATGGCACAGACAGAAAAACGAGCATTCGCACTCATATTCATACCTACGGACAAGTCTCCAACGGACCTAACATGCATGGGTTTGGAACGTGGAAGGAACCTGAACATAATCAACACGGGAGATTCCAACACCCAAACCTCACAACTGTGAGGCAGACATGCCAAGAGCTCGTCCACCGAATGTGGAAGACGAAGTCAATTAAGTGTTTGTTTAAGGTCATGAACGGACGAGAGGGAGAAAACAAAAAGCGGGCAGGTTAACACCGTCGCACAGCACACTGAAAATGACCTTATCACACACACACACACACACACACACACACACAGGCACATAGAAACACTCACACACATGCACGTACGCACACACATGCACGTACGCACACACGCCCGTATGTGAAGAAATATAAGCAGTGCAGTCCAGGCACCTCATCTGCATCTGGCCCAGATGTTGCTTTCCAAAAATAATCCCGGGATACATCCACAGACAGTCGGCCGTCCTCCCTGGCGTCCTCTATCCTCACTAGCCGCACATCCTCTTCCTCCTCCTCCTCCTCTTCTTCTTCTTCTTCTTCTTCCACCGAGTCCTCCTCCTGATCCTCAGCTGCTGCTGCTCAAGCGCTCAGCAGCCGGCCGCAGCCAAATTAATCCCGGCGACTAGCGCAGCGATGGATGCCGAAGAAGGGGAAGGGGGTGGGGGGTTGTATCGTGATGGGGGGGAGTGTAGAGAAAGGAGAGAAGCGACGGATGTGCAGAGACGGTGGCCATCAAGAAGGGGGGGGAAAGAGAAGAGAGGAGGAAGGAGGAAGAGCAGAGGGAGATGTGCCAGCGGGAGGACGGCGAGTCGATGGAGGCGAGAGCGGAGCGACGTCGCGGTGCCGTAGCACCACCAGTCTGATACCGCTGGTACTGCACTCCACTTTTAAAACGCTCATCAAAAACAAAGCTGACATTTTATTTCTGAAAATAAGATTTTTTATTATTATTAGAGTGTAACATTATGCACACGTTGAACATTTTCATTGTGTTTCAATATAGAAAAATAAAGAACTGCACTTCCGTCCATTTATCCATGCAGTCGCGGTTGTGCTAAAATGATTCAATTAAAATGTATTGCATATAAATGATAATTGGCCCTTAAAGTAGAAGTCAACCCAAACATATTTCTTTCAAGAATATGTTCTATGCAGGCCCACTAGTTGAAACAAGGCATTCTGATAAATATTGCGTTTGTGGAATATCCACCTGTTTTTAGCTAACTCCGGGGGCGGCCATTTTGTCACTTCTGGCGACTGAAAATGACATCACAACTACTTAGGACTCAGGTAACGACCAATCACAGCTCACTTGTTTTCTGAAGCTGAGCCATGATTGGTTATTATCTGAGCCCTGAGCATCTGTGATGTCATTTTCAGTCGACAGAAGAGACAAAATGGCCGCCCCCTGAGATGGCTAAAAACGGGTAGATTTTGCTGTCTAATTCATATTCCACAAATATAATATCAATCAGAATGCCGTGTTTCAACTAGTCACTAGTTCAACTAGTCCCCCAAGTTACTCAAGCGGCAGTGTATTACCGTTTGCAAGTCCATTTTTGGCTTGCAACACAATTTTTCTGAACTGTTATTAATAACGATTGAGAGCTTGGATGAGTCGTACTTGTTTTGAATACTTAAACCCCTTTTTGTGGAATACTTGATGCGGCCCAGACACAACGTTTTTGAGTGTAATTAGTGTAATAGCATAAAAGTATGAACAGTGCTCCGCACAGAGAAAGATCTATTATAAATTCAATGTATCCCAGCGGGAGGCAATAAATTTTTGTGTGTGTAATAAAGCCACTTTCTATTTCTGCGTGTGGATGGGCACAGATGCTCCCTGATGTTCCTCAAATGCTCAGCATCGCTCCCACCATATGCTCCCCCTGTGCGACCTTGTGTAGACGTCAACAACTGAAGCACAAAAAAAATAAAATATATAACCCGGCGAGGATGAGCTCACAGCTGCAGACACCAGTCAGAACGCCTCAAGCACCGATTTGGTCTAAATACAAAGACGTAAACAAACACCAGCAAGGAAAAACACAACAACATAAAAAGGAGCACTCTAAGCGCCTCCGTCGACGCTATGTGGCTGCCGGTACTTTGACGGCGAGCACTTGCCAGGGACGTTTTATAGCACACCGCGATGAGAGGGGAACAGATGACAGCCGCAATCCATCACAAAGTCATCAAGGCAGACGGCAATCGGCTCGCCTTCTGCTCACTGAAGCAGTACGCCAGACCGTGCTGGCCACATGGCCTCTTGTCCGTCAATTGATCCCACCGTAAGGAAACTAACAAAAAGTCGACGGGCCTTCGCTAAAGGCTGAAAAAAAAAAATTCCTAATTTACATATACCTTATCACCATGACATCACACATACACACACTTTGCAGATGGCAAAAGCTCAAGCAATCTTCAATTACGCCACTGGTAAAAAAAAAAAAAAAAAAAAAAGGTACATGT
Source organism: Filicampus tigris (assembly GCF_054856515.1). Classification (NCBI taxonomy): domain Eukaryota; kingdom Metazoa; phylum Chordata; class Actinopteri; order Syngnathiformes; family Syngnathidae; genus Filicampus; species Filicampus tigris. The sequence continues at coordinate 23,164,130 of NC_141220.1, read as the reverse complement.
CATTTGACCAAGGCAGCTATTTCCGGTGCTATTTAATGATGGGCATGACATTCTATTACGTGAACTAAATCATTAGAATCAATACAATTGGAAGGCCCCAACCAAGATTCAAACCCCGAACCTGCCCATGAGGGAGACTTGCAAACCACTAACCATTTTGCTGCCTAATGAGCTATTATTTTGAATGCCTACAATTGATTCTATCTTCTCTCACCTTCACATGTGCTTTTTTTTTTTTTTAAATCCATCAACAGTTCTCCAGTTTTAATGTTGTTTAGACCTCTAACTAGTGTTAATGCATTCCTCCTAGGCAGAATCCAAATTTGAAACTCAGATTTAAACCCTGAACCTTAAAAGAAGAAAAAGAAAAAGAAGAAAAAGAAGAAGCTGCTACCAATGAGTAACTCTTAGCAACCTCCAGCCAAAGCTTCACACACATTGCATGGATTATCTGGTGAGTAGGTAATATGTGTATCTGTCTGTCGCTTAGCAACACAAAAGAAGTAGCTTTGTTTACTAAGCACTTAATTTGCCATCCACTGAGTAGCCACACACACATGCAAACTCCTGATGGCTTTTTTTGTCAGCCGCATCAGCGCCATGACTCAGTGGAACATGCACACTGTAGTGTGTTTACATGAATGGCAATATAGTAAGTGACATGTTCAACATTGTGCTGTCAATAATTTCAATATCTAAGCATTACTTTCTAGAGATGGATGGACAGACAGTGGGCAGATGGATGGGCAGACCGACAGACTGCAAGCTAGCTAGCTAGCTGGTTAGTCCTCCCAATGTAACAAACTAAATATTGACTGAAGCAATAAAAACTAATATTAGACAGACTGACAGACAGATGAGCAGATGATTAGATGGCTAGATAGTCAACTTGTGTTACCACATATATACTAACCCCAAAATATTTGAGAGCAGATAGACAAGATAGATGGAAACACAGACAGACAAACAAGTTAGACAGATGGCTAGCCGCTAGACAGATGGAAAAATGGCAACTGTTGTACTGTCATAGTACATTGGATAGCTAGCTGGCAGAACGGACAAACCGACCATTTGATAGTCAGATGGATAGATAGAAAGTCTTGTCGATATAACAAACTAAAGAGACAGACAAAATCGACAGATGGATCGCCTGACAGACTGTTATTGTACAGTTAAAGTACAATTGGTAGCTAGCTGCAGAGAGAAAGACGAACAGATGGACAGACAGACAGAAACAAAAACAGACAAGGCAGCTGTATTGACACTTAAGAAAATGCCAGACAACTGGCTACTATTACACTGTTACAGTACTTTTGATAGCTGTCTGGCTGAGAGATTGACAGACAGACAGACAAGCAGAACGAACAACTAACAGATCAACTTGTCTTGTCGTCACAAACTAAAGAACTGTACATAAAGCAAAACAAGATATTTGAAATTGAAGTATAAAGCTAGTTTTGCTCTCATACCAGCTCACGAACTTCACTGGGAACTTACGTTATTACTGTTACAGTATATAGCTAGCTTTAACAGCTCTCAGTATGATACCGTAGTACACTGCTGCGAAGCACAATCACAATAATAAGCAGACTGTTAAATTAACACCTGTGACAGCGTCTTTATCTATACTGGATACATTATCCAATAGTAGGATTTATGAGCACCGCAAATGTTATGGTAATTATAGAAAGGTCAATGAAGGAGCCTTAACAGGAGCCTTAAGTATATTTCTTCAGGGATTTAAAGAAAACAGTACAGTAGCAGCTGAACCTAACATGAACTCCGTCATTGTTACTTTCTTCTCTTGCGACTGTGAGCATCCAGGTCCTTAACTCCGTTCCTCCCCTTCAGAGGATTTGCATATTCTCCTCCTCATTTAACTGAGACCATTTTTGTCATTTTTTCCCCTTGCAAACCCCCCAAAATTCTCCCAAAAAGCAGAGGGAGAAAAAAATCCCGGAAAAAACCCTAAACCCTAAATATTTAAAAATACATTTTTTTTAAAGTTGAAAAAAGTTTAAAAAAAAAAATATATGTCAGGTAATATGCCAATTTGCAGGTGCCAAACTGTAAATATGACTGTAGTTTTAAATTGTAATATCACCATTCACCACTAGATGATTAGTTGAGCTTAAACTGCCCTATACTGCAACATGAGTAGGCCTAATAATTGTTGCGGATTTTGAATGATATGCAGGACAAACATAGTACCTCAATAATACAAACATTTTGAGTGAGTTGATTTTTGTGGAAAAAAAAAAAAATGCACAAAATTAGTTTTTGTACTTAATGTTGGTTTCTTGTTCAGCAGTTTCGTGCCATCCTTGAATGGTAATTTTAATGCAAGCGAGCCCTTTGGACTGGAAAAAAAAATTGAGAAATGTATTATGAAAAATGTAATATATTAAGAGTACTGTACATATTTTGCACATATGCACATACTTTGTCCATTTTTTTTGGTCCACATTTAAGATGGCATTTTTGTTATACATCTGGTTAGGAAGTGCATGGTGCTGTGTGGCCCTCCAGTAGCAGTGATGAAAAATTGTGGCTCCTTCCAGAATTTAAGTTGCCCATCCCTGCTCTAAATTGTCCTATGGTGTGAATGTGAGTGTGAATGCTTGTTTGTCTATATGTGCATTGGGATTGGCTAGCGACCAGTCTAGAGTGTACCCTGCATCTCACCCAAAATCAACTTGGTGTACCTACCAACTGTACCCACATATCTACAACTACATACAATTCCAAACAGTAATGTTAGTAATGATGCTAACACAACAGAAGGCATAATACTGTCTGGTCCACCACTATCTAAAGCCCACCACAGTAGATGATCCAAGGTTACCGTGGTAACAGCAAAGATACAATTTTTCTTCATACAAGACAGTGCAACATTGGTTTGGTGATTTTCGAAGCTGCTATTATACTGTGCGGTCAAATGATAACATACTGGTTTTCGAAGGACACGCTCATCTGGCAGAGCGAGGCGCAAATGAACGTGCGCCTTTTGTCCGATTCGGGAAGGCATAATTAGTTGCGACGTGCCCACTTCATCTCCGAGTAGGCTGAGGGTGAAGTGCAGTCGTGCCACATTGGCTTCTCGCTAACTTGAATTCACTCGTCTCTAAAGTGTAAACAAGCCCGTGGTCATGTTGCAGAAGCACACGCCTGCATGCAATCTCACCAGTCGAACTGTACCCACACACACATGCACACACAATTGCGTGTATACGCTACAGTGACGGTTGAGGTCAGCCAGATCAACTTCCGTGAAAACAACCAAGTTTTACACTGTACAGTATGTACACCATTCAAAGGTTTTGGGCTCACTAAAAAAATAGCCTTATTTTTTTTCAAGAAAAGCACAGTTTTTTTTAACCACTTTAACAATATTTAGTCTGTAATTCTTATTAAATTAATATTATCTTCATTTAAGGCGGAAGTCAACCCAAACATATTCTTTTCAATCATATGTTCCCAGCAGGCCCACTAGTTAAAACATGGCATTCTGATTAATTTTAAGTTTGTGGAATATAAGTTAAGCAGCAAAATGCACTCGTTTTTAGCCATCTCTGGTGGCGGCCATTTTGTCTGAAAACGAGATCACAACTACTCACAACGACCAATCACGGCTCAGATTCAGAAAACAAGTCAGCTGTGATTGATCATCGTCCAGTTCCCATCAACCAACACATTCTCTCGGTTCAGTTAAAGTTACCGGTATTTACAGTCCTCTTCATCCTACTGTTCACATTGTGAAATCACGAGACCACGACTACACCAAACAGTTGATTTACAGTATCTCGCCACTGTGGCGTTTCAAACAGGATGTTGTCAGAGGGAAGTGACCACCAAGCTTTGAATGTCGCAGAGTGTTTTCACGGAGAGCAAAAACTCGGTGATTGCTTAAGCATGGGAAGAGAATCATGAAAAGGGAGGGGAGGAGTCATGATGGCATGAAAATGCACAAATTATGAAAATACTATACTGAATATATACTATAGTACTATAGAGATTAGGATTTCCTAGCTAAAACATGGGGAATTGTAATTCTTTTAAATATGATGTGTGAATGTACACACAGACAATTTCAGGAATATTTTTCCCATATGTTAATAATGAATCAATAGATAAAGATAAGTTATAACTGAGGTCATGTTGCTGTTCTTGTTATCACAAATTGGTTGAGACAGCATCAGCAGTGCTTGGAGGCATCAAGACACGATTAATCAACAACCAATTCCACACAATTGACCGAATTTTACAGTCACTTCATCAACTAATCAATTATTATGTCTTTCCCTACTCCCTGCGGGATATTGATGAAGATTATGGCATGAAGTTAAAATTGATTTGAACAAAAAGATCCACGTCAACAAATACAAATTACTTGATTACTTTCCCTCTCTGGAGAGTAATATCTAAGATGTAAATATTAGTGCTGTCAAGCGATTAGATTTTTTTAAGTCAATTAATCGCAAAATTTTACATAATTGATCGCGATTAATTGTATTTTTCAACTACAATTTTTTACGAAGCTTGGAACCTATATTTGCTTGAGTAAAATCTTGGAATTAATGTGGAAGAAAAAAAATAAAAGTATATTTCGATTCAAAGACTGTTCTAATATGTTATAGCTAACCTTGAATCAGATTATTTTCCTGTAAAATACAACAGTTGAAAGATACACCAAAGGCGTACAACTAATATGGTATTTGAATTTGGCTTTGTAAATTATTTTGGATTTCTCCAATGATCCGTCGAGCAACAAAGTAAACTACGTAAAAGTCCGTCTTTGCAACAGTGATTCTCTTCTAAGTTTGGCTGCAAAGTTAGCAGAGGTCAGCTGCTACAGGAAGTAAATAAAACTGAGTTAACAGAGTTTTTTTTTTGGAGAGCGTTATCAAATTTAAATTCATCTCTTAGTTAACGCTTTAACTTTGACAGCCCTAGTAAATATCTAAAATAATAACTAAATAATAGCTGAACTGTGGATCTATCGTATGTTAAGTCCGACAGCCTGAACCCGTATGGTCAGTAACACACTGGGGATAAAACAAAGACTGCACGCTCAGGCAAGGTAGGGGAACCCGAGGGCAGCATGGCCAAATAAAACGGGTCTTATGAAGAAGATCTCTGGTTCGGCGCTGTCAAAAGACATTGTGACGGTTGAGGGCGGCGATCGATGCGGCAAAGCAGCGGCAAGGGAATGTCAGGAAGACGGAGCGTGAGAAGATGGACGACTACTGAGGGATGAGGCAAGATCTTGACGGCTTGTGGATGTTTAAATCCACACAGGAGGTCCGAGTGAGAATTCGAGCACAAACATGACCCACACACCTTCTGTTACTAGCATTACGTCTAAATCTAAGTACAGAAATCAGGTCTTTTAACCCACTGTAAATAACATATTGTTACACAGTCCAGTCAGGATTTTGCAGGCTTTTTTGTTGTTGTTTTTTTTTCTGCCTAAAACGCCTCTCGTTTCCACTTTGGTCACACCTTCCAGGCAAAAACCCAAAGTGAGGGTGGACGTTTGGCACTATTCATTGTTTAGTCGCACACTCCAATACTTTTGTCGACATGAGAAAACAAAAGATTGCGCATCAGATCCAGGTGTGAAGAACTAGAACATTGTGGCCCAAACTTCGGTTGACCTCGTCTACTTCTTCCCGTGTCCTAGTTTGACACCATCAAGTTTGAATGCCCTAGAAACCCTGCGTGGGCCCAGCGTGTGGGCGAGCATTAAAATGTATGTGTACAGTTTGTGTTCTTTAGCTGTGGATGAACAATCTTCTTCCAGTACTCCTAATGGTGCTATTACAGCAGGCAGCCGGGTCCATTATTAATAGTAAATGACACAGTCTCTCTCGTAAAGGTCTTAATATTGATCTTCCCCCCACCAGCCCCCGCACCCTGAGACTGATCCTAATGATGATGCTTGTCTGTGTGTTTTTCTCGACGGCGGCGTAATCAAGACCAGACGCATATTTACGACGGCCGAGCCATTATAACGACAAGAGACCACCACGAGCCAGACTTCGAGATTAAAGGGGGGTTGTTACAGGAACGGCCGACCTAATATTACTGACAGCGTCCTCGTCTGACAGCCGGCCAATAAAAAGTCTCCCGTCACTCCCTTAATGTCTGAGCTCAGGAGATAAATTCAGCAGGAGGTGGCCGTCTATGATTTTGGTGACGTGCTGCGTTCCAAGCGGCTTTGCGGAGATCCTCGCTGATAGTTTTAATCAAGTTCCTGAAGTAAGCCAATGACTTGCCAAAATATTTGCGAACCATTTCTGCGAGGAAAAAAAAATCTGTTGCACTACCAAGTTGGTTACGAGAGCCTCTTTCTTTTTCTTTTTCTATTTATTATGAGTTGTGCTATACAGATGGCTATTTCTGAAAATGAGGTTGGTTGATTTTGATCCAAATGTGACCACATCTTAAGTAAAATAGGGCCACTATGCTGGCAAAAGAAGTGGAGGAAGCAACTGTTTTGTTTTCTTATAATAATCTGTTCCACTTCTGCTGGGGTTGGTTTTTTTTTTTCAGTTTGCTAATTTTGACCCCCCCCAAAAAAGTGAAAAAATCCCCACGAAACACAGCGGTAGTATGCTGCTGAAAGAAGCGAATTATTGAAGTGGGTGAAAAAAAATCTGCTTCCACCAGTTGTGATATGGTTGTGGTTGTTTCTTTTTTTCTTTTTCTTAAAAAAAATATATAAAAAATATATTTAAAAAAAAAAATATATATATATATATATATATATATATATATATTTTTTTTTTTTTTTGAACTATATATATATATATATATATATATATATATATATATATATTTTTTTTTTTTTTTTTTTGGGGGGGTTTAGTTTTTTTTTATTAAAAAAAAAATCACAAAATTGTGGCAATATGCATGTGAAAGAAGTTGGAGCAAGCTGTTTTGTTAGTTCATAATATGTTGCATCTCCGCAGATTCTTGAATTGTTGCTTTTTTCCATTCATTGAATTTGACCAAATTTGTGCAAAAATCTGGGGGGAAACTAGGGACACGATGCTGGCAAAAGAAGAGGAAGAAGAAAACTATCAATGTAGTGACAAAAACAAAATCTGTTCAGTGTCCGTTGGTGATGACAGAGTTGTCATTTTTATTTTTTTGTTTGTTTTTGTTTTACGAGAAGTCTGCAAAAAATTTGAGGGAATACTTGCACAAAGAAAACTTGACTCAAATTTGCACAAATATGATGGGAACATAGGGGACACTATGCTGACAAAAGAACTAAAAGAATCAATCTATTGATATCATTAAAAAAAAAAAAAACGGACCGCCTCCATTGGTAGTTACAGGATTTTTGCTCGTTTTTTTTTACCATGAATCTGAAAAAAATCCCTGGAAAAATAGTGACACTATGCTGGCGAAAGAAATGGAAGAAGTTTTTGTTGGCTAAAATAGGCCCTTTTCTACTGTTGAGCTGTCTTATTTTCTACAATGAGCCCCAAAATGTGACAAAATCTGTCAAGAAACAAGACTGCGATACTGGCAAAAGAAACGGAATTTGGGAAATAAATTAAATAAATAAAAACTGCAGCTATGTCTGAGGGAGGGCCATAATGATTCTACTCTGCGATGCTTCATTGAGCTGCTGTGGTCCAGATAGTCTAATCAAGTCTGTCCGTAGAGATTAAGGTCCCGTTCACGCTTCTGAGTCCAAACGCCAATGACTTGAATTCCGTTCTACTGTACTGACCCGTCAGCTCCTTTCTTCCCTTCATCAATTACATGAGCTCAAATGTGACAGTCAGCAGATAACATCCGGAAAGGGAGGCGATATCTTAGCTCTTAACGAGTCGAGTGGAAAACTTCACTGAAGAACACGATGTGCATAGTCGTTTCATTTTAACAGCTTATCTTATTGTGTTTCGCATCCAAAGTTTGCAATTTGATGAGGGGAATGAATTGAACTTTACACACTTCGCAACTGATTTTGCAAGAATAAAAAAAAGATGGATAGGTGTGCTCTGCTGACGAAAGAAGTGGAAAGTCCTTAAAGGGGAAGGTAACCCAAAAGTTTTCTTTACAGTATGTTCTATGCAGCTCCACTAGTCTAGACTTGATATTCTGATTAATATTGTGCTTGTGCAATACGAATTAAGCAGCAAAATCCACCTGTTTTGAACCATTTTTTTATCCAATTTATCACTTGCATTGACTGAAAATGACATCACAGTTGTTCAGGAATTATTTTTGTAAATCTTACAAATAATTTTTTTAATTCGACCCAAAATATATAGGGGGGGAAAAAAAAGCTAATGTAAGGCTGTCAAAAGAAGCAGGGGCGAGCCCGTTGCAAAAATTGTTGGAGAGTTAATCAAGACAGACTTTTTCTTTTCCAACCCAGGAATGACTGTTCGTTTTGAAAAAATAGGGACGCTATGCTGGTAAAAGAAGGAATAAACCTTACAGTTGGTGATGATGAGCGTTAATAGTGACCTGATGACTCAGCATCACAATATTAGCATTGTGAGGTTATCTGAGTTCATTTCATCTCTTGAATGACTACATGGGCTTATTTTATTTTTCTAGACGGACTGAAGCGCGTCCAGACAGTCAACAGAAGGTCAAAATTGTTTTAGATGTTCTGAGGGCCATCAGATTAACCTGCTACTGTCCTCTGCTGGTGGGAAGCATCAACTGCAGATGCAGACTCTGGGCGCAGCACAGCATGCACCTCGTATTTAGGATATGTCCTGCTCCTACTACTAAAAAAAACAAAAACCTAGAGGAAACCCTGGCCTGCTTACTATAGTCCGTGACTGCACTAATGTATAACGTGTACCTTTTCAAAATAATTGTAATATTTCAGTATGGGCTCTTCTTTATCTGTCCCCCACAAACAAAAAGGAACGCACACCAGAAAGAACTCACACAAAGTATCCTTAAAATGATTGTCCAGGACATGAGGCACTTTGCAATTGTGGAGGGTGGTCCTCATTGGATGTTATATTTAATTAAGAGTTATTTAATTTCTAGACATTTTCTCTTATTAATTATTTTGCTGGGGCTGCGTAACATGCTCTCACACATTGTTTCACCATTCATGTTCACACGTCATGGTGCTTGCCCAAAAGAGATGTTAGGGTTCATTCAATTTCAAATGTTTTTTTGTTTTTTTTACCTGAATAAACAAATAATTTTAACAAGTTCGGAAGTGTTTTTGTCAATTAATAATCATCAACTCAAAAATAATCACTGGATTAGTCAAAAAATTCATTTTTAGACTAATAGTAAAAATCGTCAATAGATTTTTATTTATATATATATATATATATATATATATATATATATATATATATATATATATACTGTGTATATAAAGAGAGAGAGAGAGAGAGAGAGAGAGAGAGAGAGAGAGAGAGAGAAATTGATGATGAAATTTGGAGCGGCACGGTGACTGACAGGGTAGCACACAGCTCACAGCTCGCAGAGGTCGCGGATTCGTATATAGTGTTTTCACTCGTTATCGTCTAAAAAAAAAAAAAAAAAAACCCATCCAGATTTTCAATCGTGAGGTGACAAAACGCTGCACGGCTCCCACAAAGTGAGGGAAGAGGTGTTTTACGACACATCTCAGGCAGTTCAAGAGAGTTAATAGATTTCTCCTCGAGCTGTTTTCCACACTTTAAATTGGTAAATAATGCGCAAGAATAACAGACATTGTGGGGACAGCTCAATAGTATTGATTCATGGAAAAAATATTAAACTGAACATATCTGGTCCCTCTGTATTGTAGATTTCCAGCTATTGTAGGTGTGTGTGTAACATGATAACACATTTTAAATGAAACCATCTTCCATCCATTATCTACACCGCTTATCCTCACAAGGTTCGCGGGGAGTAGGCGGGGGACACCCTGAATTGGTTGTGAAACCATCTTAAATTTCATAATTGAAATTGGATACTCAATACAATACGATACAATAATACAAGGCGGATGACCACCTTTATTTTCCTTGTCCTTTTCCTACGTACTTTACATACACTCCCATCGCCATCTCCAAACGTCGGTCGTCCCAGCAGCGTTGACACGTGACCCAATTCTCTCAACTGGACCAGTTGGACTAGCTTGCTAGCAGGCTGGCTTGGATGTCAAACTTGATCCTCCGGGCCGGGCGGTGACACTTCAAGCTTCGATTTCATTTATTTATTTATTTTTCTTGTTAATCAAAGAAAATCTTCCTCTCAAAGCTTGGTGGGTTATTAATACCGGCAGAGCTGACAGGATGTTCTGCACTGATTCGCGGGACTGCTTTGCATCACCAGAGTGAAACGTGAAGGGAGGGGAGGTGGCCTCCCTTCAATTCCATCTGTCCCTCCATCACGTCAAGAAAGCCGTCAGAAGGATATGGAAAGCATTTTTTTTTTTCCCACAAATCTTTGATGTCCAGCTTTGGGTCCATGTACTAGAATGCTCTCTGTCCTCCCTAAGAAGACAATTCAATACACTAGCAAAACAAGTGAGTCTTGCTAGTAATGTTTTTAGACTACTGCCACTTTTGACTTCCTAGTCTACAATTAACCTATTAGTTAACTACTGCACTATACTAGTAACACTACTAGGTGCAACTAGTAGGCAAGTCACAAAATGAGCACTAGTAGTTTTGCTATTATAATAGCTATTATAATGCTATTATGCTTTGTCCTCACTAGTAGGACAACTAGTAACATGTGACTAGTGAGGGGGGAAACTGCACTAGTTGACTAAGTGTGGTACTAATAATACTAGTGCCAATATACAATTCTACAATTTAAGATATAGCAAAGTTAAAATATAGCACTTCACTAGTAGAACTAGTATCGTGCAGATGTCAACAAGTGCAGAATTTTGCCTCACTATTAACATGTCATTGTCCTAGAACAGCATTGATTGCACTTATTCAATCTTTTTGGTGATATACATCTTTTGAAAAATGATTTCATGAAACGTTACATATACATATCGTAATAATCGTCTTGTATTGAAATGATATTTAAAAGAGTGTCATTCTTCTCATTCTCACTTTAAGACGTTACAGGCCATGCCAACGTTTTCAAATCATTTCATTTCTTCTCTTTAATCAGCACATATTCTACTCATGAAACCGTGACGCCGAAATGTAAATTAAACGGGAAAGAGAACAGATGATTTGCCATATGCTGTGCATATCCTGCACACTTCGAATGCTATACAGATCAAACGGGCGTACGCAACTATATTGCACGATGTTGAGATTGCTATGAAAGACAACCGGGCTTGTCAATGAAAGGTCCAAGAATAATCCGAATAAAAACAACCCAAAATAGCTGGGATTTTATTTTTAACACTGTGGCTATTTGTGAAAAAAGAAGGAGAGGGGTGGCTGTTTTAAGTCATTCTCAATGAAATTAAACATCTTTACCCCCTTTTCCAAGAAAAACCCTCCAATATCAACCACTGTTAATTTCCCCCTTTAAAGAAGCAGCAGTCATTTTTGTTTTTGTTGTTTTGCTCATCTTCAATGTAAAGATAAGCATTGGTGTAAAAATATCCCAGCGGGTGTGTGTTCTCGCTCTCATACTCTCTCGCCAGCTCCTTCACACCATCTCCATCTGTAGCGCAGTGTTGGGAAGTACCAAATTATAAATACTTAATTACCATGCTGGATTATATTTTTCATGTGGTCGTACTTGACTTGAGTATATCATTTTCAGACAAATTGTTCTTACTTTTATTCCCTACATTTGAAAACAGAAATATGTACTTCTTAGAGGTGTAACAATTAATCGATTAAGCAACAACTAATTGATTATTAAATTAATCGCTAATTAATTGCAATGATTAACCAATTAATCGTTTGTTGAGTCCCAGTACATCCACGCTAGGTGCTTTATTACTCGGCTCAACAAGACATTCAAAAAGACAAAATATTAGGTACACTGTATAATTCAACAATCATGTACAGTTGTGATTGGCATTAATCTAACAATATATACAGCACATGTAAGTGTTGCAATAAATGGTTTTGGTCATTTAAAAAGTATATAATCCACTGTATATTTGAATCAAATAATGACTATTTTGAGTGGCCATAAATGGGACCCTACGCTTCAGCCTTGACATTCAAATAGATTTTATTTTATATTTAGCATACTAATCTCAATCGCTGAAGGCAAAAACTCAATTTCCACTAGGCCGTGTAAGCTTGTGTTACACGCACGACACTACACAAAGACACAAGCTTGAGTGTCTTGCTCAAGGGCACCTCCACTAGCATCTTGGCAAAAATAAAACAAAATTAAAAAACGGGTGAAGTTACACATTTACAGTTGTAATGTTTTTAAGCAAGTATGCTAACTAATAATATTGATGAGCCTCACGCGAATGTGGTTTGCACTGGTGGGCATCGTCAGTCCGTCAGTGAGCTGCCGGCAGTATTTCAGGCCGGGCCAGTCCGTCCGAGTCGTAGGCAACAGCCAAACGGCGTCAAGAATGGACTTACCGGTAACTCCATCACACGCAGGTGCCGCACACCTGCCACTCGGCCAAATAAAGAATAATACAAAATAATATACCTTTCAGTCCCAAAGACCGCAATGACATTGTCCCATATTGATTTTATTACACTAGTCACCACGCTGCCTTGTCTGTGTGTCTGTTGCTTTTATTTCAATTTTTTTTTTTTTTTTTTGGGCTGTGTGTCTGCTTGTGTGGCGCCTGCGTGTGCCGTGGAAATTGTGTTTTCGATGCTGATTCGCCGACAAGGGAGGGACTGGGCTCACGTGGGCCAGCCTGAAATACTGACGGACTGACGTTGCCCATCTCCGGTAGAAAACATTCGCGCCAATTTTACGGACCAAATACTGACCGAATAATAAATGTATGATTGTGCATTTTCTGCACTGTCAATTTGAAATAGTGTCGTGTTGAAATAATGTCCTATTTTTTTAATAAAGGAATGGAAATTAAAACACGTTTTTTTTTAATCCGAGTCCGAATCCGATTAATCGACAAAATAATTGACAGATGAAACTAATCATTGGTTGCACGCGATGCTAGTTACAACATTTTCATGTGTTCTGGCTCTGTACGAAAGTGATTATCATGAAAATGTACTGTATGCAAAATTATTTGCAATGCAATACTTAAAGAACGGAACACTACCTTAAACCAAGCATTCACTGTATTCATATTGATTAGGTGCACCTCATGAAAGCAGGTATTGTACCATCGAGAGCAGGTATTGTACCATCGAGCTCAAGGAAGAGCACGGAGAGTGTGAGGAGGCGAGTTCAATAAACACATCGTGTTTAACTGGCTAAGAAAAGGAGAGAAGAAGGAGGATAAAATAGACCTGTGTGAGATAGATGCGCATTAGCATTTAACCCTTTAGTGCACAGCAGGCCGCTCTCCCTGTCAACAGCTCCGACTCAATAATCAATCACACGGAGGCGAGCGGCGCAAACAGCCCGCGAAGGCAAATCCTCGGCTCGCTCCAAAAATAACCGGCCTGAGTGTTTGATTTGTGCTTTTCTCGTGTCCCAGAAAACAAGACGCTGTCGGAATGTTGCTTTCATGCCACACAAGAGGAAAACATCTTCACCACGACCAACACTTAATCGTACTTTAAGCCCTGTTCGGAGTCGACGTTGCCTTAATCGCAAGTAAGTATTACACACATCAGCCATAACATTCGGTACCGCCTCGTCGTCAAATGAAAGCCAACACAAACATGCGTGCTGCCCTGTACGAGGGGAATAATGCTCAGTGTCAGCGTGGTATTAAGTGTGTGAAGGCTGATGTGCTTCACACCGTACAGTACAGGACGTAATTCTGCCCCCCACCCCAGCCCAAAAAAATAGTTGTATTATTTCACCTACGTATTGACCTTCAACCACTTCTACATCAATTCAAACTTTAAATGATACAAAAACTTCATTCGACATTCCAAAAATTCCACATTTTCCAGACGCACTCACACAGCATATTGAAGGGAATGAGACATTCAGCAGAAATGTTTGTAATCATTTCCCTTCCAGATTCAAACTGTTCAGCACATCTGGGTGACTACTTTTCATATTGTCAAAAGTCCCCCATTTTTCATTTGTCCATTATTTACATTCAGCATTCACAAATTTGTAACTAATGCTCATTTTCTAAGAGAATGTTCCCAGAATAAATACTGTTTTTTTAAACATACACTTACCTGCCCCTTCCACATTTCTTGATTCACTCAAAAGATTCAAATAGTTCAGCTCATTAGTACAGCTTGGGAACCTGTCGATACATGACATATCAATGCATCCATCATCTATCCATTTATCTATCCATCTATCTGTCCATCCATCAATCCATCCATCAATGTGTGATCCATCTTTCTATTCACCCATTTATCTCATCTATCAATCCATCTGCCATTTGTCTATCCAGCCATTTATCTGTCCATCCATCAACGCACACATTTTATATATCCATCCATATATCCATCTATTGATTCATCCATTCATCCAACTATCATCTGTCTATCATCCACCTATCTCTCTATCCGTCTATTCATCCATCCATCTATCTATCAACAACCCAGGGAGGTGAATCATAATACATAGTCACACATTACAAACGTGCGGTTTGTAATGTATGACGATGTATTATAACGTGCAGTGTAGCGTGCATTCGGCAGGTTGAGGCCAGGTCAGTTCTACTTACGCTACAGCAGCTAGCTAGCAATGAGCTTTGGCTAAAGACTGAGCATAAACATGTTGCATTTTCGTTCGGAAGTCATTAATTACGGCCTCCATTGTGGCAAATAAGCTAGACTTCTTAAGTACTGTCCTCACGAAGGGATTAGTAAATAACATAGGGATGGATGGAGAGGCCATGCTAATTGCTAAGCTAACCTAACGTTATTATCAAAGTAAAAAAGTAAAGTGCTTGTGTGATTGAGTACAATTTTCATACAAGTCATGCTGGAACCACGTTAAGGAGGAGTGTATCCATCTTGGAACAGCAAAATGGCAGTCAATTTAATAAGTGTCTGGAGAGAAAATTATACAAAGTAATGTTACACACACAGCTAAAGAGGAAATGATTGTAATGGCATGCCGTACTTCAGCGGGGAGGAATGGCCTAGAAGATTAAAAGTATATCAAGATTGAGGATAAGTGATTCAGAAATGGATGGATATAGTCTATTTAATGCATGTAATATTACAAATGTGATTTTTTTTCCCACATTACAGTCCTGAATTTTGATTTTGACTTCAAAGATCTGCACAATAAATGTTCTCAAAATTACATACATTACAGTAGAGCTCATGTTTTTATTTTATTTTAGTTTTTATTTGTAATCAATTTCTGTCAGAAATGTTTTTTATGCCGCTTATTTAGATTGGTGTCAACGTTTGTGCAAAAATACGTAGGCTACTTTGCTTCTGTTTACATTTGATAATTTTATATCACAGCACTACTCGGTGTATTTCTGACACATTTCACACGTCGGTTTAATGTCACTTCAAAATTAAGTCAGAAAAGGTAAGCAGTCGTAGTGTGTTGTACAATTGTTTGTAGAATAATTGACAATATACTGTTTTACATCATTATCCTGATATAAAGTGGCCTATATAGTGATTTTTCTTCCATATCGCCCAGCACTACAGATATCCTACAGTGCTTCATTTGGGTGGCCTTGGAAGGGGGATTCATTCTTCTGTGGTCCCTTTCCAATGTTTCTCATTTTCCCCAAATGTTTTTTGTTTTGTTTTCCCTTGTCCTCCAGGGGTTTAAGATCCGGGTATGTCGTTAATATATGTCAACTGTGGGTATGTGAAGCCCTTTGAGACTTTCTTGTGATTAAGGGCTATATAAATAAATTTGATCTGACACTACTAACCACCCAGCTTTTCATTTATATAATCAACCCAACTATTCAGCCCATCTATCCATCCATCTTTCCACCTATCATCCATCTATGTAGTATCCATCCACCCATCTATCTATCTGTTAGTGTTTGCGTTAAATTTGGAATTTCGCTCCTTCAAGCCACATTAACTTCAGCAGCGTCAACCAATAAGAGTCAGGCCCCTCGCTAATTAGACAGCTTTATGTTTGCAACAACCCTTTAATGGCAGCCATGTGTCTGTCAGTCTGTCTGTTTGCAGCAGAAAGTCAGTGACTGTCTCCTCGAGCATGGCCATCCGGAGCAAGTCATCAGCACGCCGGAGACAGACACGCCCCCTCCGGACTGTGATCTCCACAACCGCGGTTACTACTACTGGTTCCGGTTCTGGAGCGTCACACAACAGGCCCAGCTAGCATCTGTTTGTGCTTTCTGAACAACCCCCCACCCCCCCACCCCCAATCACTCAGTTACATTTTCTTAATTGTGATACGACACAATTATTCGACTAAAAGTGAACAGATGACTTAAATTACGTAGTTCCAAACACACACACACTCACGCGAGCGCGCAGACGTAAGCGTACACAAATCGACGTAAATACGTCAGCTGCGGCTGGCTCGCTCACCTTGTTTGACACATTTGAAACGGACCGGGTCCTTGCAGTGCTTGATGACGGCCAGCACGTCCCGGCTGGTGAGGCCGGCGACGGGCATGTCGTTGACCTCCAGGAGCAGCTCATCCTCGGCCAGCTTGCCGCTCTGGACGAGCCCCTTCCCAGCCTTCACCTCGCCCAAGTAGGGGAACTGGCCGAGCTCGGCGCCCCCCTTCAGCTCGAAGCCCAGCTCGCTATCCTTGCCGCGGCTGATCACCGCTTCGTGGACTTTGTTGGTCCAGTGGTTCTTCTTCTTGAGGCTTTTCGACATCGTTATAAGGGGCGACTCGGTTCACCGCAGACTGGTTGGCTGGCTACTATCACCACCACCAACACCACCACCGCCTCATGCCCGCCTCAGTGCGACTCGCCGCAGCTGGGCGACATCACCGACTCACGCCGGGAGCTGTGTCCGCTCTGCGAGGCGCCGAGTCGGTCGAGAGTCTGCGGCACGTCACGATGCTTGCTTCGGTGGGGGCGAAATGATTCCACGGTCCAGACACACAGACGCAGGAGACAAACACTGGCGCGTAACCCGGATGTGAAAGCCGAAGGAGGGGAGAGATGAATGGTTCTGGTTCGGTCGTCGGAAGAGGTGGGGAGGGGAGGGGACAACATCCCCATTCCCCACCACTCGGCTTGCCGGGGGCGCCGGGAACGGAGGAAGCCGTGAACGCACCACAGGCAGCAAACTGCATTCAAATGGGAAACTTTTGTTTTTTTTCATCATTTTCCACAGTTATTATCATTAATTTAATGGCATTAAAATAACACTCGCCTAAACAAAAAATATACGAGTAATGGGAAAAGTGTGAGTAGTTTTTTAATATCCTCTATTAGTAATTTATAAATCATTTAGTAATAGTAGTAGTAGTAGAAGTACTGTTCTATAGAAGTAGAAGTATTCTTTGAATTTGAATTGTGGGTGCTCTGGCGTCCTCCTGACTTTTGTTCTTGTATTTTTATTTTTTTTTGTACATATCTGGTATTGGTGTAATCCAAAAGTTATTAAATATATTTAAATTGCATTACTTTATTATTATGGACCATGGATTACATTACTAACAAAAAAGTTTAACTAGTAACTAGTAAGTGTATGTATCGACTTACTCGTCAGCTGCAACCCCCACACACACGCACAAAAAATTAAGGCCCCGAAAAATTGTTATATCGCGTTGGGGGCACCATCTGACTTTTCACTCAAAGGTAACAGTGGCCTGACCCACATTGGACAACGTAGAATGCACAAAGAATGCCAAAGAATGCCATAATGCATAGCAAAAATGTGCAACGGGTTGATTAGAAACAAAACAAGATGCACACAGACACAATTTTTTACGCAATTTTGACAAAAAGTGTACTTACACAACTTGTGTCAAGCCCCCGGTGTGCACAAGAAAAGGCAGGCACACGTGCATGTCCAGTTAACATTTTCGGGACCAGGAGTGATGTACATACCATTAGGTAAGGGTACATGTACCGTTAGGTCAGGGTAAAGTTGAATTTCTCCCATGGCCACATTTGTATCTCAAAACACTCGTATCTCAAATTATCTTTACTTTTGAAAGGAATGTAAATGCATTTAATCCATTCCAGCCACCCCAAAACCACAAAAACACGACTGTATTGTCCTTACTTGTTCTTCTTCAGTGGGGTCTTTCGGCACTTGGCAAACCAGTTTAATAATGGAGCATTATTGGATTGTCCTTCCACTGCAATGAAACCAATTGGAATGGATATACCTAGTTGTTTATCATAACATAAAAATTCTTCTTTTGACTACAAGCCAAACAGAAAATGACAAACCCTTTTGTTGGCATGACTTTTTAATGCCTGGCTCTCTGATATGGCCCAAGTAAAAGTTGCATGGAATATTTATTACGCTTGTAAAGAGCTCCTCCTTTCCATCAACCTACCACTCTCAGCAATGCCGATTGTCCAAGAGTTGTGTGTGTGTGTGGGTGGGTGTGTGTGTGTGTGTGTGAGTGCGTGTTGACCCGCCTGTTACCTCTATGTTTCCTAACAGTTTATCATTGAATGATCGGCATTGTTTTGCAAGCATGTTTATATTCAGTAGCTTCAGATAAAATTGAAAATTAATACCGTGCCAAAAAAACGTTTGAATCGGAAAATCGGTTTTAATTAGAAATATATTCATGTTTACATTCAGTAGTTTCATATCAAATTGAAAATTAAGAAATTAATACTGTGCCGAAAAAAACGTTTGAATCGGAAAATCGGTTTTAATTCGAGATGTGCGTTTATTGAATCGAACCGAATCGAATTTTTCAACTTTAAAATATATCGAGATACTTATCGAATCGTCTTTTATTGAACAGATGCATGCTTGATATGTGTACGCCTATATATCCTGATGTCATTCACTATGGCACACATCAACACACAAATACTACAGTGCATACAGTGCTAATTACACTTTATGAAACCTTTTATTTATATTTTCTTTTATGTTTCATATAATGGAGTGCTATTTTCTTTCTTAAAAGTGGTGGGTTTCTATGTGTGCATTTCAAAATTGATTTGATATAAAAGTAAATTGAGTTACCACCTTGGTCATGGCGGAAATTAAACATAAGTCAAGGACTGTAAATTAAATTTATTCTCATATAAACACAGAAGAACCATCCATCGATCCCTTATCCAAACCGCTAATCCTTCACAGGGGTCACAGGCGTGCTGGAGCCCCTCCCAGCTGTCTCTGGCCAGTAAGCGGGGTACACCCTGAATTGGTTGCCAGCCAATCGCAGGGCACATAGAGGCAAACGAGCATTCGCACTGACAATCATACCTAAGGGCAATTTAGAGTGTCCGATCAACCTATCATGCATGTTTTGGGAATTTGGGAGGAGACCAGAGGACCCGGAGAAAACCCACGCAGGTACGGGGACAACATGTAAACTCCACACAGGAAGGCCCGGGCCGGACCCAAACCCGCGACCTCTGCACTGTGAGGCGAACGTGCTAACCAGTCGACCCACACAGAAAAACATTTTTTTTTTAAATTATTTTGTTTTAACCACAGTTTCTTTTTTTTTTTACATCATAAATCTTCCACGAGTTTAACAAATGTAAACAGATTTTTCTGAAGAGACTTTTGAGAGTTTCTATTGATGGCAGGAGGCGGTTGCTTGGTTTCTGTCTCTGGTCAGTAGCTGTTTGAAGAGCATCATTAACATTGTCCTTTTTCCTCTCTATTCTTCTCCTTAAATCCATACCTTTGCTTTGATGAAGCGTCATACACGCACGGTTTGATCTGCCTAGCAGGAATTAAGGGATTAGCATAATGATTGTGCACTTAGCTTTTTACATCACACAATGCTGCCCTAAAAATAGGTCTCCATTATAATGCCTGATCATTGTGCTTAAACACACAGGGCTTAGCCTCAGCGCGTGAGACGGCCTTGGCACTGCTGCGACCCGTTTCTTTGGATTACTTATTCTTGTGCCATATGGATAAATAAATGCATGGATATATGAATTCCCTTTAAGTTGATGAATGCCTTTGAGATAACTAATTAGCATGGCGGTCTTCTAATTAATCAGCATAGTTAATAAACGCAATTTCAATTTGAGCCTGTATTGTTGGATAATCTAATAAAGGGTTTCATTATGAAAAATGTCCTTACAATCTGTCAGAGCTGGGAATTTTACTAAAACGTGAGCATCGGTCATATTTCCGGCGCGGTTGGGGAACAGCATCTTTAGGGCGGTCTGCCTCTATTTTTAAACGGCCGTCATTCGGCGAGTCCGACTAAATTTTCACTCGCGCGTACTTTTATTAAAGTGTACTTGCTTTTTATGCCACTCGTGCTTCAACACACACATTTTAAAAGAATTCCCGGGTGTCTCAAAAATGTTTTAAAACACATCACAATATCACCTTGTCACATCCGTAGAAAGAGCGCGGGAAACCCGAACCCGATTCCAGCCTGAAAATTATTTTCCAAATGCTTGCAAGAATACCCATTGTGATCAGCTAAAGTGTTAATTTGCTAAAATGGGATGCGTGAGTCATAAATAGTCAAATGAAAAGGCTATTGTAAAGATAAAATCCTGCGGGGTGCAGTTTTAACTTGTTGTATTTACTCTAAAGACACTGGGATGACAGAACAAATGCTGTAATTATATTGATGTGGATATCTATTTAGATTAAGTGCAGAAATAACAATGTATAGAAAAAGCCACTTGTTTGAATCCAAACTGGAATTATTATACTTAATTGGACCCGTAATGGCACGCTCTACTCAGGCAACTAGACTCAGACTATGAATAATGCTGGTCATCAATTACACGATGTTTGAAGAGTTCTTATCATAATGCAGGAAATCCATTTTATTCAGAGAAACCAGCTATTTACACAGATCTGTAAATTTGACAAATATTCCTTTCATCTTGGCAAAAATTTGTTGGCTCTGTCTGGCAAACTCGGGATGATAATTTCTATTAATAGCTTTTATCTCATTGCTGTGCCTTTTTTTTCTCGTTTGGACTTTTATTTTTTAAGGTCAGACCACATAAGCCCCATGGGAAAACTTCCAACTACCCAGACAGACCTGCTATTGTTTTGTTTTGTTTTCTGCTGTGAAATTCGCCGTTCAGCTCCTTGTTAAACAGCAAGTTGTGCAAAAACTGGGTGGGGATTTTTTTTTTTTCTGACAAAAATTAGACATTCAAAAGTTTAGAGCACGAGTCAACAACACGGTGCCTGTGGGTACCCGTTTGACTCAAAGAACCAGAAGTAGCCTGCGGGGCAGGCCTGATCTAAAAATAGCTCACCATCAATGCTGGGCCAATGTGATTTCCGAAAAACGTGGCATAAGTGATCATGTGAAAATGTGAACACTTCCAGAGACTCATAGTGTTTCATCGTGACGTTTGTTTCCTACCACGTTCAATCATTGTTGATCATTATTGTGGGAAATCATTTACATGGGGTCATCATATCATGTATGATTGTTATTAATAGTGACCTATTATTGAAATAATTTAAGAATGTTATTTACAACCATTTCTTTCCTTTTACTATGACTTCAGTGCAGACTTCAGATACGAGCGCTGTATACAACCTGCTTAATGCCATTCCCATCTTAAGTTTACTCTTAAACTAGAAACAGAACAATTAAACCTTGTGTGTTCACTAGCTTAATGCCAACGCTAATTAGCATCTGTTGCGATGCATTAGCCGTTTAAGCAACACATTGAACAAACAAGTGCCGCAACATGTAGAAAAACATAGCAGTACTCAGTCATATTCTTTATCCTCCACATAGAACACCTAATATTACACACACTGAGGAGCTGAGCTATAATATTACAGAGTGTTTTTTTTTCATTTTTATTGAAACATTGCAATTTGGGGGGGAATGGGGCTGAAGGCTTGAACAGATTAATGGCATTTACTTTGAAACATTTCAGTGAGAAAATATCATTTGACATATGAGCACTGGGTTGCAAATGTGGTCATGGTAAAAATAAAGTATCTCAAACTTGGAGTAATCTTTAACATGGTCCTTGCCCTATTTCTTTCCAGTTGTCCCTTGTAAATATTGCTCAACAGCTCAATGCTTTGTTACCCACAAAAATCATTGTGACGAGTTTGTTGCATAATTTGCCATGTTTCACCACAGCAGCTCTTTTATTAGCAAAAAAATCATGGATATTAGTCCCCAGATGTGTCCCCATCTGATGGAAAATGGAAGGCTGGGTGTGTGTGATTTGGGGGGAAGATGGGGGGGATATGTAACGTGAAACCATCACAGACATCTCGGCCGTGTACCCCGCACACCGTCTACGTGCGTATCTGCTTGTTATGTGCTACAAAGACATCCTTCCTTTCAAAGCGTTTTCCTTCAATCGGGAATGTTGCTCATCGTTGGTCGCTTAGAAAAATACAACTTTGAAACAGGAGGATGACACGTAGAGGAATAAAGTCCCTTTGTTTTGATATTGTACATTCTCTCTCTCTCTCTCTCTCTCTCTGTCTGTCACACACACACACATTCACAGGCTTTTGGTCTCGAGCACACATGCAAACCGGCTGAAAAGGTTAAAATGGCTCTCACAGTATGTCAGAGAGGAATTTGGCCAGTGGAGCGAGTTGGTCGTACTTGGTTTGTCCAAGGAGGATCATAGGCAAAAAAAAAAAAAAAGGTCCCAAAATGAAATGAAATAAAATAAAATGGACTGCGGGTTAGATGGTAACAACATCTAGTACATGAAGCTAACATCTAAGTCAACCGAAGTTATCTAAGGCATGCTGAAATTAAACATTAACATGTTCATTCGTAGATGGGGGGGGGGGGAAGAGAAGAACCAAGTATCCTCCTTTTCATATATATTTATATATATATATATATATATATATATATATATATATATAAAATAAAAAAACAATGATAGGTCAAAGGAGCACATTTTTAAAAAGGTTGAAAAAACCCCAGCCATAGACAGTTGTACAAATATTTTACACAAAATGTTTTTCATCTACACACCGCCGTTAAAACCTTTGAGAGATGAACATAAGTTAATTAAACGCAAAAAGTGACATTTGTCAGCGGGGGTCTGTGCAGGCCAGACGCTCGTTGAATAAAGTCACGCGGCAGGAGGACCGCCGGGCTGCCTGCAAACAAATAACAACATGACAATGCGGTTAGTTATACAGAACCAATCAGTATTGGGGACACACTGAAAAAGAATAGAGTTACCGTAATCTTACACGAAGGCGTATACTTTGGAGAAAAAAAAAACAAGCTGTATAATTTTTAAGCTTAAAATTGTAATAGCAAGAATACAAGTCGTACGGTATGATATTAGGGAATGTTGTAATAATTAAAATGAGATATTTGAGATGAAAGTTATATTTTTGGGGAGAATTTTTCATTTGAGATTAAATTTGTCATATTTCTCAAACAAAGTCATATTTGAGAAAAAAACGAATATATCTGAGATAAGTGCCTCTAAAATCACACATAAATTCACCCCCCCCCCTTTTTTTGTCCTGTACGAGCAATTGGTGGATCAGAGTACAGAACAAAACAAAAGCGTCAAGGAGAACGTCTGAAAAATAATTAAGATGAGCCCCTATTAATCTAATCGAAAGGTGTTTGTTGATTAGATCTTCTATAGGCGATATTACACAAAAAACATTCCCAAAAAAGCAATTTTGCCAACAAAACAAAACAAAACAAAACCCTCCATTTCTCCAGAACCCATCATCCGATTTTCAAAAGTCTTGATGTGTTGTACTTAAGGTTGAAGTAGCCATTCTAACCAGACTCAGCATTCTGACAAACTTCAATCTTTTTGGGGGGAAATCTTGTCACATTGCTATTTTCAGTGAGGCCTTTATACTCCTTTGGAAGACAGAACATGAATCACACGGTCACCTTCAGAAAAGGCCACAGTCCTTCAGGTTGTTTTTGATGATGACGTCAGTAACAGCGTCGAACACAAACTGCACATTCTTGGTGTCGGTGGCGCAGGTGAAGTGGGTGTAGATCTCCTTGGTGTCCTTCCTCTTATTCAGATCCTCAAACTGACACTGGATGTAGGCCGCCGCTTCCTCGTAGGTGTTGGAGCCTGCGGGCGGTGACATTTGATTTGGGTTTATTATGGACTGCTACTGGGTGAAAATCTACAGCAAAAAAGGGAATTATATATCGGGTTGGGCACCGGGAACCGAGTGGAACCGGGACTAGCACTTTGGTTCTCCCGGAATCGTTCAGGTTTTGAAAATGTCGTGAACATTGTGTGGTGCTCATTTTAAAAGACAGTCTTGTTAACAACTGGATTGACTTCCTGCATTTGGTTGCAAGAACATTTCTTCACAATCCATATTCATTAGTTCCTATCTTGTCCATTATCAGAGAAATGATGCAAGTAGTAATTTTCCTTTTTTTTTTTTTTTTTTAGCACCAATCAACGCACAAGTCATACAGGATAGGATTGATGGTCGCAGGTGTCGCATTTAATATCTTCACCTGCATATTCTGGGTAGCAGATTGTGAGGGGGCTCTTTTTGATCTTCTCCTCAAACAGGTCCTTCTTGTTGAGGAAGAGAATGATGGAGGTGTCCGTGAACCACTTGTTGTTGCAGATGGAGTCGAACAGCTTCATGCTCTCGTGCATTCGGTTCTGTGAAAAAGCAGAGATGCGTCAAATCGGGGGAAAAAAAGAACAGATGTACAATTTTCACAAATGTCAGGGATATTAAGCTTCTTATCTATAAAATAAGAACCTTGAGTAGTCCCACATTGGAGAAAAGTTCATTTCAGCAGAAATAGTGGATACAGGAAGTACAAAAAAAGCATGTCAGAGATGACAAAAAATACATTCTCTCAGCAATGTTATTTGTTGTTTTCAGTGCTGAGCGTTATTTTTGATGTTTCAGATCTGATTAATCTAATTGACAGAATTAACAGAATCGGTAATTCGGTAATTCAGTAACACAGATATTTGAATAAATTATAGAAAACTAAACTAAAAGTCAGTTTTACTGTTTTCATTTAAAACATCAACAGTATTACTTTTTTTTGTCTGCAATGTTTTGCACCGGGCAGTGCTAACTTTTAACGGTTTGTTATGTTTTATCGTTATTTACAGAGGTGGGCATCGTCAGCCCGTCACTAAATTCCCGTCAGTATTTCAGGCCGACCCACGTGGGCCACGTCCGTCCCTCGTCAGCCACAGCCAATCGGTTACGAGGTGCAATTTATACACAGATATGAATTTTGGGCAATACATCGCCCGGCCCCACGTTCTCACCATCTCCTCGTCCTCGGCCAGCACGAGGTCATAATCGCTGAGAGCCACACAGAAGATGATGGCGGTGACTCCCTCGAAGCAGTGGATCCACTTCTTCCTCTCTGACCTCTGGCCGCCAACGTCGAACATCCTGTAAAAACAATTACATAGTATTATTTTTCAAAATATAGTGCCACTTTAACTTAGAAGTTGAATTTGTTCCGCGACAAAGTTTGTAAATTCAGTTTAGCTCATAACGTAACGTACATAACATATTGGACGGCTTTATATTCGCTGAAATTCCGGGCCGTGTCGAATTTACTCAAGTCAAGCCCAAAAAAGCATCCCAATGCCTGAATTTGAGCACCACCCCACCTGCGTTCATTGGAAGCAATTCAAAGATTTTTTTGGTGGGTGTAAATTGACTGTGACTGTTAAATAAGCACTATGATAAAGAAAAGACAAACACCACCGGACTCAAGAGAGACCTTTGTGGCAAAGTACGAGAAATGGACGAAAATGGTGGATTCCTGTTCCTCTCCCATCTTTTCCATCTTTAACTCATGCACTGCCAGACATTTTCAGACCCTGTTTTACCCTAACGTTTGAAAAATTTATAAATACGTTTCTGGGATTCAATGGCTGGACTGTGAAAAGACAAGTAAATTGGTCAATGGCAATGAATAGGTTAATACTCCATCAAGAGTGTTTAAGTACTTCTTTAAGTACTTAAGTGTTTAAGTACTACTTAAGTACTAATCCATCAATTGTGTTAATTTCATATTATTTTCTGAATTTTCAACCACAGTTATTCTCTATGAATCACATTTTATGCTATGGGAAATACTGCTTCAGTTTTCATATAATTTGGTTTTAGTCAGACTTTTTGGAATAGATTAATCACAAAAACAGAGGTTCCACTGTGTTTTATGAATACATCTTGAAGTAATTTTAAACGGTGAAAAAAATACACAACATGTGTCTCTGATGTATTCAGTCAAATTAAGTGACGCAAGAAGGGAAGAAATTTAAAGTTCAGTCAACCCCAAAATTTTCTTCACAATTATGTATTCAATGCTATCCCACTAGTGTAAACACGGGATTTAGATTAATATTGCGTATGTGGAATATGAATTAAGAAGTAAAATCCATCATTTTTGTCCATCTCAGGGGGCGGCCATTTTGTCGCTTACTGTGAACCGAGAATGACATCACCGTTGCTCAGAGCTCAGGTAACGACCAATCATGACTCAGCTTCAGAAAACAGATGAGCCATGATTGGTTGCTACCTGAGCCCTGAGAAACTGTGATGTCATTTTCAGTCGACAGGAAGTGGCAAAATGGCCGCCCCATGAGATGGCTAAAAACGGGTGGATTTTGCTGCTTAACTCATATTCCACAAACGCAATATTAATCAAAAGGCCGTGTTTAGACTAGTGGAGGCCATAGAACATATTAGTGTAAAGGAAAAGTTTGGGTTGACAAACTGACTTGAAATGCAGATCCTTGAAGGTGAAGTGTGTCTCCACGATGCCGGTGGTCTTCACTCGGGTTCTCAGCACGTCTTGCTGGGTGGGCACATAAGCGCCATGCGATATCCTGTCCAGGTCATTCAGATAGCTGTTTTGGAAAAGAAAAAGGGAATGGTTAATGTGTTCAAACTGGCCGCAGCCACCGGAGCATTGCGGAATGACCACTCACTATGCTGCGGAGTCGTTAAGTTGGTACTCTCGGGAGCGGCTGAAGCATGCTTGCACTCCTCCGTCCTTCCACAGCCGCTGGATGACCCCGGCCAGCTCACCCGTCATGAAGCCCTCCTCAGCCGAGCCGGCCAACACGAACAGCTGCCGCGCGTCATCCTGTGAGGACAAACCTCTCGTTTAACTCGCTATAAAGCAGACGAAAGCAAAGCCAATGTGACAGAGTTGCGCTTCATATAAATACTAAAAGTATAAAGAGCGGAAAATCTGGCCGGCTGTGACTAGGTTGAGCCATGAGTCATTTATACAGAAACAAACCAAGTACGTGAAGAGTCAAAATAGTGATAAAACTAATTTGCATATCGCTATTTCAATTTGATACACTGGGGTTAAATACAGAGGAACATCCCAAGCCATACTGTAGGTCCCAAATGGCTGCAGTTGGCAATTATTTTGCATATTAATGATGAACACATTTTTGATGTACAAACTCCATCCCAATGAAGTTGGGACTTGACTGTGTACAATGTAAATAAAAACACAATACAATGATTTGCACATCCTTTTTGACCTGTATTCAAGTGAACACACTATGTTGAAACTGATGACCGTTACGTTTTTTTTTTTTGCAACATATGGATGTAACAATTAATGGAAATCTACGTAAAATCGAGTCGCCCCGATTAATCGATCGAAAAATCGAGTTGATTATATTCTTCTAGAAAATGTCTTGAAACGTTTTTTCATTCCAGATGCATAGCACATTTTGAATGTGGAGATCAAATTATGCTTTTGCGCCAAACATCACTGCGTATTACGTTTGTGGATAGCTGCAGAACCACACTAGTGCACAGAGGCAAGCATGGTAGCACTTTTTTAAAAATCGAATCGAAAATCGGAAACTGAAAATCGAAAATCTAATCAAATCGGGGCTTGAGTGAATCGCTACATCCCTACTGCAACATATTCCCCAAAAAACTGGGACTAGGCAACAAAAGACAGAGAAAGTTGGGGAATGCTCAAAAAACAACCGTTTGGAAGGTTCCACAGGTGAACAGGTTAATTGCAAACAGGTGAGTGTCATGATTAGGCATACAAAGGAGCTCCACCAAAAGAAAAGCAGAAGTGGAACATCAACAATACCTAGAAACGCTTCTCTGGCCCATCGGAGATGGACTGATACAAAGTGCAAAAGCGTACTGTGGTCTGACGAGTCCTTATTTCAAATAGTTTTCGGAAATGATGGACATCGCGTCCTCCGGATTCTTATCAGCAAAAAAGCACAAAAGCCAGCATTTTTTTGGGTTGTGGCTCGTAAGTCTTCCTGAGAGAGGAGCGTCAGTACAGCGAGCCCCGTCAGAGCTGGTTATCCAAACTTAGAATTCAATTTTCCTCCATCACATCGCTGCGACCTGAGAACAGGGCGTTTTCAGCGGTCAAAACGCTGGTTCTTCTTTCAGATTTTTACCTATTGCGGGTAGGCCGGAATATATCCGCCGTGGAGAACGGAGATCACTGCGAATATTTCATGGCAGTATACTGCAACCTCGGCGAGCACTCACCGCTCTGGCCGAGTCAGCAAAGTCGATCTTGAGGCGTCCCATGGCTCTGATGATGGCAATGATGGACTGTATGGTGTTGCTGTAGACAACCGCCTTATACTGCTTACACTCTTCCTCCGAGTAGCCTGCTTCATGGATGATCCTGGTACACATGATGAGCATTAAAGCGCAACGTGTTACCGGCATCACAGATTGCGGGGGACTGGGGTTCCCTGTACAGCACGTTATATTTGTTGCCGATTGGAAGTAATCATCCATCTGATTTACAATGTAACGTTAACCATCACAACGTAAGTGAGCAATATTATTTTTCAAAACAACATTTGCAGAGTTTCAGGGATACGGGGGCATCTTTACTTACTTCATCTGTTTAACGATTGTACTCTTCCCAGACTCACCGGCACCTGAAAATGAGATAAACATGGAAATTAGTTCATAGTGACGTTGTGTGACAAGTGCATGACGAGTTGACACTTTACGTGCCAAGAAATCAGATCAATCCGATGGAAATCAGGATGTTTGGTCAAATATTCCGCTGTTCTGGTAATAGCCAGATAGTACTTAACGGTAGGGATGTGTAATACCAGTCTTTTTCAGAACAGATACAAGTATGAGCACTCAACTCAAATGCGCAAGTAAGTAACCGAAACCACTACTACTATTGATAGAATTTCTATTGAACCAAAAACAGATGATTTCTAAAGACCTTTCATTTATTTCTGGCAAAAGGCAGAACAGAGAATTTAAGATTTAAGTAAAACTCAAACAACTAACTATGAATTCGGGATTCATGGCCTAACCCATTAACAAAAGTGCAAGATAAAACTGACAATTTTCCAGGAGTTTTAGTCTTTGTTCAAAACAAATTTCAGAGAAAGAAGATCTAAAAATTCTAAAAAATGACCTAAAAATACATGATCTCTTACTGGTGCCAAATTAATTTCTGATGATGCCCATTTGCAGTATGTGTGAATTTGGAATTTTCATTTGACTATTTTGTGGCTAAAAATAGGTTGGACCTAGCAACAAGCTGTTGACTCAGAAAATTCAGAGGAGTGAAAAACGCATAAAAGCAGATCCAAGAGGTCACGAAAAAAAGCATGGCAATATAAGAGCGCTATAGTCTGCCACTCAACAATGGTTTCTTTGTGGAATAAGCAAGGTAAGCTATTGATATCGGTCCAATATCAGTTTAAAAAAAAAAAAAAAAGAGAAAAAAAACAGTATTGCATTGTATTGGTCTAAATCCCAAATTTCCGTTATTAGCACTCATATACAAGTAGGCCATAACAGACTCCACTCCTGCTCTTCTATCTCGCAGCGTTGAATTAATGGGTCATATTTTCTCATAGCAACGGCTGCTGACTATTCTTTGTTTGAATAGTATCACTTGATCTAACAGTTCATACTAAAAAACAAATAAAAGCATGTATCAGTCCTGCTGATATCGTAAAGTATCGGGTTACCGCTACATCGCACAATCTATCTATGTCATTCTTATTGTTCACCGTTTGCCAGAGTTGGGCATTTTTCTAAAAATTTGCGGTTTGTTTATTGCCTTGCGTCAACCTATTTGAAACCAAAAACTCAGCGTGGCATGGAAGCCTCAGCGTGGCCACACTAAATGCGTCTCCTTTTAGTACTAATACCTAGTAACAGTACTTGCCCATTCCTACTTTAGAGGTAATGTCTGGCCTCTAAAATATGAACCAAGGCGGACTTATCACTTTCATTATCGGTCCAGCTCGATGAGAGACGCATCAGAGAAACCAATGTGAAAATGCAGCTTGTCAAGAGTTACAATCTGCAGTTTGTCGGTCGACAAACTAACAGAATCTTGTTAAATATGTGATTCAATCCGCACTTGAGCCGCGTCTCGGCACAATTGGATTAATCAACTAGATCCTGGTTCCAATGAGATTACGCACGGCTCAAGCATCCCCGGGGTTACAATTTTTTTGCAGGCTGGACGTGCCAGTAAAGTGACAAACATACAGTACGCTGATAATCAGGTAATAATCAGAGTTTGGGCATTTTTTTACCTCTTCAGATCAAAGTCAGCCAAGGTCAGATTGTCTGAAAGAGCAAACATTTCTTTTCTCTGGCTTTTGATCAGACCTGAAATTTTCGGCTCTTTTCCGGTGTCAAGTGCATATAGTGTTTTATGTTAATTTATTGGCTTTATTTATATTTCATATTATTTATATCTATATTTATTAATACGTGTATCACAGCTTTTTATTGTTTTTTTTTTTATTGTATTGTTTGTAAAGTGCTTTGTTATAGCTCAAGCTGCTATGAAATGCGCTATATAAATAAAATTGTATTGTATTGTAATTTATTATCTTGTGGTGTGGGGTGTGTTTAACCCCCCTCCCCCCCACCGAATCTGTTTGGAAAGCAGTTGCGGTTCACAACTAAATATTAAACCGCTCAATATATAAGACGGCCTTATTTATGTGTGGGTTAACGCACCGAGTTCAGCCGAGCCACACACTCCGTGAGTGTATAGTGAAGCGAAACGACAGCCAATCAGGAAGCGACCTCAAGTTCGAATAGAGGAGCAACCGGTTGTGTGGAGTATTTGTATAACGTCACAAGTCATTCGCTGCAGCAGAAATGACAAGGCTATCTTAAAACCGCCATGGAGTTACCAGACAAGCTAACAGTAAGCCTAGTAACTGCTACTGCTACTCCTCGTACTTTGCATTTTCTGAGAGTTTGGATTCCCTGTGGTACCATGCCGCCTCACAGGTCAGTCGTGGTACTATGGCAGCCATCTGGTTTGGGGGAGGAGACTCAGGATTTTCTGATTTCAAAAATCTTCCATACGGTGAGGCACAACAAGCGCTGGCCTCTGCGGCTTGCAATAAGATTCACGTGTTTATAGCTGAGGAAACAACATTTTAATTACCTTCCCTCTACTGGGACTCCACGCTCCCTAGCGAGGAGACGTGTTCGCCAATTTGCCGTCAGACGCAATGAGCAGACGCACACCAAGCTCTGACACATCGCGGTATTCTGATTAATATCGCGCTTGTGGAATATCCATCTCAAACGGCTGCCATTTTGTCCTGTACTGACACTGCTGTCAACTGAAATTGATGTTAAAGTGCCCACGGGGGTCAGCTTGCCGACATCACGTGACTAAACCCAGAAACGAGGCAAGCCCTGACAATTGCAAGGTGGCAGCACAGGGCAAAAAAAACGCAGCCGCAGTCAACCCAAACATATTTTTTTTCAAGGATATGTTCTATGCAAGCACACTAGTTGAAACAGGGCATTCTGATAAATATTGCTTTTGTGAAATAAGTGTTAATCCACTCGTTTTTAGCCATCTCCGGGGGCGGCCATTTTGTCTTCTGTCGACTGAAAATGACATCACAACTGCTCACAACGACCAATCGCGGCTCAGATTCAGAGAACAAGTCAGGCGTGATTGGTCGTTGTGAGCAGTTGTGATGTCATTTTCAGTCGACAGAAGACAAAATGGCTGCCCCCAGAGATGGCTAAAAACGAGTGCATTTTGCTGCTTAAGTTATATTCCACAAACGCAAAATTAATCAGAATGCCGTGTTTCAACTAGTGGGCTTGCATAGAACATATAGTTGAAAAAAATATGTTTGGGTTGACTTCCGCTTGGCGGCACGGTGGTCGACTGGTTAGCACGTCCGCCTCACAGTTCAGAGATCGTGGGTATGATCCCGGCTCCGGCCTCCCTGCGTGGAGTTTGCATGTTCTCCCCGTGCCTTTGTGGGTTTTCTCCGGGTACTCCGGTTTCCTCCCACATTCCCAAAACATGCATAGTAAGTTGATTGGACACTCTAAATTGCCTCTAGGTGTGATTGTGAGTGCGGATGTTTGTCTCTGTGTGCCCTGCGATTGGCTGGCAACCAATTCAGGGTGTCCCCCGCCTACTCCCCGAAAACAGCTGGGATGGGCTCCAGCACGCCCGCGACCTTTGTGAGGATAAGCGTTATGGATAATGGATGGATGGATGACTTCCACTTTAATTTACTGTATATTCCACAAACACTAAAGTGATCGAATACCGTGTTTAGACTTTAATGGGGTGCACAAAGCACGTACTGCTGCAAAAGAACACTCTTGACGTGATTGCTGTGCATGTTGTGCGTTTCAGATTTTCTAACCTGCTTTTTCAAATCCAATCCATCTTTCTATTTTTTTCATACCACTAATTCTGTCGGGGATGCATGAAACTGGAGCCTAGCCCAGACGGTAGGTGAAAGGCAGACTACACCCTGAACTAGCGCTCAACGATTAATTGTATTCGGAATATAACTGCGAACTTGAGGTGAGTATCTTAACACGTTTGATCTTATTTACCTTAAAAGGTAAAAAGTAGAGAAAAAAAAAAACCTCACTGTGTGCATGCAATATTAGAGGTGACAGTAAAAAAAAAAAAACATCGTCCTGTCCAATGATTTGTAAACGGCAGTGCCTTGCAAAGTTGTCAGCGGTCACATATGAAGGGCATAAATTTGCTTGTATGTAGCCAAATGTTACATCGTCCTATTTCATGAGTGAAGCTGAAAACAGACAAAATGATGTTAGTCCTCATTTAATTGATGAGGTAATCATTTATTGGTTTAGAACAGGGGTGTCCAAATCCGGTCCTCGGGGGCCACTATCCTGCATGTTTTAGATGTTTCCCTCCTCCTATTTCTAATGGTCAGAACAACTCATCAGCAAGCGCTGCAGAAGCCTGATAAGGATCCTGATCATTTGAATCAGGTGCGTTGGAGGAGGGAAACATCTAAAATATGCAGGACTGCGGCCCTCGAAGACCGAATTTAGGCACCTCTTGTCTAGAATAGCAAGTCTGGCGTCAGTGGTGGTACCAGGATGCCGGGTGTGGGTGGGCATTAGTCTTACCTCGGGGGGCAAAAAAGTGCTACTATGCTCAAGTAAGTCGAAATCCAGCGTAGGGCTACTGCACCTTAAAACGTGTTTTGTTTTCTCTTTGATTGCTGTTGTTGTGATTGGGGCTAAACAAATAAAAGTTGATTTGATTTCCCATTCATCAGAACTACATCCAGTTTTCTTTGGGTGGGCAGAGTGTGTCCGTGGGTGGGCAATGCTCACCCTGCCCCCCCTCTGGTAACGCCCCTGTTTGGCGTTCAAGACATGCAACCCAATTTACACATCTGTTTCCTGAAATAATG
Source organism: Filicampus tigris (assembly GCF_054856515.1). NCBI lineage: Eukaryota > Metazoa > Chordata > Actinopteri > Syngnathiformes > Syngnathidae > Filicampus > Filicampus tigris. The sequence continues at coordinate 23,130,357 of NC_141220.1, read as the reverse complement.
AAAAGCTGGTAAAGCCACAGACTAATTTGCATTATTGTTGTCACCTGGACTTTAGTACAAGGTGAAATTGTTGGAACGACCAGCACCCTAGTGGAAATGATTTCTAACTTTAGAGGTAATGTGCTGTGAGGCAGAAGCGGGTTATGATCATTCCCTTCGTGTTCCATGAGAGCTCATCTCAGCATAAAATAAACAGCTCTTTGGTTGTTTTTATGATTTGCATTTGAGGCAATCCTCCCACTCAAAACACTTGTCAAGTGCTTGTTGGACATGCACTTTTTTGTGTCTGGATTGCTCAGACACACAACGCAAGAGATGCTTCAAGGCTGGATTAACACTGCATGGTTCAAGTGACAATTCAGTTGTTTTTTGCTGCCAAGTGCCATAAAAGGAGATATGCGTCACGGCAATGTAAAGACAACTAAATGCATGGGACTAGTTATCGTCAGATCGGAGTTAGACTTCTTCCAAATGTGCATAAAAACGTGATACATATTAGATATGGAAAAAATAGGGTGGCCGCTGGCCACAAGACGGCCACGGGACATTTACAAAATGGTGGGCCTGGAATGCATCCACAGTGATAACCATGGTTTCACTCTACAGGCTTGGAATCAGAATTGGGTACTTGAATATCAGTGTAAATGCAAACCCAGTCACCAGTTGCATCGCTGTGCAATACATCCACACGCCTCATTGTTGTATCACAACCAGGCAAAAGAAGATCATATTAGCTGTCGCTTAGCCCACACACGCATACGAGTGTGGGTAATTGAGCAGCGCTTTGGACTACAGAAAAACCAACGTGCTCAGTTGAAGAATACGTCCTGTTCATGAGCCCCAATCCTCAAGCAAGTAGGCAGTTGCAGACGTGCGCTGGCTCTTTCTTCGACGTCCATAATTGGCGCCATTCACATCGCTGTCAGTCAGAATGCACACAGGTTGCTAAGCAACATGTTATACATCTCTTTCTGACCGAGACAGCAGGCGTTGGCCGCCAGCTTTGCGCAACAAAACATTGTGGGTCAAACAAAGCCAGTTTAATGTGGGACACTGTATTATGGTCACCTGCACAATCTAATGAGAGGTGTACCAAAACAAATGTTTAAAAAAAGTAATTATTTTACAAAGATAACAATCAGTTCGAAATGCCACACTAGTTTATTATAGTGGTTGTGGATTACAGCGGTGGCACTGCGCAATACTTGAGACGTTTATTGTTTATATTTTAGGGGTCAGGTAACGACCAATCACGGCTCATCTGTTTTCTGAAGCTGAGCCATGAGATTGATTGTTACCTGAGCAACTGTGACGTCATTTTCTGGCTGCCCGCTGAGATGGACAAACGGGTGAATTCCATGCAACTCATATTTCACAAACGTAGTATTAATCAGAATGCCGTGTTTCGTTTAGTGGGGCTACATAGAACATAATATTGTAAAGAACATTTTTGGGGTGACTTCCACTTTAATGCATTAACTTCATCGGATCAGACTATGTATCGACTAATACTCAAAACTGAGCAACTTGATACGAATGCAAAAAACGTGATCGTGACACCACTATTGACAATAAAAAAAACATCATTGAATTTTATAGTGGCATAAAAGGTAGACAATTTTGCATTACTACAGATATGGGCAGAATGTTGATACTACTCTTTACTGGATGACCTTAGCATGGGCAGCTTTAATCCATCAGGTGCCAGTGAGTTTGCCATCAATTTTGTCAAAGTTTCCCGTTCAAACACAAAATTTAGGAGTCACAAAGGTGACTTCATCATCATGACTGTTCTTTGACTACAAATACTGGAAATACATTTGGCATCGGGATGTATGGTGTGTGGGGGGGGGGGGTGTGTGTGCGTATTCAATATATAAACCATGGATGTACATTGACCATCTTTAAATCTATTATCTATCCATCTGCCCGTCTTCTTTAGCGGGTGTCTTCAATGGGGTTGTGGGTGATGTGTAGCCTAATCCCAGTTGACGTTGGGCAGGAGGCGGGGTACATAAGAAAACAAACATTCATACTCGCATTCGCACATTTGGACGTTTTAAAGCAATGTAACTAAGAAGCCATGTTTTTGCAATGTGGTAGCAAGTTGGGAGTTAACTTGAGAACCGCACAAAAGCACAGAGAGAACATGCCAAGATTCTAATAACTGTGTGGAAGACGCGATAACCACTAGTTCACCGTGCTGCTCAATCTCTAAATCATCGATTTAAAAGTGCATCCTAAACCTGTACATATTTTGTCCAGATTTTTCCATCGACAACAGACGCAAATAGACTCTCACAATGCATTTCAATCGACTGTCTACAGCTGCAGGCACAGAACGAGCAAATATTGGTAACCAGCGGAAATTCACAGCCAAGAGTTCCTCGAATTGAGCAAAAGGCCGCCTACCACAAGTGTGATACGGTTTATTTCGCGAGTCGGTCGGCAAACAGGATGATTACGTCAGATGATTAGAATTCAGCAAACTGTGCCGCCGCTGTTTTACACCTGTCAAGTTAAAATAGAAGAGGTTTTGTTTGTTTTTGTGTTTTTTGAAATCTCAGTTCGCTAACTAATCCGGGCTAGCGACGCTGAGTCGGCTAGCGTTAAGAAGCTAATTGCTAAATTAGCTTAGCGATTTAATGCCAGTGTTGGGCGGCAGCGGCTGGCTAAAGTGGCGTTAATCCTCAATGGCAAATACATTTTAATCACGTGATAACTATCGCAATTGGGTAAACTAGGGGTGGGGTTGGCAACAGTCGAACTTTTCAGCAATTTTGACGAACCCCCGCCCCATTCAACGTTAAACGACAAATTATTCCCACTTGTTGTTTCATCAAACTTAAAATGACATCGAATGCATCTTTTTACGTTGCGTGTTTGATGAGATAAATGCAGACGACAGCAGTTAGTTGGGGGTGTGTGAATTACGCAAGGCTTGGGTGTTGTCTTGGGGAAGCTCCCCGCTCGCCTCAACCCCCGACCGGCCGCCCCATCCATCTTTCTCTCACCGAGCAGCAACAGTTTCACCTCCCGGGCAGCTTTCTCTCCGTCGTCCCGGAGGTTCCTGTCGATCATCTTGCTCCGCTCCTGCGCCGCCTTGTCGTCCGTGCTCAGAGTACATCCCATCTTTTTCGCCTTTGCCGCAGTCTGATCTCCCCAAGTAATTTTTTTTGTTTTTGTGAAAAATGGATGAAACACAACTTTTGACTGGTGCTACACTACATGCAACGGCTACCACCGACCTAGCATCCAGTAATGGGGAGGAGGGAGGGGAGGATGGGACAGAGGGGTGGGTTTACAGTTGAGATTGAAGCACGCCCTTCTCGTCCAACTATCAATTTTGAAGTCAATATACACGCCTATTGTTATTGTTGCTGTTGTTGTTGTCAAATTGACAAGACGAGTTAAGACGAAATGTTTTATTCTTAATAGAAATGTACAGTCGAAGTCCACCTCGTACTCTGATGAAATAGTTCGCTTCCGTGTTTGCTTGCGACGTCAATTTGTTATGCGCATGCGTCGACAGGTTCAAATGACAAGTCAATGTCGAAAGCGCATGCGCGGTAGTTTTTTTTAAAGTTGAGCTTTGTTTAAATTGCTGTGATTTGACATTAACATGTATTCGGTGTAAAAACACTGCTGAATATGAAGTTTTTCTTTATTTTTACTGACACATTTTCTTATTGTGCCTCAGTTGCCACTTCATTAGGGACACTCTGCACAATAGCAAAATTACAGCTAATACTGCATCAAAACCTTTATAAATCCAGTAAGATTAAAATGCTTTGATTTATTTCACACTGTGACGGATGAATTTATTCAACAATATTGTGTAATTTGCAGAAGTGTAGAGCTGCACTGAGTCATACTTAGAACTCATTGCATCCCCTTCCCTTGTGTTGCAACATGGGCTAATACAAATATTACAAACCAAACTTATTTTTTTTCATAGATGTTGCAATTCATGCATCCATTTTCTATTACACTTGATCCTGATCAGGCTCATTGGTGAGCTGAAGCCTATCCCAGCTGACTCTGGGTGAGAGGCCGCCTTACACTGGTCACCAGCCCTGGTCACATATGTATTCATTTACCAATATTGTTATCATTATTATACTTATTTTGTTCATTATTGTGGTTATAGTTTTCTGAGGTGTATAACTGTCATGCATCATACTCAGGTGCCCTTTGTACAATAGGTAAATGGGCCAACTATGACAAAACTGCACGTTTGTTTCAAATTGTGTGATGCATAAGATTCAATTTTTTAAACTTTCTTCAACACTCATTATGTAAGTAACTGAGACACTTTTAAAACAATATTTTTCTGTTGTATGTGTCACAGCCTGAATTGCATGTTTTGCCAAGATCACCCTTGCAGCATTTTACTTGCTATTGAACAAGCATTTGGCACTCTTGACAATCACTTGATAGTTTAGGCAAATCAGCCGGAACATTGGGTGAAAATGCTGGTGCTGGATTTGCATGGTCGACCTGCTCATGAGCTGCAAATGCTCACTAGCGCGTTTGCATGTGGCACTTGGACAGACAGACTGACAGGCATGCAGACAGGCAGGGATACTAAGGAGGCATTGTGAAGGAAATGGTAAACATAAACAAGTCTGAATTTGAAAATAAGAGGTGGCAAAAGTGCCTACACTCTATACTTAAGTACAGATTTTGTTACCAAAAAAAAACAGACCGGTAAACAGCAGTACTGATTCAACCCCATTACTAAAAGTGAGAGTTTTGAAGTTTTCACAGAAATACCTGTTGGCATGGCATGACAGTATTGCATGAGTAAAATGGTCTGTGAAGAAACCAGCTCTCTCAGGGCCCCTTCGCGTGCCTCTAATTTGTTTTGCAAGAAACTGTGCCAGAGGAAGCATAAACAATGGTGTCAATTTATTTGACATCCTTGGCCCAGGCTACAAGTTTGAGACCCCTGGTATAAATGAATGGACAAAGACCTTTACCTTCCTGTACCTCATGTGTGTTTGTGAATGAACAGGAAAAGTGTGTAATAGAATTGTTCAGACAGATGTCAAGAGAACAAGACGCAACAAAATGACATAATTATGAAGCCGTTCATTTTAATGTGCGCTAGCGCAATAGTGTTTGACCTAAAGTGGCACAGTCGTATTGTTAGGACCTATATGACTAAATGGAATGGAGGAGGATTGAGATGCGGTCAGAATTCATCCCCTCGCTTTGCATACAATTTCCATTGCAGGTGGCTTGTGTATTATGCAAACTGAGATATATAACCATTTCATCCCATTCTTGCCTGACATTGAAACAACCGTGTGAGCCGGGAGGGTAAAAGTGCATTGCGAAACTCCACAAAAAGACGCGTTTTGTAATCCTCACAAAAGAAAGAACAAATGCGTTTTGGGAGTGTTTTAGGCAATGGAAGTTGTGTATTAATGTCACCAAGACACAGCCGTGATACTGCACTTCCAGGCAAACAGAAATGTTTTGAATCTTTGAAGCGACCGAGCCTCACAAGATCCTGAGTGTGAGCTGAGGACAGATAGTCAGCACTTTGTCGTTCATTAGGCCTGCACTGCCTCCGAGTGGGACCCATTAGCCACAATGTGTGCGTGTGTGGGCGCGTGTGTGTGTAGGTGCGTGTATGTGTGTGTGTGCGTGAATGTATGCATGTGCGTGTTAATTATTCCAAACTGGAAGCCCAAAGCTTCACGCATCGCTGCCAAACATGTTGCCATTACTATTGTAGTCATTATGTTACTGTAAATATCTTCTCGTATTATAGTTTCAACTTTCAAACAACAGATCAATATTTATTTAATTATTTCAATTTTGTTTACTTTTTTTTCCAAAACTATTTGTTTAATCATGCATCACGAAATGATTTTGTCTGTCACCCACTGCCCACCCACTGAGTTTGATGGGAGAGAATGTCGGAAAAAATAAATAATCTTGATGCACATGAGCACTGAGGGACAGGAGACAACAAATAATAAAAAGGACAACATAATAAATATATCAATAAATAAATAAATAAATAAATACAAACATACATACATACATACATACATAGTGTGAAAAATTGTGAAATCACATATTCAAAGAACTAAACGATTATTTAAAACATTAAATAAGTGTTGAAATAAGCAAATGAACACTGACATTACTATTTTTAAAGATCCATGACACATTTACATATTTATTTAGTTTAGTTCTTCTTGGCGCTTTTGGTCCTCATTAATTGATATGACTCTTAACAGTCTTGTTGTGACACAGTCATCCTCTGTGTGGCAGCAGAGCTCCAAAACAGCATTTGCACTTAGGGAAGCATTAACCGTGATTTTCAAAGCTCAAATTTATTCTGCTTCAGTAATATCACTTTATGGAATTATCGTTGCTGTACTTAAAACATACACATATGCACACAAACAAGCCCACAATTGATTCCGTGGCTGGACAAATAAATGGTTAGATTGTGTTGTCTGTAAATAGAGTAACAAATGTTTAGGTATATATTAGTTATTAGTCAATTTTGTGAGGTTATGCGAGTGGCCAGACTGGAAAATGTTAGGTTTTGCAGAGGATAGTCAGGTGACATTTTGGCGCCAGAAAAACACACAGGCCCTGTCGAAATTTGAACTCATTCAACTCAATTTCAGTCACAGTTGAAATGTAGTTTAAATGCCCTGTCGAGATTTGAACTCATTCAACTCAATCCCAGTAACAGTTTAAATGTATTTACAATGAGTGGCCGGGGTAAAACTATAAACAGGGGGTTGACGCTGGTCTTGAAATGAGAAAGAGAACATGTAAACTCCAAAGTTGTTTCTCCTGTGTTGTCATCTTAGTTTGATTTCTACACGCATCAGTTAACATGTCAGCAGGAGTGTTACGTAGCGTTCTGATGCTGCTATTGTGTTTCGCTCTACGCAATCCATTCAGATTCAAAAAGATGCTCCAACTAAATGACCTAATTTCTCCTAAAAAAAAAAAAAAAAGGCTTGGGGCATGGGTTCGAATGGCGAAAAAGAAAAGCTTGCTTCATTGTTAGCAGCAGGTTTTTTTCCCTACTTCTGAATGGTACAGAGCAAATGAGGATGTTGTTCTGGCTGTATTTTGCACGTAATGTTTTTCCAGGACCGCTCTCTTGCTCTGACATTGGCAGAGAAGAAAAGAAAACATTTACACCAAATAATTGGAAGTATACAGATAAGGAAACGATGGGGCATGATGTACATGTGTAAAGCGGCGGTGGCTTTTATCTCTCATGACGCCATACAATCCCACACAGTACTATAGATTCCCATGCCCTAGAGCGCTGCATCCTTTTATCAGTCCTATTCACACTTGCTTTTCAGCCCAGCATGTTATATGTGTTGGCCTTCAGAGCATGAGGTCAGCGTGTATGTGCCTTCCCACAAACATATGCTAACAATTGAATGCAACTGAGGCTGAGGGTCTTCCGAATCAGTAATGCTGGCTGATGTAACTCCAACTATCTTAGCAGAAGGATTGTTTCTTCGACCAATCACATTTCAACAACGCCAGCCAGTCATCTCGATGTTATCTGCATTTAACCCTTGTATGGTGTTCGTATTTTTGTTACTCAGCCAGTGTTGATGGGTCTGGTGGACCCGCTAGAGTTTTGGGTTTTCAAACCAACACAATCAAATAATTTTCTGTTAAAATACACAACACATGTTTACTACATCCCAATTGCAAGTCAGCAAACATTGTTCATATTTGCCCTTTACCTTTGTTAGATCACATAATGAATTAATGTGCTACTTCTTTTTTAAAAATAAAATGTAATAAAAAAAAATTTAAAAAAAGAAAATCCCATAACAGTGTGTTTCTGATATGCCTTGGGACGGGTCCCCGTTCAATTATATATATATATATATATATATATATATATATATATATATATATATATATATATATATATATATATATATACATATATATATATATATATATATATATATATATACATATATATATATATATATATATATATATATATATATATATACATATATATATATATATATATATATATATATATATATATATACATATATATATATATATATACACATATACATATGTATATACATATATATATATATATATATATACACACATATATACATATATATATATATATATACATATATATATATATATATACATATATATATATATATATATTTATGTGTGTGTGTGCTTGTATGTGTGTACATATAGAGTATATAGAGTCGCTGATGGTGTAGTGGTACACTCGCCTGACTTGTGTGCGGGCATCATGGGATCAGTTCCCACTCACTGACAGTGTCTATGTGTACCCTGCGACTGACGGGCGACCAGTTCAGGGTGTAGTCCACCTTTCGTCCAAAGTCAGGTGGGATAGACTCCAGCACCTCCCCGGAACCCTGTATAGGATAAGCGGTGTTGAAGATGACACACACACATATCTAGTAGACCTCACCGAAGGCTAAGGTATCAAATGCCAACAGATATGTTGTATGATGTTACCATGCAAAACAGCTGCCCATTGCCAGCAGGATTAAAACATATCTGTATGCGTTCTAATTAATTATACATTCCATGTTGCACTTAGAACATGGCGCAATCCTATTCCAAAGGTATTTTTTGTGCTATTTCTCTTATTCAAATTCAACACATGATCTACTAAATATCGCAATCATCACTGGTGTCTTTTGTATAATCAGCGGAAAAAATATTAACAATAATACTCAATAAATGACTGAAAGTGCACCAGCGACTGTGGCTCTCCTTACCAGCATATGAGGGCATGACAGTATATTAATTGCTCCATTTTTTTCCCCACTTCATTGAAGGAGCAGTGAAGCTGAAGCTCATTCATAACTCTGGATGGTATTTTGGATCTTTGCATAAAGCAAAATAATGGCCAAGTGATGGCTCCTCAGTCCCAAAACTTCTGAGTTGGGACACTGAAGTTATGTTCTAAAATCAGAGATGTGAAATTTACATCTGTTCTGAAAGTAAAACCCTACCACAGTTTGGCTTTAAGCCACAGGTGCTTCTACTCAGCTGGCAGGTGAGCAAGCTCGTTATGTCTACCAGTAGGGGTCAATTATATAACATAACGTCGCTGTCCTGTGAAAAACACTTATCTCCAATTTTGGAAACTTTTTAAATTTTCACTTTAATGCGATATCTGTAACGCAGAAATATGATTCACGCAAAAATAAGAAAAAAAATGGAGATAAGTGTTTTTCACATGACAGCGACGATAAGCAACACTGATACTACTTAGTCAATATACTGCGAGAAATTTTAAAGAGGACCATTTTATGGAAAATTCACTTTTTGAAGGCTGGTCATTCTCCGGTTGTCATGTAAATTAGCCCATCTGTTACATTTCTGTTTGTTGACCCGTTCAAATAAGAGTTCATGCTTCAGTCTCTTTATTTGTCACTCCCAGTTGAAGTTTCCTGTAAAGCTGACATGTAAAACAAAAGATAATTAAACATTGTACATTCAAACACCAAACTGTTCGACCAAACAATATAAATTTGTTTGACCAAAGTCCACTAAATGTCAGCAACATACTGTATAAAAACAGTAAAAAATAAAATGACAAAATATAAAACATAAAATAAAATGGCAAAAAATGGGAATGTACCAATGGAGGCGTGGCCTTTTCTTCTCACTGTTACTGTCATTATAATTCAAGCGGAAGTCAACCCAAAGATATTTTTTTCAAGAATATGTTCCCAGCAGGCCCATTTAAAAAATGCACTCATTTTTAGCCATCTCTGGGGGCGGCCATTTTGTCTTCTGTCGACTGAAAATGACATCGCAACTCCTCACAACGACCAATCACGGTTGACCTGTTTTCTGAATCTGAGCCGTGATTGATCGTTGTGAACAGTTGCAATGTCATTTTCAGTCGACAGAAGATAGAATGGCCGCCCCCGGAGTTAGAATATATGGAATATATTCTTGAAAAAAAAACGTTTGCGTTGACTTCCACTTTAACGTCTTCCAGCAGACCTCATTGCTACCTGGTATTTGTCGGCCCAACATGATACAACACTGAGTGCGCACACTTCTAAATCAATATACTCTAATATTATTTAAAAATCAAACGTTTATCCATATAAAGCGGGGGAACACTGTAAGGCCATTATCCAAGGCAATAAAATGGCATTCCAAGTCTCCTACCAAGAACTAACCATTCATTAGCGTATGACATTAACATCGGAATATTAATTACAATAGTACAGGAGTGTATTAGAAACCTGTTGGTATACGGCGTAGTCATAGATTCGTGTCCTTGACAAATGTACCACTCATGTCCACGCTCACACTTTGAGCACTCTTCATTTGGCAATATTGTTGTGCAAAGTGCAACCATTCTTCTTTGTGATAATTCCATCAAAGGAAGGTCATCCACCAGCTGGAGCACACTGCGTCACAGGTTCGTTGAAAAGGTCAAAACAACAGAGTTTTAAAGGTTAACGTCCTGCGGCGATGGGATATAGCAGAGCGGACCGTCCTGTTTCTTTCTTTTTTTCGTTTTTTTAATTTTTTTTTTTTTTTTTTAAATTCCGGCCTTTAATTGTGCCTTAGCATTTTTATATTCCCTGCCACATTGGGCCTACAGCTGCGAGCAGAGGCCACCACGCTCTCTCGCTCTCAAACAAACAGCTCCCGCCGCCTGTCTCGCCTCTTGTTTATTCAAATTTGCCACTCTGGCTGCAGGCTTACAACACTATAGTCACTAAAAGCTCCTGTAGATTCCTCTCCCTGTCTCTCTCCCTCCCTCTATGCCTTAACTGTCTGTCAGCCACACACACACACGCTGGCAGAGGAGGAGCAACATCCAGTTACTTTCTGCTCGCATCCAGTTTGTCCACAGAGGTGACAGTAACATGGAGCACATGAAGAGTGCTCATCCACGTCATTGCATACACGTAAGGTGAGATTCGGCAACATACTTTGAAGGTAAGGGCACTTTTTAAAAAAAAATAAAGTAATGACATTATTATTATTGGGAGTGTGTGTTATAATAGATGAGAAATGATGGTCCAATTTAAATAACTGAGGTAACCAGTTGTGTTTGGTCATCTGGTGGAACTCCTCCTTTCTGTGTTCTGCATGCATTCCCCCTGAGTGATATTCTAATGTCTCACTTATTCATTGTACACTTCATTGATTGCCACCGATAGATCATCAGGAGAACAGAAGGAAATGATCCACTTTCACTGTATTTGCCCGACAATTATTATTTCTTCACTACAAATATATCTTTGCTCATCTATCTATGCCAGTGGCGTGTACAGTACTGTTGTGACAAGAAGAACAATTAACTCATTCACTGACAGACACTTTCACACTCTATTTCACTGTAACATTTGAAAACATTTGGAAAAAAATATAAATAAATTCTAGGGATTAAATGGCTGGACTCTGAAAAGACAAATAAATATGTCCTTGGCAGTGAATGAGTTAAATCCTCTTCCATTTGATGGCAGAAGGTACAATAAACATGTGTATCCACCTGTTTCCATTTATAAAGCAAAATAAGTCATGGATTCAGTGCTCAAGTAAACCAGCCTAGATTTCACACAGTTTAGTCACTTTGTGAGAAAAATGAGACGAGAGCATCATTATTTCAGTACTATTCATACTTAAAAAGAAAAAAAAAAAAAAGATTGGTGGTGTGCTGTGAGATTTTTCTAACAGCCTAGAGGATTCCCAACTGCGGCTTCCCCATTCTGGTGAGTCCGAGTGCATCCGAGGAATCCCCTGAGTTGTGTGCAGGAAATTAGATGACTGAAATAAAGTTATGTCTCTTAATCACTGCTGCTGGTTTGCTGTTGCAGCTGCCTCTCCCTTTGCTGCTACGTATTGTTTCATTCAGAACAGTGTCCACTATTTTGACTCAGACTCACGTACACAAACACACACCACACTCTCCGACCACCGTCACCATCTTGTGTGAGGCCACAACTCAGGCAGATGTGAAATTTCCCACTTCTCAGAGCAGGGACACACTGAGCTCAAAATCGCTTTAGCAAACAAACGTTGCTAATTTCCGCGATAATAGCAAGGAGGATCATCTGGACTAGTTTAGAATCGTTTATCAAATACAATGACAAAAATGTCAACAAAATACATCATACTCACCAGAGATGCTTGTATTAAATGCATTCATGTGTGCAGGTCGCTACAGATGTGTTTTGCAGTCCAAAAGTTTTACTCTGACCAACCAATCAGAGGTTGGGCAATTGCTGATGTCATTAAGGGTTTTTGCTCAAGCCCTGTGAGAATGAATTGGAAATCTGATTGATTAAAGAAACAGTCCAATTGTTAATATCGTTTATTTTTCATAAGCCTACTGATTTTGAAAGCCCTGGGCAGATTAGATTGACATGGGAACACATCGATGATGAAATCTGATTAGGCGAAAAAAAAAAAAAAAAAAAGAAGAAAATCCCAAGATCCACACGTACTAGATGCAGTGCAGCCATGTGAAACAGGCCTGCCCCAGAATACAGGTGGAAGAGACCCATCAGCATGTCTTACATCACCTTCCATGAACAAGAAAGTAGCAATCAAACTCTCCATTATTTGCACAAACAACCCAGGCTAAACATAGATCTTTTATGACATACAAACATCTTCGAACGTGTGATATGTGTCACTTAGACTAGTTGCTTTCTTTATACCAGTTACTATTTTCCAGTTAGAAATGGCTTTGGAAGGATGTTGTGAGAAACTGTGTTTATATTCTCTTTTATTATGCTATTTTCTTTTTTTACAAAAAAAATGTGGTGTTTTGGGTGGGCTGGAAATGATTAATGGCATTTCAATGTGGAAAATGTATTGATATATGAGTAAACTGACTTATTTGCTTGGTCACTGAAAAAATTAAACTTATAGTTTCAGAGTATCACTGTATACATTTTTTTCTAATAATTTGTTGAGATTGGTAACAGTCACAGACCAAAATGGTTATGACCTGTGGCGTTCCCCAGGGATCAATCCTGGGACTGCTATTGTTTAATCTGTACATGCCTCAATTAGGATGTGGATGAAAAACAATGTTTGTCCTGCTAATCTCGGATCAAAACTGAAATCATTGTCTGTGGCCCACTTAAACCAAGCAAAGGTGTCAGCAGCCACCTTGAATCTCTAAAGGATGTACATGAAGTTGTAACACTTTGCTTTAATGGGCCAAAAAAAGCTGATGTGGCTAGATCTGGCCCCTAGATCTTGAGTTTGACTCGTCATGTAATATGTTTGCCTTATTTATCACTCACATTTACAGACAAGGTCATGTTTTAATGATAGAGACTAGGCTGGTCTATATTTGTAGAGTGCATGATTAAAAAAAAAAGCTTGCTACCCTCTGATCCCTCTACTCATTAAACGTGTCCTTTGATGAAGCTGTGTACTCTGTGTAAGGTCCACACTCACACATTCTCTGATATCTGTAACCATGCTGCTGGTTTTGGCTTTTCATCTCCCTGCTAAACAATGACACCAGATCTGACATTTCAATATATCCACACTCTTAAAACTGCTGGGTTAAAAGTAACCTAAATTGGGTGAAATAGCTAATCATGGGTCCAAAAAGGGTCAAGCCAATGCTGTGTAATTTTTACTCAGTGCATTGGGTTGCTGATTTTGACCAAGATTTTACCAACAAGGGGTAAAAACTATGCATACTGATGAGTTAAAACTACCAAGATGTTGGTTACCAGGTTGCTGTGGTAAAAAATAATACAAAATTATTATCAACATTTTCGAAGAATAAGAAGCAACATCTCACTGTCAGGGGTTGCCACAGCAAGCCACTCCCATGATATGTTTGGCACAGTTTTTACACCAGATGTTCTTACTGACGCAACTTACCCGCTTTCCATGGGTGGGTCATCCATCCTGGTCTAACATATCCTTGATTGTTTCAACTGTAATAACATGGAGGAGATGATTCACAATTACAGCCAGCCCTGCTAAAACAGCATAACTCAGAAAAATTGGTCCAGCTATGTCCAGTCTGAAAAACATGTCGATGTGATATCCATACGTACATCGTACACCAAACTGAAATCAGGTTATCGAGTATACATGCAGGCCATGCGTAAACGCACACGCAGTTGTTAGCGGTCTTGCCACAGAAAAGACTTGGAATACAGTAGCTCTGCGATGAGCTAGACATGGAGTTAACAATGCAGTAATGAAGTTTCAGGGGTCTGTAAGAGCAGGAAGGAAACGTCTCTCAGGTACAATATGATGTTATCATGTGGCCTAATGGAGCCACTTACAGGCTCAGAACAGCATGCAATGGCCCTTGAGTGTCTTTACATTGATTTTATAATGAAAATACATCGCTTTGTCACATTGTAATGTTGGACATATTTGGTAGCCAGGTTTTTTTTTTTTAATTTTATTTTATTTTTTTAATGGAATTACGTCAACTCCCCTTGCATTGAAATGGTTGTTTTTGCCTAAAGTGTAGTGTTTGCTGTCAGCCTAATTGTTGTTTTTTTGGGGGGGGCTGCCATTTAAAATGTACAGTTTATTACTGATCTCTAAACGGGTGCTTTTATCCAAAGCATTATATAGCAGCATCACGAATGTTTGGAAGTGTAGTGTGGGTGGCCATAGTGGAAACATCATAACAAATGGAGCAGTTTTTAAGCAGATAAAAATAAATAAATAAATTGAAATCATTCAATTGAAATCATACCAATAACATTTTTACTTTTTTTTTTACAATCACAATTAATGTGGGGGACATTTTCCCATCCCACCTGCAACAGGAGAAAATCCACAATGCTTGGATGGCGGCTTATCGTCGTTGTCCTGTGAAAAACACATTAAAAAAATGTTTGCATTAATGGATTTTCAACTTTTGGTGTTACGCATATCCCATTAACGGGATTTTTCTTTTGGTAAGATGACAAAATTGGACATACGTGTTTTTCACAGGACAGTGACTACATGTTGCTCCAAAAGATGCATGTCCCTTTCACAGTGACTTGCCATCAGGGTCTTCAAAACCTTCTCCGCAGGCCCAAACACAATCAGAAGCAGAAGCAGCACAATCAGTCAAGTCATGTGGCAAAATGGCCGCCCCTTGCGATGGACAAAAACGGGTGGATTTTAATGCTTAACTCATATTCCAGAATACTGTGTTTAAACTAGTGGGGCTGCATAGAACATTTTCTTCCACTTTAATGCCACATATTGGTGTATATGGACATAAATCGGATATGTACTGCTTGGGCGGGAGACTATTGAGAATCGTCCATGAATCTGCAAAGTTGTTTTCAGTAACAGTTTAGTATCAGGCAGTGTGAACGTAGCCATAATTATGTAGAGGTATTTTTCAGAAGACATGACACATGACACATGACACAATCGGGATGATAAGTGCCCCACAGATGGGGTCGCGCGCAGAGAAACCGGTATGGCGTCCGCTTTGCATTGTGAAGTTTTAAGCCATAAACCATGTTAACTAACAAAGATTTTCTGAAGTTTTACATATTGATGCCAGTTCTTAATGCTGCGCTTCCTGATCGAGGGATCAAAGGTCGCGTTCTTTGCATTCATTGTTGGATTTCAGCCTTGCCATTTACATGCAGAGTTTTCTTCACATTCTCTGGATCTTTTGATGATATTATGGATTGTAGATGATTTCCAAGGCAGGAGGCAGGGAATTTAATGGAACCCTCTTGAGGTATAAAGGTAGGTGGCTGGCCGCGTTATACGCTCCCATCCAACCTGTCAGGACATATCCAATCAGGGTTTACACTTCCAGGTCAGTTAAGATGCTGGTTGCAAAGGCTTCCCAAGGGAATAGCAACATTCATTTACTGTGATTTATTGTCAGACAACCAAGCCTCAATTTGCCACTGTTATGAGATTTCTGACTATTTTTCGACAGTTATTAAGTCCTTCTCACAGCCTAATCATAATTTAATATCTTAAAATGTGCTCTCTTGGTGCCGTGATGTTTATTTCAAAAAAGGAATCTTCTCATGTGATGTCTCTAAACCGCAAAATGAAAGAGACTGTCTTAAAAATGAGCCTGCGAGATGCTGTAAGTGAGTCTCGACGACGATCCCGTTTGAGCCTCGGGGAAGCCTGCGAGCAAACAGCAGATTGAGTTACGATATCTGCTTCCTATTTGCTCGAAAGGGAGGCTTTTCGGAAAAGCTGGTCGTAATGCAGTCATCTCCAAATCAACAGAATGATGATGCCAAAGACTAGGATCTGCGCAATACCATTACATTTAATAATTACTGTACATCTTGTGGGCATTCAGATTAGGAATGACCGACTAATATTTGCCGACATGCGGCTGCTCTGTTTTCAAACGCAGCTGTTAAAGTCTTTATTTGCTCACCTGGTTACTTTTCACACATACTCAGTGGTAAGCTGAAACACTGTCAAACACCTGGCAAGTGTTACAGATCATTTTGCATTGACGACCTTCAGTGGTGGACTGTAATAAAGTGCAAATATTTTGTTACTGTACTTCAGTTTGATTTGACTTAGTCATAAGTAAAGCTGTTGAATCAGTACTTCTGTGTTTACTAAAGTCAATTTTTTTTTTTAACACAAGCAACCGTGTGAGCGTGAGTACTTTTGCCACCTCTGGTGATGCTGTTGTTAGATAAATGAAAACTGTTTTTTATTGTATCTGCAGCCTGAAGAATCTTTGACCACACACACACTCAATGGAGACTGTAAATACCAGCAGCGGAGGTGAGGCTGGCCTCTTCTCGGCCAGTTCGTACAACGCAGTGGAGATTGTGCTCATCATTCTGGTGGCGGGATCTCTCAGTCTGATCACCGTCATTGGAAACATCCTGGTCATGCTCTCTATAAAGGTTAGTTCATTGCTTTGCGTCGAAATTGAAGTCAAATCTAGCTAATGAGTAGAATCCAATGTGTTTACTTGGAAAAGACGCCTTTGGGACAAAAACCTGCCCAATTAGTGCATGAATAGTGCGTGACAAGTCAGACAGTGTCAGACTGTCAAACAGAAACGCGAGCCAAAACACTGAGAAAAGAACGCATGCCGACCGAAGTGGTGAAAAACCTTAATGCTCTGTTTCCATTATGTCCCCGACAGCCACTGTGATCACATTTCAGGCGACCATTAACAAGCCACGACTGCCATGGATGACTGGACAGATTTTTTTTAATGAAAGAAAAAAAAAATTACGAGTGTTTTTGAATCAAGCTACCTTTTGAAATGTAAATAACTGCAGGTGTGCCGTCCTCTTTTGTAAGAAAATGTATTTCACATATTCAAACTACGGATGCAGAGCGGAAGGCTAAAATCACCATTCAAGCAAAATAACCTGTTTTCTTAATTGATTTGCCTTGGCCAAGCCTGGACATGGAAGGGTGTGTTTACTACTAGAATGCTTGAGCTTTTGTCACCCAACCCCCCCCCCCAGAGTAAGCATTTCTTTGCTCCTTTTTCCATTATCAATTCATATTTTACCCGTAGCTTTTTGTAAGGTCCCCCCACTGTGGCGAAGCAATTACAGAACAAATGTCCGGGCATGTAATCTAATCGAAGGGAGAAAACATACATCACACAAAAAGGATTAGCATCTGACAGCCCGCTCCATGTGGTTTCTCCAAAGGTAAACAGGAACCTGCAGACCGTCAACAACTACTTCCTGTTCAGTCTGGCCTGCGCGGACCTCATTATCGGCGTCGTCTCCATGAACCTGTACACTGTCTACATTGTGATTGGCTACTGGCCCTTGGGAGCGGTTGTGTGTGACCTGTGGCTGGCGGTGGACTACGTGGTCAGCAACGCCTCAGTCATGAACCTCCTGATCATCAGCTTCGATCGGTACTTCTGTGTCACCAAGCCTCTGAGCTACCCGGCGCGCCGCAGCACTAAGATGGCCGGTCTGATGATCGCCGCCGCCTGGGTGCTGTCCTTCGTCCTGTGGGCGCCGGCTATTTTGTTCTGGCAGTTCATCGTGGGTGGGAGAACCGTGCCGCCGGGCGAGTGCTACATCCAGTTCTTCTCCAACCCGGCGGTTACGTTCGGCACGGCCATCGCGGCCTTCTACCTACCGGTAGCCATCATGATCTACCTCTACTGGCGCATCTCCAGGGCCAGCCGTAGCCGCGTGCAGAGGGACAGCAGGAAGACGTCCGGCACCAGTATCGGAGAAGCTCACTCTCACAGTCAGGAGGACGCGGGCGAGAACCAGATCCAGAACAGCTGCATTCAGAAGATGAGGCAGCAGCTCAGGGAGGCTGTGCAGAACAAGGAGAAGGAGGCACTGCAGCAGCAGAACGGAAGCGCTCCTTGCAAGGAAGACAAACCCGAGCAGGTAGAAGCGGAGGCGGACAGCGTCCAACCCTCCACGTCTACGGAGAACGAGATCCCCGTTTCGGTGCTGAGAGGACTGAATGCCATAAGAAGGATGAACCAGACAGAGCCGGCCTCCAGGGCAACATCCTTGACGGACTCTCAAGCCACAAGGACAATGCTTAAGGTAAACAACTTCACTCCTCTGTGTCAGCATACTCAGGGTATGATGACTGTAGTACTCGGGGTGACCATATTACAGCAAGGTGGCCCACTGTCCATTTTTGTAGCTGCCAGCGTGATAGCTTAAAATCAACAATTAGCTTGCCCATGCTGTACTACGTACTTTCCACTCTTTGTATTTGGAATTTGGGAGTTGGGGCTTGGCTTGAGCACAGACTTTGCTGTGGATGGCTGGTGCTGTTTGGGTTTCCTGAAAAGTAGTGATTTTGGAGATGCGAGGATTCCTCCAGTCAGTGACAAAATGTAGGTCAATGCTTGTGATACCATTCAGGCCAGCAATGAAGGCCCTACTGCCCCCGCTGATGTGATGCCATCTATTTTCCAGGTGACAAAGCAGAGTGCGGTGGCCAAGTGGCGCAAGAAAAGCACGTCCTCGCGGGAAAAGAAGGTGACGCGCACCATCATGGCCATCCTGGTGGCCTTCGTGGTGACGTGGACGCCGTATAATGTGATGGTGCTGATCAACACCTTCTGTTCCGTCTGCATCCCCAACGCCCTGTGGACCATCGGCTACTGGCTGTGCTACATCAATAGCACCATCAACCCCGCCTGCTATGCCCTCTGTAACACCACCTTCAAAAACACCTTCAAGCATCTGCTGCTGTGCCAGTACAAGAACATACGAGCAATGCGGTGAGGCTGCCATCAACGCAGACTCTGTGCGTCAAATGTAAACTAAATGCTGAAATGCTGCGTGCATTTCATTTAATGAACAGAGGTACCTTGACTTACGAGTGTCCCAATTTAAGAGTTTTTGCGGGTTAGACCCTACTTTAGTTTTCTTCTTTAGTTTTCTTTTACTAGGTTTGGGCCAATCCATCTCTTTAGGTGCCCCACAAGGCTCATTACCAGGGCCCCCTGTTATTGAATGGAGATGTGCTATGTGGATACAAGATCTGCCATAAAGCTTTACATTTTTTATTTTGCTTTTATACAATACAGTACAATCTTAATGAAAAAAACATTCTTGCTCAAGGAACGAATTGAACTCGCAAGTCAAGGTATCACTGTATTTACTCATTCACTGCAATGGTTTAACATTTAACAAGACCAAGATACATTTGTGTAGTTTACTGGCGTCCTCCAGTTTTTGCTCCTTGTGAACATGTGTGTGCAATGTGTCGTGTTCAGCGGGGTACCACACGTGACATTTTTTTTTAATGTGTGAAACCCCACACATGATGAGGACTAAATTGACAAGTGTGTGTGTTCAGACTTGAATGTACAGTATATTAAAAAAGAAAGAAAGAAAAGAAATGTTCAAACGATGAAGTAGAAATAGAGGAGATAAGTATTCGGCCTGATTGTCAATATGTGTGTACCCCGCTTTAAAAATAACCACACTGTGTAAAGTGCTTCTCATCATGTGTCAAGTGTATGGAAATCACCATAAACTATTAGGACACATTGTGTTAGTGAAATGTTGCACAGTGTGTGCGCATCTGTGTTCATGTTCGCTCTATGTCGAGTGCACGTCGTGAAAGTAGTCCAAATATGATATTTATTAATACCTGTATTGCGCTCTCCTCCTCCCTGAATGAATGTTTACATAAAATAAATTAATAAATAAATCATGGCATGAAGATAATGTTGTTGCATGTTTAAATAAACTGAATAAATGGTTGGGGCATTTTCTTAGATTTAAAGAAATGAGAAAGAGCTATAAAGCACAGGTACACTGAAAAAAGGATCCTTTGGATTGACTTAAATTAATTCGAACATGTACTGTACATCGGTTGCACGTGATTAAAATGTGATAAGCCGATGTAATTTTCCCATGTTTTCCTCAAGAATAAACAAATGGTATGTGTTAGTTTAACACATTTAAATCACGTGCAACTGAAAAACAAGTACTTTTTTTCAGTGTTGGTAGCCTACTGGAAAGTCTGTTACGTTTCAGTCTAGCACTAAATTTCAAAGGACAGCGTGATTTTTGTCTGTGGGCAGTCTTTCGACGTTATGAGACAATTACGCTCTCTAGTGTTAGAAAAGTAAACCACAGTTGAGAGTCACCCGGTGCTTGCTGGAAGGTATTTGACTAGACTAGAGCAACACCGCTAAATATTATATTATATTGGAATTTGGCTAATTGTCGATACTGTAATATATTGACACACTGAAAGCAGGTGCTTATGCTCCACAATTGATTCTCAAATCACAGTATTGATGGGTAATTTCAGGCAATTTATATCATTAACAGCAACACGGTGTAAAGTTAAATATTGCGATCTTGTCAAAATGGTACACGGTTGGTGGGAACTACTGGGTGAGTAGATAATAATGTGGCGCACCATGCTGCTCAATAAGTCAGTCTGTCTGTTGACACAACGGCAGAGCGTAAACGGAGTCGTGTGTAGCTGAGCCAGACAGGTACACCTCCACAAATTCAACCATGCTGTTTCTTTAGAGGGGAAGTCAACCCAAACATGTTTTCTTCAAGAATATGTTCTATGCAGGCCAACTAGTTGAAAAAAGGCAATATGATTAATATGAATTATGAGTTAAGCAGCAACATTTTGTCACTTCTGTCGACTGAAAATGACATCACAGACCCTCAGGGCTCAGATAATGACCAATCACGGCTCACCTGTTTTCTGAAGCTGAGCTATGATTTCTCGTTATCTGACCCCTGGGGGTGTGTGATGTCATTTTCAGAACTGACAAAATGGCCGCCCCAGAGATGGCTAAAAATGGGTGGATTTTGTTGCTTAACTCATATTCCACAATCACAATGCTAATCAGAATGCTGTGTTTCAACTAGTGGGCCCGCATAGAACATATTCTTCCCCCAAAAAATGTTTGGGTTGACTTCCGTTTTAAGATGGATAGATGACAGGATGGCTCAGAAAGGAAATCGGTAGTATCAAATGCTACTATTGTGTGTGAGCACATACACAAGCATATGTATGTTGCACAAATGCTAAAAGAAACATACAGTAAAATAGCCTTATAAATATCTGTGAACCTATTAACTCATTCAGTACCTGACTTTTTCAGACACTGTGAAATGAGTGACATATAAATATGTCATTTGTCATATAAATATGTCTTTGAGATAGAATGAGTTGAGAAAGGAAAACAAACGTGTCACATCACGATCTTGTGTCGTTATAGTACCACTCTTAATTTTACAAGGCACCATAAAGGGCCTATAAAGATGTTCAGACACAAACCTCCTGACTGTGCTGACAAGCACAATGTTTAATTAACTAACATAGCTGGGTTAGGGTTGAGCTCATTAGCCTTTGTGCTGTGTGATGTTGACAACACAACAAAGTGAGTCTAAATGACTGCGTGCACTAGTTGTCTTGGCAGTACAAAAGAGGGCAGCTCTCTGCGTTCCCATTTTGCAGAGGTGGCAAAAGTACTCTCACAGCGCTTAAGTCAAAGTACAGATACCTGTGTCAAGAACAACAGCTCTGCAGGAAATGAAAAGAGCAACGACCCTACTTGACACAGCAAGGAGGAGAAAGAACAGATAGCTATCTGTTTTTCAATGGAGTGAGAAAAATGAAAGGGGTCGGAAATATAAATAGTCAGTTAAAGAACAATAGCTGAAAACCAACATAAGCACAATTAAAAAGTACAGGGGTTAAATTCATTCTGTGTCCACACTCATAACTCAAAACACTCAAAATACAAGAGAAATGCCGTTAATCCATTCCAGACCGCTAAAAACAAGCACAAAAATGTTTGCAAAGGGTTTATTTAAAAAAAAAAAAAAAAAAAAAAAACTAGCATGCTATAGTATTGTACTTTATTAAAACATACAGAAATAACAATTAAATAGAATGTAAAGAATGAAACATTTAGCGCATCATGAGGATAAGCGGTTTGGATAATGAATGGATGGATGATTATCATGCTTTAATTCAAAGGGTCGCCTTCTAATGTGCGCTTCTTGGACACCAGGGGGCAGTATCATACATGCAGACACAATTAGATGAAACACAAAAGATTGACGCAACTAAACTGCAGTAGGGTAGTCGTTTTTAGCAGATTGAAATATATACTTATGAGTATTGTTATATTATCTGTATGCATGTGGTGCTACTATGTGTTCATATAAATTGTTTAAAGGTTTAAAACTACCCCATTATTGGTGCGAGTTTCATTAGCCCGTCGATTTTGTCTTGCATTGTTTGTTAGTAATAATCTCGCACATTTTTTCAAGGCAAATTTGTATGGTTTGGTGAAATACAAAACGCTTAAGGGACGCTTTTTTGAAGAATTGTTCATGATCTGCAATAGTGCTGCTCTCCATCAAGCGCCCTTAATGCTCATTTTTGCTGACAACTCAAGACAAAAAAATCGGCCAAACGACGGCCCACACCACATAAATTGAGGTACTCAAGTAAAATACAGATTCAGGAAAAATTTATGTCAGTAACAAAGTATTTATTACTTCCCACCACTGCCCATATGTGCTACAAGTTGCATTTGGTATTTATTTCTCTGTGTGCCAACAAGCTGTGTTTAGCATGTACACACTGACACCGAGACTAATTAGCCGCTACTTTACATTGAGACAAATGCTGCAGTTTAGAGTCAAAACAGCCCTCATGTGCAGGCACTCTAGCGCTATTACATCTACTTGAGCAAGAAGTGCTTTGCTTGCAAAGTGGAGTCCCATGGCTGAGGAAAAGCAGCTGAAGGGAGCCTCCGGGGAGACCCTGCTCGTATCGGACCACCACTGTCCTCAAGCAACACAAGCAGAGGGCGAGCGGGACGGATGCGAACGCACCGCAGAGGAGCAGGCGCTCAAGAGGGGCCCCGACTTGCTGCAAATGCTGAAGGCGGCCGAGAGCAGGTGGGCCCCCCATCAGGATCAGGAAAGAGATGGAGAGGAGTCCGGGACGAGGGAGGTTGTCACCGAGGCACTGAAGACTGATATGGTGAGCACACATAGTGACCAGTGATGCGAAGTAATCAAACTTAGACCTTACGAGTTTGATTGGATTTGAGCCTCATTTCGTTTTGGGGGTTTTCCGGGTTTAAACCCAGCGATATCTTTATTTAGGTGTACCACAGGGCTCGTTACTAGGGCCCCCCGTCATTAATTGGAGATGTGCAACATAAGCAATCTGCTTTTAACAGGAAGTCCAACTGAATGTGACGAATACAATAGATTCAAAACAAGCACAGTGGTGCTTTGACTTCGGAGTGCCCAGCTTATGGGTTTTCTGAGTTACACATAATTTAGTTGATTTTCTCTTTTTTATTTTGTGAGACAATATACGACGAGTGAACTTCAGATATGATGGCGTTAAATAAAATTCAGAAAGAAATGGCGTGATTAAGGTCATGTAATGCCCTTGTAATAAGGCAATGAGAAGTACTTCTACTTTTACCAGGGTTTTTTTTTTTTTACACAAGTATCTGTGCTTCTATTTAAGTATAGCATGTGAGTATTTTGTCCCTCTCACAGGTTTTGAGTTTCGGGATGCAATATGGAAGGCATGCACGAAGTGTGAGTCTGCATTTAAACTGGCTGTCAATATTTTTTCGTTTTAACCTGTACACCTCGGTGAATGTTTGACCAGGCACCAGGAGACACAACATAGACAGGACACTTCATTAGGTACACCTGCACAATGTAATGATATTAACAAAATGTTCCCGAGCGTCTTCCTGACATTTCCATGACGTGCTCTAGTTAAAATACTCCATATACGAAGAACATTTTGCACACCCACTTAATTCTTTTGCCCAAATTAGCCCATTTCATCTTTCGTCTCATGCAAGTAACCAACTGACCAACCTACCTCATATACTGCTGGGCGGGTCTGAATTTTGTTACCAAGGTGACACGGGGCGGAGCCTTTGTTTCAAGAGTAGAGTGGCTTCTACTTGTGGGGGCAGAGCTCAGAGTGGGAGGGGCAAAAAACAAGGACCTGGAAGTCAATAAAAGCATTTTTACCCACACAGGTAGCATTTTAATTCACTTTACTGTGTGTATGTGGTGCAGAGACACGTGAGCAAACACAAATACTCGATCCCATCGACAACTTCATGTTGGATCCGTGGAGCTAGTTCTGCATGCTTGTGTTTCAGACAGTGTAGTCAAGCGAGTGCTTGAAGGTGGCTCTGGATCTTCCCCAAGGCTAGCTGATAATGTCATGAGCAGAGAAAAAAAATGGGGGCAATTATTACGTAAATCGGAGTTCATTTCGACTCATATCTCAAATAATATTTTCCTGTTGAAATGAGAGAAAATTCCATTAATCCACGCATTCTCATCAAAAAAACAACACAATTTGTGGTATGTTCTTTTCATTCTTTCAATGCCAGACATTTACAAAAAAAAAAGAGAGAATCTATTGCGTTCAAGTCAATTTCGAGCATCCTGAGTAATCTGACAAGGCTCACAGAATATTGTGATGTTTGACTATGGAAATACAGAAACCACCAAATGAAAGACTACACTCTCCTCTTTCATCGCGAAAAAAGTTCATTTGTACCTTGTTAACTTTTTATACACATTAACATAAACATGTTTTACTCCAACCTTTATTTTCAAATGAATTATAACAAGGTAAATGCACTTTTCTAAGGCAAAGATATGCGGTTCTTTTTACGACTTGTAATTCTCTCCGTTTGATGTTTAGTTTGACAGTAAACTTCAAATGGGAGTGTCATTAAACAGATCGAAGCCTCTTTTTATCTTTCCCTTTATTGCCAATTTTTACCGATCGTTGCTGAGTTTGGACTGTATCCCGCGCGATAGACGGGGGAATCATTGTATGTCATTTTATCTCTCTCTCTCTCTTTCTTTTTATGAGTAAATCTACACCGAGTCCCTTTTTTTTTTTCAACTTTCCTCATACAAAGACTCCTTTGAGTGTAGCCTGTGCTTTTGCGAGGCGTGTCTGGTTGCTCTGTGAACTTGTGCCGTCACATCATGCTTAACGGTTAATAGAGCAGTGTGCACTCAGCTCCGCCAAGGTGAAAGCATGAAGAAAGTGTACAATCTGGTGAATATGACCAAAGCCAAGGACCAGGATGCCGTACAGTCCGTTCGCATCAAGGTAGCACTCCTTTTTTTTTTTTTTTGTCTCATCAAAGGCATCACCTTTCTAATTGATGTAACTAAAATAAATCTTTCTACATTTTCCTATGCTCCTTTGCTTATATGACAAAGTGCATAAATGAATCAAGGAGATTTTTAAAGGCTCCTAAAGTCCACATTCTTTCTATCTTTGAACTTTCACCCTGCCATGCTTTAGCTTAAAAGGTAATTTTTCAGCTGTTGAGATGTGATCATTAAATTCGCCTCCGCGCCGCCGCACAGCTTGTGTTAAATATTAAGCTCCTTGACTCAAGTGCCGCCAAATAGAAGAAAACAGAAGCCGTATTCACTCTATTGGAACATTTGTAATCATTACCAAGGAAAATCCAGCATTGGCTGGCCTTCATTGATGTTATTGGCTGAAAATTTGATTTTAAACTGAATTACCTCTTACTTTGTGAAAATATTGCCTAATTCAGGTTAATTACACGGGACAAGGGCACAGCTTCACTGTGTTGTGCTGTATTGCACCTCACTCTTTTGTTAGAGTGACCTTGACTAGAGGTCACAGTAGAGCCATTAAAAAGATGCATATTACCATGCAGTCTTTTTCACACATGTTTTATAAGAGAAAGAAATGGTAATCTGGCACCGTGGTTTGGTTTGACAAATTTACATGTGAAAGCACTGATGGAAACTGTTTGGCAGATGCTGTTTTTTTGTGTGGGGGCAATCTGGCACTCTCATTTGAAAAAAAAAAAAAAAAAGGTCAAATGATGAATATGAGATAAGAGTGGGTTGTTTTGAGGTTGGGGGGGGTCAGGAGATGATATCGGGGTTCTTGGTCCTGGGCCTTCTTTCTTTTAAAAAAAAAAAAAAAAAATCAATCAAAAGCCACTACAAGTGTGGGTGTGAAGCGGCCGCCAGTTGCCCATACCTGACCTAGTGGATAGGGAGAGATTCTGAACACAGCAAAAGAGTTAACCTAGCTTCTTTCATTTTGTCTTCTATGAATACTCCCGACATTGTTGTATTTTCCGTCAGTTTGTGTGCCCTGTGACACTATGCTGTTTCCCACAGGTCAGTCTTTGTACTGGAGCAGACTCGTGATTGCCTATAACAATTTGGTTATTGTACTGTATGTGTGTGGTGTTTGGTGTGTCGGTCATCTGGAGTAAAGTGAAGTAAAGTCAAATTTGCGGTTCTGCAGATTTTTTCTGAGGGGCGGGGGACGCTTTTATCTGTTACACAAACATTTTTAGTGCTAATTTGTACTGTAGCTGACATTGCTGCAAAGATGAGTCATATATCAAGTTGTTCGGGGAACTTTGAGTTGTTAGCCAACTGCATTCCCACAACTGGTAGCATCTCACTTATATATTTAGGTAGGATAAGGATCATAGGAGTCATTAAACTGAACACCAAATTAACTTACAGTGTCACAAAATTATACACAAAAAGTAAGTGGAACTCACACAACTGCTATTACACAACAGGAGAGTACAAACAAGAAGCAATATTAATGCTAAAATGTGTAATTAGCTATTAGCTAATTAGCTAAACAAAGCTGTTAGAAGGCTATAGCTATTTAGGAATGCAGCTAGAGATGCTGGGAAAGTCCTTCTTCTGTCACAAATGTATGCCCCTCGATAAATAATTCACTGCGTTACTATTTCAGGTAAATGTGTTTTGTTTTGTGTTCCACCAGCAAATACAGTTGACGGAGCAGAAAGAAGAATTCAACAAGCGTCCCATCAAGGCCATCCCGTGCTCTCTGTCTCGCTCCATCTCGCAGTCATCCGTTGACAGTTACAGTTCAGGTGCGGCAACCAAAATTGAAAATGTTTTGGATCCTCAAACACTTTCTTGACATTGTCTAGACCAGGATGATCCAATATTTTGAAACTCTGGGTCGCATATGGAACATTTTCATCCATTTTTTACCTGTAATTTTTGTTTAATGTCTGTCATTTCTAAATGGTTAATGTCATATTGTTGTATTTTCTTTAAAGGGAAATCAACCAAACATATTTTTTTCACGAATATGTTCTATGCAGGCCCACTTGTTGAAATAAGGCATTCTGATAAATATTGCATTTGTGGAATATGAGTTAAGCAGCAAAATCCACCCATTTTTAGCTATCTCGGGGGGCAGCCATTTTATCACTTCTGTCGACTGAAAATGACATCACAACTGCTCAGGGCTCGGGTAACGACCAATCACGGCTCAGCTTCAGAAAACAGGTGAGCCGCGATTGGTCGTTAGCTGAGCCCTGAGCAACTGTGATGTCATTTTCAGTCGACAGAAGTGACAAAATGGCCGCCCCCAGAGACGGCTGAAAGCGGGTGGATTAACTCTAATTCCACAAATGCAATATTTATCACAATGCCTTGTTTCAACTAGTTGGCCTGCATAGAACATATTCTTAAAAAAATACGTTTTGAGTTGACTTCCGCTTTAATGAAAGCTGTAATTCTGCACTGTCATCCCATCTTAATCGTCTTCCTTAAAACCATCGTGATTGTGTAAAAAGCTAAACTGACAGCTTGGCTAGGCTCCAGCACACCTCAGACCCTTGTGAGGATAAACGGTTCGAATAATGGATGGATGTATGTATGTGGGCCTTACTGTACTGTGTTGTATAGTGGGCAGCGCCAGCTCCGAGGACGAAAACTCACCTAGAAACAAGGTCCAGAAGACGTCCAAGGGCGTTTCAGATTTTTGCATTAAAAACATCAAACAGGCTGATTTTGGACGTCGCGAAATCTGCATCGCGGAGCAAGGTGAGGTGAAGACTTAAGAAAGATGTAGAAACTCAACTCAGTTCACTCGCTCAGTCACACACGCACACTTGCTCACTCGCGCTCATTGACACACGCGTGATTTGTTTTTCGTGATGCTGGTCTCTGCTCAGAGATGCCGGCTTTGATGGTGCTGAGGAAGAAAGCGGGGGGTGAGAAACCTCTGGCCGGAGCCAAAGTGGTTGGCTGCACACACATCACTGCACAGACGGCGGTGAGCACCTTTTCCCAAGCTTAAATCACAAAATATTGAGCTCGTTTCAAACTGCTAGCAAAGATTGGAATCTAGCCTAGCTTCACTCCTCCCTCCGCCCCCTTGAGACTCCGAGCAAAGACAGAGGTGAATAATCCGGCCAAGGAAAATGCGACTTCTGGGTGTCCCGGCGAAAGTCTGATTGGCTATTATTGTCAAGGCGCGGGGTGTTTTAAAATAATGATTACAAATAAAGGCATAAGAACTGGATAGACAGGGCTGTTTTTTCAAACAATTACTTTAATATTTTGTACAGACAGTTTCAACATGTATGAAAATAAGTGTTCTTTGTTTGTTTGTCTGTTTATTTTTTTAACTGCAAACTCCCCTTTTAAAGGCATACATCCAAGGCATAAATTTTATTGAACCAATTTTGCGGTCAATTTTTTTTGTGTTTTATATGTATGTCGTATGTTCATTACGATAGAATACAGTGCTATTTTTCTAGTGTTAAAAATGTTATTAAAAAAATGGTGTGGTATTTTTGTGCGAGGGGTTGGTATGGATTAATGGCATTTCAATTTATTTCAACTGGAAAATGTATTTTATAGACAATGTTACAATAACTTTTTATTTTAATTCATTCCATGACAAAGCTCTTAACTCAAATCAATCCTAAAAAATCCTAAAAATATCACTATATTGTAAAATGGAAATATAAAAGTGCAATACTAGAGTGAGAGAAAGCACAACTAGGAGCCTTAAATTGTTCAACTAAAACATCTCATGTTCCTCTATCTTACTGCTTACATATAATTGATGTTGACAGGCTAACATAGATTAGCATCGGTCTTAGGGTAATTCTAAACCTTTAAACTGCTGCAACTTTAACACAATAAAAACATAATAAGAGAGTGAGAGAAAGCACAACCGAGCATTTCGTGTCGATTCCAAGAGTTTGCCAACGGGTGACCGGTTCCACCATAATCGCTAAAGCCGAGTTACAACTTGGTCACGGAACCAAAAGTCAAGGTACCACTGTTTATTATTTGCAGTAAATAGATCATTTTTGGACCAATTAATTTTTATTATAGTACATTGTAGTTACTCCACCGAGTGTGTGTGTGTGTGTGTGTTTGTGAATAAAACATGTGTGCATGTTTTCTAGGTTATGATGGAGACTCTGTCAGTGTTGGGGGCTCAGTGCCGTTGGGCTGCCTGCAACATCTTCTCCACCCAGAACGCCGTCGCTGCCGCTCTGGCCGAAGGAGGTACACAACGCTAGCACTCTTTGTATTTTTTTCCAAGCACTTCCTCTCTTCGTCATATTGTTATTTCCTGTAATGCCCCTCCCCCGGCCCACTCAGGTACATCCGTGTTTGCATGGAGAGGGGAGTCGGAGGATGACTTCTGGTGGTGCATCGACCGCTGCGTTGGTGCTGAGATTTGGGAACCCAATGTGGTATAGCAGAGACTTTTAATGGACCTCTTTAAATAGCCTCTAAAATTCTTCAAAGCTGTTCTAATTGCAAAAGCAAATCAATCAAATATTTGATCATTAAGTTCAGCATCAGATGCGTTTTCGTCTGCAAACTTCGACCAACTTACACTCGCTGCCCCCCAACAGTCCGTCACATGGGCTGGCCATTCCGCCTACGTGACGTACCAGTCCGTCTATCCGCCCATTTTGTAGACGATAAATAATAGGCGGGAAACTTAAAAAAATAAACGGATTAAGCATGGTCGGAAGCCCATTTTTTGTCATCGTCTCTCGTCTATTTTCGCTTCGAGGCTTCAATGGCCACGGCGAGATTTCCCTTTCCCCTTGGCCGCGGCCGAGTCTTCTGGGTCCTAAAAGGAGACGTATTTAGTCCGGCCGCGGTGAGGCTTATATGAAACACAAACGGTAGCCCGTTTAAAATGATCGGACCGGCCTAAGGGTGTTTACTATTTGTTCCGGGCGGACAAAAAGGCGGATAAACGGACGGCGATAGGTGACCCCGGCTGCAGGTGGAAGGAGATAAACAGACAGGCTCTAAACCTGTGTACAGAGGAACCCCCAACAATCATCACTGAAAAATCTGTTCTATAGTGAGGGTGCAAACAAACAAGTATTTGTACTATTAGCTGAAGTTTAACTGTGGTAACTTTTGCCTGCTTTAGCTTCTTTACAAAAAACACCTGTCTCTTCTCTGTGGCCAGATTTTAGATGACGGTGGCGACCTGACCCACTGGCTCTACAAGAAGTACCCGAGCCTGTTCAAGAACATACGAGGCATCGTGGAGGAAAGTGTCACCGGAGTTTATCGGTTAGTTCACAGGTGTCGAACTCAAGGCCCGGGGGGGCCAGATCCGGCCCGCGACATCATCTTATGTGGCCCGCCAAGGCAAATCATCTGTTGACTTGACACGTTTCTTTCAAATTGTCATTTTTAACACCACATATGCGATATTTCAAGCATTTGTTACCAATCCCTCATTTAAAATACATTTCAAAATAGTTGCACAAACTATTTACTGGCGTGTGATTTGAAAACTAGTTATCCATCAATTTGTTGGATATATGTGCTAATATAAGGTTCATTTATATTTATATGGGTTCACAGTCCTAAAGGCCCTCCGAGGGACTCCAAAACCGTGACGAAAATTTGTTCTTCTATTCAGTAAACTCACGCTATTCCAGAGTTTTGAAAATTGATGACTCACCACTAATCTCATAACTACCCATAACTCGGGACACTCGTAAATCAAGGTACCACTGTCAACGGGCAGATAGGTGGAGGTTTACTGAAATTTCTCATGCCGCACATGTTTGCATCAGCTTGTACCAGCTGTCCAAGGCCGGCAAGTTGTGTGTTCCCGCCATGAATGTGAACGATTCGGTGACCAAGCAGAAGTTTGACAATCTGTACTGTTGCAAGGAGTCCGTATTGGATGGGTAAGCGCCCACCGCCACCCCCAAAAACACACACACACACACAACGCGCCCAACATACACACACTCACACACAGGTCACTGTGCCGCTTTCAGGTTGAAGAGAACCACCGACGTGATGTTTGGCGGCAAGCAGGTGCTTGTGTGTGGATACGGTGAGGTCAGTAAAGGCGAGCGTGTGTGGTAGACTAGTGTTTCCGAACGTGGCGCGCCCCAAAAAAATGCCCAAAAAAGTGGATACAAAAAGTGTTTGTCCCCGCTATTAATTATACTATTGTTATTTTCGTTAAGCATGTAAATCTGGTGACATGATATCCTGTAATTTAAAGACGGGTACAAACGACATTTAATTTTGGGGGGTACGTTTATGTATAACGATATATATACCAGCTATATGAGAGAGCGTTCAAAATCATTTCTTGCTCCAGGTTGGCAAAGGTTGCTGCGCCGCCCTGAAAGCGTTGGGTGCCGTCGTGTACGTGACAGAAGTGGACCCCATCTGTGCCCTCCAGGCCTGGTATGCTAAACTATGAACACAGGCACGTTTCCAGCTAAGCAACCAGGAAATGTCCTCAATGAATCTCAATGAATTTGACGCCTCTGCCACATTTATTTTGATAGCATGGACGGCTTCAGAGTGATCCAGTTGAGTGAGGTGGTCCGACACGTTGACGTGGTCATCACCTGCACAGGTATACAAGTACGCCAATGTTACATAGACACGCAACTGTCCTGTGTTACAGCCGAATGTGGCAAAAGTACTCTCACTCTGTACTTGAGACGGATACTTGTGTGAAAGACTTAATAAAGCACACCATAAACTAATTTCCTCAAGTCATTATTTCTCCATTTCAAAAATTCCATGAGGAACCTGTTGATTGTTTTGACACGCAGGTAACAAACACGTGGTGGCCAGGGAACATCTGGACAGGATGAAGAATGGTTGCATTGTCTGCAACATGGGACACTCCAACACAGAAATAGATTTGGTATGATATAATATTTGGGCGAGAGGCGCAGTACGGTCTGGACTGGCTCCAGCCAATCGCAGGGCATGACAAAAACATCAAATTTAATTAAAATACATCAACATTTTCTGTACCGTAGATGCTGTTCACATTGATCAGCAAAATTTAACGACATTTTTTAAATCAAAGATGCAAGAAAACATTTCTAGATTATTTTTTTTGCGCTGATTCCAAAACCTGCCCTAGTTGTTCAATTTTTCATAATAACAATCATCATCATCCATTTTACAAAATCATCGCTGTATTTTCACAGGACAGCGACGATATGTAATATACTAATATATTTACTTTTATATTTATGAATTAAGGGCTAGGGTCAGAAACGGGTGGAATTTTTTTCTGAAATGTTATAACTATAAAATGCAGTATAACACAATGCATGGTAAAAGCTTTTTAGGTAAACAAAGTTTAGGGTTAGGGGTTAAAAATAGGTTTAGCGTTTCCAACTAGTGTTTAAAACTAGGGTTAGGCTTTCAAACTAGGGTTTAAAACTATGGTTAATGTTTCAAACTAGGGTTTCAAACTAGGGTTAAGGTTTCCAGCTAGGGTTTCAAACTAGGGTTTCAGACTAGGGTTAGGGTTTCAAACTAAGGTTTCAAACTGAGATTAGGGTTTCGAAATAGGGTTAGGGTTTCAAGTTAGGGTTTCAAACTAGGGTTAGGGTTTAAAACTAAGGTTAGGGTTTCAAACTAGGGTTAGGGTTTCCAGCTAGGGTATCAAACTAGGGTTAGGGTTTCAAACTAGGTTTAGGGTTTCCAGCTAGGGTTTCAAACTAGGGTTAGGGTTTCAAACTAGGAATTCAAACTAGGGTTAGGGTTTCCAGCTAGGGTTAGGGTTTCAAACTAGGGTTTTCAATCTAGGGTTAGGGTTTCAAACTAGGGTTAGGGTTTCCAGCTAGGGTATCAAACTAGGGCTAGAGTTTCAAACTAGGGTTAGGGTTTCCAGCTAGGGTTTAAAACTAGGGTTAGGGTTTCAAACTAGGGTTTCAAACAAGGGTTAGGGTTTCAAACTAGGGTTTCAAACTAGGGTTAGGGTTTCAAACTACGGTTTCAAACTAGGCTTAGGGTTTCAAAGTAGGGTTAGGGTTAAAAAATTAGGGTTTCAAACTAGGGTTAGGGTTTCAAACTAGGGTTAGGGTTTCAGACTAGGGTTAGGGTTTCCAGCTAGGGTTTCAAACTAGGGTTAGGGTTTCAAACTTGGGTTAGGTTTTCAAATTGGGGTTTCAAACTAGGGTTAGGGTTTCCAGCTAGGGTTTCAAACTAGGGTTAGGGTTTCAAACTAGGGTTAGGGTTTCCAGCTAAGGTTTCAAACTAGGGTTTCAAACTAGGGTTAGGGTTTCAAACTAGGGTTTCAAACTAGGGTTAGGGTTTCAAACTAGGGTTAGGGTTTCAAACTACGGTTTCAAACTAGGCTTAGGGTTTCAAAGTAGGGTTAGGGTTAAAAAATTAGGGTTTCAAACTAGGGTTAGGGTTTCAAACTAGGGTTAGGGTTTCAGACTAGGGTTAGGGTTTCCAGCTAGGGTTTCAAACTAGGGTTAGGGTTTCAAACTTGGGTTAGGTTTTCAAATTGGGGTTTCAAACTAGGGTTAGGGTTTCCAGCTAGGGTTTCAAACTAGGGTTAGGGTTTCAAACTAGGGTTAGGGTTTCCAGCTAAGGTTTCAAACTAGGGTTTCAAACTAGGGTTAGGGTTTCAAACTAGGGTTTCAAACTAGGGTTAGGGTTTCAAACTAGGGTTAGGGTTTCAAATTAGGGTTTCAAACTAGGGATAGGGTTTCCAGCTAGGGTTTCAAACTAGGGTTAGGGTTTCAACCTAGGGTTAGGGTTTCAAATTAGGGTTTCAAACTAGGGTTAGGGTTTCAAACTAGGGTTAGGGTTTCCAGCTAGGGTTTCAAACTAGGGTTAGGGTTTCAAATTAGGGTTTCAAACTAGGGTTAGGGTTTCCAGCTAGGGTTAGGGTTTCAAATTAGGGTTTCAAACTAGGGTTAGGGTTTCCAGCTAGGGTTAGGGTTTCAAATTAGGGTTTCAAACTAGGGTTACGGGTTTCCAGCTAGGGTTTCAAACTAGGGTTAGGGTTTCAAACTAGGGTTAGGGTTTCAAATTAGGGTTTCAAACTAGGGTTAGGGTTTCCAGGTAGGGTTTCAAACTAGGGTTAGGGTTTCCAGCTAGGGTTTCAAACTAGGGTTAGGGTTTCAAACTAGGGTTAGGGTTTCAAACTAGGGTTAGGGTTTCAAACTAGGGTTAGGGTTTAGAACTAGGGTTAAGGTTTCAAACTAGGGTTTCAAACTAGGGTTAGGGTTTCAAATTAGGGTTTCATACTAGGGTTCGAGTTTCAAATTAGGGTTTCAAACCAGGGTAAGGAATTCAAACTAGGGTTAGGGTTTCCAGCTAGGGTTTAAAACTAGGGTTAGGGTTTCAAACTAGGGTTAGGGTTTCCAGCTAAGGTTTCAAACTAGGGTTTCAAACTAGGGTTAGGGTTTCAAACTAGGGTTTCAAACTAGGGTTAGGGTTTCAAACTAGGGTTAGGGTTTCAAATTAGGGTTTCAAACTAGGGTTAGGGTTTCCAGCTAGGGTTTCAAACTAGGGTTAGGGTTTCAACCTAGGGTTAGGGTTTCAAATTAGGGTTTCAAACTAGGGTTAGGGTTTCAAACTAGGGTTAGGGTTTCCAGCTAGGGTTTCAAACTAGGGTTAGGGTTTCAAATTAGGGTTTCAAACTAGGGTTAGGGTTTCCAGCTAGGGTTAGGGTTTCAAATTAGGGTTTCAAACTAGGGTTAGGGTTTCCAGCTAGGGTTAGGGTTTCAAATTAGGGTTTCAAACTAGGGTTACGGGTTTCCAGCTAGGGTTTCAAACTAGGGTTAGGGTTTCAAACAAGGGTTAGGGTTTCAAATTAGGGTTTCAAACTAGGGTTAGGGTTTCCAGGTAGGGTTTCAAACTAGGGTTAGGGTTTCCAGCTAGGGTTTCAAACTAGGGTTAGGGTTTCAAACTAGGGTTAGGGTTTCAAACTAGGGTTAGGGTTTCAAACTAGGGTTAGGGTTTCCAGCTAGGGTTTCAAACTAGGGTTAGGGTTTCAAACTAGGGTTAGGGTTTAGAACTAGGGTTAAGGTTTCAAACTAGGGTTTCAAACTAGGGTTAGGGTTTCAAATTAGGGTTTCATACTAGGGTTCGAGTTTCAAATTAGGGTTTCAAACCAGGGTAAGGAATTCAAACTAGGGTTAGGGTTTCCAGCTAGGGTTTCAAACTAGGGTTTCAAACTAGGGTTAGGGTTACCAGCTAGGGTTTCAAACTAGGGTTAGGGTTTCAAATTAGGGTTTCAAACAAGGGATAGGGTTTCCAGCTAGGGTTTCAAACTAGGGTTAGGGTTTCAAACTAGGATTAGGGTTTCCAGCTAGGATTTCAAACTAGGGTTAGGGTTTCAAACTAGGAATTCAAACTAGGGTTAGGGTTTCCAGCTAGGGTTAGGGTTTCAAACTAGGGTTTTCAATCTAGGGTTAGGGTTTCAAACTAGGGTTAGGGTTTCCAGCTAGGGTATCAAACTAGGGTTGGAGTTTCAAACTAGGATTAGGGTTTCCAGCTAGGGTTTAAAACTAGGGTTAGGGTTTCAAATTAGGATTTCAAACTAAGGTTAGGGTTTCAAACTAGGGTTAGGGTTTCAAACTAGAGTTAGGGTTTCAAATTAGGATTTCAAACTAAGGTTAGGGTTTCAAACTAGGGTTAGGGTTTCAAACTAGGGTTTCAAACTAGGGTTAGGGTTTCAAACTAGGGTTTCAAACTAGGGTTTCAAACTAGGGTTAGGGTTTCAAACTAGGGTTAGGGTTTCAAACTAGGGTTAGGGTTTCCAGCTAGGGTTTCAAACTAGGGTTAGGGTTTCAAACTAGGGTTAGGGTTTTAAACTAGGGTTTCAAACTAGGGTTAGGGTTTCAAATTAGGGTTTCAAACTAGGGTTAGGGTTTCCAGCTAGGGTTTCAAACTAGGGTTAGGGTTTCAAACTAGGGTTAGGGTTTCAAACTAGGGTTAGGATTTCCAGCTAGGGTTTCCAGCTAGGGTTTCAAACTAGGGTTAGGGTTTCAAACTAGGGTTAGGGTTTCAAACTAAGGTTAGGGTTTCAAACTAGGCTTTCAAACTAGGGTTAGGGTTTCAAACTAGCGTTTCAAACTAGGGTTAGTGTTTCAAACTAGGGTTAGGGTTTCAAATTAGGGTTTCAAACTAGGGTTAGAGTTTCCAGCTAGGGTTTCATACTAGGGTTAGGGTTTCAAACTAGGGTTAGGGTTTCAAACTAGGGTTAGGGTTTCAAACTAGGTTTTAAAACTAGGGTAAGGGTTTCAAATT
Source organism: Filicampus tigris (assembly GCF_054856515.1). Lineage (NCBI taxonomy): Eukaryota > Metazoa > Chordata > Actinopteri > Syngnathiformes > Syngnathidae > Filicampus > Filicampus tigris. The sequence continues at coordinate 23,093,473 of NC_141220.1, read as the reverse complement.
ACGGTTTCAAACTAGGGTTAGGGTTTCAAACTAGGGTTAGGGTTTCAAATTAGGGTTTCAAACTAGGGTAAGGGTTTCAAACTAGGGTTTCAAACTAGGGTTAGGGTTTCAAACTAGGGTTAGGGTTTCAAATTAGGGTTTCAAACTACGGTTAAGATTTCCAGCTAGGGTTTCAAACAAGGGTTAGGGTTTCCAGCTAGGGTTTCAAACTAGGGTTAGGGTTTCCAGCTAGGGTTTCAAACTAGGGTTAGGGTTTCCAGCTAGGGTTTCAAACTAGGGTTAGGGTTTCCAGCTAGGGTTTCAAACTAGGGTTAGGGTTTCCAGCTAGGGTTTTCAGTTAGGGTTTCAAACTAGGGTTAGGGTTTCCAGCTAGGTTTTCAAACTAGGGTTAGGGTTTCCAGCTAGGGTTTTCAGTTAGGGTTTCAAACTAGGGTTAGGGTTTCCAGCTAGGGTTTCAAACTAGGGTTAGGGTTTCCAGCTAGGGTTTTCAGTTAGGGTTTCAAACTAGGGTTAGGGTTTCCAGCTAGGGTTTCAAACTAGGGTTAGGGTTTCCAGCTAGGGTTTCAAACTAGGGTTAGGGTTTCCAGCTAGGGTTTCAAACTAGGGTTAGGGTTTCCAGCTAGGGTTTCAAACTAGGGTTAGGGTTTCCAGCTAGGGTTTCAAACTAGGGTTAGGGTTTCCAGCTAGGGTTTCAAACTAGGGTTAGGGTTTCCAGCTAGGGTTTCAAACTAGGGTTAGGGTTTCCAGCTAGGGTTTTCAGTTAGGGTTTCAAACTAGGGTTAGGGTTTCCAGCTAGGGTTTCAAACTAGGGTTAGGGTTTCCAGCTAGGGTTTTCAGTTAGGGTTTCAAACTAGGGTTTGGGTTTCCAGCTAGTGTTTTCAGTTAGGGTTTCAAACTAGGGTTAGGGTTTCCAGCTAGGGTTTCAAACTAGGGTTAGGGTTTCCAGCTAGGGTTTCAAACTAGGGTTAGGGTTTCCAGCTAGGGTTTCAAACTAGGGTTAGGGTTTCCAGCTAGGGTTTCAAACTAGGGTTAGGGTTTCCAGCTAGGGTTTCAAACTAGGGTTAGGGTTTCCAGCTAGGGTTTCAAACTAGGGTTAGGGTTTCCAGCTAGGGTTTTCAGTTAGGGTTTCAAACTAGGGTTAGGGTTTCCAGCTAGGGTTTCAAACTAGGGTTAGGGTTTCCAGCTAGGGTTTCAAACTAGGGTTAGGGTTTCCAGCTAGGGTTTCAAACTAGGGTTAGGGTTTCCAGCTAGGGTTTCAAACTAGGGTTAGGGTTTCCAGCTAGGGTTTTCAGTTAGGGTTTCAAACTAGGGTTAGGGTTTCCAGCTAGGGTTTCAAACTAGGGTTAGGGTTTCCAGCTAGGGTTTCAAACTAGGGTTAGGGTTTCCAGCTAGGGTTTCAAACTAGGGTTAGGGTTTCCAGCTAGGGTTTTCAGTTAGGGTTTCAAACTAGGGTTAGGGTTTCCAGCTAGGGTTTCAAACTAGGGTTAGGGTTTCCAGCTAGGGTTTTCAGTTAGGGTTTCAAACTAGGGTTTGGGTTTCCAGCTAGTGTTTTCAGTTAGGGTTTCAAACTAGGGTTAGGGTTTCCAGCTAGGGTTTCAAACTAGGGTTAGGGTTTCCAGCTAGGGTTTCAAACTAGGGTTAGGGTTTCCAGCTAGGGTTTCAAACTAGGGTTAGGGTTTCCAGCTAGGGTTTTCAGTTAGGGTTTCAAACTAGGGTTAGGGTTTCCAGCTAGGGTTTCAAACTAGGGTTAGGGTTTCCAGCTAGGGTTTTCAGTTAGGGTTTCAAACTAGGGTTTGGGTTTCCAGCTAGTGTTTTCAGTTAGGGTTTCAAACTAGGGTTAGGGTTTCCAGCTAGGGTTTCAAACTAGGGTTAGGGTTTCCAGCTAGGGTTTCAAACTAGGGTTAGGGTTTCCAGCTAGGGTTTCAAACTAGGGTTAGGGTTTCCAGCTAGGGTTTCAAACTAGGGTTAGGGTTTCCAGCTAGGGTTTCAAACTAGGGTTAGGGTTTCCAGCTAGGGTTTCAAACTAGGGTTAGGGTTTCCAGCTAGGGTTTTCAGTTAGGGTTTCAAACTAGGGTTAGGGTTTCCAGCTAGGGTTTCAAACTAGGGTTAGGGTTTCCAGCTAGGGTTTCAAACTAGGGTTAGGGTTTCCAGCTAGGGTTTCAAACTAGGGTTAGGGTTTCCAGCTAGGGTTTCAAACTAGGGTTAGGGTTTCCAGCTAGGGTTTTCAGTTAGGGTTTCAAACTAGGGTTAGGGTTTCCAGCTAGGGTTTCAAACTAGGGTTAGGGTTTCCAGCTAGGGTTTCAAACTAGGGTTAGGGTTTCCAGCTAGGGTTTCAAACTAGGGTTAGGGTTTCCAGCTAGGGTTTCAAACTAGGGTTAGGGTTTACAGCTAGGGTTTTCAGTTAGGGTTTCAAACTAGGGTTAGGGTTTCCAGCTAGGGTTTCAAACTAGGGTTAGGGTTTCCAGCTAGGGTTTCAAACTAGGGTTAGGGTTTCCAGCTAGGGTTTCAAACTAGGGTTAGGGTTTCCAGCTAGGGTTTTCAGTTAGGGTTTCAAACTAGGGTTAGGGTTTCCAGCTAGGGTTTCAAACTAGGGTTAGGGTTTCCAGCTAGGGTTTTCAGTTAGGGTTTCAAACTAGGGTTAGGGTTTCCAGCTAGGGTTTTCAGTTAGGGTTTCAAACTAGGGTTAGGGTTTCCAGCTAGGGTTTCAAACTAGGGTTAGGGTTTCCAGCTAGGGTTTTCAGTTAGGGTTTCAAACTAGGGTTAGGGTTTCCAGCTAGGGTTTCAAACTAGGGTTAGGGTTTCCAGCTAGGGTTTCAAACTAGGGTTAGGGTTTCCAGCTAGGGTTTCAAACTAGGGTTAGGGTTTCCAGCTAGGGTTTCAAACTAGGGTTAGGGTTTCCAGCTAGGGTTGTCAGTTAGGGTTTCAAACTAGGGTTAGGGTTTCCAGCTAGGGTTTCAAACTAGGGTTAGGGTTTCCAGCTAGGGTTTCAAACTAGGGTTAGGGTTTCCAGCTAGGGTTTCAAACTAGGGTTAGGGTTTCCAGCTAGGGTTTCAAACTAGGGTTAGGGTTTCCAGCTAGGGTTTCAAACTAGGGTTAGGGTTTCCAGCTAGGGTTTCAAACTAGGGTTAGGGTTTCCAGCTAGGGTTTCAAACTAGGGTTAGGGTTTCCAGCTAGGGTTTCAAACTAGGGTTAGGGTTTCCAGCTAGGGTTTTCGGTTAGGGTTTCAAACTAGGATTAGGGTTTCCAGCTAGGGTTTCAAACTAGGGTTAGGGTTTCCAGCTAGGGTACCAAACTAGGGTTAGGGTTTCCAGCTAGGGTTTCAAACTAGGGTTAGGGTTTCCAGCTAGGGTTTTCAGTTAGGGTTTCAAACTAGGGTTAGGGTTTCCAGCTAGGGTTTCAAACTAGGGTTAGGGTTTCCAGCTAGGGTTTCAAACTAGGGTTAGGGTTTCCAGCTAGGGTTTTCAGTTAGGGTTTCAAACTAGGGTTAGGGTTTCCAGCTAGGGTTTCAAACTAGGGTTAGGGTTTCCAGCTAGGGTTTCAAAATAGGGTTAGGGTTTCAAACTAGGGTTAGGGTTTCAAACAAGGGTTAGGGTTTCAAATTAGAGTTAGGGTTTCAAACTAGGGTTAGGGTTTCAAATTAGGGTTTCAACCTAGGGTTAGGGTTTCAAACTAGGGTTAGGGTTTCAAATTAGGGTTTCAAACTAGGGTTAGGGTTTCCAGCTAGGGTTTCAAACTAGGGTTAGGGTTTCAAACTAGGGTTAGGGTTTCAAGTTAGGGTTTCAAACTAGGGTTAGGGTTTCAAACTAGGGTTAGGGTTTTAAACTAGGGTTAGGGTTTCAAACTAGGGTTTCAAACTAGGGTTAGGGTTTCAAACTAGGGTTTCAAACTAGGGTTAGGGTTTCAAACCAGGGTTAGGGTTTCAAATTAGGGTTTCAAACTAGGGTTAGGGTTTCCAGCTAGGGTTTCAAACTAGGGTTAGGTTTTCAATTTAGGGTTAGGGTTTCAAACTAGGGTTAGGGTTTCAAACTAGGGTTTCAAACTAGGGTAAGGGTTTCAAATTAGGGTTTCAAACTAGGGTTAGGGTTTCAAACTAGGGTTAGGGTTTCAAATTAGTGTTTCAAACTAGGGTTAGGGTTTCAAATTAGGGTTTCAAACTAGGGTTAGAGATTCCAGCTAGGGTTTAATACTAGGGTTAGGGTTTCAAACTAGGGTTAGGGTTTCAAACTAGGGTTAGGGTTTCAAACTAGGTTTTCAAACTAGGGTAAGGGTTTCAAATTAGGGTTTCAAACTAGGGTTAGGGTTTCAAACTAGGGTTAGGGTTTCAAATTAGGGTTTCAAACTAGGGTTAGGGTTTCCAGCTAGGGTTTCAAACCCGGGTTAGGGTTTCCAGCTAGGGTTTCAAACTAGGGTTAGGGTTTCAAACTAGGGTTTCAAACTAGGGTTGGGTTTTCAAATTAGGGTTTCAAACTAGGGTTAGGGTTTTAAACTAGGGTTAGGGTTTCAAACTAGGGTTAGGAATTCAAACTAGGGTTAGGGTTTCAAACTAGGGTTAGGGTTTGGAACTAGGGTTAGGGTTTCAAACTAGGTTTTCAAACTAGGGTAAGGGTTTCAAATTAGGGTTTCAAACTAGGGTTAGGGTTTCAAACTAGGGTTAGGGTTTCAAATTAGGGTTTCAAACTAGGGTTAGGGTTTCCAGCTAGGGTTTCAAACTAGGGTTAGGGTTTCCAGCTAGGGTTTCAAACCAGGGTTAGGGTTTCCAGCTAGGGTTTCAAACTAGGGTTAGGGTTTCAAACTAGGGTTAGGGTTTCAAACAAGGGTTAGGGTTTCAAATTAGAGTTAGGGTTTCAAACTAGGGTTAGGGTTTCAAATTAGGGTTTCAACCTAGGGTTAGGGTTTCAAACTAGGGTTAGGGTTTCAAATTAGGGTTTCAAACTAGGGTTAGGGTTTCCAGCTAGGGTTTCAAACTAGGGTTAGGGTTTCAAACTAGGGTTAGGGTTTCAAGTTAGGGTTTCAAACTAGGGTTAGGGTTTCAAACTAGGGTTAGGGTTTTAAACTAGGGTTAGGGTTTCAAACTAGGGTTTCAAACTAGGGTTAGGGTTTCAAACTAGGGTTTCAAACTAGGGTTAGGGTTTCAAACCAGGGTTAGGGTTTCAAATTAGGGTTAGGGTTTCAAACTAGGTTTTCAAACTAGGGTAAGGGTTTCAAATTAGGGTTTCAAACTAGGGTTAGGGTTTCAAACTAGGGTTAGGGTTTCAAATTAGGGTTTCAAACTAGGGTTAGGGTTTCCAGCTAGGGTTTCAAACCCGGGTTAGGGTTTCCAGCTAGGGTTTCAAACTAGGGTTAGGGTTTCAAACTAGGGTTAGGGTTTCAAACTAGGGTTAGGGTTTCAAACTAGGTTTTCAAACTAGGGTAAGGGTTTCAAATTAGGGTTTCAAACTAGGGTTAGGGTTTCAAACTAGGGTTAGGGTTTCAAATTAGGGTTTCAAACTAGGGTTAGGGTTTCCAGCTAGGGTTTCAAACTAGGGTTAGGGTTTCCAGCTAGGGTTTCAAACTAGGGTTAGGGTTTCCAGCTAGGGTTTCAAACTAGGGTTAGGGTTTCAAACTAGGGTTAGGGTTTCAAACAAGGGTTAGGGTTTCAAATTAGAGTTAGGGTTTCAAACTAGGGTTAGGGTTTCAAATTAGGGTTTCAACCTAGGGTTAGGGTTTCAAACTAGGGTTAGGGTTTCAAATTAGGGTTTCAAACTAGGGTTAGGGTTTCCAGCTAGGGTTTCAAACTAGGGTTAGGGTTTCAAACTAGGGTTAGGGTTTCAAGTTAGGGTTTCAAACTAGGGTTAGGGTTTCAAACTAGGGTTAGGGTTTTAAACTAGGGTTAGGGTTTCAAACTAGGGTTTCAAACTAGGGTTAGGGTTTCAAACTAGGGTTTCAAACTAGGGTTAGGGTTTCAAACCAGGGTTAGGGTTTCAAATTAGGGTTAGGGTTTCAAACTAGGTTTTCAAACTAGGGTAAGGGTTTCAAATTAGGGTTTCAAACTAGGGTTAGGGTTTCAAACTAGGGTTAGGGTTTCAAATTAGTGTTTCAAACTAGGGTTAGGGTTTCAAATTAGGGTTTCAAACTAGGGTTAGAGTTTCCAGCTAGGGTTTAATACTAGGGTTAGGGTTTCAAACTAGGGTTAGGGTTTCAAACTAGGGTTAGGGTTTCAAACTAGGTTTTCAAACTAGGGTAAGGGTTTCAAATTAGGGTTTCAAACTAGGGTTAGGGTTTCAAACTAGGGTTAGGGTTTCAAACTAGGGTTAGGGTTTCAAACTAGGGTTAGGGTTTCAAATTAGGGTTTCAAACTAGGGTTAGGGTTTCCAGCTAGGGTTTCAAACTAGGGTTAGGGTTTCAAATTAGGGTTTCAAACTAGGGTTAGGGTTTCCAGCTAGGGTTAGTGTTTCAAATTAGGGTTTCAAACTAGGGTTAGGGTTTCAAACTAGGGTTAGGGTTTCAAACTAGGGTTAGGGTTTCAAACTAGGTTTTAAAACTAGGGTAAGGGTTTCAAATTACAGTTTCAAACTAGGGTTAGGGTATCAAACTAGGGTTAGGGTTTCAAATTAGGGTTTCAAACTACGGTTAGGGTTTCCAGCTAGGGTTTCAAACTAGGGTTAGGGTTTCAAACTAGGATTTCAAACTAGGGTTAGGGTTTCAAACTAGGGTTAGGGTTTCAAACTAGGGTTAGGGTTTCAAATTAGAGTTTCAAACTAAGGTTAGGGTTTCAAACCAGGGTTAGGGTTTCAAACTAGAGTTAGGGTTTCAAACTAGGGTTAGGGTTTCAAATTAGGGTTTCAACCTAGGGTTAGGGTTTCAAACTAGGGTTAGGGTTTCAAATTAGGGTTTCAAACTAGGGTTAGGGTTTCCAGCTAGGGTTTCAAACTAGGGTTAGGGTTTCAAACTAGGGTTAGGGTTTCAAGTTAGGGTTTCAAACTAGGGTTAGGGTTTCAAACTAGGGTTAAGGTTTTAAACTAGGGTTAGGGTTTCAAACTAGGGTTTCAAACTAGGGTTAGGGTTTCAAACTAGGGTTTCAAACTAGGGTTAGGGTTTCAAACCAGGGTTAGGGTTTCAAATTAGGGTTTCAAACTAGGGTTTCAAACTAGGGTAAGGGTTTCAAATTAGGGTTTCAAACTAGGGTTAGGGTTTCAAACTAGGGTTAGGGTTTCAAATTAGGGTTTCAAACTAGGGTTAGGGTTTCAAACTAGGGTTAGGGTTTCAAACTAGGGTTAGGATTTCCAGCTAGGGTTTCCAGCTAGGGTTTCAAACTGGGGTTAGGGTTTCAAACTAGGGTTAGGGTTTCAAACTAAGGTCAGGGTTTCAAACTAGGCTTTCAAACTAGGGTTAGGGTTTCAAACTAGCGTTTCAAACTAGGGTTAGTGTTTCAAACTAGGGTTAGGGTTTCAAATTAGGGTTTCAAACTAGGGTTAGAGTTTCCAGCTAGGGTTTCATACTAGGGTTAGGGTTTCAAACTAGGGTTAGGGTTTCAAACTAGGGTTAGGGTTTCAAACTAGGTTTTCAAACTAGGGTAAGGGTTTCAAATTAGGGTTTCAAACTAGGGTTAGGGTTTCAAACTAGGGTTAGGGTTTCAAATTAGGGTTTCAAACTAGGGTTAGGGTTTCCAGCTAGGGTTTCAAACTAGGGTTAGGGTTTCCAGCTAGGGTTTCAAACTAGGGTTAGGGTTTCAAACTAGGGTTTCAAACTAGGGTTGGGTTTTCAAATTAGGGTTTCAAACTAGGGTTAGGGTTTTAAACTAGGGTTAGGGTTTCAAACTAGGGTTAGGAATTCAAACTAGGGTTAGGGTTTCCAGCTAGGGTTTCAAACTAGGGTTTCAAACTAGGGTTAGGGTTTCAAACTAGGGTTAGGGTTTCAAACTAGGGTTAGGGTTTCAAACTAGGGTTAGGGTTTCAAACTAGGTTTTCAAACTAGGGTAAGGGTTTCAAATTAGGGTTTCAAACTAGGGTTAGGGTTTCAAACTAGGGTTAGGGTTTCAAATTAGGGTTTCAAACTAGGGTTAGGGTTTCCAGCTAGGGTTTCAAACTAGGGTTAGGGTTTCCAGCTAGGGTTTCAAACTAGGGTTAGGGTTTCAAACTAGGGTTTCAAACTAGGGTTGGGTTTTCAAATTAGGGTTTCAAACTAGGGTTAGGGTTTTAAACTAGGGTTAGGGTTTCAAACTAGGGTTAGGAATTCAAACTAGGGTTAGGGTTTCCAGCTAGGGTTTCAAACTAGGGTTTCAAACTAGGGTTAGGGTTTCAAACTAGGGTTAGGGTTTCAGACTAGGGTTAGGGTTTCCAGCTAGGGTTTCAAACTAGGGTTAGGGTTTCAAACTAGGGTTTCAAACTAGGGTTAGGGTTTCAAACTAGGGTTAGGGTTTCCAGCTAGGGTTTCAAACTAGGGTTAGGGTTTCAACCTAGGGTTAGGGTTTCAAACTAGGGTTAGGGTTTCAAACTAGGGTTAGGGTTTCAAACTAGGTTTTCAAACTAGGGTAAGGGTTTCAAATTAGGGTTTCAAACTAGGGTTAGGGTTTCAAACTAGGGTTAGGGTTTCAAATTAGGGTTTCAAACTAGGGTTAGGGTTTCCAGCTAGGGTTTCAAACTAGGGTTAGGGTTTCCAGCTAGGGTTTCAAACTAGGGTTAGGGTTTCCAGCTAGGGTTTCAAACTAGGGTTAGGGTTTCAAACTAGGGTTTCAAACTAGGGTTGGGTTTTCAAATTAGGGTTTCAAACTAGGGTTAGGGTTTTAAACTAGGGTTAGGGTTTCAAACTAGGGTTAGGAATTCAAACTAGGGTTAGGGTTTCCAGCTAGGGTTTCAAACTAGGGTTTCAAACTAGGGTTAGGGTTTCAAACTAGGGTTAGGGTTTCAAACTAGGGTTAGGGTTTCAAACTAGGGTTAGGGTTTCAAACTAGGTTTTCAAACTAGGGTAAGGGTTTCAAATTAGGGTTTCAAACTAGGGTTAGGGTTTCAAACTAGGGTTAGGGTTTCAAATTAGGGTTTCAAACTAGGGTTAGGGTTTCCAGCTAGGGTTTCAAACTAGGGTTAGGGTTTCCAGCTAGGGTTTCAAACTAGGGTTAGGGTTTCAAACTAGGGTTTCAAACTAGGGTTGGGTTTTCAAATTAGGGTTTCAAACTAGGGTTAGGGTTTTAAACTAGGGTTAGGGTTTCAAACTAGGGTTAGGAATTCAAACTAGGGTTAGGGTTTCCAGCTAGGGTTTCAAACTAGGGTTTCAAACTAGGGTTAGGGTTTCAAACTAGGGTTAGGGTTTCAGACTAGGGTTAGGGTTTCCAGCTAGGGTTTCAAACTAGGGTTAGGGTTTCAAACTAGGGTTTCAAACTAGGGTTAGGGTTTCAAACTAGGGTTAGGGTTTCCAGCTAGGGTTTCAAACTAGGGTTAGGGTTTCAACCTAGGGTTAGGGTTTCAAACTAGGGTTAGGGTTTCAAACTAGGGTTAGGGTTTCAAACTAGGTTTTCAAACTAGGGTAAGGGTTTCAAATTAGGGTTTCAAACTAGGGTTAGGGTTTCAAACTAGGGTTAGGGTTTCAAATTAGGGTTTCAAACTAGGGTTAGGGTTTCCAGCTAGGGTTTCAAACTAGGGTTAGGGTTTCCAGCTAGGGTTTCAAACTAGGGTTAGGGTTTCAAACTAGGGTTTCAAACTAGGGTTCGGTTTTCAAATTAGGGTTTCAAACTAGGGTTAGGGTTTTAAACTAGGGTTAGGGTTTCAAACTAGGGTTAGGAATTCAAACTAGGGTTAGGGTTTCCAGCTAGGGTTTCAAACTAGGGTTTCAAACTAGGGTTAGGGTTTCAAACTAGGGTTAGGGTTTCAGACTAGGGTTAGGGTTTCCAGCTAGGGTTTCAAACTAGGGTTAGGGTTTCAAACTAGGGTTTCAAACTAGGGTTAGGGTTTCCAGCTAGGGTTTCAAACTAGGGTTAGGGTTTCAACCTAGGGTTAGGGTTTCAAACTAGGGTTAGGGTTTCCAGCTAGGGTTTCAAACTAGGGTTAGGGTTTCCAGCTAGGGTTTTCAGTTAGGGTTTCAAACTAGGGTTAGGGTTTCCAGCTAGGGTTTTCAGTTAGGGTTTCAAACTAGGGTTAGGGTTTCCAGCTAGGGTTTTCAGTTAGGGTTTCAAACTAGGGTTAGGGTTTCCAGCTAGGGTTTCAAACTAGGGTTAGGGTTTCCAGCTAGGGTTTCAAACTAGGGTTAGGGTTTCCAGCTAGGGTTTCAAACTAGGGTTAGGGTTTCCAGCTAGGGTTTCAAACTAGGGTTAGGGTTTCCAGCTAGGGTTTCAAACTAGGGTTAGGGTTTCCAGCTAGGGTTTCAAACTAGGGTTAGGGTTTCCAGCTAGGGTTTCAAACTAGGGTTAGGGTTTCCAGCTAGGGTTTCAAACTAGGGTTAGGGTTTCCAGCTAGGGTTTTCAGTTAGGGTTTCAAACTAGGGTTAGGGTTTCCAGCTAGGGTTTCACACTAGGGTTAGGGTTTCCAGCTAGGGTTTCAAACTAGGGTTAGGGTTTCCAGCTAGGGTTTCAAACTAGGGTTAGGGTTTCCAGCTAGGATTTTCAGTTAGGGTTTCAAACTAGGGTTAGGGTTTCCAGCTAGGGTTTCAAACTAGGGTTAGGGTTTCCAGCTAGGGTTTCAAACTAGGGTTAGGGTTTCCAGCTAGGGTTTTCAGTTAGGGTTTCAAACTAGGGTTAGGGTTTCCAGCTAGGGTTTCAAACTAGGGTTAGGGTTTCCAGCTAGGGTTTTCAGTTAGGGTTTCAAACTAGGGTTAGGGTTTCCAGCTAGGGTTTCAAACTAGGGTTAGGGTTTCCAGCTAGGGTTTCAAACTAGGGTTAGGGTTTCCAGCTAGGGTTTCAAACTAGGGTTAGGGTTTCAAACTAGGGTTAGGGTTTCAAACAAGGGTTAGGGTTTCAAATTAGAGTTAGGGTTTCAAACTAGGGTTAGGGTTTCAAATTAGGGTTTCAACCTAGGGTTAGGGTTTCAAACTAGGGTTAGGGTTTCAAACTAGGGTTAGGGTTTCAAATTAGGGTTTCAAACTAGGGTTAGGGTTTCCAGCTAGGGTTTCAAACTAGGGTTAGGGTTTCAAACTAGGGTTAGGGTTTCAAGTTAGGGTTTCAAACTAGGGTTAGGGTTTCAAACTAGGGTTAGGGTTTTAAACTAGGGTTAGGGTTTCAAACTAGGGTTTCAAACTAGGGTTAGGGTTTCAAACTAGGGTTTCAAACTAGGGTTAGGGTTTCAAACCAGGGTTAGGGTTTCAAATTAGGGTTTCAAACTAGGGTTAGGGTTTCCAGCTAGGGTTTCAAACTAAGGTTAGGTTTTCAATTTAGGGTTAGGGTTTCAAACTAGGGTTAGGGTTTCAAACTAGGGTTTCAAACTAGGGTAAGGGTTTCAAATTAGGGTTTCAAACTAGGGTTAGGGTTTCAAATTAGGGTTTCAAACTAGGGTTAGGGTTTCAAACTAGGGTTAGGGTTTCAAACTAGGGTTAGGATTTCCAGCTAGGGTTTCCAGCTAGGGTTTCAAACTAGGGTTAGGGTTTCAAACTAGGGTTAGGGTTTCAAACTAAGGTTAGGGTTTCACACTAGGCTTTCAAACTAGGGTTAGGGTTTCAAACTAGCGTTTCAAACTAGGGTTAGTGTTTCAAACTAGGGTTAGGGTTTCAAATTAGGGTTTCAAACTAGGGTTAGAGTTTCCAGCTAGGGTTTCATACTAGGGTTAGGGTTTCAAACTAGGGTTAGGGTTTCAAACTAGGGTTAGGGTTTCAAACTAGGTTTTCAAACTAGGGTAAGGGTTTCAAATTAGGGTTTCAAACTAGGGTTAGGGTTTCAAACTAGGGTTAGGGTTTCAAATTAGCGTTTCAAACTAGGGTTAGGGTTTCCAGCTAGGGTTTCAAACTAGGGTTAGGGTTTCCAGCTAGGGTTTCAAACTAGGGTTAGGGTTTCAAACTAGGGTTTCAAACTAGGGTTGGGTTTTCAAATTAGGGTTTCAAACTAGGGTTAGGGTTTTAAACTAGGGTTAGGGTTTCAAACTAGGGTTAGGAATTCAAACTAGGGTTAGGGTTTCCAGCTAGGGTTTCAAACTAGGGTTTCAAACTAGGGTTAGGGTTTCAAACTAGGGTTAGGGTTTCAGACTAGGGTTAGGGTTTCCAGCTAGGGTTTCAAACTAGGGTTAGGGTTTCAAACTAGGGTTTCAAACTTGGGTTAGGGTTTCAAACTAGGGTTAGGGTTTCCAGCTAGGGTTTCAAACAAGGGTTAGGGTTTCAACCTAGGGTTAGGGTTTCAAATTAGGGTTTCAAACTAGGGTTAGGGTTTCCAGCTAGGGTTTCAAACTAGGGTTAGGGTTTCAAATTAGGGTTTCAAACTAGGGTTAGGGTTTCCAGCTAGGGTTAGGGTTTCAAATTAGGGTTTCAAACTAGGGTTAGGGTTTCAAATTAGGGTTAGGGTTTCAAACTAGGGTTAGGGTTTCCAGCTAGGGTTTAAAACTAGGGTTAGGGTTTCAAATTAGGGTTTCAACCTAGGGTTAGGGTTTCAAACTAGGGTTAGGGTTTCAAATTAGGGTTTCAAACTAGGGTTAGGGTTTCCAGCTAGGGTTTCAAACTAGGGTTAGGGTTTCAAACTAGGGTTAGGGTTTCAAACTATGGTTAGGGTTTCAAGTTAGGGTTTCAAACTAGGGTTAGGGTTTCAAACTTGGGTTAGGGTTTCAAATTAGGGTTTCAAACTAGGGTTAGGGTTTCCAGCTAGGGTTTCAAACTAGAGTTAGGTTTTCAATTTAGGGTTAGGGTTTCAAACTAGGGTTAGGGTTTCAAACTGGGGTTTCAAACTAGGGTAAGGGTTTCAAATTAGGGTTTCAAACTAGGGTTAGGGTTTCCAGCTAGGGTTTCAAACTAGGGTTAGGGTTTCAAACTAGGGTTAGGGTTTCAAACTAGGGTTAGGATTTCCAGCTAGGGTTTCCAGCTAGGGTTTCAAACTAGGGTTAGGGTTTCAAACTAGGGTTAGGGTTTCAAACTAAGGTTAGGGTTTCAAACTCGGCTTTCAAACTAGGGTTAGGGTTTCAAACTAGCGTTTCAAACTAGGGTTAGTGTTTCAAACTAGGGTTAGGGTTTCAAATTAGGGTTTCAAACTAGGGTTAGAGTTTCCAGCTAGGGTTTCATACTAGGGTTAGGGTTTCAAACTAGGGTTAGGGTTTCAAACTAGGGTTAGGGTTTCAAACTAGGTTTTAAAACTAGGGTAAGGGTTTCAAATTACAGTTTCAAACTAGGGTTAGGGTTTCAAACTAGGGTTAGGGTTTCAAATTAGGGTTTCAAACTACGGTTAGGGTTTCCAGCTAGGGTTTCAAACTAGGGTTAGGGTTTCAAACTAGGGTTTCAAACTAGGGTTAGGGTTTCCAGCTAGGGTTTCAAACTAGGGTTAGGGTTTCCAGCTAGGGTTTTCAGTTAGGGTTTCAAACTAGGGTTAGGGTTTCCAGCTAGGGTTTCACACTAGGGTTAGGGTTTCCAGCTAGGGTTTCAAACTAGGGTTAGGGTTTCCAGCTAGGGTTTCAAACTAGGGTTAGGGTTTCCAGCTAGGATTTTCAGTTAGGGTTTCAAACTAGGGTTAGGGTTTCCAGCTAGGGTTTCAAACTAGGGTTAGGGTTTCCAGCTAGGGTTTCAAACTAGGGTTAGGGTTTCCAGCTAGGGTTTTCAGTTAGGGTTTCAAACTAGGGTTAGGGTTTCCAGATAGGGTTTCAAACTAGGGTTAGGGTTTCCAGCTAGGGTTTTCAGTTAGGGTTTCAAACTAGGGTTAGGGTTTCCAGATAGGGTTTCAAATTAGGGTTAGGGTTTCAAACTAGGGTTAGGGTTTCCAGCTAGGGTTTAAAACTAGGGTTAGGGTTTCAAATTAGGGTTTCAACCTAGGGTTAGGGTTTCAAACTAGGGTTAGGGTTTCAAATTAGGGTTTCAAACTAGGGTTAGGGTTTCCAGCTAGGGTTTCAAACTAGGGTTAGGGTTTCAAACTAGGGTTAGGGTTTCAAACTATGGTTAGGGTTTCAAGTTAGGGTTTCAAACTAGGGTTAGGGTTTCAAACTTGGGTTAGGGTTTCAAATTAGGGTTTCAAACTAGGGTTAGGGTTTCCAGCTAGGGTTTCAAACTAGAGTTAGGTTTTCAATTTAGGGTTAGGGTTTCAAACTAGGGTTAGGGTTTCAAACTGGGGTTTCAAACTAGGGTAAGGGTTTCAAATTAGGGTTTCAAACTAGGGTTAGGGTTTCCAGCTAGGGTTTCAAACTAGGGTTAGGGTTTCAAACTAGGGTTAGGGTTTCAAACTAGGGTTAGGATTTCCAGCTAGGGTTTCCAGCTAGGGTTTCAAACTAGGGTTAGGGTTTCAAACTAGGGTTAGGGTTTCAAACTAAGGTTAGGGTTTCAAACTCGGCTTTCAAACTAGGGTTAGGGTTTCAAACTAGCGTTTCAAACTAGGGTTAGTGTTTCAAACTAGGGTTAGGGTTTCAAATTAGGGTTTCAAACTAGGGTTAGAGTTTCCAGCTAGGGTTTCATACTAGGGTTAGGGTTTCAAACTAGGGTTAGGGTTTCAAACTAGGGTTAGGGTTTCAAACTAGGTTTTAAAACTAGGGTAAGGGTTTCAAATTACAGTTTCAAACTAGGGTTAGGGTTTCAAACTAGGGTTAGGGTTTCAAATTAGGGTTTCAAACTACGGTTAGGGTTTCCAGCTAGGGTTTCAAACTAGGGTTAGGGTTTCCAGCTAGGGTTTTCAGTTAGGGTTTCAAACTAGGGTTAGGGTTTCCAGCTAGGGTTTCACACTAGGGTTAGGGTTTCCAGCTAGGGTTTCAAACTAGGGTTAGGGTTTCCAGCTAGGGTTTTCAGTTAGGGTTTCAAACTAGGGTTAGGGTTTCCAGATAGGGTTTCAAACTAGGGTTAGGGTTTCCAGCTAGGGTTTTCAGTTAGGGTTTCAAACTAGGGTTAGGGTTTCCAGCTAGGGTTTCAAACTAGGGTTAGGGTTTCCAGCTAGGGTTTCAAACTAGGGTTAGGGTTTCCAGCTAGGGTTTCAAACTAGGGTTAGGGTTTCAAACTAGGGTTAGGGTTTCAAACAAGGGTTAGGGTTTCAAATTAGAGTTAGGGTTTCAAACTAGGGTTAGGGTTTCAAATTAGGGTTTCAACCTAGGGTTAGGGTTTCAAACTAGGGTTAGGGTTTCAAACTAGGGTTAGGGTTTCAAATTAGGGTTTCAAACTAGGGTTAGGGTTTCCAGCTAGGGTTTCAAACTAGGGTTAGGGTTTCAAACTAGGGTTAGGGTTTCAAGTTAGGGTTTCAAACTAGGGTTAGGGTTTCAAACTAGGGTTAGGGTTTTAAACTAGGGTTAGGGTTTCAAACTAGGGTTTCAAACTAGGGTTAGGGTTTCAAACTAGGGTTTCAAACTAGGGTTAGGGTTTCAAACCAGGGTTAGGGTTTCAAATTAGGGTTTCAAACTAGGGTTAGGGTTTCCAGCTAGGGTTTCAAACTAGGGTTAGGTTTTCAATTTAGGGTTAGGGTTTCAAACTAGGGTTAGGGTTTCAAACTAGGGTTTCAAACTAGGGTAAGGGTTTCAAATTAGGGTTTCAAACTAGGGTTAGGGTTTCAAACTAGGGTTAGGGTTTCAAATTAGGGTTTCAAACTAGGGTTAGGGTTTCAAACTAGGGTTAGGGTTTCAAACTAGGGTTAGGATTTCCAGCTAGGGTTTCCAGCTAGGGTTTCAAACTAGGGTTAGGGTTTCAAACTAGGGTTAGGGTTTCAAACTAAGGTTAGGGTTTCACACTAGGCTTTCAAACTAGGGTTAGGGTTTCAAACTAGCGTTTCAAACTAGGGTTAGTGTTTCAAACTAGGGTTAGGGTTTCAAATTAGGGTTTCAAACTAGGGTTAGAGTTTCCAGCTAGGGTTTCATACTAGGGTTAGGGTTTCAAACTAGGGTTAGGGTTTCAAACTAGGGTTAGGGTTTCAAACTAGGTTTTCAAACTAGGGTAAGGGTTTCAAATTAGGGTTTCAAACTAGGGTTAGGGTTTCAAACTAGGGTTAGGGTTTCAAATTAGGGTTTCAAACTAGGGTTAGGGTTTCCAGCTAGGGTTTCAAACTAGGGTTAGGGTTTCCAGCTAGGGTTTCAAACTAGGGTTAGGGTTTCAAACTAGGGTTTCAAACTAGGGTTGGGTTTTCAAATTAGGGTTTCAAACTAGGGTTAGGGTTTTAAACTAGGGTTAGGGTTTCAAACTAGGGTTAGGAATTCAAACTAGGGTTAGGGTTTCCAGCTAGGGTTTCAAACTAGGGTTTCAAACTAGGGTTAGGGTTTCAAACTAGGGTTAGGGTTTCAGACTAGGGTTAGGGTTTCCAGCTAGGGTTTCAAACTAGGGTTAGGGTTTCAAACTAGGGTTTCAAACTTGGGTTAGGGTTTCAAACTAGGGTTAGGGTTTCCAGCTAGGGTTTCAAACAAGGGTTAGGGTTTCAACCTAGGGTTAGGGTTTCAAATTAGGGTTTCAAACTAGGGTTAGGGTTTCCAGCTAGGGTTTCAAACTAGGGTTAGGGTTTCAAATTAGGGTTTCAAACTAGGGTTAGGGTTTCCAGCTAGGGTTAGGGTTTCAAATTAGGGTTTCAAACTAGGGTTAGGGTTTCAAATTAGGGTTAGGGTTTCAAACTAGGGTTAGGGTTTCCAGCTAGGGTTTAAAACTAGGGTTAGGGTTTCAAATTAGGGTTTCAACCTAGGGTTAGGGTTTCAAACTAGGGTTAGGGTTTCAAATTAGGGTTTCAAACTAGGGTTAGGGTTTCCAGCTAGGGTTTCAAACTAGGGTTAGGGTTTCAAACTAGGGTTAGGGTTTCAAACTATGGTTAGGGTTTCAAGTTAGGGTTTCAAACTAGGGTTAGGGTTTCAAACTTGGGTTAGGGTTTCAAATTAGGGTTTCAAACTAGGGTTAGGGTTTCCAGCTAGGGTTTCAAACTAGAGTTAGGTTTTCAATTTAGGGTTAGGGTTTCAAACTAGGGTTAGGGTTTCAAACTGGGGTTTCAAACTAGGGTAAGGGTTTCAAATTAGGGTTTCAAACTAGGGTTAGGGTTTCCAGCTAGGGTTTCAAACTAGGGTTAGGGTTTCAAACTAGGGTTAGGGTTTCAAACTAGGGTTAGGATTTCCAGCTAGGGTTTCCAGCTAGGGTTTCAAACTAGGGTTAGGGTTTCAAACTAGGGTTAGGGTTTCAAACTAAGGTTAGGGTTTCAAACTAGGCTTTCAAACTAGGGTTAGGGTTTCAAACTAGCGTTTCAAACTAGGGTTAGTGTTTCAAACTAGGGTTAGGGTTTCAAATTAGGGTTTCAAACTAGGGTTAGAGTTTCCAGCTAGGGTTTCATACTAGGGTTAGGGTTTCAAACTAGGGTTAGGGTTTCAAACTAGGGTTAGGGTTTCAAACTAGGTTTTAAAACTAGGGTAAGGGTTTCAAATTACAGTTTCAAACTAGGGTTAGGGTTTCAAACTAGGGTTAGGGTTTCAAATTAGGGTTTCAAACTACGGTTAGGGTTTCCAGCTAGGGTTTCAAACTAGGGTTAGGGTTTCAAACTAGGGTTTCAAACTAGGGTTAGGGTTTCAAACTAGGGTTAGGGTTTCAAACTAGGGTTAGGGTTTCAAATTAGAGTTTCAAACTAAGGTTAGGGTTTCAAACCAGGGTTAGGGTTTCAAACTAGAGTTAGGGTTTCAAACTAGGGTTAGGGTTTCAAATTAGGGTTTCAACCTAGGGTTAGGGTTTCAAACTAGGGTTAGGGTTTCAAATTAGGGTTTCAAACTAGGGTTAGGGTTTCCAGCTAGGGTTTCAAACTAGGGTTAGGGTTTCAAACTAGGGTTAGGGTTTCAAGTTAGGGTTTCAAACTAGGGTTAGGGTTTCAAACTAGGGTTAGGGTTTTAAACTAGGGTTAGGGTTTCAAACTAGGGTTTCAAACTAGGGTTAGGGTTTCAAACTAGGGTTTCAAACTAGGGTTAGGGTTTCAAACCAGGGTTAGGGTTTCAAATTAGGGTTTCAAACTAGGGTTTCAAACTAGGGTAAGGGTTTCAAATTAGGGTTTCAAACTAGGGTTAGGGTTTCAAACTAGGGTTAGGGTTTCAAATTAGGGTTTCAAACTAGGGTTAGGGTTTCAAACTAGGGTTAGGGTTTCAAACTAGGGTTAGGATTTCCAGCTAGGGTTTCCAGCTAGGGTTTCAAACTGGGGTTAGGGTTTCAAACTAGGGTTAGGGTTTCAAACTAAGGTCAGGGTTTCAAACTAGGCTTTCAAACTAGGGTTAGGGTTTCAAACTAGCGTTTCAAACTAGGGTTAGTGTTTCAAACTAGGGTTAGGGTTTCAAATTAGGGTTTCAAACTCGGGTTAGAGTTTCCAGCTAGGGTTTCATACTAGGGTTAGGGTTTCAAACTAGGGTTAGGGTTTCAAACTAGGGTTAGGGTTTCAAACTAGGTTTTCAAACTAGGGTAAGGGTTTCAAATTAGGGTTTCAAACTAGGGTTAGGGTTTCAAACTAGGGTTAGGGTTTCAAATTAGGGTTTCAAACTAGGGTTAGGGTTTCCAGCTAGGGTTTCAAACTAGGGTTAGGGTTTCAAGCTAGGGTTTCAAACTAGGGTTAGGGTTTCAAACTAGGGTTTCAAACTAGGGTTGGGTTTTCAAATTAGGGTTTCAAACTAGGGTTAGGGTTTTAAACTAGGGTTAGGGTTTCAAACTAGGGTTAGGAATTCAAACTAGGGTTAGGGTTTCCAGCTAGGGTTTCAAACTAGGGTTTCAAACTAGGGTTAGGGTTTCAAACTAGGGTTAGGGTTTCAGACTAGGGTTAGGGTTTCCAGCTAGGGTTTCAAACTAGGGTTAGGGTTTCAAACTAGGGTTTCAAACTAGGGTTAGGGTTTCAAACTAGGGTTAGGGTTTCCAGCTAGGGTTTCAAACTAGGGTTAGGGTTTCAACCTAGGGTTAGGGTTTCAAATTAGGGTTTCAAACTAGGGTTAGGGTTTCAAACTAGGGTTAGGGTTTCCAGCTAGGGTTTCAAACTAGGGTTAGGGTTTCAAATTAGGGTTTCAAACTAGGGTTAGGGTTTCCAGCTAGGGTTAGGGTTTCAAATTAGGGTTTCAAACTAGGGTTAGGGTTTCCAGCTAGGGTTAGGGTTTCAAATTAGGGTTTCAAACTAGGGTTAGGGTTTCCAGCTAGGGTTTCAAACTAGGGTTAGGGTTTAAAACTAGGGTTAGGGTTTCAAATTAGGGTTCCAAACTAGGGTTAGGGTTTCCAGGTAGGGTTTCAAACTAGGGTTAGGGTTTCCAGCTAGGGTTTCAAACTAGGGTTAGGGTTTCAAACTAGGGTTAGGGTTTCAAACTAGGGTTAGGGTTTCCAGCTAGGGTTTCAAACTAGGGTTAGGGTTTCAAACTAGGGTTAGGGTTTCAAACTAAGGTTAGGGTTTCAAACTAGGCTTTCAAACTAGGGTTAGGGTTTCAAACTAGCGTTTCAAACTAGGGTTAGTGTTTCAAACTAGGGTTAGGGTTTCAAATTAGGGTTTCAAACTAGGGTTAGAGTTTCCAGCTAGGGTTTCATACTAGGGTTAGGGTTTCAAACTAGGGTTAGGGTTTCAAACTAGGGTTAGGGTTTCAAACTAGGTTTTCAAACTAGGGTAAGGGTTTCAAATTAGGGTTTCAAACTAGGGTTAGGGTTTCAAACTAGGGTTAGGGTTTCAAATTAGGGTTTCAAACTAGGGTTAGGGTTTCCAGCTAGGGTTTCAAACTAGGGTTAGGGTTTCCAGCTAGGGTTTCAAACTAGGGTTAGGGTTTCAAACTAGGGTTTCAAACTAGGGTTGGGGTTTCAAATTAGGGTTTCAAACTAGGGTTAGGGTTTTAAACTAGGGTTAGGGTTTCAAACTAGGGTTAGGGTTTCAGACTAGGGTTAGGGTTTCCAGCTAGGGTTTCAAACTAGGGTTAGGGTTTCAAACTAGGGTTTCAAACTAGGGTTAGGAATTCAAACTAGGGTTACGGGTTTCCAGCTAGGGTTTCAAACTAGGGTTAGGGTTTCAAACCAGGGTTTCAAACTAGGGTTAGTGTTTCCAGCTAGGGTTTCAAACTAGGGTTAGGGTTTCAAATTAGGGTTTCAAACTAGGGTTTGGGTTTCAAACTAGGGTTGGGGTTTCAAACTAGGGTTAGGGTTTCAAAATAGGGTTTCAAACTAGGGTTAGGGTTTCAAACTAGGGTTAGGGTTTCAAATTAGTGTTAGTGTTTCAAATTAGGGTTTCAAACTAGGGTTTGAAACTAGGGTTAGGGTTTCAGACTAGGGTTAGGGTTTCCAGCTAGGGTTTCAAACTAGGGTTCGCGTTTCAAACTAGGATTTCAAACTAGGGTTAGGAATTCAAACTAGGGTTAGGGTTTCAAACTAGGGTTAGTGCTTCCAGCTAGGGTTTCAAACTAGGTTTAGGGTTTTAAATTAGGGTTTCAAACTAGGGTTGGGGTTTCAAACTAGGGTTGGAGTTTCAAACTAGGGTTAGGGTTTCAGAATAGGGTTTCAAACTAGGGTTAGGGTTTCAAACTAGGGTTAGGGTTTCAAATTAGTGTTAGTGTTTCAATCTAGGATTTCAAACTAGGGTTTGAAACTAGGGTTAGGGTTTCAAACTAGGGTTAGGGTTTCAAACTAGGGTTAGGGTTTCCAGCTAGGAAAATAATAATTTGGGGAGGGGGAATGAGTTTGCTAATTTTATCAGTGCTTCTGACTGGGTTTCAGCCAAATTAATTGTGTAAATTATAAGTTTTTGTTGTGTCTTGTCAGGCGAGTCTACGCACTGCAGAGCTGCGGTGGGAGCGCGTTAGACCTCAGGTGGACCACATCGTATGGCCAGATGGAAGGAGAATCGTCCTACTAGCCGAGGTGATGCCAGTACCGTTGATATACACGGAACCATCTTCGATATAAATGTCATCCATAAAGCAGATGACACCCGATAACCAAAACCCCCAATTTGGTTGCGGGTGGATTGATTGGATCCATCTTTTTCCTCATATGGTATACAGGTTTAAAAAAATCCATAGCCAAATTTTTTACTACCAAAAATATGTCAGTAAATTATGAAGTGCACTAAATGAAGCAGCAAAACTTCAAATTGGCAAATGCATCAATGAGCTTCATGCTTCTCATGGGTCAGCCAAACTACTTTAAAGTTTCTTCTGACTGGACAGATGCAATGTGCACTAAATCATTTCAACTGACCAATGATCACAGATATACACTTGATGTTTTGACATCACATCAAAACTCATAAAATAAGTGCACTTACATAAGAAAAATACACCGCGAAGCATCAAGGAGAAAATAATCATATGGCTACGTGTTTTTTTTTTTTTTTTAAGTCAGACAAATTGTAACATGACTCTCACAAACGTCTTAATGTGATTTCAGGTCATTAAATCATGTAGTTCATCCTAAATAAAGCAACAAGCATTGGCAAGCATGTCATTGAGCTTCCTGATTTACGTGGGTCTATCTAATTACTTTAATAACCCGGCGTCTGATTGGACGTACGAGATGTGGCCCCTTTAAGCTGAACAATGACCACAGGTGACCCTTGTCTCTCTTGTTCTCACTTCAGGGTCGTTTGCTGAATCTGAGCTGTTCCACAGTGCCCCGCTTTGTCCTCTCCGTCACTGCCACCACTCAGGTGTGAGATCTGCACACATACGCTCTTTATTCTGTGGACAAAAGTATTGGGACACAAGTAGTGTAAATGGGAAATGTTTGGAGATTTCTACTCTCGATTCGTGGTTGGTTAAAGGAGATATAGGATGCATTTTTTTGCCTTCACAATTTGGAACAGTTCTCAGGTGTCGCCGCTAGGAGTGTGGACAGAAAAGTGAGCACCCACAAAAACATTCAAAGCAAATGAACTAATTGAAGCAGCAATTCGTACACTATACAGTACATTTAAACTTATTAAAACAAACTTAAAGTAGAAGTCAACCCAAACATATTTTTTTCAATAATATGTTCTATGCAAGGCCACTAGTTGAAACAAGGCATTTTGATAAATATTGCATTTGTGGAATAAGAGTTAATGCACCCGTTTTTAGCCATCTCCGGGGGCGGCCATTTTGTCACTTCTGTCGACTGAAAATGACATCACAGACCCTCAGGGCTCAGATGACGACCAATCATGGCTCACCTGTTTTCTGAAGCTGAGCTATGATTAGTCGTTATCTGAGCCCTGAGGGTGTTGTGATGTCATTTTCAATCGACAGAAGTGACAAAATGGCCGCGCCCTGAGATGGCTAAAAAGGGGTGGATTTTGCTGCTTAACTCATATTCCACAAACACAATATTAATCAGAATTCCGTGTTTCAACTAGTGGGCCTGCTGGGAACATATTCTTGGAAAAAAAATGTTTGGGTTGATTTCCACTTTAGATGCATTACTTTTTTAAAGTATTCCTTAGATTCTGTTCTCGCTGTCAAGAAATGGGAGACTGCGACATAACATCACTTTGAGGAAAGGAAGATTATGATGCTTACACAGGCTCCAAATAAGAGGCAAAGCTTGCTTGCTTCAAGCTGTTAATTATGTCGAAAGTCTGTTTGTTTAATGCTAACATTCAATGCAAACGCTATAGACGGCCAAACGTAAATTTTCATTTGCCAAAGTATTCAAAGTTTTAAGCAAAACAGAAGTCAAACATTTTTGTAAATTGAATGCTTGCAATTATTAAAAACCTGCAATACAGCAGTGGAATTTTGACTGTCACTCATAACCGTTCAGGCTCTAGCCCTCATTGAGTTGTACAACGCTCCAGAAGGACGTTACAAACGTGATGTCTACCTGCTGCCAAAAAAGATGGGCAAGTCCTTTAACAATAATTGATATTAACACAAAACCCCCCAAATTTGAAATGTGAATATTTATGTTCACAGACGAATATGTGGCCAGTCTTCACCTCCCCGGTTTTGACGCTCACCTCACTGAGCTGACTGACGAGCAGACCAAGTATTTGGGCATCGGCAAGCATGGACCCTTTAAACCGAACTATTATAGGTGACATATACACACACAAACATTACATTCATACTATTTTTTTATGGCTCACTAAAACCTTTTTTGATGCAGGTATTGACCCTCCGGATTCTGAAGACGACATGTTTATTGTAATAATATTCCTTTGAAGCCTACTGTACACATGTTGACTGTTCACTATTGAGTTGTACAGTCTTTTGACAGAATTTAAATTTCATCCTGTACATTTAGCACAATGAACTCATGAAGAGATAATAATAGGTTATAAATATATACAGTGTATCTTGTTTCTAAATCTTTTTTTTTTTTTTTTTCAAAAATAGTTCATAGATTTATTGAAATGGGAATGAGAACATGAGTTGCGGTCATGTTAGCAGGTTGGCTAAGAGCAGTCTTTTAAGCAGAATTGCGGGGTGGGGATGAGGGGAGAAGCAGCAGTAAAACAGGCTGTAATCTCAATGTCAAGTAACGCATAGAAGTGGAAAAGCCCAATCTCCTCAAGTGTTTGTGAGCAGTATATGACCCGATTGGCAAAATGTCGTTTGAGGTGGATAAAATAAAATTGCAGATATGCTTATCACAATGATTGACAGTCCCCGATTTTATTAGTGGTTAGATTTACCATTTGTAGCAGTGGGACTCAGTGACGGTCTTTGACAGACTGTCATTTAACATTACACATAAGGCCCGCAAAATACACATTTGCAGCTTATGGTCCATGTACTTGTACAATTTTTATTGTCACCAGTAAAAGCAGTTCAGGACACTATTAGAACTACTAACTGAGTGATTTATGTGTCATTTTTATTTAGGGTATTATAAGTTATATATTAGGCATTTAGAATCTAATTTGGGAAAAAAACTAGCTTAAAAAAAAAAAAAAAAAAAAAAGAAGTCAAAGAGGTCATTGATGTAATTTTCTTCTCCAAACCAAACAACTCCAAAAAAAAATGTAAGTATGTTTTGTGAAAAAAAAAACTGTAACAGGTAAGTGTTTACACTGATATTAGCTTGTCGGCCTTGACCTTGTCAGTCTACGAGTGAGGCAAAACTGCACAGATTGACAATTGCTGTAGTGACATGATCATATTTTACTAGTTAACATCTAGTGCTTCACTAGTAGCACTAATAGCGCACGGTTGTCATGTAGTTTACTGTTTTCTCCACGAGTAACATGTAGTTGTCATTCTAGTGCTACGTTATCCTACTCGTGCATAAAAGTCAACAAAACATAGCTCTGCTTAGCTAATTAGCATTGATAACTGGGGCATCACACACCGTGGGGCATCGGGATCTTTTTGCATGATAGAATTTCTGCATGACAGTGTTGTCAGGGTGTTACTTGAAAATGACTCCGGATCTTCAAACAGCACTGCTGCAAGTCGTTGGTGGAGAAACCGGTGTGAAGCAGTTATGTAAATTAGCCCAACTGTTACACTCAACTACAGCAATAGTATTACTGCCAATAAAAAAGTTTCCGTAACATTCCAAACACAAACAACCCACCAAAATGCTCACATGACTCAAATAAATGCTCGTATGAAAAGCTTTCGTCCGTCGCTGAGCCGACAGTCTGCAAATTGGGTTACGGCGGCTCAGTTTTCACATCATTCTGCAGCCTCGTTAATCATACGCATCCAAAAGCGGCGTAACGCCATTAAGTCCGGCAGAGGGTCAGGGGCTTTTGCATGAAGGAAATTACATTACTGCTGATTTTCTTTTAGCCCCTTTTACCCTCTTCTAAAAACAAAATGGGTTAAGAAAACACATTTACAAGGGTTAGATTAGTGTTAAGTCACGTCACGTCACATCAGTCATCATCTGCTATCCTCATTGTTGATTTATAACCTCTACTGCACCATTTCTGGATAACTCTAATCCGGAGTCCCGTGGCACCAAAGTGCATTTATGACTAACATTACAGTATAGTGTTAAAGCAACACTGTGTCGTATGTCAGTTTTTGTGGATTATGGCGGCGCCATGTGGACAAAAGCGGTAGTGTTTGGACAAAAATCAACTACATTTCCCATGCGCGCCAGCGCGTAGTGTCGTGAAATCCTGAGCCGTCCTTAAAGCGGAAGGAGGAAGTGAGTATGCCGTAATGCAATTCAGGACATTTGTATTTTTTGGTGTGCCAGGGTTGATCCCATCCTCCTCAAAGTTGCTTTGTGCCAGTAAAAACGATACAGACCCCCTCAGGGCATGAAGTCCCATTCAACTACTGTAAGTCAATGTTTCATCAAAAGAGTTGTGAAAAGATTTTATTCCGGTCGATTTCTTGCCCAGTGCTGCTTTAATACAAGTGTAAAAAAAAGGTCATAAAACGGTCATCAGGGCTTGATGCTACACAGCCAACGTTAATGATGCCACTTAATTCTCTTGCATTAGCAGTGTGTGTGCGTGTGTCCAGTTGATAATCCATTGGTTAGTGAAGTACAATGACAGATGGTCACTGGAGCTATATTCTGTTGCAACCAAGAAGTATCAGGATTCCGTGTGTGTGAGTGTGTGTCCTTGTCTCTTCCCTATCAGGGATTCTCTTTAAAGAGCTTTTGATGCATCACTACAGACGCTAATCACTTGAAGCAGCTGTCCGCCGACCTCTTCCTTCTCAATTTCATTGGTCAGGTTGAATAGAAAAACTGTTGCTCAATTGCTGGGTGGATGGAAGAATAGATAATGGAGTATTGGTTCACGGATGGATGAATGAATCACCATTTCACTATCAATCCATCCATCCATTGATCCAACCGTCCATTGTGTAGTGGATGGATGGCCGGGACTCACACCACCATGGTTGATTGATGAACTGACATATTTATTGACAACTAATTGACTGACTGACAGCCAATCTGTGACCGACTCATTGATAGACTGACTGGCAACCGATTTTCGGAGTGATTTATTGCTTGGCAAACTGATTCTCAACTCAACTTTGTTTACAGAGCATTTTAAAAACAACCATAGCTGCATACAAGGTGCTGTACATAAAGTAATTTCAGACGTATACAAACAAAAACAGTTAAAACAATAAAATACTGACTGATTTTCTGATTGGAGAAACTGACAGACTTGTTAATTGACTGATCAATTGACTTATTCAATGACGAATGACCGTCTAACTGACCAATGTATTGGCTGACTCTTTGACAGACTTGACTGATAGATCGACTGACTCATTTATTTACTGACCGACTCATTGACTTAATGGACTCTAATTTCATGCCCAGCGCAAGTCTAGCACAAAGTGCAGTCTAACGGTGCACATGGGTGGAGTTTTCATTCCTTTGGTATCTTCACAAACGTACGTCACAGCCAATGGAAGGGGCTCATCTCATTCTCTTAAAATTCAGCGCAAGAGAGGCGAACAGTTTTTGACATGGCGCAAGATTCGCACTCTGATTTGCTTGAGTTCTACGGATGGCTCGAGGTGGAAAATATTTATATTAAGGACGTTTGGAAGCAGACCACCACGGGTGGATGATGTAAAGTTGGCCAGGGCAATCACGCGGAGAACGCCGTTTCCTAAAACAAGCTAGTAGTGTCCTCCAGTAGTTGTCATGTTGTTCTGAGACTGCAGGACACTCAGGAGGGAATTGGTATAAAGCCCTCGCTGATGTGCCTGTAGTCACTCACAATCCCTTACGGTCAATCAAGACATTATACTGTATGTCTTCACCAATTCAAGGTTTGTCCACAAAGGCAAGACTGTGTGGAACTCTGTTGCCATCTCTCCGTCAGTTTTTTGGCAAGTCTAGAACCACCGGATCCTTCCGAGCCACCAGAGTGAGTTCTACCATTGCCAAATACCGCACGAGAGCCGCCAGGTCATCCAGACATGTGTGACGGCACGGTTTCAGGTTGCATCCTCTCAGACATCCAATGCCAGTCTCCACAGCAACAACAAACTGATACCCACGAAGGACGGTGCAATCGATCAGCCCGGCACTTTATCATTCAAGCCCCTGCCTTGAGGCCACTGGACATAGACGCCGACATGAGCTAAAGGAAAACACAAGCACCGACGTATATCCATCTTGTCCTATATTGGCACCACACATAACTGCTCAAGCAGAGACACAAAGCAAAAATGTGCTAGTGCCAAAATGGGCAAAGTAGATCAGACGCACTTGGTCGAACCCAGACAGAGGGATTCTGTTGGAGGTTCTGTCTCAACTCTGTTTATGGCCCGTTGATAATTCACTGATAATCTGTTGAGACAGTGAATATTACCAGTGCCATACACAGAAGAGGAGGAGATATGCAAGGAGCGTCTACCAACAATTTCTTCTGATTTTTATTTCCTAGTAATGAGTAATGATGGTGAGTAGTGGGAAGGTATGGGAGTAGTGGGGAGGGGATAGGGACTGGGCCAGCCCGCGAATCGCAAAAATCTGGGCCTTGCTGATGCCCATTGAAGTACATCGGGCGGGGTTAACCCCCAAATTCTACCCAAAACGCTGATAAATATTTAATATGCGATTTCCACGAAAGACGAGGGGGAAATGGGGGGGGGGGGGGGGACTTCCACAAATATGTGGATCGGCGGCTGCCGAACTGCTAGGGGTCCACCGTACATATTTTATTTAGGAAGGATAGTGGGGTAAAAGTGGAAGTTGCCAGATATATAAAATTGCAGTGTACATTTGTGAAAATTCTACATACAGTAAGTAGAGTAACAACATATTGTATTTGTACTCTGATATATTACAACACAGGCAGTTTGTTAGCTAGCTAATTAAAAACAAAAATAAAACCTTTTTTTTTTTCTTAGACCCGATCTTTTCCCCTCGATTCCGATAAACTGAAAATAACGTGATTGGGACCGATTTCCAATCACTAATATATATATATATATATATATATATATATATATATATATATATATATATATATATATATATATATATATATATATATATATAAATAAATAAAAGGTCTGGCTCTCAGATTGATTCTGGCTGTGGGGAATGATGTGCTAAGTGATTTTTGAGATGCTCCAAATGGCTCCCAAAGCGGGGTCTCATCTTCCCATTTCCGGGCGAGATCAATAGAGTAAAAAGCCTGAGAGGGACAGCGAGCGAGATGGAGAGAGAGATGACATCTCACTTGCTATTTGTGCTGAGTGATAATTACATTGTCTGATGATGATGATGAGTCCTCGCGTCTTTGTAACTCTTCATCAAGAGGGGAATAAAATGCATTCAAGTCCTCCTAATCAAGGCTGGAGTGGATGGTAAAACATTGGAAAAAAATGAGTCCCATCTTCACTTTTGGGCAACACGGCAGTCTCCTGCTCAGCACGCCTGCCTCACATTTGAGAGGTTCTGGGTTCGAGTCTTACTGTGTTTAGGCTTCTTCCCAAAACATTTACAAAACATTCATGTTAGGCTTAATAAAAAAAATCTAAATTGTCCGTGGGGTGAATGTGAACATGAATAGTTTGTCTAAATGTGCCCGTTTGAGTTTAAGAATGGAGCAGATGATTTGTGTGTGCTCCAGAGGATTTTCTTGTGAGGATGCAATTAGCTGCTAAGCATCTTACTCCAATGGAAGTATAGTAATCCACGCTAGCCATCCTCCTTCCACAACTCCGCCACATATACTCCACTTGCCTTGCGCCTTTTACGCATAACTTAAAAATGCCCTAAAAAACACATTGCCTTCAGTTTCACAAAAATTTAAAAAGTCGACGTCAAAATACACGTTGAGGTACACTATAGTGGTAACTAATGGCTTGCTGGCTCCCCTCTAGTGGCATGTGAAAGAATACTTTACTTTATTAAATGTTCAAACTGATGTTAATTAAGTTGCTTAAACTTTTTAGTCCAATACAGTAAATTGGTTAAGGACAATTCAATTGTATTCAATTTTGATCTAGGATGCAATATGTCTATTTAAGTTTTAGAATTGTTTTCCCTCTCTCGCTCGCTCCCTCTCTTATGTGCAATAGATTTTAATGGAGTCATTATTTCAGAAGCTTTTATTTTGTAATATATTTATATGTTCTTATATTTAAACGCAGTGTTACTGCATTATTGAAGTCAAAAGATCCATGCGTAAAACAATACCATCATCCGTGGAGCGGGTGTGACGTCCTCCTGTAGACCAGCCACGGCGCTTCGCTCTCCCCCAAAGTTTGTCTGACACCGAGCTCTCCTCCGGTCCTCGTTATGTATCCTCCCTGGGATCACTCACCTGCTGTCGGTGATTATTAGACAGATTGCG
This sequence comes from Filicampus tigris, assembly GCF_054856515.1. NCBI lineage: Eukaryota > Metazoa > Chordata > Actinopteri > Syngnathiformes > Syngnathidae > Filicampus > Filicampus tigris. The sequence goes on along the minus strand of NC_141220.1, from coordinate 23,064,246 downwards.
CGCGAGCGTTAGGGTGGGATTAAGGGAGAGAGAGAGAAAGAGAGAGAGAAAGAGAGAGAGAAAGAGAGAGAGAGGGAGAGGGAGAGGGAGAGTGAGAGGGAGCGGGAGAGAGAGAGAGAGAGAGAGAGAGCTTCTTTACAAACTGTGTGCGTCTGAGTCGGACGCTGCGGGTTTGGGTTACAAGCGCTCCAAAAATTGACACCGAAACCCACCGGTGGAGTGTTGTGTGTATCCTGCTCGCCTGCATGCATTATGGAGGAGGGTGCCAGCCAGCCAGCAGCGTAGATGTCTTGGGGTTGATGGGTTTTTTAACCCCATGGGCCCTCTTGTGGTCAAATTTTTTTTTTTTTAATGTAATGTTGCCGGTGTTGAGGTTGACCCTAGGAGCACGGAGTGTAACGTCTGACTTGTCACTGCATTTTGTTGGGACAAAAACATTTTTTTTCAAGAATATGTTCTATGCAAGCCCACTAGTTGAAACTGATTCTGATAAATATCGCGTTTGTGGAATAAGAGTTAATGCACCCGTTTTTAGCCATCTCCGGGGGCGGCCATTTTGTCACTTCTGTCGACTGAAAATGACATCACAATTGCTCAGGTAACAACCAATCATGGCTGACCTGTTTTCTGAAGCTGAGCCGTGATCGGTCGTTACCTGAGCATTTGTGATGTCATTTTCAGTCGACAGAAGTGACAAAATGGCCGCCCCCTATGATGACTAAAATGAGGTGGATTTTGCTGCTTAACTCATATTCCACAAACGCAATATTAATCAGAAGGCCGTGTTTCAACTAGTGGGCTTGCTGGGAACATATCCTTGAAAAAAAAAATGTTTGTTTCAAGACTTAGCCACTACCAATTGAGATGATGGTTGAATAAACATTGATAGTGTGATTATGGTTGAAAAGCAAAAATGGACTCAACATTTTATCAACCTTGTGCTTTCTGTATTATTTCTACTTTAGATCTCAACGTAGATTCAATACCTAAGCCGAACCATATTTCAACATTGATTCACCCCTATTTTGCTATCTGGGGGGCTTCGTGTTGCCATAGCCATTTTAGAGTGCCTCGTTGTCGTGGAGTGGGAGAGCCCCACAAATTCCCGGTGTAATATTCCAGTCACTTGAGGCTTCAAGCGGATATATTTTTCAATCACATTTTATTTATATAGCACTTTTCATACATAAAAATGCAACTCAAAGTGCTTTAAAACATTCAAAGCAAAACATAGAATTATCTTCAATCAAAAGAAAAGATAAATTATTTAAAAGTTGTTGAAAGCCAAACTAAAAAGGTGTGTCTTGAGCTTCCTCTTAAAAATATCAACAGTCTCTGCAGACCTGACATCCTCTGGCAGGCTATTCCAAAGGTGAGGACCAAAATGGCTGAATGCAGCCTCGCCATGCATTTTGGTCCTCACCCTTGGAATAAATAAAAGGCCGGCGCCAGAGGACCTCAGGATCCGCGAGGGCTGGTATGATAAAAGCAAATCAGATAAATAAGATGGCCCAAGACCATTAACACATTTATAAACTAATAAAAGTACTTTAAAATCGATCCTGAAACACACAGGGAGCCAATGCAGCAATTTCAAAACTGGCGTAATGTGCTCCCGCCCTCTGGTTCTCGTCAGCACCCGAGCGGCTGAATTCTGCAGTAGTTGCAGTGGTGAAATGCTCTTTTTCGGGAGGCCAGAGAGCAGGGCATTACAGTAATCTAAACGACAGGAAATAAAGGCATGCATCAGCACTTCCGTGTTAGCCTGAGAGAGAAACGGGCGGACTCTGGCGATATTCTTAAGGTGATAAAAACCAATCTTGGTTACATTTTTAATATGAGGAATAAAACTGAGCTCAGAGTCAAAAATGACGCCAAGGTTCTTCACACAGTGTGAGGGATTAAAAATGTGTAGTTTTGGTAAAAGCTTCTCTCTCTGACCTTCGGGACCGATAACTAAGACCTCAGTCTTGTCCTCATTGAGCTGTAGGAAATTATCTGCCATCCATGACTTGATATCTAAAATGCAATTTAAAAGGGTATCAATGGGTCCTGTGTCATCAGGAGACACGGCAATATACAGCTGCGTGTCATCAGCATAGCTGTGAAAGCTGATGCCGTGTCCCCTGATGACATCCCCGAGGGGAAGCATATAAAGATTAAAAAGTAAGGGGCCTAAAATCGAACCTTGAGGAACCCCACATTTAATTTCATGAGTTTTAGAGGAACAAGTATCCATACTTACAAAGAAATATCGGTCTGTGAGATAGGAATAAAACCAGTCAAAAACAGTACCAGAGATGCCCACTAGATTTTTAAGTCTATTTAATAAAATTTGGTGATCTACTGTATCAAAAGCAGCGCTTAGATCCAGTAGCACCAAGACTGTGAGTTTTCTCACGTCTGCAGTGCACCTAATATCATTTAAGATCCTTAAAAGAGCAGTCTCCGTACTGTGGTTCATCCTAAAACCAGATTGATATTTCTCCAAAATATTATTTGTATTTAAAAAATGATTCAACTGGATGAAAACCAGTTTTTCTAAAATCTTACTTAAAAACGGTAAGTTGGATACGGGTCTGTAGTTATTAAAAACGCTCGGGTCAGAACCGCTCTTCTTCAGAAGGGGCTTCACCACCGCCGTTTTAAAGGCAGCTGGGAAGACGCCTGTCTGAAGAGAGCAATTGACTATATTTAAAATTTGTTCTTCAAAAAATCCATAAAATGTCTTAAAAAGAAATGTGGGAATTGGATCCAAAAGGCAGGTTGTTGGGTTTACCTGGGAGAAAACTCGAACAAGTGTCCTTGCATCAACCAGGGCAAAACTTTCCAGTGTTTCCTCATGTAAATATGATTGTCCGGGTTTATTAAAACTTGTGTTTTGACGGGCTAAAAGACTGGATCTTATGTCATCGATTTTACTTCTGAAGTGGTCTGCAAAGTCCTCACAGAGAGCATCTGTTGGTCTCTGTGGGGACTTATTAAAATCAGAACTAGTTAAAAGTTCAAAGGTGGAGAAGAGAACCCTGGGGTTGTTTTTATTGACTGTAATGAGGTTTGAGAAATAGGAAGATCTTGCCAGTTTTACTGTTTTATTGTAAGATTTCAGTTGTTCGCATAAAATTTCATAGTGTACTGTAAGTTTACTTTTTCTCCACCTCCTCTCTGCACTCCTGCATTTTCTCTTTGATATTTTGATAGCATTGTTTCTCCACGGGGGTACAGTCTTTGTTTTTGTTGTTTTAATTAAAAGTGGAGCTACTGAATCTAATGATGATTTAAGATGTAGGTTAAAATTGTCAACAATAAGATCACAGGGTGCAGGTAAAATGTCAGCAGGAGTGTTTTTTAAGATCTCGATAAAATTTGCTGCCACCTCAGAAGATAGGTAGCGTTTCTTCACTGTTCTGACCGGGACTGCTAGATGGTTAAAACTGGCGATGTTAAAATAGACACAGTAGTGGTCTGACACTGCCAAGTCAACAACAGAGGACACACCAGCAGACAAGCCATAGGTTATAACCAAATCCAGGGTGTGTCCTCTGTTGTGAGTTGGCTGCAAGACGTGCTGTTTAAAATCCAAGCAGTTTAAAAGGTTTGAAAAATCTCTGGATAGTGGGTCCGAGATGTTGTCCATGTGTATATTAAAATCGCCAGTTATTAATATTCTGTTATAACTGGAATATAAAATGGATAAGAATTCTGAAAATTCTGTAATAAAAGAAGTGGAATGATGGGGAGGTCTATAGACGGTAATGCAGAGAATAGGGGGACTGCTAAAAACAAAGGCATGGTGTTCAAACGATAAATAGCTGCTAAAAATGATCTCCTTTGATAAAAGAGTATTAATAAAAATTTTGTGGTGCAAACCTCTATTAATCCAGATTGTAGTCATAGAATTTGACAGTTGAAGCGAGATGTGGTTTCAGCACATTCTGCAGTCACAGCCAAAGCATTTGAGAAGGGAGAGAATGACTTTAATTTTCATGATTTTGAAACCTCCTTTTCTACACATGAATATTTTACACTTACACTTTTGCCATTCAAATTTTGGCAAGGTTAGCAACTGTTCTGTGTTGTCAAATTTAGAAATTTCCCATTTGTTTTCACTTCAAAGAATCATTAACATGTAAAATAATTGTGTGTACCCCACTTTAGAATCATTCTAAGGTGGATTTGGGGAATATTGAATAAAGGTTTGGAGACGAATACTTGTTTTAGTCTCCAAAGACGACTATCAAAAATCTTGATTGCGTACAGATGTTTCCCTTATAGGAATCAAATAAAAGCTGCACTCAAACAGAACAGTAAATGTCATGCGTTTAACACCGCTTCAGCAAGTGCAGATCTACTTGATTTTTGGTCCAGCTGCAACAAGCTGTTAACAAAACAGGTGACCAAAAGAAGTATTGTTGGAATGTTAAATGGCTGTAGGTGGGGAAAAAAAAGAGCACTTCAGTTGGACAATATCATTTTACAATTTGCATATAAGATGTGATTGAAACGAGTCAAGTCCCACTCCTCCTCATCTTCACAGGAACCCAAACATGTACAAGTGTGTTATACAAAACTGACATTTGGATTCACTGCCTGCGAGAAAAGAAACAAAAGCTATCCCGACACAAGTCAAACAACTAGTATAGTAGGTACAAGCAATTGGCAACAATGAAACAAGGACCCACAGAATGCTGCGGCCAGCCTTTTCTCATGAGAATTTAACTGGATATCGTAGCAAAAAAAAAAATGCAGCATTTAATGCACAGATTCCATTCTGCTACCTAATTAATAATTGCTAACCACCCTAAAGATGGCTTGCTAAACGGCCTAACTGACTGCATGGACTTCATAAAATATATATATTTTTTAAATGCTTGTTTTCAACTACGTTTTCACACAAAATCCAACTAAATTCTCATGAGAGCCGACTGCGTGTCCAGCCAGGCCCTGGTGTCCTCCCACCCCTGACAAATCCTATACAACTTGAACTTTGTGTCATGCCACACCAATACACAAAAAGACACTCAAGAGAGTAACAACTTTCCTAAAACGGAGAGGAAGAACGGGACATCGGGAGAACGGACAGCGTCTCCTCTGATTCCCGCTGGTCATCAGGATTACATTCACACACTCACACTGCAGCTTTTTTTGTGAACTTTTTCCACTGTATCTGCAGGTTGTGCAGTTCCAAGTGGAATGTTTGGGGAAAAATGTGAAGCTGCAAAGTTTCTTCCAGCTTTCTCAGTCTGGACTCCAACGATAAATCCTGGAGCAAAGGTGTGCCGCCGGTCCAGGTAGCCATAAAAATCTCGCTGTAAAAAATAAGTCTGCTTTGAATAAGAACTACAACTCCATGTCCTGAGCCTCGTCCTCGGAAAAGTCCGACATGGAGCTCTCGGAGGAGGAATCGCCGCCGCCCTCCTCTTGCTCCTTTAGCGCCTCCTCTGTGGCGTACTTCTGAATGTACTCTGACAAAGACAGACAAGTGGGCGTTAGGTTTCATTCAAGCAGTAAACATGTCATCACTTCAACTAAACTCAAAAGATCACCTAAAACCTCACAGGAGCAAACACTTCTAATACAGTGAAAACACACTTTTATCATAGTTCATGTATTGTGAATACCACATTTTTTGGACCATAATGCTCACTTAAAACCCATCAAATAAACATACGGTCCAATTAGAATAAACTATTTCACATGCAATGCTTCATTAAACTAATGCGCCTTATAACCCAGTGCGTCTTATGTATGTTTTTTAAAATGTATTTATTTATTAATTTTTTTAAGATAGATCCATTCATCGCTATTGCGCCTAATAATATGGTACTCTTTTTATGGGTGCAGACTAATGAGTGAATGCTGAAGCATTCATTGCATTGTATTGTCACATGAGACCTTTGATCTTGTGTTTGTAATCCTCTGGTCGGTGAAGATACATGGCGGCGGCGTCCCCGTTCAGTGGGTCGATGGGGTTGGGGTAGGCGAGCAGCTGGGGCAGGAAGGACTCAAAAATGTTGGTGAGGTCTAAAGGTGAGATGCAGTGGAGGAAAAAGTGAACCAAGCCACATTTGAGAGAGTAAATATAAAATTTCTTTTATCTATTTATTCATTTTGTATCCATGTTTTTTTGGGAAGAGTTTGCTCGAATTGACTTGAATCCATGACATTTCCTAAAAGGACAGTTTCAAGTTTAAGAGCATCATCCTTCATCTTTGTCCAGTTTAGAGGCGTTGACATGGTTAATCCGGTTTGACAGTGTTTCTTCAGCTGCCAATTGGCCAGTCAAACCTGAACTGACACTTGCTGATTTGCATGCTAGTGAAGCTGCTTGTTACATTCTCACTTGGGGGGGAGAAAAAAAAAAAAAAAAGTGCTTGCCTCGCTGCCTTCGACGCCACACAGCTTCCTGTCACGGTTTCCAAGAGCCCAGCTGTGTGGTTCGTCGAAAGGGAAATGCCTGCACTGGCCTGTCTGTCTTATTGCGCTAACAATGCTTCAACATGCTGGAGTGCGAGTGACGTACCGTAGAGTGCTGTCCATGTCTGGTTAATAACATCCAAACACACTGTTCCTGACCTGAGAGGACACACAACACTGTCAGAATAACGTTATCTTTGAAAAACACTACAAAGAGGTTTCAAAGTGCAGGGGATCCTCGGTTTACCACGGTCCTGACATATGATGTTTTGACGTTATTGGGGTGGGGGTAGGGGGGGTAATGATGAGTCGCAACAGTTTTCACGGAACATCGCACACTTTCCGGACACGTCCACAGCTGCCATGTTGGAGGTCGACGGATTTCTGTTCAGGTGGTTACTGAATGCTTTGACAGATCAAATTTATATCCAAAAAATGTAAATCAATGTGCGATGTTTAGCTGTAACAATACAAGTGGGAGGGACAAAGTTTCATTTCCTTGTTTACCGTCACCATTTGTCAAGAAAATGACAGATTGTGGATTTTTTGTTTTATACAATGATCCTGTGGTCTGATGTATTTTACGAGTGAATTTGTTCCGATAACAGGATCCAAAACGGGTCACTGCTGACAAGCTTGAATGTTAAACATGTTCAATATTTACAACTAAAAATCTCAGTGTTTGGGGAAAACCGACAACTCCCGAGTCGTGACTCTGAATTGTCACGTGAAACGGAATGTAACTAATTAAGCAGCACCCTGATCGGGGAACAACAAAGCGGGCGTAAATAAAAATAAACTTGTCCTATCCAAAACACAAACAATGACAATACTGGGGTAACAATGGACTTACAATAAATGTACTTTTGAATTTACCACAGTGTTAGTAAGACTAAACCACCACAGAACCAAACTGCATTGTAAACCGAGGAACCCCTTGAGGTTAATAGGCTGGGTGAAATACCAAACAATCATAGGACAATAAAAAACTACTCACGCTTCATCAATGTTGGGATGAAATATTTTGTTCATGAAACCTGTTTTTAAAAAAATGGGTCAAGGGGTGATTTTTAAATACCGGAGAGTAATATAAACTTAGATCCCACAAACGAAAAAACAATACGCACCTATTGATGGAGATTTGAAGGGGTATTTGTCTGGTAGATCGACTCTGACCTTCCACACGCCTCCTTCATAAGGTGCTGGAATGAGACAGAAACCAGGATTTCAAAATGGAATCAAACCAAAGACAAAAAGGTGCAAAATATGAGGTTGAATTTAAGAAACTCTTACTTCCAGCGGGTCCGTGGAACTTGACCACAAACTCATTGAGTCCACTTAAGATGGTGACCTCATGCTTGCTCTCTATGCTGATGTCTGGTTGAGGAAATAGACCACGAGATGGGGAAACACACACAACAGGATGCCGGACAAGAAGTTCACTTTTAACTTTCGACTTTTGGATGCTAAGTGTGCAAATCAACAGATGGCTCTGTGACAGGGAGATCAATCATGCAGCTCAATTTTTTTCATAGTATGAATTACACAGCTGTATACAAGTCTTTAAAATGTATATATTTTTTTTATGACTATGTCCCATTTGAGTGTGAAAACTGACAGCATATTCAAGAGGGTGCGTCTGCCCTGTTCCTATTCATGAGTCACAGCCCTCTTTGCCTAAACCAGTGTCTTTAAGCCACCTTGGCATGTGGACAGCATGCCTGTTTTGTAGATCAGCTACAGTGGAACATGAATGACTGCTTGTGGTTGGGGTCACGTGTCATGATCACAGCATACAGGGGTCATGAGTTGAGTAACACGTGTTACAAAATGACAGCTGAAAAATAGCAAACCTCTTTTATCACATATCACATAACCTACAGCTTCCACCGTTTCAACAATGCAACAAAAGAACAAAGTGCCAATTTAAATGATTTTTACACAAGAAGGACACACATTCTGCCATGGTAAGAATAATTATCAATTTTGATTAGCACTGTTACCGAGACATTTAATTTTCCTGCAGGAGAGTGACAAAACACTAGAAACACTAAAAGCATTCCCCCTTGCCTGTCTACAGTACTCCAAATTTTTCCCACATTACAAAAGCATATTAAGGCCATCGAAGACTCGAAATTGTCCATAGGCGTGAATGTGTATGATTGGATGGTAATTTAATCACTTCAAGCCCATTTTCCATTTCATTTTTTTTCCCAGATACTTGCATCAAGATCTTCATTGTGTAAATTAATGTACGTGTTTAGGATATCCTCTTGAGATGAATCATCTCATTTTTGAGGAGGGTCCTTTCATTACAAACAAATTCTAATGATAAAAAACAGCAATTCAAAATTTAAAAAATAATAACACACAAAATGATGAAAAATTAATGTTATGTTTATCGAATAATTGAACCACTAGTTTTGGTTTTAAATTGTGGCAGTGTTTGGCAATGCTTTTGCCTTAATCCACCTCTTTATACCAACCATCACTACTATACAAAAATGCAGTATAACAGCATGCAACTGTGCAACGTACTTTATTTGGAGCAGTTCAGAATCAGCATGTATCTAATGACATGACAAAAAAAAACAAGTTGATAGAAAAACACCCATCCTACTCACCAGAGATGCTCACTATTAAATCATCAATGTGTGCAGATTGCTACAGACTGCTGCAGATTGCTAACCACAGTTGGCTGTTAACAAATTTTGCTCACAACAACCAACCAGAACGAAAAATACAGACACCCGCTGACCCTGTCGGAGTTGGGACGGAGTTAACATATCCGTTGCTAATCTTGTTTTTGCTACATTGGCCTGCAGTACTCATTTTGAAGGCCTTGGGTGAATTCGACTGGAATGGTCGAAGAAGTAGGGTGAAATCTGATCGGACAAAAAAAAAAAAAACATAACAAAAACATACATACAACATACACATGTAGTGCAGCCGAGAGAAACGCAACAAAAGGACAACAATAAACACTTAATACAATGTCATGGAGCAAATATTGGGATTTGGGTTATGAATGTAAATCAGTGCTTCTTTTACTGTTATTCGAACAGAGAAGGGCACCACTGAGTTGTGGAAAACCTGACAAAAACAGCTCGAGTGTTTTGGGACCTGTTCGTACATGTTAGTGTTCCTCACATCAGCTGTGAATTGTGTGTGACGCCCCGCCCTCTGCCATATTCCGGATGGTAACAGGTTGACCAATCAGAGCACGGCGTCTCGCTGCAGGACAAAAACAAAACAACTGAGCTCACGCTGCCCAACAAAACCTTTTCACGTTAACTTCGCCCTACGGTGGAACAAATTGAAACATACGTTAAAAAAAACAACCAAAACCCTATCGTATTTTAACACATATGTTTCCAGTAAAGACTGTTAGCAAATAAAAACATTATGCGACCTTAAAAATCGAAGGATAAAAAGTCACATTTTAGGAATTTGCTGTTTTCAAAGTCCACAAACCATGACTTCTTTACAATACGTTTTTTTTTTTTTTTTTGTCATTGAAAATATGCTGGGAAGGAAATCACAGTTATATCGTCATAGCATACAGATTGTTCGACTCCTACAAACCCCAAATATTTGTTAGCATAGCCCCCTTCGTTTGTTTTCTTTTAGCTAGCAAGCTTTCCTCAAAACTGCCAAAATACAAGTGTTTACTCGACATATTATAGACGCCAAACAGCAGCAAAGTCAACCATTGCCCTCAACAAAATGTGCTGTCGAGCGGCTGCGGTTAGAAAGAGTGTCCCGATGACGTGCTTGTTTTGTTTGCTTGTTTTTCTCGCTTGACAACAACCTAAAGCTAACTCGGAGTTAGCCGCTAACGTACAGTAGATGACAGAAATGCTAACACTGGGTAGTTGACTCAGTGGAAACACATCGAATGTTGACAAAAGGACATTAATATATATATATATATATATATATATATATATATATATATATATATATATATATATATATATATATATATATATATACAATTCAGCTTCGTAAATACAATGCAAATGCTCGTCAAAACAATTTCATTGACAAATAGGTAGGAAGATACTTTGCCCAATCTCCCATTATTGTTAAAGAGCATTACCACCCAACAACGCCTGGCAAACATTATAAAGTATTTTTTATTATCTAGTTACGGTAAGTATTATAACATTGTAAGAAAGGATACAGTTTCACCACGTCGGTGTCCATTCTCCTCTTGCCAGGACTTGGAGACGACATTTTTTGTGTCTATTCCTTTCACAAGTGAGCTAAAAAATACTGCGGTGGTGCTTCTTTTTACGCCGTGGAAACAGCTACAAAGCTTCCGTGACTGAATCGTCAGCCTTCCCACGGACTCCATAAACAAAAGGCCGGTTGTGACATCGTCCACTTTGTCTTTTTTTAAGTAATATTTCGGGCAGCTTCGGGGAGTTCTGTGCTCGTCCTCGACCGTACACATCAATCTCCACAAGGGAACCGCGAGGGGGGGAGTTGGGTATAGACATACAACATAGAGACACGCCAGCGCGTCACAGCGCTTCATAACACGGCGTATTAAAACCATTCGTGTCATTTATGACCGCTCTGTAGGTAACATTTAGTCACATCTTTCATTAAAAGTGTTAACAGTGGTGTTTGGTGACATAGTACACAAGTTAACGGAGAGATATTTCTATTGGTTTTAGTTCTATGTTGCCCCAAACAGGGCAAAGTTACAGGCACTTGACCGTGTTCATATTATGGTAAAATAATAATAATAATAATAATAATAATAATAATAATAATAATAATAATAATAATAATGATAATGATAATGATAATAATAATATATTGTGTAGGACTAGATGTTGGTATCCCTCAAATCAGCATACCGTGAGATTCTGTGGGATGTTCAATAGAGTGATGGCAATTTTGAACATCCCTATTTATTATTTAATCAATCTTTTTAAAGTAAACACCTTTTTATACATGCTATACAATATTGTATTTACATGTATTAGAAAGGCCTGAAAAAAAACACACGTGAAATATAACAGAAAATTTAAAGGAACAGCTCCCATATATTTTTTTTCTTTTTCATAATCTGTGTCGCTCTTGACATCACCGTGTATGCTTGCATGCATGCATGTGTACATTCTGGTTTTGTGTAATGTGCAACAAAATAAACAGCAGCATATAATTTGAGACTGCAAAAACTATTTTAAAAATATTTTCCAGTTAAATGAAGACTCTAAATTGTCAATAAGTGTGATTGTGAATACTGTTTACACATCTAATTTAGTGTTTAACTTCTGTTTGTATGAAAAAGCAGTATTCCCCACAAAATTCTACTGAAATACGGCTTTTTATGATCAACTCTAAGAAACAAACCAGTGAAACACATTCACAAATGTGATTTGATTTGAAGAGAGCAGAGGGCGGGAAAGAAGACATAATCGGTGACTGTAGCGACAGATTCCAGTTTAATGCACATCCAAAAAGTTCTCTAAACGTTGCAGTTATCAGAAAGAGAAAATTAGTCCTCCCCCTTGATTTTTAGGAAGCCTCTTAATATTAGAGAGACATACACCTGTTGTGTACACAGAGAAAACGTCTTAGATGAGAGCCTTTGAGTTTAGCTGATGAAAAATAGGAGCAAGCACAAAACTGTTGTATTTATATTTTTAAGTATACTTATTGTCATATTTTTGTTTGGTGTTGTGCCAAACACTGTGCTGTACTGTTCACCAATCACTTTTGTCATGTCATTTTGGCACATCTCGTACCATGTTAAAGCGCCCAAGTGCTAGCATTTCATCTTGGTTGAATGTGACTACAGCAATATAAAATGATGAACACTAAGTCATTGGTAAATACTTTAGGGGAAAGGGAGGACATAAACAATGGGATGCATGAATGTTTTATCATTATCATGCATGCTGCTGCATGCATTGTAGTACAGGAAGTGCAGCAGCACCATTGGCCACTAGAGTGTGTTGTTCCTCTACTTTTTCCTCCTCCACAACAGCTTGCTGGTGTTCATTCCGGAGTGGGAGCAATGGATTAAAACACAGGACAGCCAATGCAAAGCTCCTTTGAGGACTTCAGGCAAAAAAATAAAAATAAATAAATAAATCTAATACGGCCATGTCAAACCAGCAAGGTCACCCAAAGTCGACCCTTCTAGGCAGTCATTATTAACCTGCACGTCAAGTATCCTCACACACCAACTTGAGGACCTTTTCGATTTATCCAGCTTGATTTTCTTGAAAAAAAAACCTACTACCTGGAGAATGCTCTGTACCTCTTATACGGCTTAGCTGTATGGCTTGTCGAATTTTCTAAGAATAGCCCATGTCATATTATTTACGATATGATGGGATATGGTGAAAAGGGGGGAAAAAACAATTACAAGGGAATTATTTGTCAAGAACAAGATGGATGTGAGTGAGCATATTATTAGCCCTTTCCTTGAGAGGGATGGCTTGCTCTATTTTGAGATAATCAAGTGACAACACAAAACAATGATGCTGCTTTGAAGTCTTTCTTTTGCCTGGCCCGGCCTGCCATTGTGCTGCCATTATTTGGACTTTGGAGGCAATTATGACCCTGTTTACATTTGCATATCATTTTGCGAGCAGTGTAACAACACAGCAGGATGAGGAAACATGAGAATGAGACGTTTTAAAGGACACATCAAAATGAGACGAATAAAATGTAAAAGTTGGCGGTTATTGTGAGCTTGTGGACGAGGCGCCTCTTCGTTACATAATGTTGCTCCTACAGCGCGAGGAGCCTTGGAAGTTTCATGACGTGACAAGCCGCTTGAAAGCTGTGCCTCTTGCCTTTCCTATCCATTCCCCCCGGTAACTATGGAAACTATGTGTTTTAATCTAGAACATGATTTTTGATTGCCGACACACAGCAGGGCGCTTCGAGTTTTCACACATCCAAAGGAGGAGATGAGTAAAGCAATGGGAAAAAAAAAAAAAAAAGGTGTTTACTGTGACAGCGAAGGTCACGTTTGTGAGCGCATGGACAAAATGTCCCCCGCCAAGTTTGAAGGGAAAACACGTATTTGTTTAGAAATACACCCACGTGTGTCTAATTAAAGATGGGCTGTTTGATGACGACACGGCTAAAGCTATCGGAGGGGAGTTTAGTCTGTGATCTCAGATAGTCAATACATCTAAAGCCTCCCTCTTTAATTAGACACAAAGACGACGAAAACCCATCACCATGACGACACAATATAAAGACAGAGGGGAAGGAAGGCGGACTGGCGAGCATCTGTGGAAGCAGAAAGGCCACTGCACATCAGCATACATTTTTGTGATAACATCTCTCCTTGCCTGCTATTAATATCCTGTGCTAATTTAGCTTGACACTCGTCATGACGCATGATTGGTTCCTCTGGAAGTAAATAAAAATTGGATTGATTGGTGTGCTATTTAGAGAGGAAATCAACCTAAACATAGTTTTATCAAGAATATGTTCCTAGCTGGCCCACTAGTTGAAACACGGCATTCTGATTAATATTGTGTTTGGTGAATATGAGTTAAGCAGCAAAATCCACCCGTTTTTAGCGATCTCAGGGGGCGGCCATTTTGTCACTTCTGTCGATTGAAAATGACATCACAAATGCTCAGGGCTCAGATAACGACCAATCATAGCTCAGCTTCAGAAAACAGGTGAGCCGTGATTGGTCGTCATCTGAGCCCTGAGGCTCTGTGATGTCATTTTCAGTCGACAGAAGTGACAAAATGGCCGCCACCAGAGATGGCTAAAAACGGGTAGCGCCGAAGTTCAGGTTGACACTCCTCTGGCCCGTGGGTCGCTCTCCAGCGCCGGGATTACGCAAGCAAGCGCCCCATTCTACAGTGAGGCCGAGATGCTACCGCGTCGGCATCCCCCTCCTCGCCCACGTTCGTACGCCCTCCGAGCGATACCGGCTGGGCCTCCCCACCACTAGCAACCCCCATGGCGGTGTGGAAGTCCACACAGCCCGTAAATTTCATTTTGTAAACTTCCGAGCCTTTGTACAATCGACTCACCAATTGCATCTGCCGTCGTAACAGTTGAAAAAGCACTCCTGTTGCATCTGTGATATTCCAACCTGTCCACTTTTTATGTCTTTTTTATCAAAGTGAGATGCGAGTTCACTTGAGCAGAATATTGACTTGAAAAACTGCCGCCGCTACGGTCTTGTCAGCTTGGCTGCGTAAACAAATACACGATTAGTCATGTGACTTTTTCGTCAGCACTCCTGGGGGCTGCATAGGACTTCCTAACCAGATGTAGGACAAAAAATGTCATTTTAAGAAGGACAAAATACGTGCATATATGTCTATTTTTTATTGAGTCAATGTATAGAAGAGTAGCTTTGTCTCTTTTAATTTTCAAATGCACATAGAAGAGATCCAATGCTCAATTACAGAAAATAACCACATACTGTGATTTCTCTCTTCTTTCGCTCTTATTTTCACTTCCACTCTAATATTTTTCTTTTTTCAATTGAGTTGTACAGTTTATACAATCATATCACATATTACAAAAACCTGGCATTTCATCAGGGGTGTGTAGACTTTTTATATCCACGGTATATGACTTACTCCCACCTAGGTCACATGCTGTGAGAGCTGTAAGAAGACTCATGGCAAATTTGTGTGGGATCTTTTCCATTTTGTGTGTACTTAAGATTTATGTGTACCGGGCTTAAATGGCCACCGAAACAATCTAGTGGTACGCTCAGGACAATTAATTTGGGGTGTGCAGCACAGTGCTTGTTGAGTCTGGTTTGTATCCACGTGCTTAGAATGGAGCTCAGCAGTTACTATGGCTTGACGTGCAGCGAAGTGACTGGTAACACAAATTGCCACGAGCTCTTGCGTCAGAATCTTAGTCACAGGAGGACTGTGCGACATCCAATCGCAAGGTGAAGCGTTGCAGCTGTGAAGCAACAACGAAAGGGAGACGAGGCCACCTCTGGCAATTAGCATGGAGGGCGCACGTGGAAATGACAGACGGTTGTCAGAATACCCGTCGAATCATCTGTACCTCAACCGGTGTGCTTCCCGGTAACAAATTGAGTTTTTGGAGTTGTTTTGTGAGTTTTGCCTCTGTGACGCTTGCTTTGCATTTTCCCCTGCTTCCTTCTGACACATGTTGGGAAAGTGAGCTATCTGTTGGCGACATCTTCACGTCGTTAGGTTTCAGCCATGACAGCGAGTCTGGCAAAGAGCTAATTGGGCATGTGCTGCCGCGCAACGGCAGCCTCCTGCCAAATGTAAACAGTAACAAGCTAGGCGAAGGAGGGAAAGCAGGCTAAGATCATGTGCTCACTGGTCACTTTTTAAGGTAAGCCTCCACAATCGAATGATATCCATCCAATACAAGAGGTTTTCTCACATGAATTCTTTTCACAAATATTAAACAAAATTCCTGTTACTGTGTGGCAATAAGCAATTGTGCCCTACACTCGCCATTACGCTGCAACGGCAAAAACTGCGAGCCAGGTTAGCCTGTGTACAATTCACCATACCGTATTTACCATTTTATATCAAACCATAAAAACACGGCTGATTGTCAAGGAAAAACGGATTTCCACTAACAGAGGAAATTGGCAACAATAAAGGAGAGGGTGTGGATATTTTGAGAGGCTGTTGGCAATGGCTGATCACCCATTCACTGACTGCACCTGTGCATTTCAGTGACAGAGACTCACCGAGCTTTGCTTTATAGCGCAAAATGTGAAATTTTAAATATGCTTCAGTATTATTGCAAACCACAATAAATGTATATCGTCGCTGTCCTGTGAAAAACACTTATGTCAATTTTTTTCAATTTTCTTATTTTTACGTGAATGTTGCTTCCGCGTTACAGACATCGCATTAATGTGAAAATTCAATTTTTTTTCCAAAATTGAACATACCGTAAGTGTTTTTCACAGGACAGTGACGATATACTGTTTTGGTATGGCTAGGTGGTGTCAACGGTGGCTGCCAGCCTAGTTTCGGTTGTGTAAGAACTGGAAGCTTTTTTTTTTTTTGCTTTTTTTGTGAAAGCTCATGTGCATTTTTGATTGGCTGCTTATCTGCACTCTAAAAACAGCTGGGTTAAAAATAACACAATTTTGGGTCCAAAATGGACCGATCCACTACTTGAGTCAATTTGACCAAACTTTCCGTGTTGTTAATGCAGAAAACAACCCGAAAATTGGGTCGTTTTGTACAAGACAACCCAAAAAAATTGAGCTGTTTTGTACAAAGCAACGTAAGAACTTGGGCCAAATTGACCCAATTAGTGGATCGGTCCATTTTTGACCCAAAATTGTGTTATTTTTAACCCAACTGTGTTTAGGGTGTGCGATGTTGCGACATCACAGCCGATTCACAGCCGAAGTTGAACTCACAACAAAACCAGTGACCGATGGTAGGCCGCTCATGGAAAGTAGTTGTGAAGCCAGCTAAGTTGTTTTCAGCCGCGTCACTCGGTGTGCAGCTGACCTGAGGGCTTCCGCACACTGAGTGATGCGGCGGAAGCAATGCTGGAGGGAGGTATACTCCAAATAATTTTCAAATGAATCATATGAGGATTTCTTTTCGAGTGATTTACACTGCCCTTAAAAATATATCACAGAAATCATAGACATGAAAATAAGCCCTGGATGACTAGAGGGCTTGAAAATACCTGTAAAACCCAAAAAAATCTCAGATATAAATAATACCTAAAAATGAGAACAATACAGGGTGAAATATAATACAAGAGATATAAGAATAAATTAACTAATGTAACTAAGAAGGACTACTACAGTAACTTATTGGAGAAATACAAAAATAATACACAGGGCACATGACAGGGAAGGGGAAAATCAGAGTAAACATTTGAGTAAAAATAATAAATCAATTCCAAGTACATCAAGAGAAACTGTTAATGAATTTAATTAATATTTTGTAAACGTTGGCTAAAATCCTAGCTAAGCAAATTGTAGCTCCTTTACAAAGAGATGGGGCAGAGGTGGATAATATTACCGGAAACCCATTCACCATTTTTCTGAACAAAGTAAGTGAGAATGAATTGATAAATGTATTTTCTGAAATAATAGTAAAAAAAAAAAATATCTACATTTTGTTGGGATATTGACGTTAAAGTTATCATTGCGCGTATAACTAAGTCACTCACATATATTTGTAATCAGTCATTTTTAACTGGAATCTTCTCCGACGCCATGAAAATAGCCAAGGTCATTCCAGTTTACAAAAACGGAGATTACATTTTCATACACATTTACATACATTTTCTAATTATAGACCAATTTCCTCAGTTCTCAAAAATAATTGAAAATCCTTTTGTGAGAAGACTAAATCACTTGCGGTGGTGGTCGTTTTTTTTCCCCACCTTGACTAATTCATGTAGTGAGATGATTTCTGAGACTCATCACTGTTCTTTTGCTTTTTATTGATCTTTGTATTTTAGAACAGGGGCTTGGTAAAAAAAAAAACATCTGGTGACAAGGAAAAAGAAATCAAACAGGGAAATGAAATTCGGAAACACATTGCTTTGGCCCAAGTTTCACTTGTGGGAGCGGGAATCATCTGGCACCTGGCCTGCATGATGATCAGACTAGCTCTTAAACTACCGGTAAGTTGATTACTCATCATTTGCAGGTGTAAGTGAGCGTTCTCCAGAAAGTGCCTGAAAAAAAAAGGCAGCCAGCAACAAGCAACGTGGCACAGAAACGAAGCCCGCCTAAATAAAATAAAAATAAGCCGATGCATAAACGCTACAATTTACAAATGATCATAATGCACGCAAACATTAAAAAAACAAATGAAAACCGCACATGTATTTGTGGATCTAAAAAAAAAAAAGTTCATTTATTTGCATGAATAATTTTAAGACAAATCTCTCCCCTTTATTACGGCGGCCATTTTGTCTCCCTTGGAAGTAATTTACCTCAAATAGGATCTGCTTTTCGACTGACACTTCACGCGTTTAAACGGTGCAACGGGGGAGAAGACTGAAGTCTTAATTTTAGCCATTTACTCTTTTGTCAATCACTCTCGCTTGGTCGGATGACAGAATGTTTTGTTTGAGAATGCTTGAGGTTTTTGTCACCTGCACGTTTTTGTGACATCATTGTGGAAAGGTCTATAAAGTCGTTGCCCATTTCTACCCAAGTTTTGCATTGCGCCTTCTGGTGGTCTTGGTTGCATGCGCGGTGCAGCGCGGTGGTCATCTCCCCTCGGAGACATGATCAGAGCGCCGCCTCTCTCTAATGATGCTGCTCGGGGCTGACTCACCTCCCAGCTGACAGACAATGCTTTATTAGTTTCTCAGGATAAACGTCTGCCGTTCCAGCCCTTCCAAAGCCACATCTCAAGGGTCACTGACGGCACCATCCTTTATTTGGTTTATTTATAAACCAGCATCCCTGTGCCTCACTGAGCTTTCTGCACACACCTGGCTGCGCATGACATTGATCGAGCCAAACCTCCTCTCTCGCAATGAACACTCAACGAGTGGCGTGACTTCAACACCTCTGATCCAATTTCTTCCAAACCTTCTCTTTCTTAAAATGTCTGCTTGTTGCGTAGTGATGATGTGATCTCGCTGTGTAGCAGTAGGGTTTTGGATATGAAAAAATAAAAATAAAAATAAAAATCAAGCCAAGATTATGACAGTACTCTCGCTTACTGTCTGATTTGCTTTTTTTTTTTTTTTTTTTTGTACAATGCCATGGTCTAATTAAAGTAACGGTCATATTAAAGTGACGCATAATATGTAACGCGTTATCTGCATCACTGAACAGGATGGCGTTTCTGGGGGTGCGATAACACGTCCAAGAAAAAAATATTTTACTATTTGGGGGCCTGTAGGCACTATTCATGCTAGAATGACCACTGAATGTATTTGTAGAGTTAACCAGAGATGGGACCAGGGACGGAACAGTCGGATGGACATAAAGTGTTGATGACAATGGTGATACTTGGTTTGTGTAACTTCTGATTTGTGTTATTTGATGATTTCGCACAATATGCGCCTGTCACATGACCTCATGCATGACGAATTTGAACTCTTGATTTTTTTTTTTACACCATAGAGCTGTCAAATTCCAAAGTTGTGTTTGGCTTTAGCGGTTTCACTGTCCATATTAATTAGTCGATTGCTTTTCTGCTCTGTATTAATTATATGCTCTCCCTACATTTTAATGAGCAATAAATTGAGATGAACTGAGAAGCTGAGACAAGCACACTGATTCTGCACATGTCCTGCTTGTGTTTTATTATTTATTTATTTATTATTTATTTATTTTACACTAGGTTGACCCCATTCAGTACTAACTTCATTCCCCTGTGTATCAAACTCTCTGAATGACTGTCCTGGATTGGTAGTCACATTAATCATTCCTAAAAATATACATAGAGGTGTACCCACGCGGTCTTGTTAGGAGTAAACGGTTGTGTTTGCTGTACATTGCACTATACAGTCCTTCTTTAGAGAGGAAATTAACTATACTTTACATTAAAAATCTGCTGCATCTCCCTGGGCAAAAGTGCAAAATACTCCTGTTTCAGCTTCAGAAGGAGGTAGGGGCATAGGGGCATCGTAGAAAGACATAAACAATGCTTTGACTACAGTAAAGTCCACTTGCGCGTCACTACACATGCGTGTGATCACTTCATGGATTTCACGACGCCATAGACCGAATAAAAACAAATGATTCGAAATCTAACTCACGGCGCCATTACGATTACGTGGTTGTTTGTGATCAGCACTTTCTTAGTCCAAGCCCCCATTTGCACATGGAAATGCTCCTCGCAGGTGAAAAAAAAGTTCCTTGCCACTGAATTATTCTTTTGTCACCAATTAATACGATATCATTTCGACGTTTAGCGAAATGTAGCAGGGACGTAATATTGCCAGTGAGCAGTCGGTGAATGTATACAGCAGTCAACTAACATCAACAAAGTTATCAATTAATGAAGGTGTAGCTTTTCACGTTGTATTATTAAACATGTCAACATGCATGTACAAGATTACATTATGATGATAACTTAAACCAGGGTCATCAAAAGATGAAGCTAGCTGTGTCCCAGCAAGTTTAGCACCAAGCTAGCTACACTAGCTAGGGCAATCTGCTTTTTCCTCGACAATCAGTGTGTTTTGAGAGGTTGCCGTTTTTTCATTGGAGCGAGTCGGTGAATCCGCGACTGTAACCCGTTTATAATTGTCCAATTCTTGTAGTTCGCATCGCTTATTCAAACGCTGCGACTAGTGCCCGAAGAACTGCTAGGTTTATGAACAATTGTTGCCATTTGGGTGCACTTATGCTTATTTTAATCTAGTCGGTCTAGATGGAAATTGGAGTTAAATGCACTATTCTGGTTTGTTTGAATCCCAGGCTGGCACGTCTCCTCTGAGAGGTGTCCTCCCAGCAGGATGTAGAGCGCTGCGCGGCCAAGATAGCTCAGCTTCTCTTCACAATGTGCTCAGTCAGGTAACAGAGCATCTGTCTGGCCCAGGGGAACTCCACACACGGCTCTCTCTCAGCGCTGTAGGCCTACTGGGTCCCTTGGATGAATTTTCCGTCGCTGTAGATGAAAGCTGTATGTTTTAATTAAGTCTTTATCTCCCTCACGCCAGACAATAAGCTAGTGACTAGGTTCTGGAGTTGGCACGCGATGGTGAATGATGGCAGTTCTGAATTGAAATCGGGTTTCAAATGCAAGATGTGGTTAAGGGATCTGCCAACACTTGGTGATACACTTCCTGCGCTAACAGCAGGACGTACACACGCTTGTAGCACAGTCAATTATACCTCTCCAATATGGAGGAGATACAAATGTAGTGAGAGATTCATCACAGGTGTTACTATGCTAATAGCAGGAGGCTGAGTTATTTCCTTGACAGCTTCTCTTTCCGGAAATGTAACGTAAACACTCTTTATATAAAAGCAACCTCATTGACATGACTCCGAGTGACTTGGTGATGATTATCAATGTTGTATTTGTTACTTCTTGGCTCAGAAGAGAAAACAAGTCTGTTCATCATCTATGTGCGATATCTTCACGTCAAATAAACATTTGGTCCAAAATAACAATAATGTAGTGCTGCATAAGACACGGAAAAACAAAATTTCGCCATTCACCATGAGAGATGATGACTTCTCCAAAATTAATCAAAGCACTACAAAATGTTAAATATGTAAAAATGACATTCTATTGTGCAGGTGCTACAAAGGTTTTGTACACTGAGGCTGTTCCAATTCAAATTTGACCCATGTCTACAAAAGATTTACCTGTGAGCGCTCTGTTGGTGAGGAGGACCCAGTTGGAAGCCGAGCGATAAATAGCAAGTTCAGATGTATTTACCGATACAGCACTTGGTGGATATTGTTGTGGCAGGACTGTGGGGCACGGGGACAAGAGGACAGGAGGCAGGCTGGGACAAGAAAATGCAGGCAGTAAGTATTTACAATTTCAATTGGAATTTCCTTAACGGCTGGGTGCAACGAAATCAACAGAGTACTGACGATCTGGTGGTGCGGTGGAGTCCAAGACCGGTTTAAGATAGGTATCTGCTAATTGGTATAATGATTTACAACTGCTGGCTGGCTGGCTCCAACACGCCTGTGTCCAAGCTTGCAATTAAACACACACAAAGGGGAAAGTGGCAAAACTGCGGATGATTGAAACATGTGACCTGACATTTAAGACTCTGTGTCTTAAATCAAGGAAAATGCTGTTAATAATGGGAAATCTAAAACTGTATATGCCCTGGATGTGTGTATTTTTTATGCAACCGTGGTAAAAATGTTCAAGAGGGCGCTTGAAACCATTATGAGAAATGTGTGTGTTTCAACTACATTTTCACAGATTCCTGCATGCTGGAGTCTATTCCAGTTGTCTTTGGGCAAGAGGCGGAATATACCCTGAATTGGTCGCCAGCATGGCACAAATTCACCTACAATGCAGAGATGGGCACTTTGCCCTATTTTGCCGGTTTACCCTCCGTCCGCGACCTGGGCACCCTTCCGTTCTTCCATTCTTTTTGAGCTAATCGTTCATGAACGACCCAACACTAGACCGAACAAAAGTTTTCTCTTACGAAGATAACAGCGCTGACATATTGTTACCCGCACATAGAGTTCAGTTTTAGTACCAAAGTGTTATGTTCAGTGAAAGTAGGGATTAATTAAAAATGAGTCCCGGTTCAGTGAGGGAAGGAGGACCCAAGAGCAGACACGGGATGAAAGGCAAATTTACATGACAAATGTTTATTGAATCCATTGAGGAATGGCCCAGGGATGTGGAATTCTGGCAGGATTTGCGAGATGAGGTCTGCAGGCGCGGGATTCTAGTGAAGGATGCTGGAGCAGGAACTCAAAAAGGAGTTTAGAGTACAGGTTCAGATCAAAGTAAGAGTGCATTAATGCGAGCTGGATGCAAATGAGTCTGTGATAGTGTCAGTCCATCTGGTGACGTGGTGGTAATGGCTAGAGACTGCAGCCGAAGATGATGATGATGATGATGATTGCTTGCAGCAGTTTTTGCTCTGGCGTCAACGAGGCAGTAGATGATAAACGATGGCCTTTATTGTTAGGCCACACACGAAATGGCCATTCAACTCATGGTGGTGCAACAAAAAATCTCAGGTACACAGAGATGGCAAGTGTTGGCAAGAGTCGGCAAGTAAGTCTGACTTTGAAATTAGATGACCCGAACGTAGTGAACAAAAATAATGGAGCACTGTTTTTGAGCATTGTTGACTTTGATAAGAAGCAATTATTTTCAGAGCTGGGCATTTTACTAAAAATTCACGGTCCGTTTATCGCCTTCCGCCTACAGCCGGGGAACCGTCCGCTGTCCGTTTATCCGCCATTTTGTCCGTCCGGAAAAAAATAGTACCTGCCTATCATTTTAAACGGGCTTCCGTTAGTGTTTCTGACTACAAACTGCGACCAACTACCGCAAAAATTTTGATCTGTCTACCCGTCTAATCCCTCCCTCCTAAAAAAAACACATTATATTTGAACAGATAGTGCGCTATTATGCGGTTATTTTGTGTAGCTACATCATTCTGCCCAAAGATCTTTACAAAGCTTCACATTCACTTTTTATTTTATCTTATTTTCAAACTTAAAACGGCCAAACATTTACAAGTTTAAAACCGCTTACTTTTGACAGGATTCCTTTTTTTCAGTTTTAGATGCTTTTCGATATTGTCGATTTCTCCTGCGTTCGACTTCTCCATCTCCGTTCGAGAACTCACATGAAAATAGACGATTACATAGACGGGGAAAAAAAACGGGATTCAGACTATGCTTAGTCTGACTGCTTTTCCAATTTTCCGTCAATCGTTTATCGCCTACAAAATGGGCGCCCGTCATGGGCGGCTAGGCGGACCGATCCGTCACATAGGCGGGTATGTCCAGCTCTGATTATTTTGCCATCAAAAGCCCTTTCTCAGTCTTGTTTTTGTTATTTATAAGTTTACTTAGAACCCAAAAATATTAGGCCGAAACGTCCATTTTGGCCAAATATGTTAAAAACGCAGAAGGACTTTGACTCTGGTAGTTGGAGCCACTTCAGTATTACAGCAACAAGCAACTATAACAAAATGAACATTTAGCGGATATAGCGTTTGGATAATTGCTAAACAACAGTCATGCAATTAGTGTCAAAGTCATTGTTGACGTTTCTTTTCACAAAAAGCCCATCTTCTCAGAAACCTATGTTTTTAGTGAATGTCCTAATGCTGGTTACTAAAGAACGGAAAAAGCTAGAAACAACTTTTTTTTTTTGTCCGGTGAAAGAAGAGAGTCTATTCTTCTTTTGGTGGCTTACACTGTCACAGAGCGCAATATTCCGTGGGTCTTGAAAGATCAGTCAAAATGCTCTTAAACGGCTGGCAATACGGGGAACTGTGATTTAAAAACCAAACAAAAGTACATGAGTTTAAAGAAGTGTCCATCAAAACGCAGTATTATTATGTTCGTACTGACATAATATTTGATACACACATTATGCATTTTTTATACTCTTCGTATAAGTACTCTTAGGTGTAAGACTGTAAGTAAGGCCCATAAAGTTCCTAGCGTGATTAATTATAGATGTAGCCAATGAAGCACGTTTCACGGTCCCGAATGTCAAAGTGTCAGGTCCCCTGCTTCGTGTCCACAGATGTGAACCCTCACATCTATCACTGTCGCCCGGCGAGGACTCATCATGCAGAGGCCAGACTCATCCCTTTCGGTCCCGTCACGTCCGATACTCCAGATGAGCACCGACATCCTCGCGGACGGACACGAGCGATTTGACGTCAGCCGGCGCCGCCGACAAAACACACGCACAGAAATAGCTCTCCCGCCCGCTCGCTCCCCCACCTTGTACTGCAGAGGAGGTGTATTTTGGTCAGCTTGTCTCCTGGTGTCAAAGACGTCACAGTCGCAGGGGTGCGAACCGTGCGCACGGCGAAGTTCTCTCACTGACTGTCAGAACATCCACTCATCGACGTCGCCGTGCACTCACATCCTCTGACAGCGGGTCCGAACTTCTCACTTATGCCACACAGCAGATGCGGCACCCCCGATGGGAAACATTGGACCAAATGTACTCAAGTGGCAATATTTTGCCTATGAATTCAATTGTGAGTGATGACATTCGCCTCTGTATATCCTTGAGATGAATAACCAAAAACATTTTAAAGGGGGAAATTAACCCAATTTTTTCAAGAATATGTTCTATACAGGATCACTAGTTGAAACAAGACAATATCATTCATATGAAATGTGAGTTAAGCAGAAAAATTCACCTGTTTTTAGCCATCTCAGCGGGCGGCCATTTTGTCACTTCTGTCGACTGAAAATGACATCACAGACGCTCAGGGCTCAGATAACGACCAATCACGACTCACCTGTTTCCCAAAGCTGAGCTATGATTGGTTGTCACCTGAGCAACTGTGATGTCATTTTCAGTCGACAGAAGTGACAAAATGGCCGCCCATAGGGATGGCTGAAAACGGGTGGATTTTGCTGCTTAACTCATATTCCACAAACACAATATTAATCAGAATGCTGTGTTTCAACTCGTGGGCCTGCATAGAACATACTCTTCAAAAAAATATACGTTTGGGTTGACTTCCGCTTTAAGTATCTACTGTGTATGAACTCAGTGGATGTTGGAGGAGGCTTTCATAACACAGTTGCAGATCATTACAGAATGTAGAAACAGTCCGTGGACACTTGGTAAGAGATACATATGAGATAAAGAAGACAAAATATTAGAAATAGCTCAGAGTAGGAGGCAGCACCATTGTACAAGACTGCAAACAACATAGTAATTACGTTAATACCACAGTGACAGTCTCAATTAAAGCTGAGTTTTATTCCCTCCACCGTGGGCTGCACCTTGACTTTCTGGTTCAAACAAAAGCACCTTTTCATCAAAATGTTCTGATGTAATAGCATTATCGAGTATTGGTTCTCGGTATCGGCAAGTGCTCAAACGCTCGTAAAAATTGATATTTGCGCATTTGTAGTTTGTTTGTTTTTTTTTCCAAAAAACACATGTTCCAGAGTATAATTGTGACTTACGCTACCCATCTTTACTCGACTGCTTGTTTATGGATCATGTGGCTCCAGTTCTGGGAGTTGTTGGCATTTGCAGGTGAATCGGTAACGTGTCCCTCTGGGCTGAAAACAAACTCTACTCTGCAAAACGAGTAACGACCTCCTTAATAGATATGCACAAATCTCCTTGGATACAGCAGACGCGCACATTGATCACCGGGGAAAACGCTTGCCTGTATAACGTCTTTGAACAACGCTCGGTTCTTGGCAGGTGTTTGTCCGCAGCGTGACGACAACGGAAGAAAAAAAAAACCAAGAATAACAACAAACCATTTGACAAATACGAGAAACAGATCTTGGACTCGTGTGCCAATGTGATCCTCGTGAGCGGATGAGGACGACGTAAAGCGGTGTCAGTATGAAGCAGGGAGCTAGATTTGAGAGAAGCTCTGAGACGTATACACGAGGAGAGAGGCATGGCGCAGTCCGCCGCAAAGCAGCAGCGAAAGGTTCGTGCCAGTTCAACGCCGTAGCAGCCCACACGTTAGCTTGATACAATCGCACAGACACCAAATGCCACGAGAATGTCAAAGCCACTCTTTAAAGAGACAAGGCGCGCAGAGGAAGGAGCAAACTAACAGCTCCGAAACATCCGCCTCCTCTGTGTGGAAATGCAAATGCTGTTTTTTTCCCCTTGGAGTGAATGGGATATAAAAAGCTGCCCCAACATCCAAACCCCCCCTCCGCCAAGCCCACCCCTCCTCTTCTCTTCTGTTTTATGACACCGAGTGATTCACATCAGCTCCATCATAGAGTAAGTAAGCGAGATGTGTCTGGTCTTCAGATTCCTATAAATAGTATTTTATTCCTTTAAAGCGGTCAATAGCACAAATTCGTCTTCCTTCCTCCCTTACTTACTTCCTTCAAATAGTCACTTTCTGCAAAAGTCATGTACAGGGGGTCGTCAGTTTTCGATGCCCGGCATTTTCAAGTTACGCATAACGTGTCAGGTAAGAATATGTCGTCATGCAGCACAAGCCGTGCAGGCCATCTTTTTTTTTTTTTTTGGTGATTGATATTTTGTGTATTGTAAGGTTTTTAATCATACAAATATTTACTTTAATCATGACATTTCAACATTTACAAATGGTGTACAATGAACCACAGTAGCCCCTTTTCTATTTTGGGAGTTATATTCCCGAGCCCACCATGCGAGATAAAAATCCTCAAAGTTGCAACCACATATTTGTTTTATTATGTATATATTTTTGAAAGCTTTATGCATGATACCAATTCAAAATATGCGTGTGCGATACAGACACGGTATTAGGGTTGGGTACTTGGCATAGGCATAAAAAGCATCACGATACATTGCGATACGATATTTTTTCCCAGCCCTATATGGGATTATTTTTATCCACTTGGATTCGCCATCCTCCCCTTCTACATTGTTGTATCTGTGACTTTGAATGTGTATGGCTTTAAATGGTGGGGCCTGGTCTGTTGAGTGACACGGGAGTCAGTGAATGAAAGTGTAAAGTTGGGTGGCTGTCAACTGGATGTTCAGTTTCTTGAATGAGACAAATAGTCAGACATACAACTGAAAAATGAGAACACTCACAGGGAGCTGCTGCAGATAACATCTCACGCCCAGACGTTCACACAAACACTAACCGACTCCAGCTCCTGACGTCAGTCACTAGGCCGCACCCGTTACAGACACGCATCCAGCACACAAATACTACAGTATGTACAGTGATAATGCATTATAAAAGGTTATTTTTCTCTATTTCCTTTAAATGTTTATTTCCTTTAAATATGTTTCATCATGTTTTTTATACAGTACACTGTTGTTTTTCTAAGATTTTGTTGTTGTGTTTTTGGACGCTTGGAACAGATTATTGGCATTTCAAATCTTTTCAATGGGAGAAGTGTTTTTTCGTGCAAACGTCGTATTGAGGATTTCCCAGGCCTGCTTGGATCAGGCTTAACCGCCTTCGAACTTGCGTTGGCCTCTAACGCTGAACAATGCGCCGATGGGGTATGACTTCCACTGCGGCATTTGAGTGTGGTGCAGAGGAGCAGACGGCCGAGCACGTGGTAACATCTTGCCCCATTTATCGTCACCCTAATGGGCCTCGCGGTCTGCCAACTGTGGACGAGAACCTGGTCACTTGGCTGACAAACACATGCTCAGAAATCGTGGCTTTGGATCCTCGTACAACTGCGACATTCTACCCCAAACGAAGAAGGCGATGCAGCAAGTCATCGTCTGTTGCGAACAAGTGTCGATACTCCAGCATCAAATATAGCCATCACTATATCTTGTATTGTATGATTTGTTACGCTACAATATTTATACACCAGCATCAAATAATGATATCACAATGTATCATATTGTCTGTTACAATATGGTATCCATACATCAGCCTCAAATGCAGTTGCTGGTTGATTAACTCATTCACTGCCATTGACGTATTCATTTGTCTTTTCACGGCCCGGCCATTCAATCCCAGGAACTTTTTAAAATTTTTTTCAAATGTTAGCGTAAAAGAGTGTCTGAAAAAACGACTCTCAGTTTGTTTGCAGAGCTGTATTTGAGAAAGTAAAATGGCAATGTAAGGGTGAAGGTCTAAAAATAGTCGCCCTTTCTGAAAAGGTTAGGTGTCATTGTTGTAGTCGCCCCCTCTGTCTTCCACTGAATCTGTGAAAGCAGGAATTCAGCATCGGTGACTGCAGGAACGCTCTTACTTTCTTATTTTAAACAATGATTTTCTGTTGGAATGGAGACGAGAATTTCAAATCTGTTGCTGGTCGATGCGAGGGATTGCTGTTGTGAAACTGCCTGTAACTTTTCCTTTCTTCTTTCCATAAATAGTCTCGGATAAGAGCTGTAGCCTGTTGAGCTCAAGAATGTCTCAATTCCAAGTGAAGATGGAAGTTATATTTAGAAATGATGAGGACAGGAGCAGCAGCTGCGATGCAAGATATCTGAAAATGGAAACTGCTCCCGGGGGGTGACGCTGCTTATTCTCACTGCTTTCATTATTTATTCCCCACTTTTAGTATACTGCAGACGAAAGCATATGTGGGCCAAGGATTTTGATGGCAACTGTCAGCGTCACTCACGGCTCCCGTGCTCACCAACGCATCCAACGCAGTGAGATCTGCTAGCTAATCCTTAGCTAGCATAGCATGACATGGCTTATTCACTGCCTTAGGGCACACATTTAAAAAGCGTGCCATCACAACAAGTGTTCTCGCCTTTCCGCTCGCTTTGGCCGTAGGGCCAAATAAACAAAATTGCACCCGGTGGAGCCAAGGATGAAGCATCAGCAGAAAAGATTTGTGTCCGTTTGTCCATCTGTTTGCTCGCCACTTCCTGAGAATGTGAGTCAATAAGAAGACTGAGCCATACCATTTTTGATTCCACGGTAAGGGATATTTTTAGTGCAACTCACACATCATAAAAATAAATGGAAAAAAAAAAAAGGACTCATTTTTCTTCTTTGCGTTTTTGAATGGCTGGATGCTCCACGGTAAATCTTGGTACTACAAGAGATTTTTTTTTTTTAAGTTTGGGATAGAGAGTCATTGTCGATTGTTTGGTTGGCTGTGTTGGCCATCTGGAGTGCACCACACACAAAGAGCACTGAGAACATACATGGTGGTTTGATTTTTTTTCTTCTGTTTGACTTCCATTGTCCATTTTGGTCAGGGATGGCGCTTCTCTCTCTAAAGTGGGGTTTTAGCCCCGTCAGAAATCTGTGTAGCCCCAGTTAAGCCCCTCTGGCATTTGATTTGATATTCTAAAATACATTGATAAATTATTATATCAGCCCCGGGAGAGAAAAACTTCATCATGTCAAAAAAAAAAAAAGAACAAAATGTCATTATCGGCCATCCCTGATTTTGCCATGGAGAAAACCGAGCCTCTGCAGAACTCAATCAGCTGATGCTGCTTTTCCATGCTTTCTGACAAGCCAAAAATGCACTTGAGAGGTGACTCTTTTGGTGTTACACATTTGTTTTGATTTTTTGGGGTGAAAAATCAATGCTCTAAATGATGATATCTGGATATGGAATTCGGGGATATGGTGTTAGTAGTTTATAGAATAAAACCCAAAAAGTCAAAAATATTTTTTCTAAAGCATAAATATAAATAAATAGTAAATGGGAAAAACTGATCATATTCCAATAGCTGCATTGCAAACCCCGCCCCCCCGCCCAGAGTTGTATGTTTCGATTCCCCTTAAAATGAGCAAATTCCCAGTGAGAAATTCCAATGGTGTTGTTCCCAATGACTGATGTTGATGCAAAGGACACACACATTGGTGTTTTTTTTTCAAGAAACATCCTGTCCCCGAGCACGGAGAAGGCAAACACAGGTGAGAAATCACTGCCGTCATTAACAACTGCACCACCTAAGACGTCAAGTGTTTGGATGGCTAATAAAGTGATTAGTTCCAGTTTCATGGGAAAAGACTAGAGGTCAGAGGATTAATGATTGAACATGGTAGTGGTTTCTTTTTCTTTTTTTTTTTTTAACCAGGAGGGAGACGTGGTGGTGGTGGTAGCGGGGAGGTTTCATCATCAAAAAAAAAAAAAAAAAGAAAAAGAAAATGCCATGAAAGCCTTTCAGTGCTTGTTGGAATGTGTCTGATTTACCTGTTCCTCGCAGGGGCTGAGAACATCACTGCTCTCATTAGAAACTGCTTCTGTGCTGTCTCATAGCAACCTAAAAATAGAAATGTCCCTATTAGGTTCTACGGCTGTGATGGCTGCTACAAGTTTTGGCCTCTTTAATTAATTGTGCAGTAAACACATACGGCGTAAAATTTTTTTTTCCCTTGTTTCAGTGAGTGTTAAAAGTTGACTGATGGGAACTTCGTTTGGTTCGTGGTTTAGCATTCCCATATTAAACTGAAGTTTACGGCTTCTTGCACCTGCCAATCAACATCACTGCAATGGCAGTTGTATCTAGTCTAATAGTCAAAATGAAAAATACACTGTATATCCATACATCGTAGACAATTAGCTTTTGTTTTTCATTTTAACATTTTTTTCTCGTTGTTCATTGTCGTCAGGCACTAGGCGTAGGGCCACACATCAAGCAAAAAAAGCAAAAAAAAAAAGAGAAAATGATAGAAATGGCCAGAGCTGGGCATTTTACTAAAAATTCACAATCCGTTTATCACCTACAGTCAGGGTACGCTTTGTTGTTTATCCGCCTTTCTGTCCGTCCGGAAAAAATAGTAATAGTCCATAAGCCGATCCGCCTATGATTTTAAACTGGTTTCCGTTAGCGTTTCCGACTACCACTCGCTTGTGCACCTCACGTGTGCGTTCCCGCCGAGGGTACAAATTTGTAGGGTGTCCCAATTCTGCGAAGTGCTCTGTCGCCCCACCCCTTTCGCGCCCTTTTTCTACACTTCGGCTGAGCCAGCATCCGTGGCCCCTCAGCCGAAGCATATTACCCACAATTCATTGCGGATTTGACCAAATCTGACGACATTCGGTGGAATTCCTGTACCTGTGCCGAAAAAAGGCTCTTCAAGTCAAAATATCGAATTATTACAAAGTTTATCATTTGTTTGTGTAATTTAATCGATGTTTTAAAGTCACCGTTTACCCGTTACCGTTTACATACGTATTACCGCATACCATGCAAGGAGCCGCAAATAGTCCAAAAAAATGGAGCTATAGTTCCCATCGACTGGAAGACCGAGCCAGAATTTTACTTTACTGCTACTTTATACTGAAGTTTTTAATATAATTTTAAACAGTAAAATTGCCAAAAAAACAACCCGTGCAGCCATGCCGGCTGACGCAGGGGCACAAGTCGAGGACGTCACACGCACTGTTCCAATTCGGCAATTTTTGTACACTTGTAACCTGCTCCCTCGAGCACTTACACGTAGGGTGCAAATGTGGGTATTGGGATTGGGCCTCAGTCTCGTAGGGAAAACGTCACGTCCTCTCGCCTGTTCCCTCACTCAAATCTGTCCTCCAAACAACAACTCAATCTAACAATACTATTATTAGAGAAACCTCGCCGCGGCCATATAAGCCTCACGGCGAAAAAAGACGATAGACGATTACACAGATGGGAAAAATGGGCTTCCGAAACATAAGCAACAAACAATGAACCAACAAGGACTGAAAGAAACCAGGGGACTGCTTTGTAAATAAAAGCAAACTCAAGAGACAATAAGGAACACAAGACACGAGTGTGGGGAGCGGATTGGTTTACACAATTAAGGGAAAGAGCTGACGAGAACAGGTGGAACATAACCTAACGTGCAACACATGCAAAAAAAAAAAAAAAAAAAACATAAGGAAGCAAGACATAACATGACAAATTAAACCTAATCCAAATAACAATAAACAGATCCTGACACATGCAGGCCAGTGAAATAAATTTAAATCTACTCTAAAACCAAGAACGAAAACAAATTCTTTCACGTTAGTGCGTGTCACCGCCAAGGGCTTAAGTGGCATAAATACATGATGTACTCAGCAATAATGGCGCCGGACTCCACAAAAGTCACTTCGTCACATTCACTGTATGGACGGGCACACAAAAGCCACCGTTAATGTTTTCTCATTGTGCCTAACATTGTCTGAGCTCGCTGATTTCCTGTGTTTCTTGCACAATAGGGTGAATTGTGGAGCCTCGTCACAAATCAACCAAATATGCCCACAAGATCTTAGAAAGTGATCAATCAATATCAATATCCGTCTCCAGATTTATGGAATAGTTTTATCTGTCACCACTTTAAAGTTTCAAAAGTTGCAGCCTTTTGAATTCATGATATCTAAAAATGTTTTTATTTTTTTTTAATCATGGCGCTAGAAGGGTTGACAAACAAACACACTATGCATTGTAATTTGGTATCTAAAATTAATTCATTGCAGTTTTGGGGCTGTTGAAATAATGATTGCACATCATGTCATGTGTGTCATTTTCCACACCGCTTATCCTGTACAGAGTCGCGGGGAGGAACTAGAGCCTATCCCGGCTGACAATGGGCGAAAGGCAGAGTACACCCTAAACTGGTCGCCAGCCAGTCACGGGGCACACACAGACACAGTCACTGAGTGGGAACCGATCCCACGCGGCAAACAACTCAAGTAAGTGTACCACTACAATATAATAGACACCTAAAACAAATGTACTTATTTACTTTGACATTACTTTTGTAGAATCAATCTCAATCTTAAAGAGGAAGTCCACCCATTTTTTTTTTTTGGTCAAGAATATGTTCAATGCAGGCCCACTAATTGAAACAAGGCATTCTGAATAATGTTGCGTTTGTGGAAGGTTCATGACCATAGGCCCGTTTCACGTACTTTGCATATCACTCAAGTGTTGGGACCTAATACAGTAAGTCAAAAAATACAGGACTCAACGCATATTCTCCTAAATTCGCAAAATGCAACAAAGTTCTTGACTTGTATCTGTTCTCTTTGTAATTTCAGTCAGCTGATGTGACAGCACAGAGTTCCTCAAAGGCCTGCCAGTTCTCCTCACTGAGGACTCCACTGAAGTTTACAATACTTGCCTCTTAAGTAAAAGAAACATTGATATCAGTTGATTGACAAATCATGTTTCTGTATTTCATATTTCATTTCAATTATAATTATTTTCCCCAAAACAGTTTAAAAAAATCCCCTTGGATGAACTAAAAAAAGACATTGTCAACCCAGAGTATATAAAATCTTTAAAATGAGTTCAACTTTAAAATCTTAGCAATTTCAATCCCTTCCTCTTCCAAAAGAAGACCACACTAGTCCTGTGTGCTTTTTTTGCAGGACACAGCGAAAGAAGAAGCACTTGCCTCAGTCACATTTGGGGTTCTCAATGTAATTGAAGATGCTCAGCAGCAGGTTACAAATGGAGTGCACCTCCAGCCCATCTCCACTGCTATCATACTAGGGTGGGAGGTACTGGTATGGGGAATATCAGAGACTTTTCCCAGGCAGTCTGTCTTCTGTTTGAACTCATGTTTGCCCTTCACTTGGACTACCCGAAGTCCATGGTAAACACATTTTGGATTACTTCAGGCAGTCATTCTCGGACTTGGAAACAATACCCCCCCCCCCTCCAAAAGTGATCACACTGCAGAACAAGCTAATGGTGTAGGTCAGTTTCATTTGCTGAATACAGACTTTGCAGAATTTGTGAAGGAAAAAAAAATAGGTTACTGTTCCAAGCAAATGTGTAATGTTCAAGCGTAACTTTGATAGTATTTGGATGCTGATGAGTGTTTTGTTGATTGACAGTTGATGGTGTTTGTGAGACAGTGATGTATCCTATCGTCGCTGTCCTGTGAAAAACACTTGTGTCCATTTTTTTTTAAAATTTTGAATAGTGTTTCCGCGTTACAGACATCGCATTAATGTGAATAATTACTTTTTTCCCCCCCAAATTGGACATAAGTGTTTTTCACAGGACACCACCTGCATTCATTGTTTTTTGGGGCTCATTACAGGTATAATGATCAGATTTTTCTTTAATTTCTTTAATCAGCCTATTGTATATAGTAGGGAAAAAAGTTAAATTGACCTGTATGAGTAAAACTAAAGAGAATTAGGGTTTCACAATCCACAAATTTTAAGTTGGGGTTACTAAAATATACATAAATACAATGTTAATTGAGTAAAGCAAACTCAGAAGAAATAAGTTTGTGATACTAATTAATTTAAGTTAAATTGAGTACTGCAAACCAAAAATATATGAGTTCATTTAAGTTAATTTACTGTCCTGCTTACTCACAACGAATAAATTGGTGAAATCTAATTTATCTAAGTTCAAGTGAATTACCTTTTTTGAGGCAACAACTCTGCATATATTTTTTTCGAGTAAAGTCAACGTATTATATTTTACAGTGTATAAGGGACTTCATTACATTCCGCTATCTATTGACGCGGTTTGATTATTCCATTGTATGTAAGACAATAAAGAGCCTTCAAATGTTGTTGAGGAAAGACTGTATACGGAGCCAGGGTGCTGCTATTAATTAAGCGTAGCTCAGACACGTGCGCGTGCCCAAACACACACACACGACACACACCCCCACACATTCACCCCCCCCCACACACACACACACACAAAATCAAAAGAATAATATATCGCCAAATGATTATTTGTCATACCCTCATTTATCATGTAAACTATCATTCACTCCTTTCATTTACAAATCTGAAATCTCCCTCTTTTTGAATCTAGAATAATGCAAACGCACTGAGCATTTCCATGTCAACACTGCCTCTGTGCGTGAGCGTGTGTGTGCGCGCGCGCGCCGTGAAAGTGGCAGCTCATGCACAGAGGTTCTCGTCAGACGCACGTTTATTTTGGGTGCGCTCTGACGTCAAGAGCGCACACGTTTCATTCAACAGGCTAAGAAAGTAAGTTATTTATAACCCGCAGCGTCTCCAGGTTGCGCTCCTTGAGTGCACACCGAGAAGAATCCAAAGCATCCTCCTCGTCAGGACTCCCGCGTCCGAGAACAAAAAAAAAGCCGCGATCAGGTGCGCCCCACTATATCGCCACAGAGGGTCGGCGCCCCGGTTATAACCGAGACGGGGTGTGGATTGCTCACAAATAGACAGAAAAAAAAAAAAAAATCCCGCGTGAACTTTCTGTTTTGAATCGAGCTATTATCTCCTCATTTCTACATCAAGCCGTGACGCAGCGAGGCTGCTTGT
Organism: Filicampus tigris; assembly: GCF_054856515.1. NCBI lineage: Eukaryota > Metazoa > Chordata > Actinopteri > Syngnathiformes > Syngnathidae > Filicampus > Filicampus tigris. The sequence goes on along the minus strand of NC_141220.1, from coordinate 23,028,566 downwards.
GAGCATGGGAATCCTGTCTTCTGCCCAGGTAAGACTAATCCGATATTATATTAAGACATTCAGTGTAGTAATTTGCCATTGGACGTGGCAGCCCCTCAGCATTAAAATGAATACTGTACTTAATGTTGCACCAGGCAATAACCACTCATTGCTTAATAAAACTGGATTAGCTCTATAAATAGATTCCTAATGGGATGGAGTGCGTAGGTTTTGTGTCGACAAGCATTTGCTGCTTTGATTTCACTTGATTTCACCTGATTTATTTTATTCTTGTATTTCTGTTGTAGTGCTGGAATCAGATAAATTGGTATTATCGCTACGTTTATGGCTCTTATCGATACCGCCCATCAAAGAATAGACAACAAAAAGACTCAAGTTCACACTTCGGAATAGCGTGCAGTTTATGGTTTGCATCTTGTGTGTCAACAGTCTTTCATCATTGTAATGTTGTGACAGCCTGCCACCTGCTGGCGTTTCTGCAGAAGGACAACACATTTTGAATGTGTCGCACTTGATATATTTTTTATTTTATTTTATTTGATATTGAATGTGTTTCATTTCCCCTTCCTCAAAGCTGTAAAGTCCACACAGAGAAAAGCTGCGATTGTCAGGGGCGATGGCTGACATTCTGGAGCTGCGCACGGATGGGAACTCGCTCCTGAAAGCGGTGTGGCTCCGACGCCTGAGGCTCACCAGACTCCTCCTGGAGGGAGGCGCGTACATCAACGAGAGCAATGAACGCGGCGAGACGCCCCTCATGGTGGCCTGCATGTCCGCGCACAGCGACCAGCAGAGCGTCAGCAAGTCCAAGCTGGTCAAATATTTGCTGGACAACCAGGCTGACCCCAACATACAAGACAAAGGAGGCAGGACCGCCCTGATGCACGCCTGCATCCACGAGGCGGGACACGAGGTGGTGGACCACCTGCTGAGCAACGGGGCTGATCCTAGCCTGGAGGACAGGGGCGGGGCCTCTGCGCTGGTTTACGCCATCAACGCAGACGAAAAGCAAACGCTAAAGCTGCTGCTGGATGCTTGCAAAGCCAAAGGCAAAGAGGTGATCATCATCACCACCGATAAATCGCCATCCGGCACCAAAACCACCAAACAGTACCTAAATGTTCCTCCGTCTCCAGAGCTGGTTGAGAAATCCTCCCCGGCATACTGCACCTCACCTTCTGACATCGACGTGGCTGCATCTCCTACGATCGAGCAAGAGCAACAAAATACCGTCTTCAGCTTCCAGACCAAGCTGAAAACATCCTGCTCGGCCAACAAACTGGCCAACGGGCCCACGTCGCCCACGCGGCGGCCCGCCAGCCACAAGCGAGCGCGTTTACCTCAGCTGAAGCGTCTGCAGTCGGAGCCGTGGGGGCTGATCGCGCCTTCCGTCCTGGCCGAACGGGCCAGCAGCCGCGACGAAAGCAAGAAGGCCAGCTCGGACGAGGACGCGGTGGTAGGTTTGAACGGCCTGACTCTGAGCAAAAGGGCCGCCTTGTCCCGGCAGAACAGTGTGGATGGCAAGGAAAGCGCTTTCCCGCCGGTGGGCGAGCAAGGCTGCAAAATGACAACCTCGCTGTCGGTTCCCCCGACCTCTAAAGCAGCCTACGAAAGATCGCTCGGCCATCACCAACCACTGGCGCGACGCAGCACCGTGCCCACCGAGCAGGAGGGCGCTAACGTCGGGCACCCCGGTTTCAGAGACACCATGCACAAGAGGCGACTCGGGAACGACCACTACGACTCCGACTCCCAGCTCTACTCCGACTCTGTCATGCTGGACTCCCCGAAGGTGCCCGTTGAGCGAAGGAAACTCAACACCTCCCCTCTGGCCATGTTGACCAGCTCCAGAGAGTCCCTGGACAGCAACGCCAGCACGTCCTCACCCAGCACCGTACACCGGCGTCCGCCGGGCCTCTTGGAGCGGAGAGGCTCCGGCACCCTGCTTCTGGATCACATCTCACACACCAGGCCGGGCCACCTGCCCCCTCTCAATATCAACCCCAAACCTCCCATTCCTGACATTGGCGCCAGTAGCAAGCCATCCTCGCCTTTGGCCAGCGGCATTCGATCCTTAGCGCCAGTAGCACCAAACACACCAAAGAGAGTCGGGCTGAAGGGCAAGAAGAAGCTTGTGAGAAGACATTCTATGCAAGTGGAGCAGATGAAGCAGCTGTCTGACTTTGAGGAGCTCGCTCATTAGTGACTTCGGGGTGTTTATGCAGCATTTTTAGTGTTACCTGCCTACATTGTCAGCAAGTCCATCCGCGAGTTCCGCCGCATAGACGCACAGGCGTGTAGATGTTGAATAACGAACCGGAAAATGAACTTACAACCGAGCAATATAGATAGATTTCCTCCTTGTGCCGCTTCCCACCTTGAGGATTATCTTTTGACACAATATGTCTGCTTTAAGTGTATTACCGTTTTGAATGTAAATGACAAGTTATGACACACACACAAAGGATCTCTCCTAGATGGTGATGTAACATGCGCACTCCAAAAACAGTTGGGTTAAAACACAATTTTGGGTCGAAAATGGACCGATTCACAAATTGGGTCAATTTGACCCACTTTCTTTGTTTTTACAAAACAGCCAATTTTTTGGGTTGTTTTTCACAAAACTACCAATTTCTTGGGGTTGCTTTCTGCAAAAACAACCAAGAAACTCAAACTCAAAAAATTGACCCAAGTTTTGGATCGGGTCACTTTTTTGACTCAAAATTCTTTTATATGTAACCCAACTGTTTTTTAGGGTGCAGGGAGTATTCTTGATACCTTTGTAGCCAACAGGCCACTTGGGTGCACTTTGTGCATAAGTAATTAGCGCTAACGACGGGCTTGCTCTGGAACCGAGATGTAGCGTTGGGTAAGAAGTTTGACTGTTTGTAGCAAAATTGTGCAAAGTGCCTTCAAGATTGATTGAAGATTGCGGTGGCAAGTGGCTAGATACATTTAATGTATTAAAAACCCACTTACAACAAATAAGGGTGGAACAAAAATGTGTGTCATTTCATCAGTATTGTTGGCCTCACACGCAGTTATATGCCTTAAAAACACACTCACACGCAGGTACGTATAATCAATGCTATGTGTTGTGGTATACTTATTGCGGAGGAGGAAGAAAAGGGGAACAAACAGTGTTACACGCATATAATTTTCGCAGAACATGTACTTATTATATTTCAATTTCATTAAAGTCACATTGGTAATAACTTGGTGATCAAATGTCCTTTCATGCTTGAGGCAATCAAATTTAAGATCATCAAAACGTCCATTTTGTCAACACCTGTTTGAAATAAACACAATACAAACCATAGTCATTTTTTTTCTTTGCACAGTTTGTTGGACATTCAGAATAAATGTCTATCTCTTGAGAATGACTGATTTATTCATGTATGTACTCATCCATGAAACTGCAGAATTTATCCCCAATTATTAAAAAAGACGTCATCGATCCACTTATTGTCCAAAGGTCAAATAGCCATTAAATAGAAATGGAAATTCCAGGAATCTATGTTATATAAGTTCAAGATAATTCGCATAAAATGTAAAAAGCAATGGCTTCCCGAGTGCATTGTCATTTGTTTTGATTTGATGCCGCCTCGAGAGAGGACTCATCCGTGCTCTGTAATGTGTTTTTGTAGTGACACCTAGTGGGAGAAATTACACATTGACATTCCACCAGAGTGTGACTGTGTGAGCGCATATATAATGTATCCATTGTAAAGCATCTTTGAGTGTTCAGAAAAGCGCTATATAAATCTGATGTATGACGTATTATCATTAAAGTCAGTGGCTTTTATTTAAACCGGTCAGGATTCGGACCCATGGGTTCAAGACGACAAATGAGATTCCTCTCGCGACATTCCCGTTTATCGCGATGTTTTGGGCGTGCCCACTCTCCGTGGCTGGCCCACGGTCTTATATATAACACTTATTGCTGACGCTCGCAACTATCAAGATCCATTTAGATTCGGGCGTGTATGAGTCCTGTCGTGTTGGGTTATTTTTTACTCTATCCTACTACTTTTTTTTTAGACGTCGTTCAAGTTAACAACACGTTAACATAATTGTCAATACAACAATGAATGAAAACAAACAAAAACTAAATATATACAAGCAGAAGCAAAATTCTATTTCAGTTACGGCATCATAAACAAAACATTTAAATAAATGATTAATATGCATTGATAAACTTCAAATAAATAACATAGTATATGTGACAACTGTTTTTACCTTTCTTACAAACTTAGAAACTAATGTGACAATATATTTCACTGTACGTCCTTTTGAAGGTTTCACAGCAATAACGCGTCGCAACCAAACTACCTTTGCTGAGCCAATCAAATGTCCATAACCAGGCCCTACTACCGCCCACCGCCTTTTTAGTGTTTAGTTGACGCCGTCCAAAAGAAGAGATCGGATAACATTACTTTATGTTTTCACACATATTTTCTTTCATTCACTGTATTTTCAGATGGTCATTTAAACAGGATCATTAATGACTCATTTGGTGTGTCCCAACGACACAAAGAGCAAGGCTAGTTAATACAAATAGGCTGTAGTGGTTTATTTTATCCACTAGGTGGCGTTATTAACCAATGGACAGTGTGGCCACGATGAGGGGAATGTGCCACGGTGTTTACCCATCACTAATGCTAAATTATTGCTAAATTAATGTTTGTTTTTTGTAACCCAGCCTTTGTACACTATGACTCGATGGTGTCATGTGAAAAATTCTGCCTATCAGAGCAAAGACTGGAATTGAACTGAAAATCATGAATTAGCCTTTAACGCCAGCAGGGGGAGGACAAGCAAAACAAATACAATATAGGCAAAAATAAATAAATAAATAAATAAATACATAATCATAATAATTTCTTTAAAATCAATCAGTTATAGAACTGAGGTGTTGTCTAATGTTTAACACCACTGTGGGACATTGTATCATTTTGTACAAACACCATTTGAGTCAAATTTGAAAGAAATTAAAAAAAAATCTAAATAAATAAATAAATAAATGTCTTTAGTTCACCGTTAAACTTGTTTGCTCCTCCTAAAGTGACCCAAAATACACAAGGTGGATTAAAAATAAAAAGTTATTTTCATGAAGATGCTAATAAATCAGAATGTCAAAAAAAAAAAAAAGGTTTTGCAACATTTCTTTCACTCCATATAATTTTATTTATTTATGTATTTATTTATTTATTTCCTTATCCACCATGCTTCCTCATATTTTTCTATGACTGATGGAGAATTGTTGGCTTCCCCTCGTCACTCATCTTCATGACTCTTGATTCAAAACAAAAAGAAAAATAAGCACAAAATATTAATCAACAACATACGTGTACTTTGACTGCGACATAGCCAACGTGAACTGATGGTGGCTGGACGTTGTGAAGTGTGTTGCTCCTGAAGCTCATAAGTTGTCAAATATTTTGTTTCCAACATAAAGATTAAAAAAAGCAACTCAGCGGTGTTTTGCAACTTGAAAAATTCATGTTGGGGCCCTCATAGGTGAAGCAATTTTGTTTTAAACAGCTCTATTTAATTTCCGAATATTTTTTTCACATTGCCAAGTTGTGTTGTCTGTCTGTCGTTCCATCTGTCAACCTACCCAACTAGCTAACCATGTACTGTATGTATCTATCATCCATGTATCTATCTGTATTTGTATATACGTACTGTATCTGTCTATGTATCTACACATCTACCATCCATCCATCAATCTATCACCATCTATAATTCACTCTATTTATGGCCCATGTGATTGGATCCAAACATTGTACTGAGGCACACTCATCTACATCCACCGCTGATATTATTAATGTCCCCCCGAAGGAGGCCATAGCCGAGGTGATGAGATGAGATGAGATGAAATGAGACGATACACTTTATTGATCCCCAAGGGGGAAATACATCTGTCAGAGGCGGGAGGCAACAAAAATGAAATGAAGCAGACACATCGTTGGGTCACAGCCAAAATAAAACAGGAAAGGTCTGCACAAACCGAGAGGCCACATAAAGAGTTAGAACGTTAGGTACACCTGCATAATCTGATGACATTAATAACATGATATCAGTATACGAAAGCAGTATAGTATAATTACATTTATAAAGCCATAACACGTCATTACTTTAATTTAACAATGTGTTTATTATATTGGAATGTTTACCCAATTGAGCTATTTGTGGCAAAATATTAAAAACACCTCAGTATGATGTACTTGCAAAGTAATGCAAGGTAAAACCACCTATAATCAAATTATTATAATTAACATCTCAATCATAACTAAGCATGCAGTTCTAATGTTGGCTTGTATGCGTACTTAATAAAGTGTCCGGTGGACGTATTATACTTATGCGCATTTGAACGAAACAAGGAGAAAAAAAAAACATGACTATAAAATGTAACCATTATAACCATGAATTCCATGTCAAAGAAAAAAAAAAAGTAATGTATTATTTATTTTTATATATGTAATGTTTTGCTGATGAAATAAAATGCCGTACCTGGTACAAACCTTGCTTTGTTTTCATATGACACAATAATACATTACTTCAACACACCCAACTATATATTAATATACATGTTTTTATATCTATATATTTTTTATGGTCTTTGTGTGGCAAAGTATATGAATGTGTATACACCGTCCAGCCACAACATTATGACCACTATCACAATATAATGAGATCCAATGCGAGAGCCCCATCAAATATTGGTAATAATTTCAAGTTTTGATTGACGCTGTCAGAGAGGTGTTTATACACCAATATATTTTCATTATTATGGTTGTAGTTTGCAAAAAATATGCTACATGAAATGCTTGGAAGGGAGACAGGAGGCTGGCTGTAACCTATACATTTGAGCAACTAAGGTGATTAAAAAACAGACAAAATGGAAAGTTGGACATAGTTAACATGATCATTGAGGGACGGGCTAATGAATGGACTTTCCTGTTGCTTGGCTTAATGGCATAGACGTGCTCTGTTGATGCTGAAATGGACAGCACACTGTAGAGTTGGTGTTAGCTAGCAGGCTAGCATTTATATTTTGCGAACTTACTTACTCAAAGACAGTCCAATCAAGCATTTTATATGCAGCTGTGAGAAAATGCCTTTCACAAACCCAATGATTATGGAGGTATTAGAGTTGGGCGTCTTT